>NC_090407.1:27868655-28590125 GCF_036365525.1 Heterodontus francisci | reverse complement strand
GCTAAAAAAATTCTATTTTCCTCTTTTCCTGGACTGGCTTTTCCCCTGAAACCTGGCCATGTATCTAAGATAAGGGTAGCTTTCTTTTCAAAAGATAACTGCCGATCTCTTAGCAGAATTCTCCAATTGACCGTCCAATATATAGGCCTTTGTTCTTTTGTTTTGTGTTACTGAAGAAGTTAGGGTTGGCCCTGGGACAGATGTACTCACCTGTGATTGTTTCTTTGTTGTGCAGGTAATGTTAGCAAAACACGTTTATGAAC
This sequence comes from Heterodontus francisci, assembly GCF_036365525.1. Lineage (NCBI taxonomy): Eukaryota > Metazoa > Chordata > Chondrichthyes > Heterodontiformes > Heterodontidae > Heterodontus > Heterodontus francisci. Next base: position 28,589,862 of record NC_090407.1, on the reverse strand, counting down.
AGGTCCTACAGACGCTGGATAATCTGACATACAGTGAGGATTTCAGCAAAATCCTGCATAGTTCAACCACTTGCACGCCAGAACCTCGTAGTGCTTCTTCAACATTGAGAAGCCCAAAATTCTCTGATCTCCGACGAGAGTGGAAAGGGAGTGGGCTTTTTGGCCAAGCAAGTTATCCGTCAACTCCAGTTGATTTCTTTCCATTTCCAGAGTCAAAATCATTCACCCAAATTCAAGCTAATTTCTGCATCTCTGAGCTGCAGGTTCAGCTGTGTGGGGATCTCACTCTGGAATCACAAGGTTTGGTTAGTTTAATATTTCAAGACTTTGAAGTTGAGTTCAGTAAAGACCAGCCTCATACTCTCGCTATTCAGATAGCTCTGCGGTCGCTGCTGATGGAAGATTTGCTAGAAAAGAACCCAGACTCCAAGTACAAGCATTTAATGGTGTCTAGAGGAGCACCAAAGCCTTCTAGTTTCAATCAAAAGGAATATCTATCCCAGTCTTGCCCATCTGTCTCCAACATAGAATATCCTGAAATGCCACGATCCCTGCCAGCCCACATGGAAGAGGCACAAAATGTCTTCCAGTTTTACCAGAGGCCGACCTCCACACGAAGAAAACGTAAGGCGGACAAAGATGCAGAATACCCTCTGACCCCTCCACCATCCCCAACATTGAAAAGCTCTAAAGTGCACTGTACTAGAACAAATTTTGATGATTCACTGGTGCATATTAATGTTTTCCTGGTGGATAAGAAGCATCCAGAATTTTCCACACGTTACAACAAGATCAACAGAAATGTGGATGTAGATTTCAATTGCTTAGATGTGCTGATCACACTTCAGACTTGGGTGATGATCTTGGATTTCTTTGGGATTGGCTCAACGGCCAACAACCATGGCTTGAAACCTCCAGTGGAAGAGCTCCAGCATCAGACAAGATCCGATGAAGCAAACGCTCCATCTGAGACAGGCCAGGAGCCAGTAAACACAAAGTTGGATCTGAAGGTTAATGATTCAGTCAGTCTTTTCTTGCTGAGATGTGTATGAACTGTGCTGTAACTAACTGAGAGGGATTCTGGCTGTTGTGTATAATTTAAGACATATATATGCAATGTGTCTTACAAAAATGCCTTTGTTTGAATTTTAGCACAGCTTGATTGCAGGAACGGCATTAAAAGAATGTTGACCCAAAACTTAATATTGCTTGACATAATTCCATATTTGGGAGGAGCAGCAATTGGGCCAAACACCCCTTTTTCTACCTGTTGGCATTTCTGGATATACTTGCTCACAAATGGTGAGCACATGCAAATGCAGGAATGATGGCATACAACGTAATTCCTGCATTTATACCCTTAGCAACACTGGATGCAAGGGATACCCCTGCAATCAGTGGTGGTATGGAAGTCGCTTGATATCTTTTTCAATATCATCTGATCAGTCTACTAATGCTGTGGCTGGGCCCCTTTCTGAGTATTTTCCCTCTTGAGCCCCCACCCTGCACCCCATTCCAGGTCTCCGGGCAGTTCCAGTAACTGTGTTACTGGGTGTCTACTCAATGCATGCAAATTGCCTGAACACCAGAAATTGGGACAGGATCAGGTGCAAAGCACCAGCTGTCAGAAGTTCTACACTGCCCATAAATATGGTGGCAGATCTCGCCATAAAGAAATCCAGTGCCCTTGCATGTTACATAGTCTTCAGGAAAATATTTTAAAGAGCCCATTGAGAGTTGCAGATGTCTCAATGGGTAAACAGGTATCAACATCCTGGGGGTTACCATTAACCAGAAACTGAACTGGAGTAGCCGTATATGTACCGTGGCTAAAAGGGCAGGTCAGAGGCTAGGAATCCTGCAGCGAGTAACTCGCCACCTGACTCCCCAAAGCCTGTCCACCATCTACAAGGCACAAGTCAGGAGTGTGATGGAATACTCTCCATTTGTCTGGATAGGTGCAGCTCCAACAACACTCAAGAAGCTTGACACCATCCAAGACCAAGTAGCCCACTTGATTGGCACCCCATCCACAACATTCACTCCCTTTACCACTGACGCACAGTGGCAGCAGTGTGCACCATCTACAAGATGCACTACAGCAACGCACCAGGGCTCCTTAGACAGCACCTTCCAAACCTGTGACCTCTCCCACCTAGAAGGACAAGGGCAGCAGTTGCATGGGAACACCACCAGCTGCAACTTCCCCTCCAAGTCTCACCATCCTGACTTGGAACTATATTGCCGTTCCTTCACTGTGGTTCGGTCAAAATCCTGGAACTCCCTTCCTAACAGCACTGTGGGAATACCTACCCCACAAGGACTTCAGTGGTTCAAGAAGGCAGCTACCCACCACCTTAAGGGCAATTAGGGATGGGCAATAAATGCTGGCCTAGCCAGCAAAGCCCACATCCCAGGAACGAATAATAAAAAAAAAAGAATTTTAAGCTGTTAGTCAGACCTGGTCTCCTTGGATTCTCACAGTACAGTCATGCTTGCTGTTCACTTTGAGGTTGCTGCAGGTTGTACAGCCCCCATTGCTGCTGCCTCTCCCATTCACATAGTATTCACTCAGTGTGATTTGTTTAGGTTTTTGCTCTGGCTAATTCAATACATCAGTGGTGTCCAACTTGCAGTCCCTTAGGGCCTGGTAATTTGGGTTTTGAAGCCTGCTCAGTCTTTTTTGTACTTTTTTTAAATTGCTGCTTTGTCCTGCTTGATTTTGGTGGGCCTGCAGGTTTGGGTATACTATTCTTAACACTTACCTTATCGATAAATCTGATATCAGAAATCAGGATCTGTTGGTATAAGCCAATGATATGTCAGCAAGATAATGAAAACATACATTTAATGTTCATATGTGGCCCCCAAAGACAAAAGCTTGTACACCTCTGCAATTATGCACTGGAATGAACTTGTTGATTACTCTTTCCCTCTCAGGTTCACTCGCTGTCTCTGGTGCTGAATAAAAAGACAAATGAACTTGCCAAAGCCAATGTTTCCAAACTGGCAGCACATCTTGCGCTGATAGGTGAGTGCTGATTACTGTAGCAGTACAATATACAAACATGAATTCTGGGTCAAATGTGCATGCATTGAGAAGGGTTACCTTTGAAGGATCTTCAACCTGTAAGTGTAATTAAATACTGCGTAAAATGTGTAAAAATATCTAACTAAAATTTGTTCGATCAGGGTTTGGCATTGTAGGCTACCTTGCTTGAGTTAGAGTATAAATAAGGTGGCCATCTATCCGCAGACTTTATCCACCAGCTGATTAACCAGGTGGATAAATACACCCACTATGGATCCCATATTAGCTCTGTACTGAATGAATGTTCAGGAAGGGATAGAAAGATAAACTGAAAATGCCAGTTGTAGGCAAACTTTTAAAATTCGTAATTTGAGACTAAATTTGTGAGCATTTAGAAGTGCATAATAAAGAACAGACAGCGTGTGTATGTTTGTGTATTATAGTAAAGATCCAGCAAGGAACTGATGGGCTGAATGGCCCTCATTTTTACTGCAAACATTTATGATTATATAAAGGTGTTTTCTTTTGTGTGTTTCCAATCATTGCACTGGTTGATTTACAGCTGCACGTGAACTGTGCATTGTAAATCATCAATCTCCTGTAAGGTGTGGTTTTTAAACATAATTTATGTGGAAAAAGTAGATTCTTGCCCTTTACCATCACCACACCCCATCCCCCACCCAGCGTCCCCCAACCAACCCGAGGTGCTAGCAGAGTGCATTCTTCACCACAACATACGTGGCCAAAACAACTTTATATCCAAATCAAAATGAGATATTTGGCCTCCAACCAGAATTGACAAATAACAGGATGTCTCTGCACCCATTCCAGGAAGTTCAAGCAGCTCCTGTTGCAAACCACTGCCAGGAACATAAGTATGCCTGCAACTTGATCATCTTGACCTTCATTTACCAAACCATTTGTTAGCCAGTTCTCTCTGTTTCCTCCACTCTACTGACTAAACAATTATTTTTTTATTTGTTCCTGGAATGTGGATGTCACTGGCTCGGCCAGCATTTACTGCCCATCCCTAATTGTCCTTGAGAAGGTGGTGGTGAGCTGCCGCCTTGAACCGCTGCAGTCCATGTGAGGTAGGTATACCTACAGTGCTGTTAGGAAGGGAGTTCCAGGATTTTGACCCAGCGACAGTGAAGGAACGGCGATATAGTTCCAAGTCAGGATGGTGTGTGGCTTGGAGGAGAACTTGCAGCTGGTGGTGTTCCCATGCATCTGCTGCCCTTGTCCTTCTAGGTGGTAGAGGTCGTGGTTTTGGAAGGTGCTGCCTAAGGAGCCTTGGTGCGCTGCTGCAGTGCATCTTGTAGATGGTACACATTGCTGCCACTGCATCGGTGATGGAGGGAGTGAATGTTTGTGGGTGGGATGCCAATCAAGTAGGATGCTTTGTCTTGGATGGTGTCGAGCTCCTTGAGTGTTGTTGGAGCTGCACCCATCCAGGCAAGTGGAGAAGATTCCTTCACACTCCTGACTTGTGCCTTGTAGATGGTGGATAGGCTTTGGGGAGTCAGAAGGTGAGTTACTCGCTGCAGGATTCCTAGCCTCTGACCAACTCTTGTAGCCGCGGTATTTATATGGCTACTCCAGTTCAGTTTCTGGTCAATGGAAAACCCCCAGGATGTTGATAGTGGGGGATTAAGCAATGGTAATGCCATTGAATGTCATGGGGAGATAGTTAGATTCTCTCTTGCTGTAGATGGTCATTGCCTGGCACTTGTGTGGCACGAATGTTACTTGCCACTTATCAGCCCAAGCCTGGATATTGTCCAGGTCCTGCTGCATTTCTATACAGACTGCTTCAGTATCTGAAGAGTCACGAATGGTGCTGAACAATGTGCAATCATTGAACGTCCCCACGTCTGACCTTATGATTAAAGGAAGGTCATTGACGAAGCAGCTGAAGGTGATTGGGCCTAGGACACTACCTTGAGGAACTCCTGCGTGATGTCCTGGAGCTGAGACGATTGACCTCCAACAACCACAACCATCTTCCTTTGTACTAGGTAAGACTCCAATCACCTGAAATGCACAGTTATCAGTGTAGGCACATTCGTGCCAGGAAATCCCCGTATTTCCCTCAAGGAGCAGCATGCAGCCTATATGCATGGTGACTCCACAATGATATATATCTCTATGCAATACAGATATTCAATTTTTTAAAAAGTGGAGTTCTACCACTAGGTGTCATCCAACCACTTTGTTATAATTTCAATTGAGAAAATGTATTAAAGAACAAAAACGCTGGCACCTTACCGTAATCTCCAAATGTCCCGAAGTGCTTTGCACCCAATTATTTACTCTAAAAATACAGTTACTGTTTTTATGGAAACAGATAAAGTTGTTAGCTCCATCTTTATTTTATTGAAGGTTTTATTTTTGTATTTTAAGCTAATCTGCCAATTAGTATATCCAATTGTGATTAAGCACCTAAGAGTCTAGTGCTCGTTCTTTAGATGAATGTTTCATTGTCGAAACCTCGACAAAAACAGCCAGTTTATCAAGACTTTCAGATGTTTCTTTGAATACCTGGATTGAAAATTATAGCACTTGTTGAAAAGATTAATCAGATATTCAGTCCATGGGTTTCTTTAATATGCTGCTAACAGGTCCATATGGAAAAGTTGAATACTAAACTAAACTCAATCTTCAAAAAAAATGTGTTCTGGATGTTGACATCCCTGGCCATCCTTACTGGCATGAAAAGTTGTCAGTGAGCCACCTTCTTGAACTACTGCAGTTCTTGTGGTGATGATTTTATCTAAGAAATTCCAGAATACTGACCCAGGGATGAAGAAGAAATAGTGTTGTATTCCCAAGTCAGGATAGTGTGTAACTTGGAGGCGATGGTATTCCCATTATGTTGCTGCATTTGACCTCCTTGATGATAGAGGTCATGAGGTAGGGCAGTGCTGTCGAAGTTGCTGTAGTAGATCCATAGCCAGTATGCCAGTGGTGGAGGGACACCAGTCAAGCAAACTATTCTGTTCTGAGCAGTTTTGCAGCTGTAGCCATTCAGGCAGGTGGCAGGAATTCCATCACACTCCTGATTTGAGCCTTGTAATTGGTAGAGAGGTTTTGAGGAATCAAAAGGTGAGCTGCTTGCTGCAGAGTGTTCAGCCTGTGCCCTGCTCTTGTAGTCCCAGCGTTGATATGGCTGGTCCATTTAGGTTTTTGGCAGTAGTGACCCCCAAAATTCTGGTGGTGGGAAATTCAGCAATAGTGATGTCATTTAAAGTTGGAGGATATGACGGGGCTTTCTCTTCTTTGAGATGATCATTACCTGCCACTTATGTGGTGCAGTTGTTATGTAGTACTTGTCAGCCCAAGCCTGGATATTATCCAGGTCCTGCTATAGGCTGGCATGGGATGCTTCATTTTGAGAGTTGTGACAGAAGCTGAACAGCGGAATGGTCAGTGAGCAGTCCCACCCCTGACCTTATGACAGAGGGAAAGTCATTGATGAAGTAGCTGAAGATGATTGGGCTGCGAGTGCCTTCATGATGCTGCAGGGATACTTTGGGGCTTTGATGGTAGGCCTGTAATGGTCACAGCCACCTTTTCTGTGTCAGATATGACCCAATCTGCTGAATTGTTTTCCCTTTGACCCCATTGACCTAAGTGTTGCTTGGACTTATTGGTGCCCCCAGTCAAATGCTACCAGGATGTCAATGGCAGCTGCTCTTACACCTCCTCTGACTTTCAGCACTTGCAGCCACTCTTGAGTCAAACTGTAACGAGGTCTGGAGCTCCATGGTTCTGGTGGAACCTGAACTGAAAGTTGATGTACATGTTTTTGGTGAGTAGGTATCTCTTGATTGATTCCTTCCATCAATTTACTGATGATTTGGAGGAGTCTGCTGGGTGGTAATTGGCAGGGTTAGATTTATTCTGTTTCACGTGGATAGCGCTTAGTTTGGAAATTTTCCACATTGTTGACTATGTGCCAATTTCATAGCTGTACTGAAAATGACTAGCTTTGGTGCACAGGTCTTCACTATATTTGGGATGTTGTCAGGGCTCATTGCATTTGCTGGGCCAGCTGTACTAAGCTGCTGCATAATGTGATGTCTAATTACAGACCTGTTAGCCTTGCATCAGACATTGGGAAAATGCTAGAATCTATTCTAAAGGATGTGATAAATGGACACTTGAATAAAAATGATCTGATTGGGCATAGTCAACATGGATTCATGAATGGGCAACCGTGTTTGACGAACCTGTTGGAGTTTTTTGAGGATGTTACAGAATTGATAAATGGGAGTCGGTGGACGCAGTGTACTTGGATTTTCAGAAGACCTTTGATAAAGTCCCCCACAGGAGGTTGGTTAACAAAATATTAATGAGGTAATATACTCGTGGATTAAGGATTGGTTAACAGGCAGAAAGCAGAGCGTAGGAATAAACGTCATTCACGCGCTGGCAGGCTGTAACTAATGGGGTACTGCAGGGATCAGTGCTTGGGCCCCAGCTGTTCGCAATATATATCAATGATTTGGATGTGGGGACCAAATGAAGTATTTCCCAGTTCGCGGATGACGCAAAACTAGGTGGGAATGTGTGTTGTGAGAAAAATGCAAAGCGGCTTCAGGGGATTTGAACAGACTTGGTGAGTGAGCAAGAACGTGGCAGATGGAATATATTGTGGAAAAATGTGAGGTTATCCGCTTTGGTAGGAGGAACAGATGTGCAGAGTATTTCTTAAATGGTAAGAGATTAGAAAGTGTAGATGCACAAAGGGACCTGGGTGTCCTTGTCAATAAGTCACTGAAAGCTAACATGCAGGTGCAGCAAGCAATTAGGAAGGCTTATGGTGTGTTAACCTTTATCGCAAGAGGATTTGAGTACAGGAATAGTGAAGTCTTCAATTGTATAGAACCTTGGCTAGACCACACTTGGAGTACTGAATGCAGTTTTGGTCCCTTTACCTTAGGAAGGATATTATTGCCATAGAGGGAGTGCAACGAAGGTTCACAAGACTTGTTCCCGGGATGGCGGGACTGTCCTATGAAGAGAGATTGGGGAAACTGGGCCTGTATTCTCTAGAGTTTCGAAGAATGAGAGGTGGTCTCATTGAAACCTACAAAATACTTAAAAGGGATAGACAGAGTAGATGCAGCTAAGATGTTTCTCCTAGTTGGGGAGTCTGGAACCAGGGGACACAATTTAAAAATAAGGGGGAAACCACTTGGGACAGAGATGAGGAGAAATTTCTTTACTCAGAGGGTTGTAAATCTTTGGAATTCTCTACCCCCAGAAGGCTGTGGAAGCTCAGTCATTGAGTATGTTTAAAGCAGAGATTGACAGATTTCTAAATACAAATGACATAAGGGGATATGAGGATAGTGTGAGAAAAAGGCATTGAAGTGGATGATCAGCCATGATCATGTTGAATGGCGGGGCAGGCTCGATGAACTGAATGGCCTGCTCCTGCTTCTATGTTCCTAAGGAACTGAATTATGTGGACATTGGCATCTATGCTAGTGGAGGCGTAGAGAGGAGGTCAAGTAAATTTATCCATTAGCGATTGGAGGTTGATACATTACAGCCTGCACTTAGTGTCGTGACCAGCAGTCCTCTCTCAGCTGACACCACCTAAACAGAACAACTGGCCATACCTCTTATTGCTGTTTGAGATCTTGCTGTTTGCCCCCCACCCAACAATTGCCCACTTCAAAGTTCATTGCATCATCACAATTGTTAGCTAGGAAGTACTCTTGCCTCTGAGTCGAGAAGTGCATCCATGCACCATGTCAAGACAAGCACATAAGCTAGGTTGGCACTTTATTGCAGTACTAAAGGAGTGCTGCAGCATCATCGTTGCTCTCCCGATGAAACATTAAACTGAGGCGCTGTCTGATTGTTCAGTAATATCCCATGGTTCTTTTGAAGACCAGGGAGTGTTCATTATCCTGGCCAACATTCCTCCTTCTGGTACCTCAACAAAAACAGATTAACTGTGTCCTCTGTGTCCTTTGTGGAATCTTGCCTTGTGCAAATAAATAATTAATATTTGGCGAGCCATTTTTGTAGATTGCTGTGATGTGATAACGAACTACATAAATTGAAACAGATTGAAAGTTTTGGCCAAAAAATACAGGGGGAATATGAGGAAGCATTTTTAACGTAGCAGGTGGTAATGACCTGGTACTCGCTGCCTGCAAGGGTGGTGGAAGCAGAGATGATCAATGAATTCAAGAGGAGGTTGGATGGCCACCTGAAAGAAATAGAATTGCAGGACTACGGGGATTGAGCCGGGGAGTGGGATTGACTGCATAGCACCTTGGAGAGCCGGCATGGACTCAATGGGCTGAATGGCCTCCTGTGCTGTCAATGACTCTAGGTTGCCTGGCTAATATATATACTTGTATAAAATTCGACCCATGCCTTCAGACAAAAAAAAATCTTGAATTTTTTCTATATCTCATGTAAAAGTCAACCTTGACTTGCAGAGCACAGAGAGAACATTCTAATCACATCGTCGTAAAAATACCCTAACATTAAGGACCCCCATATTTTTTCAATATGGTGCCAAGGAAGAACAACAAATACACAGTGCGTTTTCAACTAAAGGTCATTGCAAGTGCAGCGAAGGTGAATAATTGTGCAGCAGCAAGAGAATTCAAAATATCAGAGAAGAATGTCAGATTGGAGAGAACTTTCCACACAGCTCATAAAGATGCCAAAGAGTAAAAGTAAGAACAGGGGAAAGTTGAGCAAGTGGCTACAATAAGATAGTAAAGTTGCAGAGTGGGTCAGTAAACGTCGTCAGAATGGATACATAAGGCTGACTTTTACGCCACCCCAAAGGGTGGTGGGGGGGCGGGGGTGACGTCAAATGGAGCGGGAGGTTCTGGGAGTCTTTCCTGAACCGCTCCCACCTCCGCCGCCACTTTACACAAGGCGTAGGCGGTGAAAAATGGCCCGCTTAACGGCCACTTAAGGGCAAGCGGGCATCCTAGACCTGAGAGAAGCTGCCTGACAAAAGTGGGCAGCTTCCAAACCCTGTGCCCAATGGAGGGCCGCCCCCGCTACCCCAACCACACCCAACATGCCGCCCGATCCCCATTTGACCACCCTTGTCTAGCCGGGGCCCGACTGATTACCCCCGGCGAGGCAACCAAAACTATCTTTGCTCCAGGCTCCCCGACATCTTTTCTTCATGCTGGACAGCAGTCCCTGCAGTGGCCACCGCTCCCAGTGGCGCTGCTGGAACCAAGAGCTGCCAGCCCACTGATTGGCCGGCAGCTCTGTTAAGCGGGACTTCCTACCTCAAGTGGGTGGAAGTCCCGCCTCAGAGCATTTGAAGCCCGGCAACCTGCAAAATATGGGTCGGATCCCCAGGCAAGGCTGAAGCAGGTTTGCCACCAACTTTTTAGTCGGTGGCTGGCTCCTGTCCGCCTAGGGTAAAATCCCGGCCATAGTTTCCTGTGCATCCATCCAACTTTGCGCCCTGAAAGAAGCAAACAAAGAAGGCATAGCAGATTTCAAGGCTATTTAATCGAGCTGCCGCTTAATATTGCGATGGCTCCGCTACGTGTTTTCGGCAGTGGGAGTATAAATTTCAGCCCATTATGTCTGTCTCCATGGTGGCTATTATTTTAACAAAACTTCTAAAAATATGTCTTGTGTAAAAGTCAACCCCCTGCACCCCCCCTCCATCACCCCAAATTTAATTCCAAAAATTTGACTTTTAAGTGAGTATGTATGGTAACCTAAAACATTTTTTCTGATTGTAGCAAGTTCATTGAAATTATTCCATCAATATTCAGTAGCAAATTGTATGTACAATGTTTCACTTGAATCAGTATTCGTGTTCCAGGATTGTCTGCTTCCATATGATGTGTTAATACTATTGTCACCATAATGCATCACTGACTTGGAATTGGTTGTATCATGCAGTGTTGAAACACCTATATACTGCACCACAGAATGGTGGGACACAATTTCAATCTCTATTTCATTGAGTTCCCAACCTCTGCTTCATCGCAGTGAGGTCGTACTGAGTGGAGGCAAGGCAGTCTTCCTACAGTGAGGGTTTCCACCATCCTGGGGGAAAATAGAGAGCTTGTTTTCAAATCAAAAGCAAAATGCTCAAAGTAGATGAGAGATTATTAACCTTTCTGAATGTTAACTGAGTTAACCTGAAAGTCCAGTGTCCCAGGATAGAGAATAGAGCATCTGCATTCCTGTACTGAACCCATTAATAGATAGTTAGGAAGGAAGCTGGGAGGAATGTACTCTTTTTAAAAAAAAAAAAACCCTCTGACCCTGATTTTGAAAATGATAGGATGTTGATATATGAATTGTATTCACACTCAATACCTAATCACCCATTCTGTTTCTACATAAGTGAAGCTGTTCAAATTTTATTATTTTAATTGTTTTATCAATCAATCTGTAGGGGCCTGCCATTGATTTACTAATTGTGACTGTCCATTTATATCATGCAGATGGGGACTTTGCTCTGCAAGGCAGTCTCGGCAGCCTTTCCCTCAGTGATCTGACACCTCACGGAGAGCTGTACAGGGAACGTTTTACCACTAGCGGCAAAGAGGCACTCGTTTTCAACATTTACAAGTATGCGTTTGTGTGTGTGTGTGCGCATTTTTTAAATTAACCTTTACTTTAGTCGTTGAATGCTGTAGAAGTTCTTTGCAAATAAAATGGAGGAGTGAGAGAAATCTCCAGTTGGGTTTTGACACATTTAATTTTGTAGGGCAAAGCTACGAAATGAAAGAATAACAGCGCTGGGTCCCTAAATTATTACTGTGATATATCCATGATGTCACAGGAGGGTGAAAGGTTTGTTCCATTCCTTCCTCCATAGTCCCAGGCAGAGAATGGTTTAAAAGGGAGATTACTGTGGGTTAATTCAGAATGTTTTACACCTGAGATGTGCAGGCGAACAAAAAATGTAAGGGAAGGATTGCAGGTGTAGAACTGTAATGAGCTTGAGTGCTTGAGGGAACAAAATGCAGCTGCTATTAAATCCTGATTGACTTTATATATTAAAAAACTGCTACTGATCTTAAAAGTTTATTTTGCCTTAAGTAAAATATGTTCAGTACAGCTCAAATGGGGTCTCATGTTGCATTTGTACTTTAAAAAAAAAATCTTTTTTAGTTTTCCACATCTTGTGCACCTATACACCAGTGGTGAGTGTATGCAGCAGCCCCTGACCCTGAACCCAAAAACTTGGCAACCAACACCATTCCAGTTGGTTGCTGGAAGCCTCCTAATGGAGTACTGCAGTGATTATGTATCTTCTATTGTTTCTCATGAATATGTACACCGTCTTTACTTGATATCTCTCCATGACGGGCATCTGGAGAATTGTGATCATTTGGCGCACCATGTTGGAACACAAATTGGCTTTGACAACAATTGGGAAACATTTTGAGACCATCATGTATGAATGGTATTCATGCAGCTTAAAACCATAGTCATCCTATGTGAACTTTTTTTTGTTAAAGCTGGTCGAAATAGAGATGAAATTTTAACATCTCTGAAAACTTCTATAGTAATAAATTTTTCTGTTGTTTGTTACATGCTATGAAGTTTATTAATCTTTTGCCTTGGCCCTTATCCTTTCCGTCTGCTTCCACATCTATAACATTGTGTGACTCTGCCCCTACTTTATCTCGCCTACAGCTGAAACCTCATCTATGTCTGGTTACCAAACTTGATTGTTCCAAGGCTCTCCTGACTGGCTTGCATCATCTACATCAGCGAATCCAAAACTCTGTTGCTGTGATCCTGACCTATATCAAGTTCCACTCACCTATTGTCCATTGCCCCTGTCCTCACTGAACTGCATTGGTTGCCGGTTCCAAACACCTCAAATTTAAAATTCTCATCCTTGTCTTCAAATCCCTCCATGTTCTTCTCCCCTCCCTTTCTCTGACTCTGGCCTCCAATGCATTCCCCTTCCTTTACTCCACCATTGGTTATTGTGCCTTCAGCTACCCAGGAGCTAAGCTCTGGAATTCCCTTCCTAAGCCTTTTTCTTCTTAAGCTCTTCCAGCTCTCCACCTCCCTTCCTCCTTAAGACCCTCCTTACAGCCCACCTTCTTAACCAAGCTTTTGGTCACCCTTCCTAATATCTCACGCTTTGGCTTGCAGTCCATTTGCGCCTTTGAGAAATGCCACGGGATGTTTTTTCAACATTAAAGGTGTTAAATGCAAGTTGTTGGTGAATAAGGCAATTTTTTTGCCTTGAACCAGGTACGGCAGAGCAGACCCGAAGCTGAAGCGAGATTGTGACATGAGAGTGAGCCTTCAAATGGCATCAGTGCAGTATGTGCACACCCAGCGCTTCCAGGCCGAGGTGGTGGCATTTATTCAGCACTTCACGCAGCTACAGGATGTACTGGGGCGACAGAGAGCAGCCATCGAGGGACAGGCAGTAAGATATTTACCTTACCAACTGCTATGTGCGAAACAATAAGGGACCAGGAAATTTGGTGTCCATTCCAGAATTTTTTGTATTAATTCTGGCTGACTTTCCTTTCTCTAGCTCAGAGGTACTAAGGCCAATTGTAGCACCCCAGCAGCTACACTGGTTGAGATCAGCTAGCTCAGAACAGACCTGGAACCTCCTTGTTTGTATGGGTCAGTTGCTATTTTGAGAGAGTTTGGATCCTCCTGTATGTACTTCAGAGATTCTGCTACTCAATAATTCAAAATTTCACATTCTTCAGGAATTCGGGATGTACTCTTTTATAGAAGGGGAATTGTGTACCATGCTAAAGTATCTGTATCATAGAAACTGAGCGCTGATAGTGCATCATGTGATTTAATGTAGGGAATGCACTCCGGGATGGTGCTGAAGGATTGGGGAATTGCAAATGTTACACCCTTGTTCAAAAAAGGGTGTAAAAATAAGAACAGCAACTACAGGCCAGTCTGTTTAACTTCTGTGGTGGAGAAACTTCTAGAAACAATAATTCAGGACAAAATTAATAGGCACATGGACAAATGTGGGTTAATTAAGGAAAGTCAGCATGATTTGTTAAGTGAAAATCATGTTCAACTACCTTTCCAGAGTTCTTTGAAGAGGTAACAGAGAAGGTTCTTGAGGGTAATGCTGTTGATGTGTACATGGATTTCCAAACCGCATTTGATACAGTACCGCACAACAGATTTGTGAGCAAAATTATAGCTTATGGAATAAAAGGGACAGTAGCAACATGGATATGTAACAAAAACAAGAAATGCTGGAATCACTCTGCAGGTCTGGCAGCATCTGTGGAAAGAGAAGCAGAGTTAACGTTTCGGGTCAGTGACCCTTCGAAACTGACAAATATTAGAAAAGTCACAGATTATAAACAAGTGAGGTGGGGGTGGGGCAATAGATAACAAAGGAGAAGGTGCAGATTGGACCAGGCCACATAGCTGACCAAAAGGTCACGGAGAACAGGCAAACAATATGTTAATGGTGTGTTGAAAGACAAAGCATTAGTACAGATTAGGTGTGAATACACTGAATATTGAACAGCAGCAAGTGCAAACCTGAAGAAAAACAACCTGAAAAAAACAGTGGGTAAGCAAACTGAACAAACTAAGATGAAATGAAATAAATGCAAAAAAAGATTGTAAAAAATGTAAAAAGGAAGAAAAAATAACTAAAAATGAAAGTAAAATGTCATGCTGTGAAATTATTGAACTCAATGTTCAGTCCGGCAGGCTGTAGTGTGCCTAATCGGTAGATGAGATGCTGTTCCTCGAGCTTGCGTTGATGTTCACTGGAACACTGCAGCAATCCCAGGACAGAGATGTGAGCAGGGGGGAGTGTTGAAATGGCAAGCAACCGGAAGCTCAGGGTCCTGCTTGCGGACTGAGCGGAGATGTTCCGCAAAGCGGTCACCCAGTCTGCGCTTGGTTTCCCCAATGTAGAGGAGACCACACTGTGAGCAGCGAATACAGTATACTACATTGAAAGAAGTACAAGTAAATCGCTGCCCATTTTACTTTCATTTTTAGTTATTTTTTCTTCCTTTTTACATTTTTTACAATCTTTTTTTGCATTTATTTCATTTCATCTTAGTTTGTTCAGTTTGCTTACCCACTGTTTTTTTCAGGTTGTTTTTCTTCAGGTTTGCACTTGCTGCTGTTCAATATTCAGTGTATTCACACCTAATCTGTACTAATGCTTTGTCTTTCAACACACCATTAACATATTGTTTGCCTTTTCTCCGTGACCTTTTGGTCAGCTATGTGGCCTGGTCCAATCTGCACCTTCTCCTTTGTTATCTATTGCCCCACCCCCACCTCACTTGTTTATAATCTGTGACTTTTCTAATATTTGTCAGTTCCGAAGAAGGGTCACTGACCCGAAACGTTAACTCTGCTTCTCTTTCCACAGATGCTGCCAGACCTGCTGAGTGATTCCAGCATTTCTTGTTTTTGTTTCAGATTTCCAGCATCCGCAGTATTTTGCTTTTATTAACATGGATATGTAGTTGGCTGTGTGACAGGAAACAGAGTAGGGGTTAATTGATGTTTTTCGGGCTGGAGGGAGGATTGCAGTGGAGTTCCCAAGGAGTCAGTGTTGGGACCCTTGCTGTTCCTGATGTAAATTAATGACCTAGACTTTGATGTACAGAGCACAATTTCAAAATATGTGGATGATATGAAACTTGGAAGCATTGCGAACTGTGAGGAGGATGATGTAGAACTTCAAAAGGACATAGACAAGTTGGTGGAATGGGCAGACAAGTAGCAAATGAAGTTCATTGTGGAGAAATGCAAAGTGATTCATTTTGGTAGGAAGAGCATGGAGAGACAATATAAAATAAAGGGTGCAACTCTAAAGAGGGTGCAGGAGCAGAGGGACCTGGGTGTGTATATGCACAAGTCATTGAAGGTGGTAGGACAGGTTGAGAGCGTGGTTAATAAAACATACAGTACCCTGGGTTTTTATTAATAGGGGCATAGAGTACAAGAGCAAGGAGATTATGTTGAACTTGTATAAGGCACTAGTTTGGCCTCAGCTGGAGTATTGTGTCCAATTCTGGGCACCGCACTTTAGGAAAGATGTGAAAGCATTAGAGAAAGTGCAGAAAGATTCATGAGAGTGGTTCCAAGAATGAGGAACTTCAGTTATGAAGATAGATTGGAGAAGTTGGGGCTGTTACTCTTGGAGAAGAGAAGGCTGAAAGGTGATTTGATAGAGATATTCAAAATCATGAGGGGTCTGGACAGAGTAGATGGGAAGAAACTGTTCCCACTCATGAGAGGATCAGGAATGAGGGGGGTACAGATTTAAAGTATTTACCAAAAGAAGCAAAAGTGACATGAGGAAAATCTTGTTCTCGCAGCGAGTGGTTAAGGTCTGGACTGCACTGTCAAATAATGTGGTGCAGGCAAGTTCAATTGAGGCATTCAAAAGGGAATTAGTCTGTTATCTGATGAGGCTGCATTTGCTGACAATGCAATCGCTAGGTGGCACAATACTGGCGCATGCACACAATGCAGCCTTATCGAGAGAAATGTCACTGTCTGCGACATCTCGGGTAGCTGCCAGTAATAAAGATGGCGCTGCTTAATTTAACACAAAAAAATATTGAACTCAAAACCCCCCCACCCCTCAGTGGCCGTGATTGCTGCCTCCACCCCCCACCCCCAACTGTACCCTCTTGCAATCGCTGCTTCTGTTCCCTGCTCCCTCCTGTGATCGCCGCCTAAATCGCTGCATTCAGTTTCCCGCTCACTCCTGCGCCCGCCTTCTCGCCACTCCCTCCTGCCACTTCACACTTCTCGCCACTCCATCCCGATGTTCTCTCCTGCGTCCAACTGGTCGCTGCTCGCTCCCCACTTCGCCACCTGGAGAAGTGGCAGGTTGGAGGACAAGGGGGAGTGAGCAGGGTGCTTGTGGCAAGGCGGGAAGTGAGCGGCGGGATGGAGCAGCAACCAGTTGAGAGCGGCGAAATGGAGCAGAAAGCAGGCAAGCGCGGGAGAGAAGAATAATAGGGTGTGTGGAAGCGAAGCAGCGATCAAGGCGCCGATTGCGGGAGGGACCGGGCAAGAGAAGCAGCGATTCAGGCCGCTTTTCAAAACTTGCGCTGGAGGCTGACGTCCCTTTGCATGATGACGTATTTGCGCACGTGTGCTGGCAAAGCTGAGGTGCATTTTGTACGTGCGTAAGGATGAATACGTTCCGCGCATGTGCGCACTTCGGACTGCAGTGATGACGTCGGCACTTGGCTGCCTTGTCAGGAAACACTCCGTATTTGAAAAGGAAGAAAGTGCAGGATTACGGGGAGCAGGTAGGGGAAGTGGCACTAGGCGAATTGCTCATTCGGAGAGCTGGTGCAGACACAATGGGCCGAATGGCTTCCTGTGCTGTAACACTACTGTGATTTGTTGCTTTTCCAAATCTCTCTCATTTAGTTGTTCAGTTTTGAAGGATTATGCTATGTTCAAAAGTTTATGTCCCACTAAATCGTTACAATGCTGGGAATGGAGTGCCTTTGAGAAAAATACAGCTCTGGTGTTTGTCTCCAAGTGTTATTAAAGTCATTGGATGGCATGAAAATATTTGAAAACCTCCATATGACTACATTATTCTTGACAGGACTGTCTTGTGCGCCAAGGACTGCCAGACAGGCAGTCTCCGGTCTAGTTTTAACTGGCTGGAGCTTGGAAATCAAGGTCAATTAGGTAACATGGTGGAATTAAGTCATACAGGCTAATAGTCTGGGTGTGCTGTGCCATTGAACTGCTGTATGTGTGAAATTATTGATAATGAAAGGCAGCAGTAAATATTCAGCATACTGCCAAATTTCAAGATAAATAAGACTTTGGGATCACTGGATGAATTTGTCTGCTTGCAGTTACTTGACTGTTGTGTTGTTTTCTTTTACTGCACTAGTTTTTCCTTTATGACTTTGTGCTGTAAAATGTTGCTTTGGAAGAAACCCAATCTTTAAGTTTGCAATTTTTGAGTATGAGTCAGATTTCAGGATAAACCTAACCATTGCAAAAGAATCAAAACAGTTACATTTTATTCACCCCCTCCCCTTCACTTGCTTAAAACCTAATTCTTTTCTAACCTTTGCCAGTTCTGATGAAAGGTCACAGACCTGAAACGTTAACTTTGCTTCCCTCTCCACAGATGCAGCCGGACCTGCTGAGTTTTTCAAGCACTTTTTGTTTTTGTTTCAGATTTCCAGCATCTGCAGTATTTTGCTTTTTGTTACATTTTATTGCTTCGTGATCTGTGGTTCTGCAAAGTAGTTTGAGATTGATTCTCCGCCGCCTTTAACATTGCTATGTTTTTGCTAGTTTCCCGTTTCTTATGCTAATTTTTTTCTTGATCTCGCTTTATTCAATTTTATCACTAATCTGATTTCATGTATTGGCATCAGTGGAATATAGGAAAAATTACATTTAAGCAAATAGACTTCTTGCCTAAAGCTCTCGTCACTTCAGTCTGCATGCAATACCACTAATAGCAAGTGACAGGCCTGCAAGCATCAGATATTTCCCTCGTGTTCTATGCATTAAATGCATCCTGTGGACCTACCCAATTTGGAAGGGCAAGGGCCACTTCTGAGACTGCCGATCCCACCGCCAATTGTTGCTACTACCTCCCCACCACTGAGTTTTCAGATCCCTGACTGAGGCCATCAGTTACTAAACTGTGGGCTACCGCTGAAGATTTTTCTTAGTGAATTTCTAGTCCGCTGTTTTTCATTGCACTGCTAGGTGTTTTCCACAGTTAGTGTGGACAGAGTACAACAATTTCATATACCCACTTTAACCCTGTACTGAAACCCTAACGACAACATGGTAAAATGAAATTCTGATGGTGGGCACGTCACTGAAGTGTCATAACCTGACTTCTCTTTCAAGATGCTGTGTTATATGTAGCATTTTCTGTTACGAAAAGACTGCAAGATTTCCTTGCTACTACTGAACTTTAGTTTGTCTCCCTAATGCATTTATTTCTATTTATCTTCTTCTGTTTTTTTTTATCGATTTTCCTCATTAAGCTGAGAAATAAATAGAATCAGAGACTGAAAAAGAAGCTGATATCAGAAAGGAATAGACACTTTGCAAAAGTTGAAGGAAAGCTGAATGACATGAGCCGACATTTTCCAAATGGTGTTCCTGCCAATATTTCCTCAAAGCTGCGTGTGCGTGACCACGCAGCAACCTGGAAGGTACTGCATTGGCCAATCACAAGTTGTCCTCTTTAAGCTGAGTGCGGCTGGAGCAGCAGCCATGACCACAGGAAAAAAAAAATTAAAGGATTTAATTTAAATTTAATCTTAATTTCATTTTAGATTAAGAAAAAATAAGATTGAAATGAACAGGCTGCACACAACATAAAAAAAGAGGGATCATTGGTTGCTGCTAGCTTTTAGTATCACTGATTTTCCGATTCGTTGTTGGGATGTGAGCGTCGCTGGCAAGGCCAGCATTTATTGCTCATCCCTAATTGCCCTTTAGCAGGTGGTGGTGAGCTGCTGCCTTGAGCCGCTGCAATCCCTGTGGTGTAGGTACGCCAACAGTGCTGTCTGGTAGGAAGTTCTGGGATTTTGACCCTGCAAGAGTGAAGGAACGGCAGTATAGTTCCAAGTCAGAATGTCTGTTACTTGGAAAGGAACTTGCAGATGGTGGTGTTCTCATGCGTCTGCTGCCCTTATTCTTCTGGGGGTAGAGGACATGGGTTTGGAGGGTGCTGTTGAAGGACCCTTGGCAAGTTGCTGGTGTGTATCTGGTGGATGGTACACACTGCTGCCACTCTGCACCAGTGGTGGAGGGAGTGAATGTTTAAGGTGGTGGATGGGGTGCTGATCAAGCGGGCTACTTTGTCTTGGATGGTGTCGAGCTCCTTGTGTTGTTGGAGCTACACTCATTCAGGCAAGTGGGGAGTATTCCATCACACTCCTGACTTGTGCCTTGTAGATGCTGGACAGACTTTGGGAAATTACACGCCGCAGAATTCCTAGCCTCTGACCTACCTGCTCTTGTAGCTATGGTATTTATATGGCTGGTCCAGTTAAGTTTCTGATCAATGGTAAGCCCCCCAGGATGTTGATAGTGGGGGATTCAGCAATTGTAATGCCCTTGAATGTCAAGGGGAGATCGTTCGATTCTCTCTTGTTGGAGATGGTCATTACCTGGCACTTTTGTGGCGTGAATGTTCTTTGCTACTTATTAGCCCAAGCCTGAATGTTGTCTAGGTCTTGCTTCATGCAGGCACAGACTACTTCAGTATCTGAGGAGTTGCGAATGGTACTGAACACTGTGCAATCATCAGTGAACTTCCCCACTTCTGACCTTATGTCCGAGGAAAGATTATTAATGAAGCAGCTAAAGATGGTTGGGCCTGCAGCAATGTCCTGGGCTTGAGATGATTAACCTCCAAACTGCCACAACCATCTACCTTTGTGCTAGGTATGACTCCCAACTAGTGGAGAGTGCCCCCCCCCCCACCGGTTTCCCAGTGAATTCAATTTTACTAGGCTCCTGGTTGCCACACTTGGGTCAGATGCTGCCTTGAAGTCAAGGACATTCACTCTCACCTCACCTCTGGAGTTCAGCTCTTTTGACCATTTTTGGACCAAGGCTGTAATTAGGTCTGGAGCTGAGAGGCCCTGGTGGAAACTAAACTGAGCATCGATGAGCAGGTTATTGCAGTACAAATGCTGCTTCATAGCATTGTCGACGACACCTTCCATCACATTGCTGATGGTTGAGAGCAGACTGATAGGGCAGTAATTGGCCGAATTGGATTTGTCATACTTTTTGTGTACAGTATATACCTGGGCAATTTTCCACGTTGTCAGTTAGATGCCTGTGTGAATCATAAAATATCAGTCACAGACTCCAAACGGCATACAGGCTTGTTATATTCCAGAAAGCCTGTTAGTGAAGGATAGACTGAGTAAGGATTGGCTCCATTATCAACATATATTTTAAAAGTGAAACACTACAAACATACACATCCTAACTCAACCATACCACAGTTTCAGTAAGTGTCTCTTTATATGTAGTCAAATGAAACCGTAATCGATGCCTTTCACTTACATACCATTAAACAGAATTGATATACAATTAACAGTTTTATTTAAAGAGAACGAAGGGAATCTGAGTTCATATGCACAAATTTCAAAACAAATCCAAAAAATGCGTTCATATTCTGTACAAAGCATTACATTGTGAGATGCCCCTCCTCTAGGCCCTCCCTAACAATTTCTTCATACAAGCATTTCTTTTTGTAAAGCAGACCAGTGTTTCAGCAGCTAAAGTACTTTGAGTAACACTTTTGTATTTTCTTAGCTTCCCAAGCTAAAGGACAACATTTCCCATTTTTACCCAAAAGAAATTGTATGAAACCAGCTGCTCTTGAATACCCATCACAGAGATTAGCATGTGAAGCATTGCTAAAAATGACGAGTTTCATATCCTTTGGTTAACTAAGGATGGGTATTTAAGTACGCATTTCTCCAGGTCTAATTTTTTCAATGTTTTATTTACCCTTAAAACATTCTATACTTCAGGGTGTTTTCATCTTAGTTCTTAACTCCAACACATCAAAACTAGCATCTGATCTATTCTGAGTGCACAACTAGTTCAACTGATAAATCAAGCTTTGCAATTGCTCTGTCTCTTCTTTACATATAACATCTTTCTGTGATACCAGTAAAACATTGTGGGATCTGCTTTTAGTTCAACACAACCTATTTTCAGTAAAACAGATATCCGAAAAATACCACAACCTGGAGTCATCATTCAGGCCATAGATGCCTTTGTTTAGTTTCCATACTTTTCCTTCTGCATCTTCTGCCTCTTTGGGCAGTTTCAGAAACACTTCTCTCTGAAAAGTGTCACCCTGCAGAAAGGCAGCTTTTATGTTGATTGATCTACGCTCCTATGAATATGTGGCCAAAAGAGCTGAAAGAATCACATAATCACAGAATAATACAGTGCAGAAGAGGCCCTTCGGCCCATCGAGTCTGCACCGATGCATTAAAGACACCTGACCTGTCTACCTAATCCCATTTGCCAGCACTTGGCCCATAGCCTTGAATGTTATGACGTGCCAAGTGCTCATCCAGGTACTTTTTAAAGGATGTGAGGCAACCTGCCTCTACCAGCCTCCCAGGCAGTGCATTCCAGACTGTCACTACCCTCTGGATAAAAAAGTTCTTCCTCAAATCCCCCTTAAACCTCCCATCCTTCACCTTAAACTTGTGTCCCCTCGTAACTGACCCTTCAACTAAGGGGAACAGCTGCTCCCTATCCACCCTGTCCATGCCCCTCATAATCGTGTACACCTCGATCAGGTCACCCCTCAGTCTTCTCTGCTCCAGCGAAAATAACCCAAGCCTATCCAACCTCTCTTCATAGCTTAAATGTTCCATCCCAGGCAACATCCTGGTGAATCGCCTCTGCACCCCCTCCAGTGCAATCACATCCTTCCTATAATGTGGCGACCAGAATTGCACACAGTACTCCAGCTGTGGCCTTACCAAAGTTCTATACAACTCTAACATGACCTCCCTGCTTTTGTAATCGATGCCTCGATTGATAAAGGCAAGTGTCCCATATGCCTTTTTCACCTCCCTATGTCCTGCCTTCAGAGATCTATGGACAAACACGCCAAGGTCCCTTTGTTCCTCGGAACTTCCCAGTGTCAGGCCATTCATTGAATACTCCCGTGTCACATTACTCCTTCCAAAGTGTATCACCTCACACTTTTCAGGGTTAAATTCCATCTGCCACTTTTCTGCCCATTTGGCCATCCCGTCTATATCTTCCTGTCACCCAAGACACTCAACCTCACTGTTAACCACTCGGCCAATCTTTGTGTCATCTGCGAACTTACTGATCCTACCCCCACATAGTCATCTATGTCGTTTATATAAAGGGTTTTCAAGATTACTTTTCCAACTGTGGGAGAGTCCACTCTAACATCTGTATCACCCAGTTGCTCTTCAAAACCCCGAGCAACTAGCCTTGCTTTAGCCTTAAGTCCCATCTTCAAGGATTTTATTTGTACAAATTCCTTTGTGACGAGGCTGTGGCTGCCTCTTATCTGGTACCTCAGAATAAACTCCATATTATATACTTGCTTTTGTTTTGCCTCTCTTTAGTTTAACCTCAAGTTTATTGGCAGCCACCAAAAAAGCTTCATGGTCATGAGGACTTCTGCTTCTAGTTCTATTCCAAGACTGTTCTGTAGCCTTCATTTCATTGTGTAACCTATTTAAGCTACAACCTTTACTTGCACTTTGATGTCTGTCAGAACTACTGTTAGATCTCCGTCTCGTGCAACTGGAGGCTCTTTCTCCTGAACATGGTTGTTTTCTGATGTAAGAGTCACTTCCGGACCGACTATTAGAACTTGCACTGTGCTTTCTTAGTCTGCTCTTTCACCCCATTCTGCCAGAACACTTCTTGGCCACCATCCTGACGGTTCAACTAGTATTTAAACTTGCCCGTAGCTTTTCCTGCATTTCCACAATGGTCCCATCCCTCTGTTCATTAGACCCTGCAAGACTCCACTCCACCGCCCCCTCCCCCCCCCCCCACCCCCAAACTCTTCTGGTCTAAAGGTTCTTGTCTTTACTTTTGATATCAATGGCACACAACAACTTGGATACTGTTTCACTAAATGTGATGCACCTTTATTAAATCTTGAAGCAATAGCACACAGTCACAATGACATTGGTTGCTTCGGAATCCAAAGAGCTAGGGTCCGTCTCAGGTGGTCAGTCCTTCTATAGATCTCCAAGCACGACTTCAGAATGGCTGCCAGGCCACTCTACCGACTGCAGTAACAATGTCCTTGAGGGCTGTAGCTTTATACACCTTCCTGACCCTGGCCCTTGGCATATAAGGTAATGTTTTGAATTGGGTCATCTGATTGGGTTTTGCTGCCTTATCAAGCCCACCCTGGCCATGCAAGACCACCTGCATGTGGTCATATCCTGCTCTCAGCTGTGGGAGTTCTTAGATGCATACCATCCATGGATGTGATATCTGCATCTTGATAAGGCAAGAAGGAAACCATTCACACGTATTTCAAAAGGCCTTTGTCCCTGCGTGTGGTTGTAGACAGGCTGTTTGATCTAACAGCCCAGGCTACCACATCAGTGGTCTGTCCTTATTCGTCTGTCTGTGTGTGTATATGTTGGGGCCCTAGTTCACTTATATTGTCTTATTTTTAAAAAGTTCAATTTGAACCCCAGTGATGATGTCTTCGGTCAGATTTCTTCTCCCTTTTTGGGACTCCACCACAGCCAGCTTGCATTCATATGAAAGAAATAAAAGCACGGTTTACATGATTAAGAGTGATTAATACGATTAAGGCAAATAATGCATTGACTTCCAACCCCTCTGGGATATATGTCACTCGAGTATCCACTCTGGCCAATTGTTCTTTGGATGTGATGCTCTTTGTTGTGCATCATGATCACTCACATTACCACTATCCAGCCTTTGATCTACTGTATTCTATGTTTCAGGACCTTGAGCACCAGCTGCTCAGAGTCTGAGATTTCGTAATTAAGCCTGATTAATTGTGAGGAATGAACCTTAATAGTTTGATTGCCACGTTTGATAAGTACTGTCTGACCATCATGATCTATTAACTTACCAGGGCCTTTCCATTCCCCAAGACCCTCTCTTTTATAATATACTAAATCTCCTGGATTGAATTCCATCTCATTGTCTTATATGATGCCTCAGAGCTCTCTGAATTTTTTTCCGAGACCTCAGCCTTGATGAAAGCTTGTCTGCATGCATGTAAAGTATTCAAATGTGCAGGAAGAAATGGAACTAATTGCAGTACCTTCTAGAGCAGGAGGACTATCACACAGCACAGACGGCAATTTGAGATTTCACCCATAGACCAATTGTTAGGGACTGTACCCTCCAACCATCTGAAGCAACTTCTTTATATGATCCTCCTGTGCCAGGGTGGTTGTGATCTGGTCGATCAGCTAAGATTTTATGCAGCACTACCTGATTCCTTTCACACTCCATTGCTGAAAGGACTTTCAACTGCAGTATTCATTACCATAATGTTCATGTTTTCACACGTCGCTGAACTCATCATTGGCAAATTCCTCTCCATTATCAGTCAGAAACGTCACAGATGACCCATGACCGGTCCCTATCCATTTCTCTATGATTTTGTCTATAATCACCCTTTTGCCCTTTCTCCGTTAGAGCGGCGCAGTGGTTAGCACCGCAGCCTCACAGCTCCAGCGACCCGGGTTCAATTCTGGGTACTGCCTGTGTGGAGTTTGCAAGTTCTCCCTGTGTCTGCGTGGGTTTTCTCCGGGTGCTCCGGTTTCCTCCCACAAGCCAAAAGACTTGCAGGTTGGTAGGTAAATTGGCCATTATAAATTGCCGCTAGTATAGGTAGGTGGTAGGGAAATATAGGGACAGGTGGGGATGTGGTAGGAATATGGGATTAGTGTAGGTTTAGTATAAATGGGTGGTTGATGGTCGGCACAGACTCGGTGGGCCGAAGGGCCTGTTTCAGTGCTGTATCTCTAAACTAAACTAAACTATGTTTTATTATAGAAAGACGTTGCCAGGTCTGTTAAATGTAGAATTAAGATATTTCTGTCTTTGTCCCACACCTTTAGATCCATGGCAACTACCTCGTTAAAGTCACATACCAATGGAAGGCTTAATATAGGACATGGCGGTGTCTTCCCAAACTTTAACAGATTTCACACTTCTCACTAATCTCTTCCAATAGCATGGTATATTCATTTTCAACCACACACCTGCATTCTTTAACAGGGTTTTTAATCTTTGATCAGTCGGGTGAACAAATTGTCTATATAACTTTTAGGAGAATTTGTTTTTTTCCCTCTAATTCTTATCACTTGATGACATTAATACTTGTCTAATACTCTGAGAAACATCAGATTTTCTAAGGGGATACAGTAATATCCTGACTAGGTAAACTGCAGATCAGTTGACTTTCCAAAAATAATTGCCATGCTTCATGTCAAGTTTTATTTGTGCCTTTTTCAAAGAAGGTTTGCTCAACAGCAAAGGTATCTCACTAGAGACTGTCAGTATTGATAAAGTAGCTTACTCCAGCTATTTTGCATGGAATTACAACTCTGTTTAGTGAACTCAATGTGTTGTCATCACCAAACCTAAAGCAAGAATACTAAGCAAGTATTCCTTAACCTTGTATCAATCCTCACTACTGAGTAAATTTAAATAACATTTTAACCAATCTGTTCCAGATCCTGTAGAAGTGCAATCACTATCTAGTATAGTACAGTTGAATGAGTCCATGACTAAACATATTCAGCACAGGACTAAAACCCCTTGTGACTAGTACAATTCATTTGGATTCACCGTTATCTTCAACTTCTGCCTCAAAATTCTGTCATTTCGAGGACCCTGCCTCTCCGCTTTGGCAGTTCATTGCATAATGATACTTTGAGTCACACTTAAAACACCTATTAACCGTTCCTTGGGCTTTCATTTACTTAGTTGTTCCAAATCTGTAATAACTAGATCTACTAAAGATCCTTTCATCCTCATTCTGCCTGTTTGTAACTCTTCCATTGTACTGACAACTGTATTAGTAAATGGATCATTTCGAAATCTGGTAATTATTGAGTACTCTCTTTTTTGTGTCACCACAGAATGTTCCATTTGTTCCATCAAGGCTGCAGAAAATAACCGTTTCCCCCAGGAATTTTTTCAAGGCAGCAGACATGTGATCCACCAGTGAGTTTCTCTGAGAACCGATCATCAATTAGAACCAGAACCCTGTCCGTATGCAACACCTTAGAACAACCCAGCAATTTAAATGCTGGCACTTAATGAGGGACCTCTAAATTGAATCTCCTCAGTCATTTATACAGTCTGTTAAAGTCCATAATGTATTCTTCCCTTGAATAACTATCTCTTTTCTGAAATCTATCAGTCTGACCATGCATCATAGGCATTTAATAGATCATTTTTCTTCTAAATTTCATCCAAGAACTCTAATAGAAGATTCAAACCTTCAGTATCCAACTGATTGGCATCCAGTTCACAACATACTTTGATTTTACTTTTGGTAGGAAGCAACAAGGCCATACCATGTTTCCTCTTTCGTAGGGACGTAACCCGTGTCCGCATATCCAATTAATTCTTCCACTGATCATATAGTTCACAGTCCGACAACATTGGAGGGTAATCATACCCCAACAATTTTCACTTGCTTTCTGTCATTTCTCACGATGGCAATGAGGATTGTAGTCTTCTGTCTGAAAATAATTTTTTTCTTGGTTTCCATCCTTCATCTTTAGGCACCCATCCTAAGCTTAGATGTTATATTCCAGAAAGCCAATTGGTGAAGGACAGTGCTGGAGCCAATGTTTATTCAGTCTAACATTTATTTACAGAGTGAAACATTACAAGCATACAGCACAGTTTCAGTAAGTGTCTCTGTATATGTGCTCAAGTGAAACTCCAATTAATGCCCTCCACCTGCATTTAATTAAACAATTGATGTACAATTAACAGGCCAATAGAGAGAACGACATTGAAATGAAAACAGAAAATGCTGGAAATACTCAGGTCAGGCAGCATCTGTAGAGAGATCTATTGAAATGATCCTTTAATCAGTGGCATTGGTAATGTAATTACATTGTGTTTTGAACTTTTTCAAATTTGTATTTTTCTTTTTTTTTCTCTTTTGTTCATTCCTGCCTCTTGCTACTGTTTCTCAACTCCACAGAGGGCTCACATTTTTCATGGCTACATTAATGTTGCCAAGGCTAATGGCTTACGTTTTTGTAGTTTTGGGATTAGCTTTACCATACCTCCTTGCCTCATGAGGGAGCACTACACTACAGTTTGGCATTGTGTCTCAGACTATGTGAGTATTGGTGAACTTCACTTTGGAACAGCAAGTAAAGTTGGAGTTCCAGTTCCAGTATCTGAGCCAGTCTTTCCAGCTCTGTTACACACTGAACATAGTGGCAGCATCTGTTAACAATTTTATCAAAAATGTCAATTTAATGGAAGGTTGCTGTATGATTTTATACATTTGTTTTATTCTTTAAGGTTAGCATTCATATTCACTATCTTTTATTAAGTTTATGTGCATTTTTTGAAAATTACAGAAACTATATATTTTGCAGCTCAACTCTAATAAGGGCCTCTTTGTAATAGCAATTCTGAACTCTTCACCTGTTTCCCTTCCCTTTTCATCTTGATTCGCCTTGGGAAGAGGTTCAGATGAAGGATTCCTACTCAAAAAGTTAACTTGCCGTTGCTCTTTTCAGATGTTGGTAGATCTGTTATTCATTTTTAACATCTAATTTTAATTTCCTTACTCTGGGTTGCAGTTAGAGTTCGTTAATGTCAACAATATACCTCCTGGCATCTCTGGGAGCTGTTATCTGTAAATTTGTATAAGTAGTTGTGTGTTTGAGCCTGTTGCCAGTGTTGTGCTAGGTTTGGCAGTAATCCTCTGCGGTCACTAACTAAATATCATACAGATGGTATCATTGTGGAATTTTCTTGTGATGCTGCCGATAATTCCACTTCTGTGCATAATTCTGAGAATAAGGCTAATGAAAAGCAGATGCAGTTTAACACTTCTGCTGAATAAGCAGCAATTCTATATGGTTAGGCCACAGAATACTGTGATACGATCCACACCCTACTGAATGAATAAATGACTTGTGGCTGAAACAGTCCATTTAACCATAAAGTTACAAGGTTGAATTGTAGACCCAACTGTTCATTAGAGCTCTCCTTGCTGAGATTTTCTTGATGGAAGGATTCAGCACCCCCAGTGTTGTATCTATGGAGGAGGCAAGAATTATCTACAGTAGGCATTGAGCAATAGAAATACATTTACTTTCGACTTATTCTGGAGAAGCTTCATTGACCTAGACTCTGAGTCCACCTTGTTCGACTATCCATAGAAGAGCATGGCAGTTCTCCCAATGTCCTGGCCAACATTTATCCAGCACGAGCAAAACAGATGACCTGGTTGTTGCTGTTTGTGAGGCTATGCAATGTGCAGAACTGACTCATGCGTTTCCCTACATTATAACAATGATGTACTTGAAAAGCTGTTAATTGGCTGGGGAGTGCTTTTGGATGTACCTAGCTCTTGATGGGCACTATGTGAATTTAAGTTCTTTCTTCAGTATTGACTGGTATTGCATGGACATTGTGGGCCAGCAAAGGGATTAAGGGGAGCTGATAGCTGAGCTTTGTCTGGTGATATGAATGGAAAAGTTTTTTTTTTAGTTTAGTTTAGAGATACAGCACTGAAACAGGCCCTTCGGCCCACCGCGTCTGTGCCGACCATCAACCACCCACCTATACTAATCCTACACTAATCCCATATCCCTACCACATCCCCACCTGTCCCTATACTTCCCTACCACCCACCTATACTAGGGGCAATTTATAATGGCCAATTAACCTATCAACCTCCAAGTCTTTGGCATGTGGGAGGAAACCGGAGCACCCGGAGGAAACCCACGCAGACACAGGGAGAACTTGCAAACTCCACACAGGCAGTACCCAGAATTGAACCCGGGTCGCTGGAGCTGTGAGGCTGCAGTGCTAACCACTGCGCCACTGTGCCGCCCCATGGAACAAGTAGATGTCATATGTTAATGCAGTAAATGCTGCTGAATACTATTGTTGAAATTGTCATGGAAATAGAGAATGCTTCAGAACTCTAAATCCATACCTCTGGCCCTCTACATAATAGAAAAGCTTTAAGAAGCCTTAAGTGCCAAGGAAATCACTATTTATGTTAAAGGAGATTCCAAAGTTTTGGACCAATCACCAAGTAATAGATTTTGACTTTGTTTTCAAGCTGCTGGATCTTCACTGGTAGTTAGGAAGGCAGCACAAGGCAACAAGTGAGAAGCTATCTCTGCAAACAAAAGAATGGCATTCTCTCCTTTCTGGAGGTAATGTTTATTGCTCTTACTGCTGAGCTCCAAAGATGCTAGCAAATACCTCCTCTTTCAGTGGTCTTGGCCCTTCCTTTAAAGGTGGAGCTGCCATTAACAGTAGGTCTGTGAAGTAAAGGAATATTACAATAGTCTGAGACTGCAGGGTGAAACCAGGATCAAAAGTTTGCTGTGTTTTGACTGATGCATTTAACAGCTTGATGGTTGATAAATGTCTTAATCCACTACCATAGAGTGGATCCACAGTGGAATGAAAGTCCTTGAGCTTAATTGCTACCTGTGAACTAACTGTGTCAGTAGGATAAGAAGGGGTTAGCTTCTGCTGTTTCTGTAAACCATTTCAATTGCTTTATATAACAAAAGCTATTGTGTAGTTGCAGGCTTTTAGTCAGATTTTCTTGCATTTTCATTTGCAATGTTAAGTGAGCAAAAGAAATATGCACAGTACTGATCATAATCATTGATAATTTCCAGCTGCACAGTAATTACAAAATTTCCTGTAAATTGGTGAAATTAGCAAAAGGGCGGCACAGTGGCGCAGTGGTTGGCACCGCAGCTTCGCAGCTCCAGCGACCCGAGTTCAGTTCTGGGTACTGCCTGTGCAAAGTTTGCAAGTTCTGTCTGTGACCGCGTGGGTTTCCTCCGGGTGCTCCGGTTTCCTCCCACATGCCAAAGACTTGCAGGTTGACAGGTAAATTGGCCATTGTAAAAATTGCCCCTAGTGTAGGTAGGAGAATTGAGGGAAGGTGGGGATGTGAGAGGGGAAAATGGGATTAATGTAGGATTGGTATAAATGGGTGGTAGATGGTCGGCGCGGACTCGGTGGGCTGAAGGGCCTGTTTCAGTGCTGTATCTCTCTATGACTATAAAGGGTAATATTTTGCCATTGTCTTTTTTTTTAAACCTATGATTCATGGCCACAAACCATGGCTCATTTGGTAGCACTCGCACCTCTGAGAAGGTTGTGGGTTTAAGTCTTAACTCCAGAGACTTGAGCACAAAAACCAAAGCTGTCACTCCAGTGCAGTACTCAGGAAGGTCTGCATTGTCGGAGGTGCCATCTTTCGGATGAGATGTTAAATCGAGGCCCTGTCTGCTCCCTCAGGTGGATGTAAAAGATCCCATGGCACTATTTCGAAGTAGAACAGGGGAGTTATCCCTGGTGCCCTAGACAATATTTATCCCTTAATCAACACTAAAAACACACTTTCTGGTCAGTATCACATTGCTGTTTGTGGGAGCCTGCTGTGTTCAAATTGGCTGCCGTGTTGCCTACATTACATGGTAACTTCAAAAATACTTCATTAGCTGTTAAGTGCTTTGGGAGGTCCTGACGTTGCGAAAAGCGCATATAGACGCTAGTCTGCCTGTCTGTCTTTCTTTGACCTGCTTTCTGTAAAGGGAGCTTATTTTATTTTTGCTTTCTCGATTTTCTCCTTTTCTGAAGGCATTGACTGCTTGCTTGGTTATTATCAAAACGCCCTCTGGTACCCTGCCCAAGTAACTATCATTCATATTTAAGTCTAAGCTGTGACTTGTCAACAGACTATTTAAACTCTGGGCATCAGAGTGAAGCTCAAACCTGTCCTTGAGATACATCCACGTGCATAGTTCTAACAGAGTTTGCTCGATATCTAATTCTTGCTGATTTCCGCATTGCTAACTCAAGATCATTGTGCCTGATTCCAGGACTCCTACCACCTAAGGTCATATGATCAGAAGCCTCAAGCCCTCTTGGTGCATATGATTCAACTACTCGAAAAGCCACACCAAGGGCCACTGTACCTTTCTGAATGATAACCTAGCAGATGAGTGAGCACAAAGCACATTTCGCTGGCTTGTACAAGTTGGCTGAATTACTCAGCCTCCCAACAGTTGCAGAACATGGTTGGTTCCAATCCTGACAACAGTCTTTATATTGCTATCAGGGTAGTGTTTCTAGCTACTCTTGGCCTTTCTGAAGGCAAGATCTTCACTGAAATCGAGGCTGCCATCAACAATAGCTCAGAAAAGTAAATGGGGTACTGTTAGATTTTGTGTTTATGTTCTTGATCATTACTAACCCAGGCACTTGTCACGTGGTAAATTAGTATACTTTGTCATGCTTGGAAGAATCTGTGATGAAATAAACAGTGAATTGGCGGAATTTCGAAAATAAAAAATCAACTGTTAAACTGAACCACAAGAACGTGGTCACTTGTACCACAGACAAAAATGGAGTAATGGTCATGTGACCCCTCCTGTACTGGAAATACACAGTTGAGGATGAAACTCATTAACCTTGTCTGAAATAGCTCTGGGGAAAACCCACTGAAATTGAAAGGAGCACCATTGCATATTGATAACTCCCATCTACATGAATGAACTAAGGAGACAGACTGACTCACAGCCCAAACCAAAATGAATAGGTGTTAAATAGCACCATTATAATAGAATGGTCCTCATTCAGACATCAATAGATAGCATGGTTTCACTTATCTTAGTCCCTTGTGAGATCACACCAGGGGAGAGAGCCATGTGTCACCGAACAGGAACTCAAAGGTAACCTTCTGGTGAGAGAGAGGAAGATCGTGCCAAGACCACAGAAAGCCAGTTTCCAGCCAGAGGCTGTGAAAGAGATCCACTAAACAGAAGAACCCTGCTGTTCAAGAACTGAACAACCATTACAGCAGAGAATTTACAAAGTGACTTTGAGACACTCCATCTGTGAAAGTAAACCAAATTCACACCACCAACATTGGGCTGAATTTTAACTACTGGAACTCTACAACACCTCAGCAAGTTCAAGACTGCAAACATCCAGGCCTGCACCTTTAAAATGATTTTCCTTCTGAGAAAATTCAGTATTCTGCAAACCACAAACTCTTGTATCACCATGGACTTTAAATTGTATTCTAACCTTTTCTCTCTACCTGTCTATCTATTGTGTATGCGTGTGCATCTGAAAGTGTGAGTGGGTAAAGGTTGTGATCATTTCGGGAACTGTTTTCAAAAATTAGCTTTTTTTTTAAACCTACGAGAAAGCCTGTCTTTTGTCAGTTTATTTGACCCAAAAACACTCAGAGACCTAACACACCATTTTTAACAAAACACAATTGCTGTCTCTTGGAGATGAAAAGTGGAAGCTATCTGTCTGTAACAACATCTTGTGAATTGAATTTGAATAAAATGAATGACAAAAATCAGACCCCCTCAAATAAAGAAAACTTGCATTTGTATAGTGCACATCCTATGGATTGGTGTGCAATAGCATGCTTACTAGTTGCTACCACCGCTTGGCAACAGGCACCAATGCCAAAAATAATTCAGCGTCACTTGGCAGCTTCATGTGCAGCATTTGTGGCAGAACCTGTCTCTAAAGGATTAGCATTCACAGCCATCAACAAAGGTGCACTAAGAGAAGACACCTCTCACCTAAATGGATTGTTTGCTGAGTGTCCTTCATCTTTCATAGATGGAAGAATGCCAACCATATCACAACTCTCACCAGGGGTTGGCAACGTGACTGTACACAGACACCAGTGACCATGGTAAAAAAAAGTTTGAGGTCCGTGGTAATTTTAACTGTTGAATGCTTGGAGCAAGACATTTATAATTATCAACAGCGAAAGTAATTACAAAGGATCGAGGCATCGGGCTAGCTCCTACAGCCTGCCAAAGTTTTGTATCCAGCCCGCCAATCAAAAGCGCGAATGGTTTGCCTGCACACTGACCTCCAACCAATCGGAGCGTGGGAGAGGTGGAATTCGCTGCAAAGACTGGTGCAGTCAACCAGCTGCTCCCTGACCATGTCTGAGCAGATAGGATAGTGCACAGGAACAAATGCTAGAACTGCAAAGGCAAGATTTCTTTGAGCCAGAGCAAGCTGTTTTTTAAGGCAGACCATCCACTTTCTCAGCTCTCCAAACGCCCTGGTTTCTCTGAGTGCGGGGCAATGTGTTTCTGCTCTGGGTGGGGGCGGGGGAAGGGGGTCAGAGGGGGAGAGGTGGGCGGGGGGGGGGGAAAGAGAGTGACACGGGGGGGGGGGGGGGGAAGACACGGCAGAGAGAGGAGGGAGAGGGATGGCGGAGAGAGGGAGAGAAAGAGATCCAGATCGCTTCTGACAGATGGATGTCTATCCAGATTCTCTGCATCACTCAAGTGCGTGGGCAGACATTGACAACTTGTGCAAGCAAAAACAATGCTAGGTATCTCACTAAATTGGAAGAAATGTGTTTTAAATTGAACTGTGCTTTTATGGCATTAGGTTGGCTATACACTTTATATGCAGATTCATTGCCCCCAGGTCCGTGGCTGTCAATAATTTTGTCAAGTGTCCGTGGGGCCTATCCCTGACTCTCTCATACTGTGAATTGTTTTGAAATGCAGTGACTGTTATGTAGGCAAACACAGCAGCCATGTTGCACGTAAACATCAGTGAGATGAGGGAAATAATTTTAACCTAACTTGCCAGGCAGGAAACCCATGGGATTGCTTAGATGGCTGGTTTCACACTCTGTCAATATTACTTTCTACTGACTTCAATAGAGAATAAAATCAGGCGAGGTGTAAAACCATTGTTATACCCATTGGCAGTTTCCTAGATTAGTTTAAATTTGCCCTCAAAGTCCTTGTGTATAATCGTCAAGAACTGTAAATTTCAATAAGCTTAATGGTAACATTAGTTGAGAGAGGAATGTTGGATAGAATACCAGGAGAACCGCTGATCGTCGACAGCACTATGGGATTTTTAACATTCACCTGAAGCAGATGAGCAGTTTAATATCTCATCTGAAATTCCACATGTCTCAATACTGCACTGGAGTGCCAAAGGCTAGATTATCTGCTCCAGGATTAAGGTTTGAGCCCATGATATTCCAATTCAGTCAAACTGGCATATCACAGTGCCTTTCATACAAAAGCTAATTAATACCTCTGACCTGATGTGTTGATTAGGCTGAATGCATTCACTTTGAACGTCTCGACTGATTTGAACATTTAAATTAGCACTCAAGTGGGTGTGCACAAAACTCATTCCTACTAGCATAGTCAATAACTTGCCTGCCTACATTCTGTATAAACACAACTACTTTCCTAGCAGATTTCCCTGTTAATTAAAAGTAACACTTAAAATGGTGCTAAACTGACCAGCTGTGATGATCTTGAAATGTTGGACATTTTGGCAAGTTCCCACTACTCAGCCTCTTGATTTCCTGCTCAGCTTTTTAAAGTGCTAATGTGTTGTTGATAAATAGATTACAGTAACTCGCTAGTGTTGTATTCATCATTCGTCGACACTTCAAACTGCGTGTCTCCGACTCAGCGCTGAGGAAACTGATGTCACTCAGCAATTTCTTCCCATTTAAAAAAAACCAAAGCAATATCAACAATTTCAAATCAGATGGAAAGATGGATGAAAGTAATCCAGTGATCAACAAGTCTGCAGTTTGCTGCTATTCTGGCTGAAATGGGCATTGATTGAACAAACTCAGGCAGAGAACTATCAAAAAGCGAACATGTGTGTTTTGGCATTTTGCGTGTATAACCATTATCAGTTCTATCTGTTTATGTGCTTTCGCATTTTCTATTTTTATTTCAAAAATGTATTCCTTTTCATTATTAGAGCAATATTAGTTTTTCACTAAGATGTTCCTTTTTCAACAAATGTTGTTGATTTCAATTAAAAATGCTTTAATGAAATAATTTCTCATTGAAGCATTTTTTCAAAAATATAAAAATTATATTATTCACAGCCAGCCCTTAGATAACATCAAGACTTAGTATTACTAATCTGAGCCAGATTGAAGGCTTTGAACAAAGGGTTAGTAATTGGATATATTAGTATAAAAGGGTTTAATGCAACCCGGGCCCTGTTATCTGTTTTTTATCATTTGAAATTGATTTTTAAGTAGAATGTCTCCGTTTACAGGGAATACATGTAGTGTGGGAAAGCAGAATGTCCTAAGGGCAGAGTTGGTGTTCAGAGATCTGAAGACAAATAGCAAAAATTAATATACAGTGAGAATATATTATTAGTTAAGGCATGGCAGGAAAACAATTTGGATGTCCTTGCAGACTGAATAATGAAAATATAGTCCAAATAAAATGTTTGAATCTACAGGTAAATCCACAAACAGCTGGTATGTATATTCTAAAACAGCAGGCATAAGGGTTCGAAAAGAAGCAATAACAATTTGTATTTACATAGCATATTTACTGTGGTAAAGCATCTCCAGGGGCTTCACAGGAACGATTATCAAACAAAATTTGACACCCAAGCCACAGCACGAGAGATGAGGGCAGATAACCAAAAGCTTGGTCAAAGAGGTAGTTTTAAGGAGCCTCTTAAAAGAGGAATGAGAGGTAGAGAGCTGGAGAGGTTTGAGAGGGAATTCCAGAGCTTTGGGCCTTGGCAGCTGAAGGCATGGTCAGCGTTGATTAAAAATGGGGATGCTTAAGAGGCCTGATTTGGAGGATCGCAGATGATAATCTGAACAAAGTATTGAAAAAAACTGGCGCGCAATATGTTGTGTTAGGGTTTTATGTTAAACGCCCTCATTTTCGCTGATGATTGCACAATGTTCACCATTCGCAACTCCTCAGATACTGAAGCAGTCAGTGTAGAAATGCAGCAAGACTTGGACACTATCCAGGCTTGGTCTGATAAGTGACAAGTAACATTCGCGTCACACAAGTGCCAGGCAATGACCATCTCCAACAAGAGAGAATCTAACCATCTCCCCTAGACATTCAATGGCATTACCATTGCTGAATCCCCCACTATCAACATCCTAGGGACTACCATTGACCAGAAACTGAACTGGAGTAGCCATATAAATACCGTGGCTGCAAGAACAAGTCAGAGGCTTGGAATCCTGTGGTGGTAACTCACCTTCTGACTCCCCAAAGCCTGTCCACCATCCACAAGGCACAAGTCAGGAGTGTGATGGAACACGCTCCACTTGCCTGGATGGGTGCAGCGCCAACAGCACTCAAGAAGCTCGAGGACAAGGCAGCCGCTTGATTGGCACCCCATTCAAAAACATTCACTCCCTCCACCACCGACGCACAGTGGCAGCTGTGTGTACCATCTACAAGATGCATTGCAGCAACGCACCAAGGCTCCTTAGATAGCACCTTCCAAACCTGTGACCTCTACCAACTAGAAGGACAAGGGCAGCAAATGCATGGGAACACCACTAGCTGCAAATTCCCCTCCAAGTCACATCCTGACTTGGAACTATATCGCTGTTCCTTCACTGTCGCTGGGTCAAAATCCTGGAACTCCCTTCCTAACAGCACTGTGGGTGTACCTACCCCACATGGATTGCAGTGGTTCAAGAAGGCAGCTCACCACCACCTTCTCAAGGGCAATTAGGGATGGACAATAAATGCTGGCCTGGCCAGTGAGGCCCACATCCCATGAATGAAAAAAAAATGTAAATTCTAATTTCAGCTCTGTAATCAGTCAGATTATTTTTGGTGTGGACGGCTGCTGTTAGGTTATCACTGAACATCTGATGTTGTATCCCTAGACATGGACGAGCAACTGTAGCCAGAGCCAAAAGAAACAGACATCTAATAATCTTTGCCATCTTCTGTTCCAGCACCACTCTGCTCAGAGTAGGCTGAAGTTAAGGTGCATCTTCCTGTATGCTCTTAGCCCTCTCCACTCCTGTGTGAAACAGAGAATTAATGCCTGGAGAACGCATTTACAAAATAAGTCACGTCATGTGGCTGTCAAATCTGGTGAGCACTTCCCAGCTAAAGTCTCTGCGCCATGACCAATCTGGCAATGCCCCAACTGCTATATGCACTGGTAATGAGCGTTCAAAAGTAATGACATGGGAACAGGGTTACAATGACAGCAACTCAGTGATGTGAAATTGTGATGATGCGCTGCAAATGATGAACCATCTGCTAATGCTACTGGCGTTGCCAAATACAGTGATAATACAGAGGCCTTGTAGCAGGGAATGATATGAAGGTACGATACAATGACAAGTGAATAAACGATTCGACGTAATGTTTTTATCAAGCTTTATTAATGGATTTAACAAAACATTTGATCAACTCAAGAAATGGGGAACGATTGAAGGTACCATCTATTTTAAGGGCAGCTACTACAATAGTAAACTGCATTTTTATGGAGCTATTAAAATAGAAAATGTTTTATGGTGCTTTATAGAACAGAAATGGAAGTGTATAGGAGTTAAGTGAGATGACAGAAAACGTGTTTGTAACTATAGTTTTTGAGACTATTCAAGATTAAGAGAGGAATAGCAAGCCAGAGGGATTTTGTGTAAGAGTTTGAAAGAGAGGTTAAGACAGCCCATTGGTGGAGCAGGAGGGCAGGGAATGCAGTGGAATTGAGAATCAGAAGGCTGAAGAGCTTAGCTGCAACACAAATCCTGAGAAATTGGTAGAGGTAAAGTGGGGGCGAAGCTAAGGAGGGTTGAGGAACAGGAAGCCTGAGAGTGTGGGGCAGTGGAGTTTTGGGCGAGCTGGAGTTGTTATGGTTTATCTAATTAATAATTATCCAGTAAATGATACGAACAACTAGGAAGTGTATACATGTGGCAGAACTGTAAGACGGAGGGTCCAAATCTTAAAATAAAAGCAAAATACTGCGGATGCTGGAAATCTGAAATAAAAACAAGAAATGCTGGAAATACTCAGCAGGTCTGGCAGCATCTGTGGAGAGAGAAGTAGAGTTAACGTTTCAGGTCAGTGACCCTTCAGAACTGTTTGCTGTCTGCTTAAGTGCATATTAGAGTCTCAGAAGGTACCTGTAAATTTTAAACTAATTACTGTATATCTCAAGAGATTTAGGTATTCCGATTTAGGATTGTTCCGCAGTAAGGCAACAGCAGTAAGAAGATACAAGATATTCTGTATAAAACTGACTCAGTGCTTGTAAGACAGTATGATAGAGTCATAGAGTGATACAGCACTGAAACAGGCCCTTCGACCCACTGAGTCTGTGCCAACCAGCAACCACACATATATACTAATCCTACATTAATCCCATATTTCCTACCACATCCCCACCTTCCCTCAATTCTCCTTCCACCTACCTACACTAGGGGCAATTTACAAAGGCCAATTTACCTATCAACCTGCAAGTCTTTGGCTGTGGGAGGAAACCGGAGCACTTGGCGGAAACCCACACGGTCACAGGGAGAACTTGCAAATTCCGCACAGGCAGTAGCCTGAAGCGAACCTGGGTCGCTGGAGCTGTGAGGCTGCGGTGCTAACCACTGTGCCGCCCCGATATGTGAAACTAGTTGAAGCTACTGTAAAAAGAGTTAATGACTATCCATGTTCTGATTATGCCTGAAATGTAAACATGCCTTTCTTCTTTACAGGTGCTGACTGATCTATGTATTTGCAGCTTTTTTGCTTTTCTTTCAGGATTTTAGCATTTGTAGGTTTTATTTTATTTTTAGAGTGACTAATTATCTTTATCCTCTCTTCTCATTTGCTTTGGGGATTCTAGGTGCGAGACAGGGCACAGAGAGCTTCCCGGATCCTACTCGATATTGAGGCTGGCGCTCCAGTCCTCCTGATCCCAGAGAGCTCCAAATCAAACCAGCTGATTGTGGCAAATCTTGGTAAACTGAAAGTGAAGAACCAGTTCTTGTTTGCTCGGTCACCGGGTACATTCTCGCTGCGAGACAAGGTAGAAAAAATTACCATGGTTCATGTCTTTTTCCCTCAACTGGTGAGAATTCCTTTAATTTGTCCCT
This sequence comes from Heterodontus francisci, assembly GCF_036365525.1. NCBI lineage: Eukaryota > Metazoa > Chordata > Chondrichthyes > Heterodontiformes > Heterodontidae > Heterodontus > Heterodontus francisci. The sequence goes on along the minus strand of NC_090407.1, from coordinate 28,550,158 downwards.
TTTTTGTTCTGTTACATCTTTTTTGCCAGTTTCCCTCATTTTATGTTAAGTCTGCATGTGTTTTGGAAATGCATGTTTAGAAGGAGGAAGCATGGTGTTCGAAAATTTGTTATGCTAGGTCAACAATTGTTATAGGTTGATCTTGTCAGGCTCCTCTGATTAGCCTTTAACATTTTAGTATTCCATGCACCGAACACAGAAAATGTCCCAAAGGTGCTTTATAATGGGGAAATGAGAGTTCAATAAGCTGACTGAAAATTGGTTGCAAATATAGATTTTGGTGTCTTTTAATGGCTGAGAGCAATAGCAAGATGGAAGAATTTAGGGATAGAGTTTGAAAGAGTAGGATCAAGACAGCCCATTTGTGGAGCAAAGGGAAAAGGAATGAATAGAAATCTAGAATCAGCTGAGCTGAGACGTAAGTCTGAAGGGCTGGTGGAGGTAAGATGGGGTGACACCAAGGTGGAAACTGCACATGAGATGGGGATAGAATTTATAAGTTGAGTTTATAACTTGGGGTTCATTATTTTTCTCACCTTTCACTTGTAAAGACTAATGGAGTTTACATTAAAGCAATATTAGGAGTTTCTTTGGCTCAGTTGATAAAAGCAGACTAAAACCAAGCCACCCAAACCAGAGGTACTGCGTTGTGATTCCCAATTTACGCTGGGATGCCGCAGTTGGTGTTGACATCCTGGGTCAGACAAGGGAAAAAGCCTAGATTTCCTGCTGCTGCTAGAAATTGTGGGCGGGTTGATGTCAGATGAAGTCAGTATCGGGTGCAGTTGTGGCACCCTGCATAGTCAAACAGCCTTTGATATTCATGACCTTTGCTCACAAATGAAGTAGAACCAGTTGGGCATGGTAGCCTGTTGAACTGTGCCCTGAAAACATTCTGTGGTTTTCTGAGAGAGGAGAAAAAGAGGAAGAACAAAGTGGAAAAATTAGTAGCTTACTACTCTTTTTTTACTTATTGAGATAGATAGTTAGGTTTTATATTAAAAACATGTAAGGATAATGATTTGGTTTTCAATTGAGATTGAGGCAGTGTTGGCAGGATAATTAGATTCCTGTGTTTGACCTGGGGCTGGGACTATACTTTGAGGATAATTGTCTGCTGCATATTCCTGGTTTAAGATATTGTCAAGATAATGGATGAGCTGCATATGTGTAATCTGGAATTCAGGCTGTCTTGTAAGGATAATGACTGTGATCCAAAAGCTGATTTGAGACTGACAATGATTTGTGATTCTATATTGAATCTGGGCTGTGTTGTTAGGCTAATTGCAAGTCTGCTGGCATTTAAGCTATGCTGTCGGGTAATGACTGATAGGCTGCGCATGACCTGAGGTGGAGGCCGCGATGTCAGGATAATAGCTCATATCCTGTACATGACCTAGGATTGACGCTGTCTGAATATTGAGCTTTACCTATGTGACAAGAGTTCAAAAGACAGCATTATCCAGTATTCAGTGTAAACATACATGATGATCTCATAAATTTTTGTATTTAATGCTGTGCAAAGTAAGTCATATTTGTAAATTCCAAACTTCAAAGGAATACTAAAACTGTTAAGGCTGTAAGTATAATTGAATGCAGAAATTTGCAAGTGATCTTCTGCAGAAAGCTAGCATACTATTCATTTAACCTTTTGCATTCATTGCATATGTGCAGCAGTTGAATTATTAATCAATTTCAGCTTTGTCAATATGTGTTATGGAAATTTAAATTTTTTTGCCCTTTTTTCTTTTTCTGAGAATTTGATTTTGCACGCCAATTCATACAAGGATCCATCATTACTGGAGGTACACAGACAAGATCACCTGTTTGTTCGAAAGTTTTTGCAGAAGTGATGTGGTAGCATAGCACTTCCTTTTGTGTGTTCATACACTTTTCAAAGCGCCTCCCAAGCTTTTTCCACCTATGGTAAATAATTAGTAGATATTAAAATCTGCATACTGCAAAAGGTGTCCATGTGCTTAATAATGATGCAGCTTTAAGTAAAAAAAAAAAATTGATATTGGTTGGATATGAATGTGCGAGTTTTCAAATGAAATCTATTTAATTAATTGCCAATGATGTGTGAAACTTTTGTGTTGGAAATTCGCTACTGTTGGTTTTTGTGCCTTAGCAATACATTCAGATTTAGAATTTGGTTTGTGAAATTAGTGGTTGAAAGAGGTGATGAAGGATACCTCATTTCTCGTCCTGAGATGGAATGGGTTGGGAAAGGGTACTTGCACCTGAATTTTGAGAATAAAATGGGTTGATAAATGTTAGTTCCTGTCCTTGAATATTGAGGGAAAATGGGTTATAAAGGTTCTTTCACTACTGTTATAGTGCTGAGGATGGACATGTATCTGAGAAAGTACTTTTGTGCCAACTCTGTGTTTGTGTAAGAGGGAGTGTGTGTGTCCGCATTTGTGCGCATATGAGTTTGTCTCTAGCTATTTGGTGAGGAATAGATGTAATTATGTCTCTTTGATTTGTATATGAACACACTCCGGTCTTCAACAGCCAATGCATCTGTAGCGGGGTGTGTGGGAGTTTGATTTGACCCCAGTTTCTGCACGCAGTGTATTATTTGAGAAGAACCTTGCACCAGTTTGGACTGAAAGCCCTGCTTATGCCCCATGTTCCAGGTGCCTGCATGCAAATTGCTTTGTGTTCTTTATAGATCTCAATATTGTGTTGAATGGCCTTTGGGGATCATTGTAGTGCACAATCCCATTCAACTACAGTGAAATCAAGATAATTCATCATAGTGCAGTGCCATGCCGTGGTAGTGGTCTGCCCAAGGTCAGGTCCTCTGCTCTTTTTTTTTTCTCCACCCAGGAGAGATGAGCATGACTAGGGAAGTTGGTATATGAGGTGGTTTCCCGTTGCCTTCCTCAGGATAGAACAGGAATTGAACCTGTGCTGTTGATGTTCTGGACCACACAATAACCATCTAGCCAACTGAGCTACCTGGTCCCCACTCATCATAGTGAGTCATTACATAACAGTCTATGCTACATGGCATAATATGTGGGAGAACTGTCATCACACACAGCTCATGGTAAACTATTTGTCCAGGAAAGCAATGCAGTTTAACATGGTCTCAAATGGATTATAAATGCCTTATTCCTGAACGGGCCTGATGTTTGTGTGCATCAATGTCCTGCTGCATATTGTATTTATATGACAGGTAGAATTGTATGCACAAACTAGTAGCTCAGTTATTTTTTGTTCAATTTAATTCTGTTGTAATGAATTAATCTCAGAGGAAGTTATTGCATCCTTATAAAAGGGTTGTCCTGCAGATATTGATTCAGAACAGTAAGTTTAGGTGTCAACCGTGGCTCAGTTAGTAGCGCTTTCGCCTCTGAGTCAGAAGATTGGGGTTTAATTTCCACTCCAGGACTTGAGCACAAAAATTGAGGCAGTACTGAGGGAGTGCTGCACTGTCAGATGGGTCTTTCAGATGAGACATTAAACCGAGTCTCCGTCTGTCCCCTCAGGTGGATGTGAAAGATCTAATTACACTATTTTGAAGATGAACAGGCGAGTTATCCCAGCGTCCTAGCTAATATTTATCCCTCAACCAATACCAAAAAACAGATTATCTGGTCATTATTTTCACATTACTATTTGTGGAAGCTTGCTGTGTGCAAATTGGCTGCCACATTTCCTTAATTACAAAAGTATTCCATTGGCTGTAAAGTGTTTTGAGACGTCTGATGGTCGTGAAAGATGCTATACAAGTGCAAGTCTTTTAACAGTTGGGCAGCAACATTTATGCAAAAGTTCAAGACAAACACATGCACACCAGTGCGTGCACACGACTGGAACACATGTAAACGCAGCCTACTTCTCTCACTGCTATAGGATGCATAGCTGGTCAAACAAAGGTGAAATATTCGAACTTGAATTTTGTAAGTGTCTTGCCGACAATACATTAATACATCTACCTTATCGATCCTGAGCACACTTCTGTTTTAGGTTGCACAACTAAAGCCATAAGATTCCACCTTCTTTATACTCTGCCATCCTTTGGTCAAAGTACATTGGTAAGCCTCCCTAACTGAAGCCTCTCACTAAGTTCTTGTCTATGAATGAATTGCAAAAGGATGAAAGCAGCATCTGGAGAATTTAACAGCCAGCATTTAGTGCGGTGCAGAGACCCTCAGCCTCATTAAATCTGCCTGGAGAAATGATTAAACATGTATTGATTTGCAATGAAGATACCAGTTATTCTACAGGCATGCCTCATTGGGGCGCACATCAGAGGGTGGATTTGCTAACTCCTGTTGTGATAGCAATAGTTAACATGCTTGGTGAGAATTCACCACTGCAATATTTTACTGTTGGCATTTACCTGTTTATTTTTACACTTGAATGTAAATATGTCCAGGAGTGACTTAGCACAAGTTTTTTCAGTGTTCATAGAACAGCATTGATTGGCAGTTGTCTCCCTAGGTTTCCCCACAGCTTAACTTTTGGACCGTACCCGTTCTTAAAAGGGAAGGAAAGCCTGGAACATTTTATTCAAAATACTTGTTTATGGAACAAAGTTATAGATTCACCTGTAATTTCTCTGCTTTTTTTAAAATGGCCTGCCAGCTGTTTTGGTGCCACCAGCCCCAGGAAACTTTGCTTGAGATTTGGAATGTAAATTTACTAGTTTAATTCATTTGAACACTGTGCTTTTATTATGCATTAATTATATGCTGAAATGAGGGTCGACTGACCCAACAAAACCCAACGTATCTTTGCCGGAACTTAATGCCGTAATGGAAGCTTTTCAGTAAACTGACTGATCAGGGACAGGATTATGGCTTTACTGCTACTGAATGGGCTCATTGACATCCTATCAAATCACTACAAAGTAGAAGCAGTCTAGTGGTTAAAAATAAGTTCACGCTAATCTGCTGAAGAATGCCACTGGCTACAAAAATGCACTAATACCTGTCATTACTGCACTTGCATGAAACCCAGATAACCTACAAAAATGGCAAGAACATATTATTTCTCCTTCTCAATGTGAACTGTCTGAAACTAAAGATACATTAGCATGTTCAAGTTCTTGTGACTGATGTTGCTAAAAGCATGGTAGTTTCAAAAAGTCATTGTGTACATTAACCACTAACTTTAAAACAGACTAACTAACAAGAATATGGCTGCAGAAGCATTCCTTTTTTTCCTGTCCAGATGACAGTGACTCATGATAGGGTTCCATGCCATGGGTGCTGAAGTCACCCCAGTACATGCACCAATGGCACGTCTCCCTCTGAGAATAGGCAGTGAGTGTTAGCACGCTCTTGGACTGTTACAATCACATTAGAGACCAGTAACTTTTTTTTAAAAAGAAATTCAAACTCCCAGTTATTAACTGAAAGAATTATGCCACAAGATTTCACATTTTAAACAAAACCTTTACTGTACAAGAGTTAAACAAAACAAGCACTACTGACAACACAATAATTTGTAATCACTTATACTTTAAAGGCAAAATCTCAATAGAATGCTTTCCTTTTTACTTTTACTTCCACCCAAGAATCCTCCTATACTTTATAGGATCTTGAGGATTCCTTCATTTCTCCTGGGCCCAATCCAAAGCATACCAGAGCTCTCAGGAATTCACTTTGACTCTCCTTAGTTTTACAAGGTATGAGATCTCTTGGGGTGCTTCCGTAAGCATCCAGCGAATGAACCCTTCAACTCTCCTTCAACACCTCACGATTGTGGACTTCCCAGCTCAAGCATGGGCCTCATTGGCACTCTTGCATATGACTTTGAATCAGACAGCCCCCTTCTCCTGATAGCCTCTTGCTACTGGGCCCAGCTGCTTCAAAACACCAACTGCTGGCAGCTCTGTCTCTCTGCTTCAACCTCAGCTGCTTCCAAAGCAGCAACTGCCCTTTTTGTGAGCAATCACAGAGATAAACCAGCAGACTGAAAGGTATCTGTCTGCATAATCTATCTGCATAGCCTTGTGGTACATCTGGGATGTCCCAGATAGAAATTGAAACTAATTTAACTTCGAGCTTCAAAACGTCCCTTTGATTCTGGGTACCTACACGAATAATTTATATCTCTGATGGGGACATCTGTAATCTCTGCAGACTTTCTGGCTCCATTAAGAATCTACGAGAAGGGCTACCCATTATTTAGTGTTGTCACACTTCTAACTCTGACCTCTGGAAGTAAACATGGAAAGACCTTTGAAATGTAAATACCTTGGGTGGTCTGGCGACATTTGAATTCCAGAGTTTCAATTACCTTACATTTACAAATTTAGTTCCCCAACACTAAAAGTTACCTCTAAATATATTAATATAAACCATGAAACTGGATGAATGTAACACTATGGATGGCAATACAGCTGACAGCAATCCTGTCCTTTAGAGATACAGCACTGAAACAGGCCCTTCGGCCCACCGAGTCTGTGCCGACCATCAACCACCCATTTATACTAATCCTACACTAATCCCATATTCCTACCACATCCCCACCTGTCCCTATATATTTCCCTACCACCTACCTATACTAGGGGCAATTTATAATGGCCAATTAACCTATCAACCTGCAAGTCTTTGGCATGTGGGAGGAAACCGGAGCACCCGGAGGAAACCCACGCAGACACAGGGAGAACTTGCAAACTCCGCACAGGCAGTACCCAGAATCGAACCCGGGTCCCTGGAGCTGTGAGGCTGCGGTGCTAACCACTGCGCCACTGTGCCGCCCTCTCCTGACTTGCCACTTTCTGGATAATCAGGAATGTGATGGTCACTAAATGCTGGCCTTGCCAGCAATGCCCACATCCCTTGAATGAATCAATAAAGAAAGAATGCACTGCCTGGTATTTTCATATGATTTTTCAGAATTTGCAATTTTCATTTCATCTCCAGAATGTTGCATCCTAACTCTTAACATTTTTTCTCATATTTCCTTCAAATTCATATATGCACAATCTGGATAAAACATACTTTGTGTGACATTCATTCAATGGCTAAAACCATTGAAACATGCTTCTGTGATTATTCACTGCCAACCTCTGTTCTGTAGCAATAGCTTTGTTGCTACAGCAAAACTTTGCTCGTACTACTGACCTGCAAATGCAGCTGTCGCAGCCAGGAGGGCTTTATTGTATTCGAAACATTTATATTTGTTAAGAACGTGGATTGGAGCATCTGCATGCTTAGAAAATTTAAATAAGGGTGCTTAGATTTTTAAAGCACCCAGGAGGTCCAGTGAAATCCCTGTATGCTTCTAAAACTTGATTTGAGGGATTGATGTGAAGCACTGTGAAGGGTCCTCACACTGCACCCGTCTGGAGTCATGTTAGTAGCCGAGTCCAACTTATTTGCAACCAACTCTGAAGTAGCAGCATAATGCTACCTATGAAGAGATATAGCCAAATGTATTAAATTGTAAACATGCGATCAGTTCAGTTTCACATTGGGAGCGATTTGCGTTTGTTGTTTGGAAGTAGTGAGGTTTTTTTCTGTAGCAAACAGTCCTGAAATTTAAAATAAGTAATCCCACAGTTTTCTCTCCTTCGCATTTTAGATTTCCACCTTAAAGAGTAGGATACTGAATGAGTCCTTCCAACAGTTTTTCCTCGTATTTTGTAACTAAGCACCAGAAAATTCAGTAGGATTAAGTTGTCCTTTATCCTTTTTAAAATTTTGTGAGCATTTGAAATCCCGTTTTCCTGGGCTCTTGATCTCCCTAGCCCTGAGTTTGAAGTGATGTGTTCGACATAGTCCCATGTTTCTGCCTAGTGCTGCTGAGGTGTCATGTGATTGTGCTCATCAGGAAATTGAGTCTCTCTCCCACTACTGCTTATGGGAGAGACAGATGCTTGGCTGCACTAAATGCCACCCAGCACAACTGATATTTCGCCAGGGGAAGAGAATCCAAATTTGCCTCCACCATTGCAATGGTGCCAAATATTCAAATCAACAGTTACTTTACATTGTAATTTTTCAAGTGTTTTTGGAATTACATGTTTTAAACATTTCATTGAAAGGATATGCAGTTTTAAAATTCTATGCTTAGCTCATTTTTTGCTGTTTTCTGATAGCTTTTGGTGCTTTTATGACAGAATCCTGAGAGTTCCCCGCTGCCTCAAGATATTCCACTATACACTCAGAAGACAACCAGCACAGGCAATCCTCAGTCCATTCTCTGCAGACCAGACAAACTTAGCACTGGGGCCAGCTCCTCTGATAAAGCAAATCTTAATAAGCCACAAACAGAATCTGGACCGAGCATGCATTGCAAATCACAAGAGGGGCAACATGATCAGCCACAGATTGTGGAGCTACAGGAATCTGAGGGTAAGAAAGCAACTTCTGTAAAAACTACTTCTAGAAGCTGTCCTTACCTTGAGAAACTAGCTACAGGCTGGAGAAAACATTTATACGCACTGTTTCGATCAGATGTAAAGGGGTCTAGGGGTTCCCTCTCAGCCTTTGCCTGGTAACAGGGTTTAATTTTAAAACACCGTGTTTTTAGCTTCCCCTTAGTGAATCCTTGTTCACTGCTCCAATTGTAAGGCAAAGAAATCAAACAGGTTTCCTTTTTTTTAAACAAGAAAGGTAGAAGTTTATTCATCTTAAACTCTAATCCAGTTAACGACTACGAATATGTGCCGCGACCACACTAGCATGCATACACTATAAACACATGCAGATAGAGACAGAAAAAGTAGAAGGAATAAAGGGAAAAAGTTTGAGGCAATATCTGTTAGTCATAGTCCTTTAAGTTCAAGGTGGAGTCTTTGATTGCCTTGTAATTCATTGGGGCCCAGTTCACGCTTCAGCTTGCTCCGATGTAGGAGCCTTTTCTCTCTCGAAGTTGACGTGTCTTCCATGGGTCTGGTGGCTTGGGAGAAAGCGAGAGAGAGAGGCTTTCTTGTTCCAGCTTCAGTTGCACACTCCTTCTGTTCCTTTGTGGCACAATTCAAAAAAACCCCAGGTTCCCAGCAGGTTAGTCATGTGACCAGCTCCTTATTTGGGAACAGTCTGTCCTGCAAGGTTTGTGGATTTCAAAGCTCTTGGTGGGGGGGTGTAGTGCTATCTCTTACCGACAAGATGTGGGACCATTGTCAGTTCAATCTCTGTTAATTGAATCAGTGATCAATTCCTTTGTCTCTCCAAGCACTGCCTCTTAGTATGGAAATGTTCTTTCAGCCAAGTGTCTGGTGATCTTCAAGCCAGTCATTTCTTCACTCCAGCCACAGTTTAAATCAGTGTTCATATGACAAAATCATTATGCCTCATTCTTGGCAGGTGGAAAGTCTGCATGATAATACGAAAAATGCCTGGAAGCACAACTTATTTTCACCTAAATATCTTGTAAAGGAAAGAAATTGTTGAACTGAACATTAGTGGGGTCACACCTTTGTAGTTGACAGTGACATTGGCCGCTGTTAGGAATTTCTTCCTCTATTGATAAGCAAAATTAAATTGTGATATTTTTGAGGCCTCACTGTAAATCCTTTCCTTTTTCAGAAGAACACATCTGCCTACTGGATTGCATTGTGGTTGACCTACAGGACATGGACATCTTCACTGCAGAGAGGCACCCCAGAGACCATGCTGGAAGGCCTGAGAGCTGTGGTTTAGACCTACTGTTTCCATCTTATCTGGTGAAACATGTGGATGGGAACTTGCTGAAGGAGCGATGCTGGCTGAAGCTTCAAGTTGAGCGGAATCTGGATAAGTGAGTGTTTGCTCTTTACCCGACTGCTAAGGTCACTGTAAAATGAAGATCTCACTGCTCGAAAAGTTTATATTTGAAGTTCTCATTTTTGACAATTTGAATTGTTTGTATTACTTGGTTTGTTTGGTGTATTGGTACCAAATTTCAGCAGGAAATTTTCACTTAAGCTTTTAATTGCATTTTAATGTATTTGTATGTTTCTTCTGTGATCATTCAGTTAGAGGGTTGAATTATGAGGAAAAGTTGAAACTCTGGAATCTCTTCAGTCTTGACTGGGAAGAGAGTAATGTTAAAAAGGAATATAAGATATGTCAAAGAGAAAGTTAACCTGCACTTTTTCAGTTAAACCACGAGTAGGGTACATGCATATAAACTAGCTTGTGGCAAATTAAGGACTAATAGAGCCATAGAGAATGTCAAGAAGCACTTCTTCATGCTAAAAACGATTAATATCTGGGATGGTAGAAAATTGGAAGCAAAATGTCGAGTCACTTTGGAGGCAATAGACATTGATTAGGAGGATTGTAGAATGTTACAGTACAGCAACAAGCATTCATCCCATTAACTTAGAGCTAGTGTTTCTCATCACATGAAAGACCTAGTCTAACTCCAGTCTCCTTTCTCCCCATTGCCTTAAATAACTCTGAAAGCAACTATCTAATTTCCTTTCAGGAGAATTTATGGACTGTACCAAAGAAGTCCATAAGATAAAACCAGGTAACCTCCCTATGGGTTGGTTGGTGGGGGGCCTCCACCACGTTGGGAGGTTGCCCAGTAAAACTAGGCGGCCTCCCTGTGGGCTGGTTCGTGGGGGGGGCCTCCTCTGAGTGGATACCTAAAGGAACGGGCACTGGGCAGTTAATTGCCCGAGCATTGTTAAATGCAGCCAGGGATCCGACAAACGGCTGAGGTGGGGTTCCCCTTGCCTTCTAGGCCCGGCTTCTGGACCCTCGCTGCCTGCACAAAATTCTGCCCATTGTTTTCATTTCGCACTTCATTTTATGTTTTTGCGTTAAACCTAGTAATTGTGGAGATGCACTGTATGAAGTAGTTCTGTTGGCTGCACGGTGTCTGCTCATGAGTATATATGTGTTTAGGGAGATAAGCCACACTGTGCCTGATGTGGCTATCCATGGTAGTCTGTCGTCGGTGCACTGCTCTCTGGATCTTAATAAATACAAACTGATTCGTGGATTAATTCAGAACAACTTGGGGGAACCCATTGAAGAGTTCATGAGGCCATTTGACTTGCAAGACCCCAGCATTCATGTAAGTATAAAAATAATAGAACCTAGAAATGTTTAGAGGAGGAAGTTAAGCAGGAAAAGGCCAGGGATGAGATGAATCCTGATCCTCAAAATATACATCGGTGACCTTGTTTTCTGAGAATTTCATCGAACAATATCAATTTTCTTCCAATTGTTTGATGTTGCAGTACTTCTACTGAGTAACATATATAAAAGTATATATGAATGAAATGTGATTGAGATTTTTCACCTTAAATGTTGCTCAACCTGGAATTTCTTAATCAGCTATCCTGCATCCTGGTTTTCTCTCTGCTTCCTCTTCTCTCCTCTCTCCCTTTTCTCTCTCTCTCTATTGTATAAATTTGGAACATAGTTGTACAGAGGACCTTTAGTGGATATTGAATGTCTTGAAAGTTGTCAGTAAAAAACAATTGTGTTTAATTGTAAAGTAAGCTGTCAACCTTTTGAGTTACTATGTAATTTGCAGTGGGTTCTATTTGTAGTACATTCTGTTGCGTTCATATCTGCTGTTGAGCAGTCCTGGCAGTACATGCCTAATTATGGGGTGTGGCATTGTATGCACAGCTTGGTTATTAAATGATCCATTTATAGTTCAAAATCAGCCATTAGCAGTCATGTCTTGAAAAGTCATGCCATTCGCTGTAGAATTGCCTTGCGTTAAATGAGATGAAACTCTATATTTGTTCTCATCTTCATTACTAATAGTAATGATTGTTTTAAGGTGTAATTAAGATACAGAGAGTGCTTGAACAGTTGTTGGGCAAACATTTCATACCATTGGTTGATTTGTGAATTTCTGAGGGATATAAATGCTGGAGAAAAGGAGCACTTTCCCATATTGGGCAACTAGTATCTGTAACAAGTACTCCCATGTCATCAAGACAGATACTCGTAGAGTAAAGCTGCCTGTATTCTGCCCAATCAATGTACTTCAGTCTCAACCTAAAAAAGAATCCCGATTTGTACCAGTGTGGCATGTTCCTATTTCCCACACCAACCATCTGGTGGACTCATTGAGTGAGATTGCCAATTAGTGCCAAATTAAAGACAGTTTTGGCTGGTGGGATCAAACTCATTTCACATAGGATTCTTGTAGATAGAGGAAGCTTTTATTTTATTACTCTGATCTGGATTTATACCAGGTTCCAGAGATTTAAGGTTAGTGTTTAACTCACTAAGCATCCTTTGTCATACTCATTTTTAAATATAGAAACTCATCTCTCTTTTTCCCTGCCACCCTTTAAATCGCCCACTCAAGTCATGCACCATTCTGTGGCGGAGTGTGAGAGCAGGAAATTTGCTGCCAAGTCCATGCCAGTGTCTCTCTGTAACAATACTGAAGGAATTGTGAAATACCACTGATTCCTATCCTTTCCTACCAGAAACATTTTTGCTAAGTGTGTTGCTAATTTTTGCTAATTTCCCTGACAACTCAGGGAATTGGGATTATTTGAGAACATGATGGGCCATAACTTGCTGTCTAAATAACAGTGAGGCCAATGGCACTTGCAATTATTTATGTGCAAATGGTACAGAATTTTCAGGCAAGGTGCAGATGAATGATTAAACTAAAATATCCAAAAGTTACTGTCTGAGTTGCGCCGCTGCGCCATTAGGTTCGCAAAAACAGCATCTCGCTCTCTGCCCCACTGTTGAAATGAATTCATGTTGCTTCGTGTGTGCGGTACATCCCAACTAAATTTGCCACAGAAAGTTAAATCTTGGCCATTTCAGTCTAAGTACCCATTCAACGATGTGATAATTATTAATTATTGCCAGTCAACTCCTCTGGCCCTGAAAATGAACTAATACAAATTAGAGCTTCATTCCTTCAGGTTTTGCTTGTTGGAGATTTTTTAAAATGCAATAAGAAAATTTACTTTTCCTTTGTCTTTTCCTGTCTCTCTCTTTCTTTCCCTCCTTTTATTTCTCTTTGTACCTGACTTGACAGTGAATTCACTCACTCTAATTTACATTTCATCCTCAGTCCTTGAGTTGTTAATTCCAAAATCCTTCAATTTGATTGGTTAAGGAGATACACAGTTGCTAGTCCTGCTCACTCAGGTGCCAGATGTCCTGCTTCTCTCGCTGTGACATTATCAGCTTGCACTTTCAGCAACTTGTCATGCAAAAAGTTTTAAAACCTAAATGTGCAAGGGCAGGTCTAACAGCAAACACCATACGGGCCCTGCCACATCAAATTATGCCCCATTGCAACATGAAAGTTTGATGAACATTTTGCTTAGAAATGTAACTATAAGGTTACTGGGTACATCTATTTTCTGGCTTTTATTTTCTGTTCAGGCATTTTAATTTTCATTTTTCTTCCGCCCTCTCAGACAGTCCTTACTGGAGAAGTATACACGAACATGTCCTTTCTCATTGATATGATGAATGTTAGCTTGGAGCTACTGGAGTCAAAGGGCAAGAACACAAGCGCCAGTTCACTGGCAAGGTATTGGCTGCTATTCTCATGAATGCATCTTTCCTGTTGTGTGTGCTTTTTTATTTTGTGCTCCTTGGCTCAGATGATTTGCAGGATACTGGCTCCAAGGACCTCTGTTGTTCTGTAGTGGTTAAAAGGTGCATAAGAAGAACCCAGCCTGATGGTTCATCTCTTTGTTTTTCCTCTCTTTCCATTCCCCCCCTTCCCTACCTCCAAATCCCCGGGTGAAAAGATCTTTATTTCACTTGGCATATCTGATCATCTGGCTGACATTATTGAGAAATGCTAATATAAACCTCTGTCTTAGCACTCTAGTGTATAACAGCATGCTTTGAAAGCAGTGGTGGGCGGGGGGGTGGTGGGGATGGTGGTGGTGGAGGAAGGCTGGTATTAGAAGCCTAGCTTCAGTAACTGACCGTCACGATCAAGAGTGCAGCCAACTAACTGAGTTTTGTTTTAAAAGAGCATTGTGGCTATGATGGAGAAGATTATGAGGAAACAGCTGTTATAAATCTTTGTTTTGTCAAAGCACTTTAATCCCAACTTAGTACTCCTCCAGACTAACGATTTCCTTTCCCATATCTGCCATTCTACGGTTTCTGTGTAACATTGCCAGCTTTTTATTTCTGTGTCCCGCTTCACATTGTGGTTCTGAGATTGCCGCAGAGCCTCTAGAGTCCTTACAGCCAGCAAAGAGAGACACTTTCCTCCCGTCAGAGGGAAATGCCAGAGGTAAAGGACCAGCATGAGGAACTAAATGGCCTACTGTGGTTCCTATGATCATGTGACCCCTATGCACGACCTTTTGTATTTACTGTAAGATGTGGTGTTTCTGAATACTTAGATTATCAGCACTCAAAAATGTACCATCCTACATTGCATAAAATTTATAGACTACTAATCGATATTTGATGCCCATGGAGAATCAAGATCAAGTGTAATCTTCAGGTGAAGAAGGATTAGAGGGCAGATAATTGGACCGAGGCAGGCAAGCATAGTTCAGTTCCTGTTTTAAAGTTGTACAGTCTATCCATATTTTTATGTAATACTTTGAATTTTCTATATATTGATTATTCATTGTTAAATAGCAAAACTTACAGGACTTTGGGAAGCAAAGAGGTGGCGTTTGTTGTAGCATAATGTAAAACTGTCTTGGTGCCCCACTGTGCAACAGCATACTTTGAAAGCAATGAATAGTGGGGACTGAAGGGTGGTAGGGTGGTGAGAGGCAAGATAAGGGTATAGAAGTCTGGCCTGTAAAGTTGCCAGTTTCAATGAAGAGTGCAGCCAACTAACTGCAGAAAAGGCAGAGGAACTGAGATACAAGACTGAGGTGCTTTAGCGCCACCATGGGTAGGAGGGTATAATTATAACATGACATGTTTGTGTGGACAGTTTTCATTATAATTGTGGGCATAAAATTTACAATGGAAAAGATGATGTGTGATAGGGAGTAAGCTTTTGCAGACAGGAAGTTCATAATATATTTTTTAATAAATGGATTTATTTTCTTTGTGAATCTCTGGAGGTTGTACTGTAAAATAATTTGTTTTGTTTCTCAACTATTTCCTCTCCAGGTTTGATTTCAAAAAGTCAAAGCTGCTTTACGAGAGTTTTTCAAACACGACAAAGTCTGTAAATCTGGTGTCTCATTCAATGATGGCATACGATACTCGAAGCACCGGACAAACAATGAACCCTGACTCCAAACCAAATGTGTTTCGATGCATTTTGGATGCATCAAAGAGTAGTAGTAACCGAGCTTCACTACAGATGGAGCTGCATTACAGGTGTGGAACAATATAATGCTTGCAGCATTGGAAGCTAATAGTGTGCAGTGTCTGTGGTTAAATAGTGAACGTTGCTGAAAAGTCTGTCGATTTATAAAGACAGTATTGGGCTCATTTGTGATGTGCCCTGTGATTGAACAGCCTGTCTAGGCTCATTATTCAGGCTTATACATGAGGGACTGTTATTTTGACAAGTTACTAGCAGGGCTGCCAGTATTCATGGAACTGTACCCCTACAAAGTCAGCATCATCAAGAGAGCAGGAAAGAAAATGGAACAGGGCCAGAAAAGGAAATGCTAACAGCCAGTACCATAAAAGTTAAATAACCTCAGTACTTGTGGTCAGTAATAACTTTGCCAAAAGATGGATGTGCATGCTGTCTCTATTATTCAGGTTTTATGACCACAGTCCTGGTAAAGGTTGTTATTTCTCCATCAGGCTGATCACTAAAATATGTTATAATAGTGACACGTTCTACATGAGAACAGAAAAAAAAATGGTAGGAACATTTGCTTAATGATACGAGCTTCCAACTGATATCCTTGGTAACAGGCTATTAGTCTGGAAGAATATCCAGTCAGGGGCAGTTAACCTCCAATCTTAAGTAATCTGATTCAGAGAACAACCTTTCATTTTGAGGAGGAAAGAGAAGAGCAATTGAAAAAACCCAAGAGAATACGTAGATATTATAGAAAATATTAATATATGCATTATCGACTTCATTCTGGATTATTGCATTGACATCCTGGCTTTGACTGAAACTTGGTTTTTGGTGGTGACACCTTGTCGTGAAGTTTCCCCACCTGAATACTCTTTTCATCACCGACCCCACCCAAGCTCCCACATTAGTGATGCCACCTTGGTCTTTCCCCCGACTCCACTGGCACCTCCATGAGCATCTCGCCTTATTCCACCCTGTTGCTGCTTCTTGAAAATCCTTATTGTCTACTGTAACTCCAACCTCACTCCAAGTTTCTTCCCAATATAATCCTTCCCTTCATCCCTTAGCCTTTGTACTCAGTGATTTTTCATCCTTGGTGATTTCAATCACTATCTCAGTTCCCAGTGCCCTCGCTCTCTGCATTCAGTGCCTTCCAGACCACCACAAATCTCTCCTTCCATATAAACTCTGCTACCCATACTCATGGCCACATCATCGTCCTTGACATCTTCCATTGCCTTATGAACCTGATAATTGATAAGGTCATACTTCAACCACTTTTTTGTATTCTACATCACCCAAATACCCAAATCTCCCTACCCTCTTGCAAACCCTTCTGATCTTTCCTGAGGAAAAAATCTCCCAGTTTCTTGGCAAGTGCACTTTTAGTCTCCCAGTTATCTAGCCTTTGGTCTTCCACTTGCCATTATGCTTCTGCAGCTGTTGATTTGTTCAACAGCTCCTTCACCTGTACCTTTTGACGCACTTGAAACCAGCAAAACCTTGAATCACTCCAATCTGGTGATTTCTTCCTATATGGCTCCCAAATCATTTCCTCAAATCCAGAGTGGCGCAGGTTTGAGCATATCTGGTGTATAACTGGCTTAGTTTAGTCATCCATTACCACACTGGCTGGACCACATCAAGCAGTACTGGGCCTCACTCTCCTCTCCCAAAACAACTGCCTATTTCTGGATCATTCTGCAGTGCAAAGATAGCCCTTGGCTTCTTGAGTCCACTACCAGCTGTCTCTTAAAACCCCTCTTTCATTCCCTCAACCAGTGCCTTCAATAATAACTATGAGGACTACTTCCTCATCAAATTTCAGACCATCTCTTCAACTCCCTCTGTTGCTTTCCACTTCCCTTTGCCCACAAAGCTAATCCTCCCACGTGCTGTCACCTGTCCTGCTGTCTCAGTCTCTATACCCATCTATTATTCTGCTTTCTCAGATCATGTCTGAGATCCACTTCCTAGTCACAAGACCCCATTCACACTAAACTATTCTTCCTAGTCTACCTGCAAGCTGACATTGTAAATGATTCCCAATCCCCATGCACTGCCCCTCTCCCTTTCAAAACCACTTGCATCACTGCTTCCTCAAATAATCCCCCATTTGCCTCTCTGTCCTTGTAAACTACTGCCCCATCTTCAATCTCCGTTCTCCAAATCCCCTAAACATGTTGTGACCACCCAAATCCATATGCATTTCTCCTGCAGCTGCCTGTTTAAATTTATATGATCAAATTTCTGCCCCTGCCAAAACAATCCTATCCAAAATTACAAATAACTATCTCTCTGAATATGACCGTGTTGTATTATCTCTTGTCGAGCTCTGACACGGTTGACCAAACTGTCCTCTTCCAATGCCCCTCTGCCTAGCTAGCTGGGTCTGTTTCATTCCATTCCACTCATACCTACCCATACGTAGCCAGAGTATCTCCAGAAATGACTTCTCTATCCATGCCTGCACTACCTCCATTTCTCCCAAGGATTGATCCTTGTCTCTCCCCGCCCCCACCCCTTTCCTCTTCTACTTGCTGATTCTTGGCAAAATCATCCACATGTGTACAGCTCTACATCTGCACCACCTCACCCAACCCCTCATTGTCTCATCTCTGACATTCACTCTTGGATAAGCTGCAGTTTCCATCACCAAACAGTGGGAAGATTGAAACCATCATCTTCAGCCTCCACTGTGAATTCCATCCCCCTACTCAGCTGTTGTGTGTGGCTGCACTACCCTGTTTGCAACCTTGGTGTTTTATTCCTAACCGAGCTGAACTTCTGACGTTATATACTTTCTAACAAAATTAAATCACCTTACTTCCACCTCTGTAATATTATCTGCCTTCATAACATTGCCTCGCTCCACCCTACCTCAGCTTCTCTGCTGCTGAAACCCACATCCGTGCCTTGGCCACTAAATTATTCCACTGAGTCTCATTGAATGTTGAATGTGGCAATCTGTGTGGTGATAGGACATGGGTTTTACAGGCAATTCCCTACAACAGACGTTCCTGATTTTAGTTACGCTGTCAAAGGAAAATTAGTAAATTAGTATCAATGACTATTCCTCATTTCTGAGTAGATTTTCTCAATGATTAAATAAAATATATAAACACTGCATTGGATATTGCTGATAAGTTGAATTCTGACTTAACTTCAGTCGGAAGTACTGAAAGACTTTCTTGATTTCCAGGTTGACCAGAGATGCTTCATGCTTCACTGTGGTTCTGAACAACCTGCGTGTCTTTGTTATATTTGATTGGCTAATGCTTGTGCGGGATTTCTTGCAAACTTCTGACAACCAAAAGAAACCAGAAAATGCCTCACCAGCTCGTGACCGAAAAGTTGGTAGCGAAAATATGGTTCCCAAAACGGTGAAGTATGGAGTCATCACGAAGAGATCTTCTGTGCCAATGCCAAATGAGAAGTACTTGGAAGTGAAAATCAATGTAACTGGTAAAAACTTTTTTCAGGCCAGCTTCAGTAAAACGGTTGATTTTTTAAAATGCTCTGTTCATTTCTAAATCTGTTTTACAAGTGTACATCTTTTGAGGCATATGGACAGGTATTTTATATTTCCTAAAAAGAAGCCCCTCCCAATGTCCAAGTGGATAAGAGCTCCACTTGATGTATTTCTGAGCTGTATGGACTAGAGGGCCACCGGTTTGAATTTCAGCCTGTGTTAAATTGGCTGATCTTACTTGGGCAGTGGTTCGGGTATTATAATTTTGCGTGCATGCCTCTGGAATGGGAAGGGTTAAGATTACCAATTGTTTCCATTCCTGATGACTGTCTGATGGCATCTGCTGGAAAGTGTGCATGTGGATGCTATGTTGAAGGGCAAATGCAGTTCACTGGTCTCCTGGCATTCATTGTCTTGGTTCACATTTGGGGGGTTGGCCACTTGCATGATAATGCCAATGGGTATTGGCCATCATGAAACCTTTTGTCAACAAGGCGTGCATTTTCACACATGGGGAATAATGTGGTGGGGTAAAGCTTATTCTACAGAGCATTCCTCTTTTGCAAAAGGTAACCAGTCATGAGTTGTAGAAAACAATTGCTCTTTACATTTTTAATTCTGCTTTCATCTAAATTTCTGTACATTCTATCCATCACGAGTGTCCCGAGACATAAGATACCATCTACATAGCCTTGTGGTTACTGGACTAATTGCGAGGTGACCATTGCAAGTAGTGAAATTGAATTTGATAAATATGGTAACTTATGGGTTCGTAGTCCAGTCTTATGATATTTAATTGACTTAAATGCCCTTGGGACAACCAGGGATAGCTAGCAAATTCTATCTTACTTATATCACCCATATCCTCAGAGCAAATTTTTGAGGTAACAGACCATAGCATATAGAATAATATTCAATCAGCTTTTCCATCCAAGGGGATTACGTTTTCAAAATGGTAGTTTAGAGATTAGTGTTGTTTCTGCCTCCACTCCATCATCTCTTAACTTTAATAAACAGCTTTAATCCCTTTCACAGGTACTGAATTTGTTGTGGTCGAAGACGTGTCATGCCATGATACAAATGCAGTCATTCTGAAGGCAACCACTGTGCTCACCTATAAGCCACGGCTGGTGGATCGACCGTTCTCTGGCAGCCTTGGAGGAATTGAGGTAACAAACTCCTCCAAAGTCACAGACATTTCTTGGAGGAAAATACAGTTTTGTTTTCTGATGCACAGAAAATTTCCTTTTGCAGTGTGAAGCAGTGAGATCTCTATTTTAGTAGTCACTAGACCATCAAAATAGTTTTCTGTCGTGGCTCCATTTAAAAAAAAATTAACACCAGGAGTAATCCGTCGTCAGTCATTTCAGTAGCTGGCATGGAAACGTGACATGTTGGTCTGAAACTTGGAAAACAGCCAGTCAGTTGATGGTGATGGATTCCTTGTTTGTAGCCACCTTTTGAGAACAGGAGCAAGGATGTCTTACTGCAGTTATACAGGGCCTTGATGAGACCACATCTGGAGTATTGTGTGCAGTTTTGGTCTCCTTATCTGAGGAAGGATGTTCTTGCTATGGAAGGAGTGCAAAGAAGATTTACTAGACTGATTCCTGAGATGGCAGGATTGACATATGAGGAGCGATTGGGTCGACTAGGTTCACTAGAGTTTAGAAGAATGAGGGGATCTCATAGAAACCTATAAAATTTTAACAGGACTAGACAGGCTAGATGCAGGGAGGATGTTCCCGATGGCTGGGGAGTCCAGAGCCAGGGGTCACAGTCTCAGGATACGGGGTATGCCATTTAGAACCGAGATGAGAGATTTCTTCACTCAGAGGGTGGTAAACCTGTGGAATTCTCTACCGCAGAAGACAGTGGAGGCCAAGTCATGAAATATATTCAAGGAAGAGATAGATATATTAATGCCAAAGGGATCAAGGGATATGGGGAGAAAGCGGGAACAGGGTACTGAATTAGATGATCAGCCATGATCTTTTTTGAATGGCGGAGCAGGCCCAAAGGGCCGAATGGCCTACTCCTGCTCCTATTTTCTATGTTTCTATGTTTTTTTCCTGGATGGCAATACTGAAATTGGAAATTGAGAGAAATCAAATATAAAGATCCATTAACTTCAATTCAACTTTGGGCCCTTCTAGATAGGAGTCTAGGAATATAACTCCAGGATCGGAATTTTACTCCACCCAAGCGAGCCGAATGGTGGCAGGGGGGTGGCGTAAAATTGAGTGGGAGGCTCCGGGAGGCCTTCCCGACCCGCTGCTGCCTCCGCCCCACTTTACATGGGCCGGGTGGTGGGGTTGGGGTGCGAGAAACAGGCCACCCACCCCAGGCCAATCAAAGCCCTTAAGTGGCCACTTAAGGGCCTCGCTCACCTCAACGGGGATTTTACCTGTGGCAAGCGGGTGTCCAGGAGATGTGAAAGACCGCCCAGGCGGCCTCAGCGCACCGTTGGGGGGGGGGGGGGGGGTGCCGGACAAACTGGCACAGGGTGCCCGATTTGAGGGCTGCTCCCTCTTCTGCATCCACCCCCAGGACCCGAGACGCCTCCCCCACCCCTCCCTGCCAAACGACCATCATTGCGTCACCGGGGCGCCACCAATTAGCCCAGCGGGGCAAACCCCAACTTAGCTGAACTCCTGGTTCCATGTCTTTGGCTGGGCTGCAGTCCCAGCAGTGGTCACCGTTCCTGGTGGCACTGCTGGGACTATGAGCTGCCGACCCAATGAATGGCCAGCAGCTCACTAAGGCGGGACTTCCTCCCTCAAGCGGGTGGAAGTCCCACCTCGGAACAATTCAAGCCTGGGGACCCGTAAAATGTGGGTCGGATTCCCAGGCCAGGCGGAAGCTGGTTTGCCACCGACTTTTATAAAAGTCGGTGGCAAACCAGTTTCCGCCCTACTTAAAATCCAGCCCTATGTCTGCAGTGATTTGCATTCTCCTGGTAGGACAACATTTTCATCCAATCATGGAGTGATAATATGTCACCCTTTGCTGCATTCTCAATGAAATGACTGAAGTCAGACCCTCAGAGTGGTAAATCATAAATGTAAACCTATCCCCTACAATGTGCTGTGCAACTGTGAACATAGAACAGTACAGCACAGTACAGGCCCTTCAGCCTACGATGTTGTGCCGAACCTTTAACCTACTCTAAGATCAAACTAACTACCTACCCTTGATTCTACTATCATCCATGTACCTATCCAAGAGTCGTTTAAATGCCCCTAATGTATCTGCTTCTACTACCACCGCTGGCAGCGCATTCCACGCACCCACCACTCTCTGTGTAAAAAACCTACCTCTGACATCTCCCCTAAACCTTCCTCCAATCACCTTAAAATTATGCCCCCTGGTGATAGCCCTTTCCACCCTGGGAAAAAGTCTCTGACTCTGATCCACTCTATCTATGCCTCTCATCATCTTGTACCCCTCTATCGAGTCACCCCTCATCCTTCTTCGCTCCAATGAGAAAAGCCCTAGCTCCCTCAATCTTTCTTCGTAGGACATGCCCTCCAGTCCAGGCAGCATCCTGGTAAATCTCCTCTGCACCCTCTCTAGAGCTTCCACATCCTTCCTATAATGAGGCGACCAGAACTGAACACAATATTCCAAGTGTGGTCTAACCAGGGCCTTATAGAGCTGCAGCATAACCTCGCGGCTCTTAAACTCAATCCCCCTGTTAATGAAAGCCAACACACCATACGCCTTCTTAACAACCCTATCAACTTGGGTGGCAACTTTGAGCGATCTATGGAAATGGACCCCAAGATCCCTCTGTTCCTCCACACTACCAAGAATCCTGTCTTTAAGCCTGTAATCACTTCACACTTTTCCAGGTTGAACTCCATCTGACACTTCTCAGCCCAGCTCTGCATCCTGTCAATGTCCCATTGCAGCCTACAACAGCCTTCCACACTATCCACAACTCCAGCAACCTTCGTGTCATCGGCAAACTTGCTAACCCAACCTTCCACTTCCTCATCCAAGTCATTTATAAAGATCACAAAGAGCAGAGGTCCCAGAACAGATCCTTGTGGAACACCACTGGTCACCGAGCTCCATGCTGAATACTTTCCATCTGCTACCACTTCTATGGGACAGCCAATTTTGTATGCAGACAGCCAACTTTCCCTGAATCCCATGCCTCCTTACTTTCTGAATGAGCCTACCATGGGGAACCTTATCAAATGCCTTGCTAAAATCCATATACACCGCATCCACTGCTCTTCCTTCATCAATGTGTTTTGTCACATCTTCAAAGAATTCAATAAGGCTTGTGAGGCATGACCTGCCCCCCTCAAAGCCATGCTGACTGTCTCTAATCAAACCATGCTTTTCCAAATAATCATAAATCCTGTCTCAGAATCCTCTCCAATAATTTGCCCACTACCGACGTAAGACAGACTGGTCTATAATGCCCAGGGTTATCCCTATTCCTTTTCTTGAACAAGGGAACAACATTTGCCACCCTCCAATCATCCGGTACTACTCCAGTGGACAGTGAAGACGCAAAGATCATCGCCAAAGGCGCAGCAATCTCTTCCCTAGCTTCCCGTAATATCCTTGGGTATATCCCGTCTGGCCCCGGGGACTTATCTGTCCTCGTATCATTCAAAATTTCCAGCACATCCTCCCTCTTAACCTCAACCTGTTGGAGCATATCAGCCTGTTCCACGCTGTCCTCACAAACGACCAGTTCCCCCTCACTAGTGAATACTGAAGCAAAGTATTCATTTAGGACCTCCCCTACCTCCTCCGACTCCAGGCACAAGTTCCCTCCACTATCCCTGATCGGCCCTACCCTCACTCTGGCCATCCTCTTGTTCCTCACTTAAGTGTAGAACGCCTTGGGATTTTCCTTAATCCTACCCGCCAAGACTTTTTCATGTCCCCTTCCAGCTCTCCAAAGTCCATTCTTCAGTTCCTTCCTGGCTACCTTGTAACCCTCTAGAGCCCTGTCTGATCCTTGCTTCCTCAACCTTAAGTAAGCTTCCTTCTTCCTCTTGAGTAGCTGTTCCACATCTCTTGTCATCCAAGGTTCCTTCACTCTACCATCCCTTCCCTGCCTCATCGGGACAAACCTATCTAGCAGTCGCAGCAAGTGCTCCCTAAACAACCTCCACATTTCTGTCGCGAATTTCCCTGAGAACATCTGTTCCCAATTTATGCTCCCCAGTTCCTGCCTAATAGCATT
The DNA here is from genome assembly GCF_036365525.1 of Heterodontus francisci. Taxonomy (NCBI): domain Eukaryota; kingdom Metazoa; phylum Chordata; class Chondrichthyes; order Heterodontiformes; family Heterodontidae; genus Heterodontus; species Heterodontus francisci. The sequence continues at coordinate 28,526,318 of NC_090407.1, read as the reverse complement.
GTAATTCCCCCTCCCTGATTAAATATTTTCCCATCCCGTCTGCTCCTGTCCCTCTCCATGACTATAGTAAATGTCAGGGAGTTGTGATCACTATCACTGAAATGCTCTCCCACCGAGAGATCTGCCACCTGGCCTGGTTCGTTGCCAATCACCAAGTCCAACATAGTCTCCCCTCTAGTCGGCCTATCTACATATTGAGTCAGGAAACCTTCCTGGACACACCTGACAAAAACTGCTCCATCCAAACTATTTGCACTAAGGAGGTTCCAATCAATATTAGGGAAGTTGAAGTCACCCATGACAACAACCCTGTTACTTCTGCACCTTTCCAAAATCTGCCTCCCAATCTGTTCCTCCGGGTCTCTGTTGCTATTGGGGGGTCTATAGAAAACTCCCAACAAAGTGACTGCTCCTTTCCTCTTTCTGACTTCCACCCATAATGACTCAGTAGACAAACCCTCCTCGACGACCTCCCTTTCTGCAGCTGTGATACTATCCCTTATTAGTAATGCCACTCCCCCACCTCTTTTACTTCCCTCCCTATTCCTTTTGAAACATCTAAACCCCGGAACATCCAACATCCATTCCTGCCCCTGTGATATCCACGTCTCCGTAATGGCCATAACATCGTAGCTCCAAGTACTGATCCATGCTCTAAGTTCATCACCCTTATTCCTGACACTTCTTGTGTTAAAATAGACACACTTCAACCCATCATACTGGCTGCAACTTTGCCCTGTCAACTGTGTAACCTTCCTCACAGACTCTCTGCACTCGGTATCTGCCTGTTCAACAGCTACCCCATCCACTGATCCGTGGCTCCGGTTCCCATCCCCCTGCCAAACTAGTTTAAACCCTCCCGAAGAGCTCTAGCAAACCTCCCACCCAGGATATTGGTGCCCCTCCAGTTCAGATGCAACCCGTCCTTCTTGTACAGGTCCCACCTTCCCCAGAAGGTATCCCAATGATCCACATATCTGAATCCCTCCCTCCTACACCAGTTCTGTAGCCACGTGTTCAGCTGCACTCGCTCCCTGTTTCTAGCCTCACCAGCACGTGGCACCGGTAACAATCCTGAGATTGCTACTCTGCTCGTCCTGCCTTTCAGCTTCCAACCTAACTCCCTATATTCACTTTTCAGGTCGTCATCCCTTTTCCTTGCTATGTCATTGGTACCGATATGTACCACGACCTCTGGCTGCTCCCCCTCCCCCTTAAGAATCCTGTAGACTCGATCCGAGACATCCCTGACCCTGGCACCCGGGAGGCAACATACCATCCGGGAGTCTCATTCGTGACCACAGAATCTCCTGTCTGTTCCTCTAACCATTGAATCTCCTATCACTATCGCTCTCCTATTCTCCCCCCTTCCTTTCTGAGCCACTGAGCCAGGCTCAGTGCCAGAGACCTGGCCACTGTGGCTTTCCTCTGGTAGGTTCCCCCTCCCGCCCCCCCCCACAACCGTATCCAAAACGGTATACGTATTATTGAGGGGAACGGCCACAGGGGATCCCTGCACTGTGCGCCTATTCCCTTTCCCTCCCCTGACGGTCACCCAGCTACCTTTATCCTGTAACTTAGGTGTCACTACTTCCCTATGACTGCTCGCTATCACCCCCTCAGCATCCTGAATGATCCGAAGTTCCTCCAGCTCCAGTTCCCTAACGCGGTCTGCGAGCAGCTGGAGTTGCGTGCACTTCTCACAGGTGAAGTCAGCAGGGACACAAGTGGTGACCCTCACCTCCCACATCCTGCAAGAGGAGCATGCAACTGCCCTAGCTTCCATCCCCTCCGCACTAAATTGACAACAGAGATTTTTAAAAAAAAAAGGAAAACCTTACCTTACCAAACACTCCACACAAGAGTCCTTTTTTTTTTGGTTAGAGGAGGAGGATGGGTGGGAGACACTACACGTGTAGTGTTTCGGGTTTAGCCACTGCCCGAATATATAGGTTTACTTACCCAGCATTCCCCTTGTCCGCCGAAACAAAAGGTAAGTTATTTTAAACTGAAACTCACCTTCCCAGCTGACACCTCGCTCGCACTATTGCTGCTTCAGAAAAAGCTGCTGCAACAAAAGGTAACTGTGCTTAATGTAAATTTTATGCATTTCATTTGCTCTTTTGAAAACTGCAGTAACCATTGGGTAGGATTAATTTTTCACTTCTGCTCTGCATTGTCTGAATCTAAATGCCATTCTACCCTATTTACAGGTGTTTTCATGCCGACTTGGCAATGAGCAGGAGACTGCTCTGTCCATCATAGATCCTGTAAACGTGCAGTTGGAATTGATTGGAAACCCCATCTATCAGAAGAGCTCAGGGCTGTTGGATGCATTCAGTAGTGAGGATTTCCCACCAGTACTTGAGGTAATATTTTAACAGATATATTGTGAGTGATCTGACTGGCAATATGTGGTAGTAGCTGATCTCAGCTGAACAGAAGTTCAAAGTGCTACAATTGGATTGGCATCCCTGGTTAAGAAGGGGGAAACTAAGTCAATGTTCCCATTCCTGATTCCTATCCAGTGGCTGATGCATATGTGTGGCTAACCTGTAAGGCTCTGGTCTGGATTGGACTCAGCTTTGATGTCTTTCAACTTGAATAACACTCAAATTTTAGGCTTGCACATTAGAAAAGGCCACTTACACTAGGATAGCACCCGAAAGTCACTGCTGCCTGTAGAGAGATATGTCAGTGAAAGTCTGTGCTTGCACAGGAACAGGGGAGAAAATTGAGGGAAGATGGTTATTTGGGATAGTAGCTATTTACTGTCAAGTGATTGAGCATATTTCTCTTTGAGGGTAAGAAAACTCTGAGATTATTTTTGTAAATGAATGCTCCATTTCATATGAAAATAACATGTCTTGGGACTACAATAAGTATGTTTTTATAAGATGACCAGAGCTGAACAGCACAAATGAGATTGAAGTGCTGATTGCAGCTATTTCTGAAGGGAAAAAGTCAATCCACTGGTGGCAATCAGAATGAGCTGTTTTGCAGGGCCTTCATTAACCTCTGACGTGAACAATTGTAGCTTCAAACCTGTTACGACCAAGGTGGGAGTAATGCACTGCTAATTACTCCCACTACTCCACAGGTCACAGCATCTCAAGAAAGTTTCCCACCTACCAAAGAATAGCCAAATTAGACACACTATTTGTCCCCCAAATTGAAGCACACTGAACCAGGTTTCTTTAAACAACAACAACATTAACTTTTGAAAAGAAGTAATAAGTCTTAAACAAGAGTGAGATAAATCTATATAGCAAAAGCTCCTTAGTTCTTTCGCCCTCATACACACACACATACATTCAAAAAACACGGTTAACTGGGGAAAAGGATTTTTGGTTTACATCTGTTTCTTAAGAATAAAAAGGAAAAAATAAAATGATTGAGTTTATCACGTTCTAGTAGGATGTTTTTGGTACAGTCAGGTGTTCCAGAGTTGAATAGTCAGATGCCACTCGAACTCTCTCCAGGCAAGGTTTATGAACAGTCTGTGATGGGTAGGATTCAAGGCAATTTCTCTGCAGCAGGCATCACACAGGTCTTTTCAGCAGAGGTGCAACAACCGGTCTGCTTGGGTTTTTAAAAATGGCAGTCTAGCAGTAGAAGCTTTCTGCAGGTTCCAGGGTTTCCCAAAACACAGGAGGCAACAAGAACCACTCTGGATGCAGGAATTCTTCAGAGACTGGAGGCAATAGGAATATCCCACTTTTCAAATGCAAGATTTCTTTCAAGAGATGCAAGTCTCCTTGACAGCGAGAGTTCCTTTTCTCCAGTCAAGTCAGGTCTAAGTTTTAAAATGCCTGCTCTTTGTCCAACTCACTGGTTTTTAAAAGTCCAACGTAAAAAAAACCTTCCTTAACATGGTCACATGTCCAGGCACAGTGTCTCCTTTGTCAGTCAAAGGAGGGGAAAAGCCCCTTGCTGTTTTCTTGAGCTCACTTCCCCAATTCTTGCATACAAAGTCAACATCCATAAATTCCAGCTATTTGCAGGTGTACTGAAAATCCTTTTGTCAGTTTTCTAAAACACACAAGTCTAAGATTTCAGGACAAAAATAAAACGTTTTGTAACAAACCCGAGTTACATAGGGAATAGCATGCAAGAATCCTAAGAGAAAATGCTTCTTTCTTTTGCCCCACCCACTTTATTTGCCACTTCCCTTTATGTACAGGTAATAGTTTGCAAAGCACCTTGGTGCTTTCAGTCCAGGATTAGAAACTAGTGTTTGTGGATTGTAGAACAAAGAAGCAATTGAAATCAAACTAAAGCCATAAAAGATTTCCAGCTGTAAGTTATTGTTATAATAGACATAAATCACAAGGAAGGAAAACAGCGCTTTAGGCTTTTAAAAGAGGAGTTTTAAGACAAGAAGGGGACTCAAAGTTTTTAACCTCTGTATTTTAACATTTCAAGCAGTATACAAAGTAACAATCCAGCAGGGACATATGCAAATATCACAAATATAGTGCTGCTGTGCAGAGTTTCATAAAAGGAAAACACAAATCAAGAATTTTTGTGTGAAGATTAGCATGCCCTGCGTGATTTTTTTTTTTGCTCAGTAAAACTCATGAGCACAGTCTTCCATGTCTGAATTCGTAATATGTGGTACTGCCACATGAAATTCTGCATCAGGAGTTTCAATTTCCAAAATGTAACCCATAGTACAGGAATGAGTCAATACAAACTTAAACCAGTACTAGTCTTGTAGTAGTAAGGAACTTGTATTTGAAGCTTGGTTGTAGGAGTAAATGGGGAGTCATACATGGTCCAGTTCTCATTTTTGAAATACCATTACAGGATTCTTTTTCCTAATTATGGCATGAGAAGGTAGAGCTATTAAACTGGAGGTTGAACCCAAGTTATAAACTCACCATGCAATTGCAGAAGCAAAGCAAGCATGGGCTCCTTCCTTCAGTGGAGGGAGAGGAGCACATTGAAGGATGTGGGAGGAGCTGAGTTTCTGGATGTACATCTTGTTTTATGCCATGCATTATGATCACTTGCAGCTTTATTCAGTTTTTAAAGGTTGAGACAAGATGGGATTATTTTCAATGGATTTACCACAGTTTAGGAATGCTGTGTGCAGCTCTATGCACTGTCGAAGCTCGCACATGAAGAATGGCCACTTGAGTGAGAGGTACTAGAGGCCATGCAACTGTAGCTAAGGTTCTCCAATGTGGTGGAGGGAAGAATAGAGAAGTGAAATATATTTTTTAAAATTTGGATGATTCTCACACAAATCAAATTCTCAATGCATATTGAGCTCTTTTAATTTTCTTTGGGGAACTACTGTACATATTTACTGGAATAAACCACTCTCATATCAAAGTGGGCTGAATAGATGGCTATAGAATCAAAGTTCAAAACAAAACCAGTACCACAACTGGCAATCACTGTGAAAGATGTGATGTTCCATTCCTGGCTTTTACAAGTATTTCAGATCTTTTAGGTTCTAACAAGACTGCACTCTCTGTGTGTCAGTGGAAATTGAAATGTTCATCTGCACCTCAAAAATTTTATTAAGCTGAGGGAGCAGAAAAACAGCCAGTATCCACCGTGTGCTCCCCCAGCAAACTTATTGAAAGGCTGATGCACCATTATTACCATTTAACCACTGAATCCTGGCAACTGAGTTCATGCCACTGGCCAGTTGCCAAATGGATGTCAGGCACTTATGCACAAGTAGAGTGGGAAAAAAATGTTCTGTTAGATAGTTCTGTTGCAATGCAGGCCATTCACTTGCTGTATGGAAGCTGGTATAATGCTGCCTTCCATTAATATTCCATTGACTTTGCTGGAGAGCACGAAAAAGAGAGTGAAAGGCATTGAAATCCAGCCCTGTCGATATTCGAAAGCCAGCCAGGCTGAGATAGACATGGTACAGCAAATCTTCCACTGCAGTTTCATTAGCAAATCAGTAAAAATGGGGCATAAACTCAGGATTATCACTAGAATAACCAAGGGCAGGGGGATTACAAGAATTTTTTTGCCTGCTGGTTATTAGAAGATGGCACATGAAAAAAATTTATAAGGAAATTTTAGAAATAAGAATTTTAAAGGATATTGGAAAAGAGCAAGGAAATTGAATTAAGTTGATAGCTGCCTTTGAAGAGCACAGGTACGAGGGGCCAAATGGTCTCCCTCTGTACTCTAAATTCTATGAAGAACCACAAGGAAGGGCAGACAAACCAAGTGGGTACAGGGCTATATTATTGGTATCTTTGCATTATTGTCTTCATTGGTATGGTTCAAAAAGGGAGAGAAGTCTATTTGACATATAGAATAGAATCATAAAATGATACAACAGAGAAGGGGGCCATTCATATCTGTTCTGATCTTAAATATGCTTTCATTTCCTTTTGTGATGTAGATTCAGTTCTCTACCCTTGATATCAGGCTATCATACAATGATGTCCAGCTGTTCCTGGCAATAGTGAAATCTATCCCTAAGCAAACCACTGCAATGCCCATTGTGCCTGATCCTGAGTCAGTGAACGGAAGCACCAGCTCAGTTCGTTTGGTAGGCAGCTCAACAGCAGGATCTGGGAAAAGAGAGACGACCAAATACCAAATGGATCCTGTCCTTGGTAAGTAATGGACAGAGGAACAAAAGGGTGTTCACAGACCAATCTGAGGGCACTTGGTGGAATATGCACTATCTATACAGTAGGCTACCTCTTTAGAAAGCATGTGAGACCAGCAATCGAAACAGATCCTGAGCACATAATCTAGACCAGGGATCAGCACCAACATGTTGAACTACAGACATTAGGCAAAATTATTGACTCAGCCATGGACACAGGTGATTGATCTGTATATAAAGTATATATCCAATCTAATGCCATTGAAACACAGTCCAATTTAAAACACATTTCTCCCTATAAGTAAAGTAGCTAAGCATACAAATATCAGTAGAGAGTAGCACAACTATATTAGCTAGCTAGCAAGCAAAATAGTATGTAGTGCCAATGCAAATTACTTTTGCAGCTAGGTTATTTTAAAACACAAGGTTACCAGGGCTTGAAGCAGGGGTGCCCAACATTTTCATGTGGAGAGCCACATTGCGATTGTTGTCTTGCATAGCAGGCCGGTGAGACAATTTCAGAAAGATAAAGGCATAAAAAAACGTATCTTACTATTAATCAAAACAGCAACAAAGGTGCATTTTGTGAAGCAGCTTTAAATGAGAAGACCAACTTCTTGACTTACTTTTCGGTCACTATGTTGGACACTGATTTAGTGAGACATCTGGCAATTTTTTTGCTTGTACAGGTAGTCATTGTTTGCCTGCACACTTCTCGTAGCGAAGTAGAGTATTCCGGATAGATGTCCATTGTCAGGAGTGATCTTGATCGCGCGCGCTCCCACTTTTGTCTGTCTGTCTGTCTCTGTCGTTGTCTCCCCCTTCCTCACTGTGTGGTCTCTCCCTCTGTGTCATCTTCCCCTTGCTCTGTCCCCTTTCTCTCCCTCCCTCCTGCCCCCCCCCCCCCCCCCCCCTTTCTCCTCCCCTCTCATTTTATTTTTTCCTTTTTCATCAACTTTTTGGTGGCCCTTTGCTGGTCTTTAAAACACTGCCAATTAGAGGCCTGCTCAGGTCGGGAAAAAGGAACCTGACCGAACCACAGCGGACCGGGCCCGACCCGGCCCGAGTGCCTCCGATTTAACCCCGGGCCTGACCCGACCCAAACCCGCTCCAACTCAACCTGACCCGACCCGACCATCCATGTGCTTACCTTCCTGACGCCGAACCTGCAAGAAGCTGCAGCGCATGCGTGATGACGTCGTAATGATGTCACCCACTCACTGCGCAGACTTAGTTTCATCCCGGACTCCCAGCTCAGGTAAGTTTTTATTAATTTCAGTACTTAACAGCAGAGCATGTACCGTGTGTGTCCGGCCCGACCCGAGCCGACTCGACCTTGACTCTGTCTGACCTGACCCGAGCCCGACACATGTCGTCGAGTCCCGTCAGGTTCATGTTGGGTAGCAGGCCTCTACTCCCAATCCTCAGACTTGCTACTCTTTTGCAACAATGTAAGCCTCTTCTTTTAATCTAATACTAACCTTAACTTCCTGAGTGAGCCACAGATGGATCTTTCTTGCTAAGTTTTTGTTTTTCAACAGAATGTATTTTTGTTGAACATTTTGAATTGTTTCTTTAAAGGCTTCCCACTGTTCATTTGCTGCCATACTTTTTAGTCTATTTACCCAATTTACCTTAGCCCGTTCTCCCTTCTTACCTATGTAATTGGCTTTGTTTAAGTTTAAGGTTCTTGTTTGTGATTGGAGTATACTCCCATTAATAGGACAATCTACGGACCAGCTAATAGTTGAAGGGAAGTGGAGGAAGAAGTGTGTAGGCAAATCTGTGGGAGAAAGGGAATTGCATATTTACAGTCTGTTCAGGACTCCAGGAAGAGGTCCAAAAAGAGAAAAATTGCTACTGGACCTAGTAATGGTAAATTAACCAGAGCTGATAAGAGGAGCAAGTGTTAGGGAGCATCTAGGCAATAGCAACCATAACATAAGGGTTAAAATAATGATTGGAAAAAAAGCTCATTTTTAGGGGATGAGATTGGAACTACAGAAGGTAAAGTGGAAAACAAATATGACAGGCAAAGAGATTTAACAGCAGTGGGAAACATTTAAAATGGTGATCAGTTGAGTTTAGGAGAAATATATTTGCCAAGAAACAAGAACAGCCAAGCCAAGAATGAAACACCAGGGATAAATAAAGAGATGAGGGTAAAATTGAAACTAAAAGAAAGTACATAGATAATAAATGAGAGGATGACAAAGGGAACTACAAAGAGGTTAGGAAGGAAGTAAAATAAAACAATTAGGAAAGCAAAAAGGAACTACAGAATTAAATTATCAAGCAACCTGAGGGGTCTTGACAGGGTGGATGTGAAAAGGATGTTTCCTCTTGTGGGAGGATCTGGAACTAGAGGTCATTTTAAAAATAAGGGGTCGTCCATTTCAGGCATTTGTTTCTCTGAGAGTCATGTGTCTTTGGAACTCTTCCTCAAAAGGCAGTAGAAGCAGGGTCTTTGAATATTTTTAAGTCTGAGGTAGATAAAGTATTGATACGTAAAGGGGTGAAAGGTTATCGGGGTAAGTGGGATTGTGGAATCGAGGTTACAATCAGATCAGCCATGATCTTGTTGAATGGCGGAGTAGGCTCGAGGCGCTGTGTGGCCCACTCCTGCTCCTAATTCATATATTTGTATAAAAAGAAATAGTATTCTATAGACACAGAAATAGCAAAAGAAAAATCAGGATATGGATAGGGCTGCTAAAGGATGCACAAGGTGGTCTGTAATGACAGCGAAATGGCAAAAATATTAAATAGTTACTTTGCCTGGGTATGAGGTGGGCATGACGTTAGAAGGCATCAAAAAAGATGTAAGGACATTTAAAATAGGAAGTGCTTTCAGGACAACATTTTTGGCCAGTATGTAGCAAGTCCAGCAAGAGAAAGTACAGTTTTAGACTTAGTTTTAGGAAATGAAGATGGGCAGGTGGAAGGAGTGGCAGTGGGAGAGCATTTTGGTGGTAGTGATCATAATTCAGTCAGTTTTAACATAATTATGGAAAAGGACAGGGATAGAACAAGAGATAGAGTTCTCAATTGGGGCAAGGCTACCTTTACTAAACTGAGAAGTGATTTAGCGGAAGTGGACTGGAAACATCTACTTGAAGATAAATCAGTGTCAGAGCAGTGGGAGGCATTCAGAGTAAACATGTTCCCACAAAGAAAAAGGGTGAGACGGCCAAATCTAGAGCCCCATGGATGTCAAGGAGCTTGCAGAGTAAGATGAGGCAGAAAAGGAAAGCTTATGTCCAACACCGAGAACTCCATACTACAGAAAGCCAAGAGGAGTATAGAAAGTGGAGGGGTGAAATCAAAAAGGAAATTAGGGAAGCAAAGAGAGGGCATGAAAGAATATTGGCAAGCAAAATCAAGGTGAACCCAAAGATGTTTTATCAATGCATTAAGAGTAAGAGGATAACTGAGGAGAGAGTAGGGTCCATAAAAGGCCTAAAATGTAACCTACGTGTAAGGACAGAAGAGGTTGGTATGGTTCTTAATGAGTACTTTGCGTCTGTCTTCATAAAAGAGGGGGACGATGCAGATGTTGTAGTTAAGGAGGAGGAGTGTGAAGTATTGGAAGAGAGGAAGTATTAATGGGATTAGCATCCTTGAAAGTTGATAAATCACCAGGGCCAAATGAAATGTACCCTAGGCTGTTAAAAGAAGCTAGAGAGGAAATAGTGGAAGGTTTCACCATCATCATCCAGTCCTCACTGGATACAGGTGTGGTGCCAGAGGATTGGAGAACTGCTAACGTTGTACCTCTGTTCAAAAAGGGAGTGAGGGATAGACCAAATAATTACAGGCCAGTCAGTCTAACCTCAGTAGTGGGCAAATGATTGCAGTCTATTCTGAGAGACGGGATAAACTGTCACTTAGAAAGGCACAGGTTAATCAAGGATAGTCTGCATGGATTTGTTAAGGGAAGATCTTGTCTGACCAACTTAATCGATTTTTTTGAAGAAATACCAAGGAAGATAGATGAGGGTAGTGCAGTTGATGTGGTCTACATGGATTTTAGCAAGGCTTTTGACAAGGTCCAACATGACAGACTGGTTAAAAAAAAAATCCCATGAGATCTAGGGAAATGCAGCAAGGTGGATAGGAAATTGGCTCCGTGGCAGGAAACAAAGGGTAATTGTTGACGGGTGTTTTTGCGACTGGAGAGCTGTTTCCAGTGGCATTCCACAGGGCTCAGTACTGGGTCCCCTGCTTTTTGTGGTATATATTAACGATTTGGAAGTAAATGTAGGGGGCATGATCAAGAAGTTTGCAGACGACACAAAAGTTGGCTGTGGTAGGTAGGGAGGAGGATAGCTGTAGGCTGCAGGAAGATATTGATGGTCTGGTCAGATGGACAGAAAAGTGGCAAATGAAATTTAACCTGGAGAAGTGAAAGGTGATGCATTTGGGGAGGTCAAACAAGGCAAAGGAACACGCAATTAATGGGAGAATATTGAGAAGTGTAGGGGAAGCGAGGGACCTTGGAGGGAATGTCCATAGATCCCTGAAGGTAGCCGGGCAGATCCATAAGGTGGTTAATAAGGCATATGGAATCCTTTCCTTTATTAGCTGAGGTATAGAATATGAGTGCAGGGAGGTTATGCTGGAACTGTATAACTCATTGGTTAGGCCACAACTGGAGTACTGTGTCAGTTCTGGTCACCTCATTACAGAAAGCATGTAATTGTATGAGGGTACAGAGGAAATTTATGAGGATGTTGCCAGGACTGGAAAAATGCAGCTAGGAGGAAAGATTGGATTGGCTGGTGGTGTTCTCCTTGGAACAGAGAAGGCTGAGGGGAGATCTGATTGAAATGTACAAAATTTTGAGGGGCCTGGATAGAGTGGCAGTGAAGGGCTTATCCACCTTAGCAGAGAGGTCAGTGATGAGGGGGCATAGATTTAAAGTGATTGGTAGAAAAATTAGAGGTGAGATGAGGAAAAATGTTTTCACCCAGAGGGTGGTGAGCGTCTGGAACTCTGCCTGAAAGGGTAGTTGAGGCAGAAACCCTCAATTCATTCAAAAGGAGTCTGGATATGCACCTCAAGTGCTGTAATCTGCAGGGCTACGGACCAAATGCTGGAAGGTGGGATTAGAATAGGTGGATTGTTTTTCAGCCGGCACAGACACAATGGGCCAAGTGGCCTCTTTCTGTGTCTTAAACCTTTTATGATTCTACAAGGTCGGGGAATGACAGACTGATTTGTTTAATATCAGCAGTATAGGAAAGATCATGGAATCTTTACTCCAAGATGTAATGAAACTTCTAGAAACCGAATATATGACAGAGTAGTCAGCACAAAATTCTAAAAGGAAATCCATGCTTCATAAATCTTATTGAATTCTTTGAAGAAGTAATGGAAAGAGTAGACAAGAATAATGCAATAGGGCGGCACAGTGGCGCAGTGGTTAGCACCGCAGCCTCACAGCTCCAGGGACCCGGGTTCGATTCCTGGTACTGCCTGTGTGGAGTTTGCAAGTTCTCCCTGTGTCTGCGTGGGTTTTCTCCGGGTGCTCCGGTTTCCTCCCACAAGCCAAAAGACTTGCAGGTTGATAGGTAAATTGGCCATTATAAATTGTCACTAGTATAGGTAGGTGGTAGGGAAATATAGGAACAGGTGGGGATGTTTGGTAGGAATATGGGATTAGTGTAGGATTAGTATAAATGGGTGGCTGATGTTCGGCACAGACTCGGTGGGCCGAAGGGCCTGTTTCAGTGCTGTATCTCTAATCTAATCTAATCTAATCTAATCATGTAATGTATTTGGATTTTCAAAAGCCTTTGATAAGGTAACACATAGTAGATTCATGCCGAAGGTCAGAATATGTGTAGTCAGTGGACAAGAAGCAGAATGGATAGCAAACTGACTACAAAACAGAGTAGGGATTAAGGGTAGCTATTCAGATTGGCAAAGGTGGGAAGTGATGTTCCACAAGGATTGGTGCTGAGATTCAAAATTTAAATTAATGATTTGGACTCAGGAATTGAAAGTACAATTTCAAAATTTGTACACCACACTAAATTGAGGGGGGTCTAGTTCACTCAAAGGACAAATGCCGGAAAACATCAATAAGCTTGCAGAATGGGCATGGAAATAGCAAATGAATTTCAATATAGTTAAGTGTGAGGTGGTGCATTTTGTTAGGTAGAATAAGGAGGCTGCATACTGCTTGGATAATAAGTGTCTATATGGGATAAAGGAACAATGGAATCTCAGGGTAAAGATGCACAAATCACTAAAGGCAGAGATGCCGATTAATAAGGCCCATTTAAAAAAAAAAACAAGCCCTAGGCTTCATTTCTGGAGGGAGAGAATTGAAAAATAGAGAGGTTGCGTTAAACTTCTATCAAATCTTAGTTAGACCGCACTTGGAATACTGTGCACAGTCTGGTCTTTTTTTAAAAGGAATATAGAGGCATTGAAGTAGTGACCAAAAAGATTCATGAGGACGATATCAGAACTGGGAGGATATGCACATCAGGAAAGACTGAACAGGCTAGGGCTCTTCTCTCTCTTTAAAAAAAAAGGTTGAGGGGTCACCTGATAGAGATCTTTAAGATAATGACAGTATAGATGTACAGAAAATGTTTCTACTTGTGGGGAGTACAAAGCTCGAGGTCATAACTATAAGATTAATAAATCCAATAGGGAATTTAGAGTAAACTTCTTTACCCTAAGAATGTGGAATAATTGGGGCAAATAGTGTAGATGCATTTAAGGGGAAGCTAGATGAGCACATGAGGGAGAAAGGAATAGAAGGGTATGCTGATAAGGTTAGATGAAGTCAAGTGGGGGAAAGCTCATGTGGAGCGTAAACATCAGCATAGAACAAATGACCTGTTTCAGTGCTGTATACTCGATGTAACTCCATGTAATGCTTTGGGATGTCCTGAGGATCTGAAAGATGCTATGTAATTTTGTTTGTTGTTTGCTAATAGTTGTCAAAACAGCAGGAACGGGTCTGTTTTCTACACAGCATTTATAAAATGTTTTACATTTTTGACCTTTTTGGAAAAAAACTCTTCCACATATGGTCCAAACTGTTATTGAATAGCTGTTAGCTTATAATGTTCATTCCACATGAACCTATTTTCACTTATGCTTTTCTTTGGTATGGTTTCCTGGTAGTATAGCAGTAGTAAACTAGCAATAAGGCGCAGAAGTATTGTCTACTTGTTTTTACACAATAGTGGGGATAAGGAACCATATCAGGTCATGGGGAGAAAATTATTGGCTAAATTTGACTTACTTCTAGTTAAACAGCAAACTCTCATTGATAAGTATGTTGACGCTAAGAACACTTTTTTGTAGTTTTCCTAATGTTCACATAAAGTATTTCACACATTAAATTCCCATTACATCACACCAGTAGCGCAGTTGAACACTTCCTTCACCAATATAAGGTGTCTCTTTTCCACATCATTTTTCTATTTCTGAATGAGATTGGCAGTTAATACTGAGTTACATGGGCTGCTTTGTTTTGTGGACTTGCTATGTTAGAAACTGGATTTAAATTGCCTAGAGCCATTTAATTCGGGCCAACTGAGAGGGCAACTCTTCGTTGTATCATTCTGGGCTGGATTTAAACCCAGGATGAAAACATCGCTCAGCCAGCCCACCAAGTAATTGCATTCTAATGCTTAAGATTTCATGAATGTCTCAGGAAAGAATGTCCTGCTCATACAGGTTGCTGGAATGAACTCCTGTAATTGAGGAATTCCAGAGTGTCTTAGTGCTTGAATGAGTGTCAAATCAAGTGGGTTTTGTTCTGTTCGCTTGGTAGTGTACAAATTCAGTCAATTTAGCGACAGGAGACCTTCAGGTTTGAAAGTGCGGCAAAATCCCAAACTGGACTCAACTGTTTTAAAACAACCATTCCCATTCAGAACCAGTCAAGGTGCAGCATATCAGGCCAGCTGAGCAATAATTAGAATTGACTGAAGCAACACTGATGTAACCCATTGTAGCAGCATTGCATTTTTATCCCCTACGTGGTTATGTTAACAGGAGGGAAGTATTGAAATTTTGCAGTGGGGATTATTTCTGTGTGGTCTTTGAATTATACAGTTGTTTAATTACAATGCTTAAATTGTCTTTGACTCTAATGTGAAATGCAGGGATTGTTGGCTCTAATTATACATCAACTTTGTTTTTTTTTTACAGAATTGCAGTTGGATCGACTCCAGGACCTGGGATTCAGTCTGGAAGATTGTCGCAGAGCGCTGCTGCTGTGCAAAGGTAGAGAATGCACTAGGGTGTTCTTATAATTCTCCCTATAGCATTTAAGCTAATTTCTCACACGCAATAGTCTGTTCTTGCTTGTGGTGCTAGTATTGGAAGGAAAAATGGTCCTGAGATGAAATTTGTGCCGAGGTGGAAAGTAAAAACATAGCTGTGGAATGGTTTTGTAGCTCGCTGTAACAGTGAATAGTTTATTAAACAATATTTATCAGGGATTTCTGCCTTTCAAACAAAGAAATCCAGAAATATATGAATTGAAGGCAAACAACAACTCTGCAGTGTCTCTGAACCATTTCAAAGAGGCAATAAAATTACTGAAAATGTTGGTATCTTGCTTGACTGTTTTCCGTTTCCAGCACAAAACTTGTATTGAGTAGCCTGGTTGCATCGTGTCTTGGAGCACCAGGGCAGGCACTGCATTAGGGCTGGGACATCAGAATATAGAATGTAGAATTGAAAAAGGCTATTCTGTACATCAGCCCATTCCTTTCACATCCCATCCACAACTTAGCTTGTCATGGAATTCCCCCCTCTCATTAATCCCTGGGGAGTAAGTTCTATAAAAATACTCCCTCAGTTCAAAAGGTTAATCAAGCTAAAGACCAGAGTATTCATCCAGCCTCATGTCTCCAGTATTCTCCTGCTTTCCTCCACAGCATTCCCCCATCCTAGCAACATACAAGTTTGCTGTCCCACTTGCCACTGGTATTGGTGTCCGTAACAGCTTGGAAATGTGCCAATCGAACACCAAGCACCCTGCCCTTCAGTGGGAGAATCAACTGTGGCTGTTACCATGAAGCAGCTTTGACAAAGCCTTTGATATAATTTTCCCACTTGCCCTATTGACCGTGTTTGGAGTGTGAACTGGGTACATGAAAAGAGGGAAAATAGCAAGTTTTTCTTCGTACGAAAGGAAATAAAACTGGCAGCTTACATTAAGCTGCTTCATAATGTCTAGCTTGTAGCACAGTGTTATTCAGATTGAATGGCTTGACACCCAGGGCTGTATTTTGTTCCCAGCCCAACATCGGGTTCCGTGGCAGGGGTGGGGTGGGGGGGCCTGGAAGATCGGAGCGGCAGCAGCATCATGGAACCCAATGCCGGGATTGTCGGGCTTGATCTTCCTGGCCCCTCCACTGTTCTGTGACAGGACCTGACTTAGCATATTTAAATAATATATTGACATGAATTAAATATAAGCCACAGTGATCTTATCTTCAGTTTCCAAGCCTCAGCGCGACGGGTGGCACTTGTGCCTTCACTTTCTTGTCTGGGGAAAGCTGATGCCACCAAGGTGGGGAAGGGATGAACTCTGCACTCTGATTGGGGGTGGGGGGGTGTGAAGGAAGTACTCTATGTTATGATGTACTGTTTGCAAGGCTGGCAGCCTTTTAAAAATGGCATCAGCACCTTCTCCTTTGACAGGTGACGCCATGAATGGCGTCGCAGAGGCTGGCCCCAGCATGTGATTGAGAGGGACAGCCACTGTGAATATGTAAAATGGCCGCCTACCACATAATCGCGGTGGCATGGGTCCCGTGGGGGACTGATGCAATGTTCTGTGCCCGCTGCCACTCTTAGCAGGAATACAAAATCCAGCCCCCAGTCTGTAAACTTGTGATGGAATTTACTTTGCTTCGGGGTCATTGAGATGACTCATTCTGTCAAGATGCAAATGGCTGAATTTGGTACCAGCAAAAGATTCCAGGTTTGATTCCGAGACTATGGTATACTGATTTCAACAAGGAGACAGGCGGAGCAAATCAGCCAGGGTTTATGCTCTTGATCACTATCCAGTGTTCCCTGTGGTAATTAAAGTATAACTGCGCATTTGACATATTCTGTTTGTAACAAATGGTATAATTCTGTAGCAACAGAGCTGCCAATGTCTTTTCTACCAAATAACTTTATTTCTGTTTTGTTTCTAATTGTACAGGCCAACTGAATCAGGCTGCCACGTGGCTGTTTAAGAATGCTGAACCAGTGTCAGCAAATGCAACAGCATCTCACAGCAATGGCCGTGGAGCAGGCGCAGCATTGCTGATCTCTGGGGTTGAGGTGAAAGCTGAGAGTATCTGTATCTGCCTGATTGATGACTGCCTGGATTGTGATGTACCCCTTGCTGAGCTTACCTTTTCAAGTAGGTTTCCTAGACAAACCACTGTTTAAAATGAACCTCAGCTCCCTTACTGGCTTAGTTGGTAAAGGCACCATCCAGTCTAGGATTTGTAGCACAGTGGTTATGTTACTGGACTAGTAATCCAGAAGCCTGGATTAACAATGAAGGGACCCAAGTTCACATCCCACCATGGCAGCTGGGGAATTTAAATTCAGTTAATTGAATAAATTAGTAATAGTGATCATGAATCTACTGGATTGTCTTAAAAACCCATCTTATGTCCTTTGGGGAAGGAAATCTGCTGTCCTTACATGGTCTGGCCTATGTGTGGTTGACTCTTAACCTCTCCCTCAAATAGCCTAGCCAGCCACTCAGTTGCTACAAAAATCAATAATAAAATTAAGACCAGAAGAAGAACCCAACATCAACCTAGGTGTGACAAAGGCACACCCGGCCCAGTAAATCCTGCAAAGTCCTCCTCACAGACTTCTGGGGACTTATTTGAAAATTGGGAGGGCTGTCCCACAGACTAGGCAAGCAACAGCCTCACATAGTCATACTCACAGAATCATATTTTTCAGCCGACACCTCAGATCCTCCATCACCATCCCTAGGTATGTCCTGTCCACCGGCAGGACAAACCTACCGGAGGTGGCGGCAGCACAGTGCTATGCAATCAGGAGGGTGTGGCCCTGGGAGTCCTGAACATTAATTCCAGATCCCATGTAATCTCTTGACCTCGGGTCAAACATGGACAAGGAAACCTCCTGCTGATTACCACCTACTGCCCTCCCTCAGCTGATGAATCAGTACTTCTCCATGTTGAACACCACTTGAAAGAAGCATTGAGGGCAGCAAGGGCACAGAATGTACTCCAGGTAGAGGACTTCAATGTCAGCTCGCCATGAGTGGCTCAGTAGCACCAGTACTGACTGAGCTAGCTGAGTCATAACTGCCAGACTGGATCTGCGGCACGTGGTGAGAGAACCAACTTGAGGGAGAAACCGACTTGGCCTTGTCCTTGCCGATCTACCTGCCACAGATGCATCTGTTCATGGCAGTGTTGGTGGGAGTGACCACCACAAAGTCCTTGTGGAGTTGAATTCCTGTCTTCATGCTGAGGACAGCATTGTGTTGTGTGGCACTACAAATGTGCAAAATGGGATATAGTTAGAACAGATCTAGCAGCACAAAAGTAGACATCCATGAGGTGCTGTGGGCCATCAACAAAAAATTGTATTTCCCCTCAATAACCTCATGGCCTGGCATACTCCTCACTCTACCATTATCATCAGGCGTGCCTAAAAATGAGGTGTCAAACTGGACAATGTGCACCAAACAACAGAAGCAGCATGTTCTAGACAGAGCTCAGTAATCCCGCAACCAATGGAGCAAATCAAAGCTCTGCAGTCCTGCTGCATCCAGTTATGAATGCTAATTGATAATTAAACAGCTAATGGAGGAAGCTGCCTGAAAATCCCCATTCCCAGTGTTGGCAGAGCACAGTATGTGAGTTCAAAAGACAAGGCTGAAGCTTTGCAACAGTCTTCAGCCAGAAGTGCTGCGTGGATGATCTATTTTGTCCTCCTGCTGAGGTCCCCAGTCTTCAGACAATTTGATACACTTGCCGTGATAGCAAGAAACAGCTGAGTGCACTGAATACAGGAAAATCTATATCGGTCCTGGCAACATATCTTGGCTGCAGTGCTGAAGATTTGTGCTTTAGAACAAGCTATGCCTTTAGCCAAGCTGTAAGAGCTATAACACTGGCATCTACCTGACAAAGTGGAAAATTGCCCAGGTATGTCCTGCCACAAAAAACAGAACAAATCCAATCCAGCCAATCATCAGCAAAGTGATGGAAGATGTCATTGACAGTACTATCAAGCAGCATTTACTCAGAAATAACCTGATCACTGATGCTCAGTTTGGGTTCCGCAAGGTCCACTCTTTCAGCTTTGGTCCATACATGGACAAAGAACTGAATTCCAGAGGTGAGGTTTGAGTGACTTCCCTTAACATCAAAGCAGAATTTGACAGTGTGGGAATTGGGGTGGGAGCAGGGTGGCTGGTAGTGGAGATCTCTCCAGTTGCTGTAGGTATACCTAGCACACAAAGGAAGCTGGTTGTGGTTGTTGGAGGCCAGTCATGTCAGCCCCAGGACATCGCTGCAGGAGTTCTTTAGGGCAGTGTCCTGGCCCAACCATCTTCAGCTGCTTCATCAGTGACCTTCCCTGCATCATCAGGTCCGAATTGAGGACATTCGCTGACGATTGCAGTGCTCAGTGCTAATTGCAACCCCTCAGATACTGAAGCAGGTCTGTGCCCACATGCAGCAAGACATGGACAACATTCAGGCTAGGGTTGATTAATAGCAAGAAACATACATGCCACGCCAGTGCTAGGCAATGACCATCTCCAACAAAAGTGAGTCTAACCACCTTCCTTTGACTTTTATTGCCATTGCCGGACCCACACTACCTAAGACATGTTTAGTTTTAGTCTAGTTTAGTTTAGAGATACAGCACTGAAACAGGCTCTTCGGCCCACCGAGTCTTTGCCGACCATCAACCACCCATTTATACTAATCCTACACTAATTCCATATTCCTACCACATCCCTACCTGTCCCTATATTTCCCTACCACCTACCTATACTAGGGGCAATTTATAACAGCCAATTAACCTATCAACCTGCAAGTCTTTGGCGTGTGGGAGGAAACCGGAGCACCCGGAGGAAACCCACGCAGACACAGGGAGAACTTGCAAACTCCACACAGGCAGTACCCAGAATTGAACCCGGGTTGCTGGAGCTGTGAGGCTGCGGTGCTAACCACTGCGCCAGAAACTTAACTGGACCAGCCATATAAATACTATGGCTATAAGAGCAGGTCAGAGGCTGGGTATTCTGCAGCAAGTGACTCATTTCCTGACTCCCCAAAAGCCCATTCACCATCTACAAGGCACAAGTCAGGAGTGTCAGGACCTTACTCCCCACTTGCCTAGATGTGTACAACTTCAACAATACTCCAGAAGCTTGACACCATCTGGGAAGAAGCAACCTGCTGAACAGGCACCCCATGCACCACCTTTAATAATCACTTCCTCCACCACTGATGCACAGTGGCTTCTACTGGACGCACCGCAGCAGCTCGCCAAGCCTTTTTCAACAGCACTTTCCAAGCCCACGATCTCTACCATCTAGAAGAACAAGGGCAGCATGTGCATGGGAATACCACCACCTGCAAGTTCACCTCCAAGGCACACACCATCCTGACTTGGTAATATATTGCTGTTCCTTCATTGTCAGTCTGTCAAAATCCTGGAGCTCACGCCATAACAGCACTGTGGGTGTCCTTCACCACGTGGACTGCAGTGGTTCAAGAAGGCGGCTTACTTTCTCAAGGACAAGATCAACTAAGTATAGGCAATACATGTTGGCCTTGCCATCGACGCCCACGTCCCCTGAGTGAATAAAAAAAGACATGGAATTAGACCAGGAGCAAAGTAACATGGGCTTGTTATAGTCTAAGCAGTAGATATGTCCAACATTCCAGAAGTTTGATTGCAATACGCGAAAGCACAGTTAGCAGAATGTGATTTAGAAATTACTGAAAGGGGATAAGCATGCTGAAAGCATGAAAATTACTAGAAGGGACAGAGGAACTTTGAGGTCAAGACTAACAGCTTTGGCTGGTACAGATTCTGGAGTAACTCTTAGGGTATTCTTGGACTCCTTCCTGTAGTTTTGACCAGCGAATCGGGTACCTTCACATTTAGGGTCTTAAGTTGATGATTGGATTTCTTCTGTGTTTTAGGACTGTACTTCCTGCAGAGAGTGGGGACAAGCCCAGAAGGCTCTGCCAATTTTACCTTTTCTGGAGATTACTACAACCGTGAGCTGTCAGGTAAGATCCTAAATATTCCAAATGGCATAAGGACAGGAGAAAGCAATCATGTGCTTAAGGTATGCATTTGTAGGGAGTATGTGTGCTGTATGTTAGGGTTCCAGGGATGTCCAATTTGAGAATGTGTCGTGCCCTACCTATCCAGTCCTGGATACGTTTTATATTAATCTCTTCATTATTCGAAGAGCTCAAATTCAGATTAAATCTAATTTTTCTTTTGTTAATGTTTTGTATGATGCTTACGTTTCTAAGGATTCTACTTTAACAATTTTCAAGCCTGCAAGAGGGAAAAAGACTGGTTTAGATATTGCAAACGCACTGATCTCAATGCAGTGGAACAAATGATCCACAACGGAAAGCCTTTGCTCTGCATGACAGGACAACTCAGGAGATCCTTTAAATCTGTACTGTTATAATAACCACTAGATGGGGCTAAAAACTATCTGTTTAAGTAGGGGTATAGGAACATAGGAGCAGGAGTCGGCCATTCAGCCCGTCGAGCCTGCTCCACCATTCAATACGATCATGGCTGATCATCCATTTCAGTGCCTTTTTCCAAACTATCTTCATATCCCCTGTGCCATATCATCTCCTGTGCTTAACACTGATGTTAGAAAAATCTGCCAATGCTGGAAATCTGCAGCAAAGCAGAAAAGGCTGGTAATACACAACAAGACTGTCAGCATCAGGGCCAATTTAATCCTTTGGATAAGGTGTCACAGGGACGCAGTAGTGTTCTTGGGAATGGTTATTCTCAAACATGAGCCTGTCTTCTCGCTTTCCAATGCTGACTGACATGTTGTGAATTTCTAACTTTTTTTAGTTTTAATTTTTGCCCGCTACTTTTCAGGGTTGAGGATCTACCCTTTAACAATCTCTTTGTAGTTGCTTTGGCAATGTACTGTAGGTCACCTGTGGGCATAATTGCCGAATAGTGTTAGAATGTTAAACAGCTGCTTTGATTTGTTCTCAGTGTAGTGTCATCAATATATGCATTGTTGACCATTTAAATGATTGTTCTGTTTCAAATGAAAGTTTTAGATTAGATTAGAGATACAGCACTGAAACAGGCCCTTCGGCACACCGAGCTTGTGCCGAACATCAACCACCCATTTATACTAATCCCATATTCCTACCAAACATCCCCACCTGTCCCTATATTTCCCTACCACCTACCTATACTAGTGACAATTTATAATGGCCAATTTACCTATCAACCTGCAAGTCTTTTGGCTTGTGGGAGGAAACCGGAGCACCCGGAGAAAACCCACGCAGACACAGGGAGAACTTGCAAACTCCACACAGGCAGTACCCGGAATCGAACCCGGGTCCCTGGAGCTGTGAGGCTGCGGTGCTAACCACTGCGCCACTGTGCCGCTAATGCTGAAAACTTATTAAATTAGACAAATTTTTAATCAGGTTTTGAAAATGTCAAGACCTAGAAATTCATAAGGATCATCATTGCTGTAAATTTTAAGACCATCTGTCTGGTCCTGGCTTTGTGGGGAGCTTTTGCTTTGTTTTATATCAATCTCCACACTGCCCCAGCAGCTCCTCGCACACACTGCACCAGCCCCCTCCCCAAGAGTTCATTGGAATCATTTAAATTACAATACAGTGGAACATGGGACATGCTAAGTTTTGTGCTCGTCCTTTTGATTTTCTTGCTGACGTAGTACATTAGCTAACAAACTGCTGGGTAGGATTTTCTGACACCGAAGACTTAATGTCTATACACAGACAACAAGGTCTTTCAGTAGTAGCCAATTCTCTGCACAAAGAACAGAGTAGTAGTGTTTCTTGATTTTTTTTTTAAAGAAAAGGTTTACTGTATTCATAATGTATTATTTCCAAACTATATTGCTATGGCACTGGGTATTTAGGACAATATTGTTTTGAAATTGGCCTTAATCTAAAGATTTGAAACCCAATTTGCCAAAGCAATCCAACAATAATTGATGTTACTTGGTATTTAATTTTGCAGAATTTCTGTTTAAGATAAGCTGTACAAATGCAAGTTAGCCTGATGGCTGATTTTTCTGGTCAGTTGGGTGTTTGACACACACACAGTCATATTTAAGTCTCCATCCAAATTATTGAGAAATTGGCACAGAATGGTGCACACTGTCCTTCACGTTGCATTTAAATGCAGAGAGTTTAGGCACAGATTGGCAGAGTTAAGACCAGTGAACCTTCAACTGTATGCAGTTAAGTTCCTGTTTTCTCCAGACAGGACCAAACTAGTGTGAAATTTAGTTCAGAAGGTCCAACTCTGATCCCCATTCTGAGCTGAGTTAGCAAACTTCAGGAGCAGCGGTGAACTTAGTGCCCCGGTTCCATAGATTCCCAGTGACTTCTGCTTGAAAGTGTAGCTGTTGGGTGCAGGCACTGTAGGCTGATTTGCTATAGTTAAATAATCTGTCAGTACTCACTGCCTAAATTCATAAATGTAGATTGCCCACTTAGGTGGCCATCTGAAGTTTCGTTGACACCAGTGTAATTCTGCCCACTTTAGCCCTTCAGGAGAGGGGGGAAGCAATTGCAGGGTGAAAAGTACAAGTGCCCTATGCATACAAGTTTCAGCTATGAAAATTTGATTTTTTAACTTTGGGAGCTGAAATACTTTTCTTTTAGTCTCCCTTTTTAAGTTTTAAGACTCATTTATTTTAAATCTAACTGTTGCTCTGCTCAGAAATGCTACACAATACAATTGCCTGATATTTGTGCAGATTAGCCACTGAGCCTGATTGACAACTATGGTTAGTCTCCCTGAACCAACACTGCTTAAAAAAAAACAGAGCCTGAATTTCAAGTACTGTTTAGGGATCTTACTAGGCACAAGTTAACTGTTGTATTTATCTACATAACAGTACAGGCCACATAGTAATTCATTGGTTGTTTAGCAATTGGGACGTCCTTTCAGATATGAAAGGTACTCTATAACTGAAAATTCTTTAAGTACATTTTTCATGAGAGTAGCATTCTTGTAGGGCCTGTATTGCAGTCGGCATTTCTATAGCCAGAACAAGCCATTTCATAATGAAGCAAAGCTGGATGCCTGGGTCAGTTTTCCTGTCCCTTTGTATGGCCCACCTTCCCTCCACACAATATCCAGGAGCCTAACCATGCTCTGATAGACCATATGAGAGTCAGAATGGCAAGGAGAACGGGGACTCTGCAAAGCCCTTAAGCTGGTTCCGAATCTAATCCTTCCCATTTCAGCTAATAGGACAACTGTTTAAGTATTTAGCAGTATGCCTGTGTGAAACAAGTGTACCATTACTAGTTTAGATATGTTTTTGATTTTCTCACTATTATCTCTTTCCAGGCTGGGAACCTTTTGCTGAGCCTTGGACTTCTTTTCTGAGCTGGCAGCAGCAAGCAGCTAGCCGTCTTCACCCATCACGCCTTAAATTGGATCTGCAGGCGAAACAACGACTTGACATCAACATCACATCTGTCTTGATAGGTATGAAACGTTTGACAGTACTGGACTAGGCAGGTCTTAGTGCAGGCATTTCATGAAAGTGTGAATGTTCATTGTTCTTAATTTGAGGATCGTCCATATTCTTTAAGTTAGGCCCATTGGTCGGTGGTGAAAATTACAGGAGGATTCTGTTAGCTTTGCAATCTGTGTGCTGTTCCTGCCTACCCCTGCGCAGGACAAAAAACACTGCTCCATATCAGTCTGATATATGCTGAAAGGATAAGGTAAGTTGACCAGATACTAAAGTGGATGACATTAGACCACACAAAGTCGCTTGTTAAATTGAATAGCTTCGGTTTATAGTGCAGAGTGGCATCAAGGATGACATTAGTAGGAAAGATGAAGTAATTTGGGAATTAGGTGAAATTAAGTTTGGATTTTAAAAGATTGTAGTTTGGAAGAGGAAGGTAATATGGAAGGAGGTAAGGTGTTGACATGCTGGAGATGTGAGTTAGAGTAGGAGACAGTGTAATAAGCCTTTATTTTGAACACGAGGGCATAGGGAGGAGGCAGAGCATATAGGTTGGCATATTTGCATCTTGGGAAAACAGGAAAGGAAAAAAATATGCGCAATACCGTATAATATTGACCAAATAGTGACACACAATGTTTCAGCGGTGAGGCACAGCACGCAAAGAGGTTGGAATTTGGTCATTTTGGGATAAGTTATACAGCTAATTTTGAGAAAGAAAATATCATATGTGGCAAAGAGGTTGTAAGTCAGCTGTGTGAAAGGAACAATGTCTGCGTTCCTCTGTGTGCTAATACGGTAGTATGTGGTACTTTTACACTTAGGTAATGCATAGAAGCAGATTTCATATTCTATCATACTTTCATTTGGCATTTGGTACCCTTGCTGATCCATCCTCCCTTTGGAGGATGTCTTGAAGAGTGAGGAGTTCTGATAGAGTCTTTTTACAGATGCTAACTGACCTGCTGTTTCCAGCATTTTCTGTTTCTGTCAGGTTTCCAACATCTGCAATTGTTTGGTTTTTGTGTTGAAATTGATTCCCTGTTCTTAGGGGAAGGACTTGCTCACCATTCCTTGAATTGGCCTTCCTCTGTGGGTCTACTGGAAAGTTATGATCCCAGCTGAGATCAGCTAACTTGATAATACTGAGGATCAGATCTGCATCCTCTGATCTGTATGGTTTAATACTACAAAGTGCGTAAAAGCACTGCGTGATCAGTGGAGTTAGACCATGATGTAATTAAATCTAAGAACCTAAATCCCAACCCACTTCCCCACTTGTTACTATTGTTCTGCGTGTTGTATTGCAGAGCAGTATAAAAGGACAAAAGCCTCCTGGATTGCTGATTATTGTAAGAAGGAAGAAAGGGAGTGTCCAGGAACATCTCAATGGAGGACAGGGATGTATGTCGATCCATTAATGCTTGGACAGAGTAAGTATATAGAGACGCTGGGAAATTTATTTTCAGTGTTAGTTATGGTAATAGTTAACAACAAAATTGTCAGGCTTATCTAAGTTATCTGCTGTAAAAATGCCCCTCTGGGCAAGTCGACTAAAAGACCACTTTGGCATGGTCCACAGCCATGACAGTGGATTGCATGCTCCTAACTGAATATGGCACTGTGGACTGGAGGATTTTAACAGCAGATGAAGTGAAACAGTAACTTGCAGAGCTTGCTGGGTGGAAGAATGGGTCAGAGAATTTTGTTATGTTCCTGCCTCCAAATCGTGCTGCCATCACTCCAGGAACACAAGGAATTTTTGCAATCTGAGTAAGAGAACCGTAGAATAATTTTAGAATTCTAAAAAATTTAAATGTTTTAATTAATGTGAGTAATTGAAAATCTGGAAGCAGTTATTGACTGTAAATGTTGTTCATGGAAAATGTGTGGTCATTTGAACAACATTTAAGATAAAATCCCATATATACTTTATGGGGAGCAGTTTTATCGTAAGAAATGAAAGTAATAACAGTACAGTTTCAGCCTCTCCATCTGTTTGTTATATGTAAATCCCAGGTTTGTTGACCATCCATTTAAAAATAATTAATAGACAAGTCACAGTGATAAACTTTCGTTTTAATAATATAAAGCTCTTTGTTTAAGTGAATCTCTGGGAGCAAATATACTAAATATACTACTACTAAAGGATGCCACACAGTCTCATTGCCACAGAATTGTTGGAAACAACAAAGTTGCTACTTGAAAAAAAAACTCCTCTTTCCCACCTTGTCTACTGAAAAAATTGGCTCTAACTTCCTTTTGTTAGTCATGAATAATTTCAGCTTTGCAGTTTATTACAAACAGGACATGCTGATCTGTTTGTTTTAGTTGAGTTCAGTTAAAGAACTTTGACTATAAATTGGAAAAATACATGGTTGGTCATTTGGTGAATACTTCAAGAAGTTTGTGCTGCTGTGTAACATGCTTAACAAAAGTTTAGGAAGAGGAATTCTTCAAAGTGAACTTTTTACAGCAGAAAATAACTTTTTCTCATTTTCTTTGATATTTTAATAACTTATACATTCCCAGCCTGTAGAATGGTTTCCCAGAATGGCCCTCGGGCTGCTTTGAAGTTATGCTGCCCCACCTGGGAGCCGTATGGAGGTCAGTCCCTGTAATTGGCATCACCAGCGTAGCCTACATGGTGGTCTATGTGCCAGTGATGACATGCACTTTTTTGTTTTAGAGATTAGAGTAAGATTTATTTTCTTGCATAAAAAGGAGAGTGCATTACATTCAAGATTTCCTTTCTTCAATTGTAATAGAAGTGGTTTCGAACATTTCAACATTTATTCAATATTGAAGTTAAATGAAAATCAAAATTGTCAACTCTTTAATATGGAGCAGATGCACACTTTAACATAGTTTGTAATATGGTGATAACTTTTGTTAAATTATTTAGAATTTGATTGGTAAATGCTTTGATAACTACTGGAGTTAAGTTGGCTGGATTCAAGTGGTCATAAAACTGTTGAAATTGCTGTTTACATCGAAATGTTGCTGTTTCTTTGTTGTACGTTTTGAAATCATCTTCACCTGCCCTTCACTGTTTATTCCATTATTCCGTTAACTGTACCCTCACACCCTTATCTCCGCAAATCAATCTCAAACACCATAGATCTTAACTTAGCTTTGACCTTAAATTTCATTCGCGTTAATAGCCTTATTCAGTCAGTTGAAGCCTTAGTTGCTTTATGTTACATAAGTGTACTGCACACCTAGTTCTCCTTTGACTTGCCTGCATCATAATCAATCGTCAGTCTCTTGATTCATGGCTTTACACCTTTGGGGAGACTGACAGTAGGATTAGTCAAAAAAACGACTCACTTTTTAAAAAAGATTCTGCTTGGTTGATTCGGCAGCATATAATAGTTATCCATAGTTGTCCTAAAGTCATTAAGGGTCACCCATATAATGTGAGACCAGAGTCAAGTGTAGGCCAGACCGTGTAAATGGAGCTGTGAAAAGTGAATCCTGTCATATCTGGAGCTACAGGGCTATATTTTAACACCTTGGGGTTGAGGTCAGGTCAGAAATGTGAAACCTGGCCCCAACCCACCCGCTTCCAGCTTTAACTAAGGCAAAACAAGGAGTAGGCAACTTACAGTCTCCCAGGATGCAGTTTAGCAATTTAAATATTTTAATGAGGCCAGCAGCCTCTGGTTTAACCTGTTTTACCGGTTTAATTGCAGCCTGCCAGGTTTCCCAGGCCTCAGAAAACCCGGCAGCGGAAGGGTAGCTCCTTAAGTTGAGTGCCTTTACACCGCCCCTTGTAGGCCAGGAGGATCTGTCGCCCCAAGCAACCCCCACCCATACAAAGACCCAGGGTCCAGAATCGACACTGCCCCCAGATTCAGGGATCGGGTCCACCTGGTCAGGCGGCCTGCTCCAGAGTTTTTCCCATCCGACTGTGCATACCTGATGGTCCTAAGACACAATTTTAGAAAAGGAGCAGGGGTTCTCCCAGTGTCCTCATCAATATTCTTCCTTTCACTAACATCACCAAAAAAAAGGCCAAGTTGTCTTTTGCCTCATTGCTATGTACAAAATGGCTGCTGGATTTGCTCAGAAAGCAACAATTGGTGGACTTCGAAGCAATTCATTCTATGTGAAGTGCTTTCAGCTGCTTCTCAGAAATATGAAAAGGAACTGTAAAAATACAAGTTTTTCTTCCTTTCTCATTATTGGACATCTTGCCAACAATAGTTGATCTGTGAACATGTGGCTCTGACATGTAGGTTTTTCCTTTACAGCTGCTGGGCAACTCTGTGACCTGATAAAAGATGTCAGGCTTGTTAGGTAGTGAAGCAATCTTTTTCTGTTTTGCCTGCTGGGGTAGAGCCATCCTGTTGTGTAAGACACTACATTATTGGAACTTAAAAAGTAACCATTCTTATGAAAGGTGCCATTTTGCGGGTTTGGGGTAATAGATGAAACTCTTGCATTGTCATTAATATTCGTATGGAGTGCTGTCTTTTTAACTGTCATTTCTTTTCAGTCCTATTTACAGTCCAGAGTTAGCCACTGCATCCAAAGCAATTAGCTGAGAACAGGTTTATAGATATGCACACAAACGTGAGCTATTGGGATTTGTACCTCCCCTGGTAAGGTCAGTGTGTTGTTCTCAGCAGTGACTGAGAGTATAACGTGAGTTGTTCTAATGGTATACCAACAAGTCATTCTGTTATTACAGTTTTTGACTTGATTTACATTTTTCTTTCTAGTTCTGTATTAAGAGCCAATAGTTCATAGAGTTATACAACACCGAAACAGGCCCATTGTGTCCGTGCCGGCCATCAAGCACCTAACTATAACTAAATTTCTGAATTTGTTATGAAACAAATAAAAATTTCCAAACTCCTGTTGATTTCTGAAGTAATACAGTTACTTTAATTTGGATATCTCCAATGTAAAGTATTTATATAAATTAGTATGTTTGAGCATTTCTACCTCAACTTTACTCCGTGAACTGCCTGCTGAGCAAGGCAACACTGAAAAGCTGATGCAAGCCAGGGATGATTTATCTGCAGTCCCATTTGAAGTTCAAAGCGAGACAAACTAAACCAAAAGGACACAATTAAATAAAATTGTCATTCATGTATAGGATTTAAGCCACAGACAACGCTTTGCTATATAGGAGTCAAACCTCTGTCATGCGAGTTTTTCTTCTTCCTGATATCGGACTTAACTAGTTCAAACAGCAGGATGGGCTGTAAGCCTTTCCTCCCCGCTAAACAACTGGGCGATACAACTTTCTCCTTACTTGTCAGGCCCTCATCTTAAGCGTCTTAAAAGTAATTAACAGCAACAAGGAAGAAAAAGACTGCATTGTCACTTGATTTACATCACTGTTAGCTATCAATGGGAGTAGTACAGATTCGATAATGCATAGGATCCAGGCTTTGTCTAGTTAGGAGTAAGCAAATTAAAGTGACTACCAAAATACCGTTAATAGATATTGACCATATAGGGGTAAGATTGGAAATAATAACACCTTCCTATTCATTAAACCCATCTTCATCTATTGTTACGTTCCTCGATGTAAGTCAGAACAAAGTCCTTTTCTGTTTATCACTTTGCCTGGATGAGTTAAACGTTTTTTTCTTTCTAACTCAACCTCTCTTTCTCTATCAGGCAGCCCTCTTGCCTATCTTAGAACTAGAAGCACTGCCAGTCTGACAAACCTAGAGCAGCAGATATTTGCCAGAGGTAATGTACCAGGGAATGGGAAGAAATGAAGAAAACGTCCACTGTCTTTTATCAGATAAGTTGTAGTGCGACATACCAACAAAAAGAAATCTGTTGATATCTTTTAATATTTCATTACATATGGTTTCCATTTTAATGCTAATCAGACTGCAGGATATAATGCCCCTTCGTTTTTCTATTTTGTGTTCAAGCATTTTGTTATTATGGCTCTCTATTTACTATTTTGCTTCATGGGGCTATTTGCTTCTCTACTTCAATTAGCAATGAAGAAGTGGCTGTGCTAGCTGCAGACCTACTGCTACTCTATGGCTAGCAACCTTTCACATCAGTACCTTGCTTTGCATACAGTCTTAGCTGGTGAGTGAAAGAAAATCATCAAAATTGGGATTTACAATTTGTGCCCAAATAGTGGTGTTGATTTTACACCCCACCCCGCCACCATTTCCCCAACTTGGCCAGTCAGAATGTTGGGTGGGAGAGGTTGAAATTTATAAGTTCTACCCCCTCGTTCCAAATCAGCCATCGACAAGGCACCAGCAAAAAACACGCATGGACCTAGTTAACATTCAAAAGTCTCATGATTACATCATGGGTGCCATGATGTAGAATTAGCTGAATGGCGGGGAGTGCTGCGCTGTCAGCTGCCCAGTAGCAGATCCAGGGTAGAAGGTACCAATTGGCCAAGGTAAGTGTTAAAGATCTGTTCCTTTTAAAGCTCCTTGTGTGCCAGGAGGAACGGGGGTGTTCTGCCCAGGCCCCTTCAAGGAGTCCTTGGACCTCTGCAGTCATGGTCACCTCCAACACTATTCCACTCCACACAGCAAGTCTTCTGAAAATCAGGATATCTTGCAAAGCCCTCTTTCCGCGGTCTGACGGGAACCGTTGCCATGGGTCTCTGGCTACGGCCTCCTACTGGTAAATTCCTACTCCTGCCTGCTAAGCAGGCAGTCAGTCAGGCCGCTGTTAGGCGGGAGTCAGTGAAGAATTATCTAAATGAGGCCCTGCCGTTAAAATAGTCAGGGACTCCGCGTCCCTGCCTTGCCGGGTCTTTGCCCACTGCTGAGCTCACCCATCCTTTAATATGGAGTCCAATGCATTTACTTTCCAACCAGTTATCTATGTCAACTGAAGCACTACTCAAATTGTAAGTCAGCTTAAGCACCAATTTGGTCCTTGGACTAATCAGTGATCTGCAGGGCCAGGTTCACACTGACCATTATTTGGCATTTCGTTTAATTTCTAAATATTGTCAAACGTTTGGTAATATCAGAAATTGGCATTAAACCCTAGGACTAAACTGTAAAAGAGTGTTAGAAACACAGGATAAGTGTACCTAAGCAGCTATTTGATCAAATTACT
This sequence comes from Heterodontus francisci, assembly GCF_036365525.1. Taxonomy (NCBI): domain Eukaryota; kingdom Metazoa; phylum Chordata; class Chondrichthyes; order Heterodontiformes; family Heterodontidae; genus Heterodontus; species Heterodontus francisci. The sequence goes on along the minus strand of NC_090407.1, from coordinate 28,494,909 downwards.
ATGGCAGACTGATCCTATTCTCATAATTTATTTATTACAATATTATTACCAGGGCTTTGATATTCTGACCCTGGGCCAAACATATGTGAAATGTTTTTGGTATTCAGTGAGACTTGACCGTATGCAGTGGACTTAACCATGATATTCTGAATTGCGGTGAGTGTAACAATGATTTGACAGATGGAAAAATTTGGATTGTTAGGTTAATTCCCATTTATATATTTAAAACCTCTGCTGTATTTACCAAAGTGGAAAAAACTGTCCCACTGTAATTGTTAATTAAGTATGCAGTTTTGAAAGTCATCTGTTTGTTCTCTTGAGTCTGTTGCATGTGTTAACGTGCCAATCCAGAAAATCCTTACCAATTTTTTTTTAAATTGTCCCAATTCTAGAAATTGCTTTAACTTCTCAGTTGCATCAGCATCAGACCAAGTCTTGTGTGAGGCTGCTTAATATGACAAACTATGACTGAGTTTGTACTCGTTAACTGAAATAAGAGTAGTTCAGTTTGCTGCTAGTGCTTTTTTCAGTCAACTAACAGGATGCTCACAGTATAAAAAGATATATATTCAGTTCTCCCCGCTTTGCTTTCTGAAAATCTGCTTGTTAAGATGCTGCACTGATTATGATTTGAGAAACATCACAATTAAGAGTAGCAGGTTCATGTATCAGTTTAAAAATAAATCTACAGCTCTCAGTGGTAATTTACACATTTCATCTCAGACACCAGGTTTGCGTTTTAGCAGCTTGGATTTCAGTTGACAAGACCAGGATTGTCAGACAGATCATAGATATTTCAAGAAATTTTTATCATTCTGTAGATGAGCATAAAATAAATACTTTGCTTCTCTGTTCATTGTTCCTGTACAATATTATTCTTTCTCTCTTTATGTTGTGCTTCTTAAGGATCAAACCATTTTCTAGGTAAATATTCAAATATACTGATCAAAAGGTTGAAATCTACGGGTAGATTTTCATGTTAATGCTCCTGGTGCAGAGCCTCACTCAACAGGCCAGTCGGGCCTGGAGGTCAGCATGCCCAATTCGCAGCCTTCCTAATTTTCTGGTTATTAAAATTGGTAACAAGAAAGTTGGAAAGGTCACGAATCAGATATGTTTGTCTGAGCCGTCCTGTCATGCGAGGTTCTGTGTAGAGCACACTGACTTATGAGATTTACGCGCTGTACCTAAGGATGATAACTTGAAATAATACTTATTATGTTCTGATATTTTTAATTTATATTCAAGCTTTGCATTTCTTTTTCCCACTCGTAAAAATCTAAATTATAAATCTTTACAAGTTGAAGGGATCAGGTAATGTCTGTGTCAGGGGTTTCCCGATTTCAGAATGCTAAAGACCAACACAGTGTCACCTTTCATCACTTGATTATTTGGCTGTAATAGATGACTGATTACCAATCCAGTGCTCATGCCAGCAGTGCTGAATCTATTGTGGGAGCTGGGTCTCAGAATTAAAATTGCTGGAAAAAACTTTGCAGAAGTCGCGCGTTTGAAGTTAACAACAGGCTTGCCAACATACTGTAATAGAAACTAAAGTGTGCTCGCTCTACATTTATATACACAAGCACAGTCTGTGTGGTTTGCATAAAGCCTGCTCATGAAATTTTTTATGCGTGCCAGGGAGTGCAGCAACCATGCATTGGTATCAGAATTCTTTCACTGATCTACAGCACCAGTCACTCATCGTCACCAGGGCACTGTTGAGAACATTAATCTGGTTCAAGGGGATGAGTACTTAATCGTATCATTAGACGTTTTCAAGTTGAATTGTATTTTACTAAGTTCATTTTATTTCTGTACTAATAATCCAGCTGTTTATAAGTTTGCCTCAATTCTGACATTTTAGATGTCAGCAGCCCTGAATCTTTCCATTTTTGGATTTTTTTCTTTTCCCGCAGTAGTCCCATGACCTCTCTGTGATAAACTCGCTATGGCTTGATCCCAACAATTTTTTGAAATAATGTCTTCCTGCTTATCGTTTATTTGCTGCAGCCAAGTGGTACTAAGCCAAAGTGTTTAATGTTGGAAGCTGATACTGATAAATGAATAAAAGGGATGCCAGCTGCAGCTTGAGACCCAGTCTGTATTACATAGTGCAAAATATTGTTGATCTCCGGAACAAGCCATTCAGAATTTTATTTGGTAACTAAACACATTTTAAATTGAGAAACCTAGATGAAGGACTAAAGATGAATGTGTGAAGTACCATCTAAGTTGAAAAGAATAGGAGAAAACAGAAGACAAATTAGCAAGCAGGTTGACACAATTAGGTTTTAAATGCCTAGGTCAGAGGAAGAAGGGAAGATTGAGGGCGTACTACAGTGCTGAACTTGTGGGATAATATGAGTTAGAGTAGAAGATTGAACGATGAATTTTGAGTTCTACAGAGTGACAAAGAAAATGTATAGGCCACTGTGTTTGCAGCTTGGGAGGAATAAGTGAGCAAAGTTTGGTGGACACCTGCCACTCTTTGAAAAGCTAAACTTGGGATTAGGTAAGAATTGATGCTGGGTTATCTTAAGTACAACTTTCCGATGATTGATATACATGTTGCCCATCGTTAACTGGATGGAATGCTCGCCGCAGGCCAATCTTTCAAAACATTTCTTCACCTCTGATACCGAAACAAAACAGTATGCCAGAATTCTGAAATTAATACAATAAATGCTGGAAATACTCAGCAGGTCTGGCAGCAACTGTGGAGAGACAAACAAGAGTTAAAGTTCCATCACTTTCTCCACCGATGCTGCCAGACCTCCTGAGTATTTTCAGCATTTTCTGCCTTCACCTCAGATTGATCATTCTTCTAGAACAGAGGTGTCCAACCTTTTCGCATGAGGGGCCACATTAAAATTTTGTCCTACATAGGGGACTGGTGAGCAAATTTTGGAAAGATAAAGGCTTTGTAACGTTTTCTTACTGTTAATTAAAACAATGAAAAATGTGTATTTTTGTGAACAAGCTTTAAATGAGAAGACTAATTTATTAACTTACTTTCTCATCACTAGGTTGAACACGGATTTAGTCAGATACCTTGCATTGTTTTTGTTTGCATAAGTAGTTAATGTCTGCCTGCACACTTGATGTAATGATGCGGAGTATACGGATAGATGTTCACCTGTCAGGAGAGATCTTGATCTTTTCTCTCCCCTCTCTGGGTCCATCTCTCTCCGGGTCCACCCCTTCTCCCACCCCCCCCCCCCTCCCCCGCAGCGGCAAGGGCGGCCAATCCCAGCGTGCCTGTGCTGCGAACCTCCAATCACCGCTTACCCCCACCCAGGCAACCCGCTGTCAGTCACAGACAGTGGCCGATCACAGGCAAGCATCACTGTCTGTCAGATGCAGGCCCCGCCTATCTCCTCTGCCTGACGTACATTTTAATAGGAGAGCCATCAATCAAAGCCAAGCTGCACTCCTCCTCCAATAGCTGTTGGCCAGTCTCAGAGATCCTGCTGTCAATCAAAACCAAGACACCAGCAGCCCACTATCAATCACACAGGATTGACGGGCCTTATGTTGGACAACTCTGTTCCAGAATGAGGTGCTTTTAGAAGCTGCACCAAGCAACTTCTGAAGATTTAACAAAATGCAAATTGCTTTCCATAATACACAAGGTTCCTATATTCGAAAAGCCTGTTTCTCCATCATGCTGGTTCTACCTTCTGGAGATGAGTGCTTTTTATGTTGGACTAACCATAAAGCCTTTTTGAGGCTATATATGATTATTTATGCAGGGTACAGGTCTGCTTGAGGTAAGTGTTCGTAACTCAATCTACAGCTGAAGGTGGGCAACTTGGTCTAATCTTTCTTTCTGTCCTAATTTTATTAAGAACGTTTAACTGTTAGAATTTTGAAGTAATGTCAAATTGTAGCCAAGAAATTCCACTGAGCAATGTTAGCTACTTTAGAATAATTATGTCTGCTATTTTAATAGATATTAGCCCATTAATTTTGAATAGATTGGTATCCTTGTTAGAATACTGTCCAAAATTCCTTCCTACGAGTGTGTTCAGCGTTTGTAAGATATAACTAAGCATAATTTCCAGGTTTATGTTTTAACAGAATTTTCAAAAAGGCAAATCAAGTATACAACTGGAAATTTTCTAGCAGTCTTCGGCTTCCATTCTAACTCATTTGCCTTCTCTTACAGCAGAGGGGAAGATACCAAAGCGACGGCAGCCATTCGTGCCATATGCCCTCAGGAACCACACTGGCTGCACCATGTGGTTTGCCACACTCACCACCACTCCAACTAGGTGTGATATCTCTTTTGTACAACATTTCATTAACTCCTTTTCCCATATTGGTTAAGGTGTAGATGTTCTGTGATATGTTTGAGCGCGTAACCCATAATGTTGTGGTTTTGCTTTTCTTGCCATTTCATGGTGTAAATCCAGAATCTGTATTTATCATTGGGTTTAACAAAGAAGTGTCTACATATCCCTGGATAGAAATGAGCAGGCTATTGAGTCATTGGGGAAGAAAGAAAAATATTCCTTTTTAATATCGGACAATTGGGCTTTGGTTCGCACATTCAGATGATTTCAGGCCAAGTGAATCAACTCCAAAACACCATTGATATCTCCCTATTTCAAAACCAAATGCTTTACTTGGAGCATCGGTGCAGCAATAGAAATAACTTTCATGGTGATTTTGCTTAATGTTAGTTGGGATTTGCTGCTATTGGAAAAAGTATGGAGGGTGCAAAATATGCTGATCAACACAGATTTATTATTGGCATTTGACTGCTGCCAACTGTACAGTGTTTTGTCTTCCCCTTTCCCCCTTCACCTTATGTTTCAGCATCATGACACAACCTTCAAACATTATCACCCTGTAATTTGAAACACACTTTCCAAGTACCCACCTGCCTGTTATATCTCTTCCCACCTTTAAAAACCTTGTTAAAGTGTACCACTTTGACTGTGCCTTGCTTGTTTCTCATTCCTTTCCAGTGTTCATTCTTCTCTCCTTCCCACCCCATCCAGATGTTTTAGGTTACATTACACACCTGCTATGTAAATTTGAGCTGTCGATGTATCTGCAGTCCCAATGAACACATCGGAATTTCTTGACAAAAAAAACATGGTTCATCTAGTTTTCCTTTGACCGTCCTGGGACTCACGTGATCCAACGACAATGGAGTTATTAACTAATCATAGCAATCAACCATTATCAGTTAGTCTTCAACAGAACCACACATGACGTGAGGAAACCCCCAGTGGTCGATAGCTTTGAGAACCATGGTTCCAAAGTCACCTGTTCCTCTCAAGTATGTTGCACTTAATCCATGTCATGATTCAAATTAGTCATATACTGTATCCCAAAATATTATTTTCTGAAAAAGATTTATATAATTTGCACTTGAATGAATCAACGTTAACTCCTTCCACCATCGCCCAAGGGAGCCTCTTGCCCATGATGATCTATTAAGTGCTAAGTTTGATGCAGAGACTGAAAATACATACGCAAGCCTCGTATATAAAGAGGCAGTGACAGAAAAGGCTGATGTCCCATTATGTGGTAAATTTGATGCAGATACGCAACCAAGCCTCATTCACTTAATTAGTCATCAAGTAGTTGGCTCAGTTGGTGTCCTGATCTCCTCCCACAAATTAGGTTTCTTTCAGTTTTTCAGGGTGCTGAATTTAAAGTTCTCAGAGATTTGGAAGCGCATTATGATTTAATTGAACGGATGGAGCATGCAGGTTGGGTTTGAGTGAGAGTGATATAATCCATTGGGTGATGTATGTGTTGCTGCTGCTTTCCATTGTAGAGTGGCACTTTCTCATAGTGAGCGCCCTGGGTACATACACGAAGGATCTGCTGCAGAACTTGATGACATGCACAATGTCAGCCAATGGCGCGAGGTGCTCCCAGGCGAAGAAGTGCCTTTCGAATTTGAAGCCAGGGAAAAACTAAGGCACAGGTGAGTGAAATACAGTAACATAGTACTCTACAGTCTTTTTCTATCTCAGTAATTATCAGTGACCACGTTTATGCAGTACCAGTCTTGGTGGCATTTTTATGTAAAATCCCTGTGTGGTCATAACTCTGCATAAGACACAGCAATTATACATTCTTGCTTTTGTACTGACAGACATACTCATGAGTTGAAGATTCACCAGCTTTTGGTGCGGGTGAATGGGTGGGAACAAGTGAGCCCAGTGTCTGTGGATAAAGTTGGCATCTTCTTCCGGTGTGCAGCACCTGATGGAAATAACCAGTCCTCCATGGTGCGTATGATGTACTGTTAGCATTCCATTTGTCAAAACCTATATAATTCTGAGAAACTATATTTTTGAACAGTGGCTTGATATTCTGAGACTTTGAAGCAGCAACAGCTTTAGAAAACAGTTTTACAAACAATCATTTGTCTTTTAAATGTATGTAAGACAAGGTAAATAATTATCATATGCAAAAATATCAGACTTCTCCAATGTTGCAGTTGTTAAATGCACAGACTTGTCTGGTACTGAGACACACTGACCAGGAAGGGTCCTTGGGCTAATGAGGATACAGTGACTAGATGGAAAGTGTGTATCTGCACATTGGATAAGGGCAAATTTGGATTGAGCTGTGGTGCTCAATGAGTCCCTTTTCCCTTCCCATAGTGAAATCCCCTGAAGATTTGGACCGAACTGTATCATGGGGAAATTTTTTAATCTCACTTGCCTGACAGGTAACTGACAGGATGAGATCAGCTACCCATTGACTTCAATGCGAAGTAAAATGGACAGTCATTCTGATCCCAACAGTTTCCGGCTGTCCAGGTTAGGCCAAAATTACCCTCACAATTTTGCTTGCAGATGTTGCTTGTGTGCCACAATTTACATAGAACATTTCATGTTTTCTGTTCGTTATTCCGGCCATTGTTGTAAAACCAGTTATCAGCTTTAATACTTAACAGTTTAACTCAGCAAATATACCTTCTCTCTGCAGGTTGGGAGTCCCATCAGCAAGACCAATATAATACATCCACATGTCTATGTAAGCATTCTTTCTGTGGCTGTCCATCCAACATCAGATTAATCTACCCTTAATTTGAAGTCAATTATTTCAAATTATTTAATGATTCGATTTTTAACACTAAATTCCCACTTTGCTGTGTTATTTATGTTGCATGTTTCAAAATTTTGAAAAGTTGAAATTATTTCGTAAAAAAGAACTTTCAGTTATCCACGACAAATTGTATATGACCTTTGTAATCTAGTTTATGATTTACATTTGACAGAGTGCATTTAGTCTGATCCTCATTTATCTGATTGAATTATCTCCCCAGTTTTACACTGCTTCAGTCTGGTAGTACTGTTGTTTGAGTTAAAAGCTTGTGTTTAAGCCCCAGGATTTGAAACAATCCAATCTGAGATTTGACTGCATTACTGATGGAGTGCTGCATTGCTGGAGGTGCCATGTTTTGATGAAACATTAAATTTGAGCCTCTGGCTATTTGTTTTGTGGGAATACAAGTTCCTGTGGCACTAATCAACAAAAAGCAGGAAATGTTCTGAGTGCCCTGGCCAATATTCCCTCTTCAACCAATATCATCAAGAACAGATTAACTGGACACTCATCTCATTTTTCCATTTGTGAGACTTGGTTGTGTTCAAATTGGCTGCTGTATTTATTCGCATGAAGAACAATGAATTCCTTTGATTTTTTTTTTATTCATTCATGGGATGTGGGCGTCACTGGCTATGCCAGCATTTATTGTGCTGTTAGGAAGGGAGTTCCAGGATTTTGACCCAACGACAGTGAAGGAACGGCAATATAGTTCCAAGTCAGGATGGTGTGTGACTTGGAGGGGAACTTGCAGGTGGTGGTGTTCCCATGTATTTGCTGCCCTTGTCCTTCTAGTTGGTAGAGGTCGCGGGTTTGGAAGGTGCTGTCTAAGGAGCCTTGATGCATTGCTGCAGTGCGTCTTGTAGATGGTACACACTGCTGCCACTGTGCGTCGGTGGTGGAGAGAGTGAATGTTTATAGATGGGGTGCCAGTCAAGCGGGCTGCTTTGTCCTGGATGGTGTCGAGCTTCTTGAGTGTTTTTGGAGCTGCACCCATCCAGGCATGTGGAGAGTATTCCATCACACTCCTGTCTTGTGCATTGTAGATGGTGGACAGGCTTTGGGGAGTCAGGTGGTGAGTTACTCGCCTCAGGATTCCTAGCCTCTGACCTGCTCTTGTAGCCGCGGTATTTATATGGCTACTTCAATTTCTGGTCAATGGTAGCCCCTAGGATGTTGATAGTGGGGGATTCAGCAATGGTAATGCCGTTGAATGTCAATGGGAGATGGTTAGATTCTCTCTTGTTGGAGATGGTCATTGCCTGGCACTTGTGTGGCGCGAATGTTACTTGCCACTTATCAGCCCAAGCCTTGATATTGTCCAGGTCTTGCTGCATTTCTACACGGACTGCTTCAGTTTCTGAGGAGTCACGAATGGTGCTGAACATTGTGCAATCATCAGCGAACATCCCCACTTCTGACCTTATGATTGAAGGAAGGTCATTGATGAAGCAGCTGAAGATGGTTGGGCCAAGGACACTACCCTGAGGAACTCCTGCAGTGATGTCCTGGAGCTGAGATGATTGACCTCCAACAACCACAACCATCTTCCTTTGCGCTAGGTATGACTCCAGCCAGCGGAGGGTTTTCCCCCTGATTCCCATTGACTTCAGTTTTGCTAGGGCTCCTTGATGCCATACTCGGTCAAATGCTGCCTTGATGTCAAGGGCAGTCACTCTCACCTCACCTCTTGAGTTCAGCTCTTTTGTCCATGTTTGAACCAAGGCTGTGATGAGGTCAGGAGCTGAGTGGCCCTGGCGGAACCCAAACTGAACGTCACTGAGCAGGTTATTGCTAAGCAAGTGCCGCTTGATGGCACTGTTGATGACACCTTCCACCACTTTACTGATGATTGAGAGTAGGCTGATGGGCGGTAATTGGCCGGGTTGGACTTGTCCTGCGTTTTGTGTACAGGACATACCTGGGCAATTTTCCACATTGCAGGTTAGATGCCAGTGTTGTAGCTGTACTGGAACAGCTTAGCTAGGGGGCGGCAAGTTCTGGAGCACAGGTCTTCAGAATTATCCGTATCCTGCTGATATGATTAGGAACTGTATAAATACAAGTTCTTCCTTGTGTGTGTCAGGTCAAGCATCTGACATTATCAAATGTGACAGTCTCAATACTTAGCTTTGGAGATATTCATGGAACGTAGAAATTACAAATGCAGGTTGTGTACAAATATTTTAACACATCATACCAAATGTCCGTTGTGCTATGTTAACAGCAGTGTAGTAAGTTAATGCCTAGTGTTCACACATGAAACGCATCAATCAGAAATTCTGCCCTATATATAATACATAACTGATGTAAATGCCAAATGTTCAGGCATGTTTTATGCCCTCTTAGGATTTGAGTTTACAAAGTTTCTCTAAAATTCCCAGTCCCATTAGACTGGGATTATAATTATATAGACTGACATTTATGGTAATCCTTTTTAGTTTTCTGTATATGGGAAATATTATGGATCAGATTAAATCCTCTATATTGTACTGAGACAAATTGTTAAGTGCTCCTTTATGAATAGAATGTTACATTGTTCTTCCTTTCCCTGTAGTTCTCTGCACTGCCCCCTGTACGGGTCGTGTTTTCTGTGACTCTGGAGGGAAGTGCAAGAAAAGTGATAACTGTCCGCTCAGCGTTGATTGTGAAAAACAAATTGGAGGTACCCATGGAACTCAGACTGGACAGCCCATCTGCTCCAGACAGTAAGTTATTAATTAGCATGACAGTATGTTCTGGAATTCCAGCAATAGCTCACGAGTACATCAGTAAGACAAACCCTACAAAGAAAGGATCATCAGGCCCACCACGCCCATTCCGTCCATTTATGATGTAACCTCACATGCTGTCCACAGTGAAATAGAGACTAATATTAGGTTTTAGATATTTTTATGCAGAGTTTAAAAACAAGCAGCTTTTTTATTTTAAACTGTTGGTTTAAACATTATCCTTTCTAAAACCTGTTATTAGAAACGATAAAATAAGTACACTATGCAATGCACTAATGTCATAACTTGAGCCATTCGTTTTTGATTAGTGATAGATTCAGCCATTTTAGTTGAACAGTATATGTGAATTGGCTGCAACTGACAGCTGTCATTTTTAAAAATCTAATTTGGTAATTTTCTTTGATCTTGATTGTAAGTGTGAACACTTACAACTTTATATTCTTCTATAGATGAGCAGCCTTTTTAACCTATTATTGAGTATTTCTGTAACTTAGCACTAAAAATGTTTGTTTCACAGCCCTGGGCTACCATGACTGAGTTTTCCCATTCCCATTTCTTAGGTAAGAACTAAGGTGAAATCAGTTAGCTGAGAGAGAATTTCATAATCTGATCTGTATATGAAAACTGTAATATTCACTTGGTGAATGCATCTTTTAATTCAACTTTGCAGCAGCAAGGCATAATATTGAGACCAGTGCCCTGGGCTGAAGAAGGGAAAAGCAAACAGGGTTCTGATCAATAACTGCCTGACCCCCTCTAGAAATTGCTCTGGACATTGGTTGAGAACAAGGTGTGAGGCTCTGTTGTGATGACTCCTGTGATTGAATAACCTGTCGACACAGGCTGCTAGTAGACCTGAAGCTGAACATGTAGAACCAAAGCGGAACAGTAATCAGCAAAGCCAACAGAATATTGAACTACTTAACCAGATCAGTCTGTACTTCTCTGGTCAGATCATACCTTGAGTAATGTGTCCAGTTCTGATCACCAAGACACAAGCATCACTTTCAGGCCCTATGCATGTTGCAGAACAGAGCCGCAGGTTGATTCCTTATGTCAAAGGCCTGAAATGTGAGCAAAGACTCGAGAGACTTGGGCCTTTCTGTCTGAAAAGGTGGTATCTGAGCGATAACTGTACAGGTAGGTAAAGTAGTTATGAAAATGGAAAAGATAAATGCAGAATATTAATTTAAATAGTGAGAGTAGGCCAAATAAGTTCAAACCAGTAAGAGGCAAATTGCTTGCCTGTGATCAGTAGTGAGAAGAGTAGAAAAATGTGATGCCTGTCTCTTCAGCCTCATCTTTCAGCTAGGATATCCTTAGGACCATCATCACAATGATGGACTCTGACATAAGACTAGTAGTGGTACTGTTATTTTCCCAGGCAACAGTTTACAGATACTGTTTTTTTTTCTTTTTTTATATATATATTTTTTTGTGTTTATTTTATTTCATCTTAGTTTGTTCAGTTTGCTTACCCACTGTTTTTTTTTCATGTTTGTACTTGTTCAATTTTCAGTCCATTAACACCCTATCTGTACTAATGCTTTGTCTTTCAACACACCATTAACATATTGTTTGCCTTTGCTCCACGACCTTCTGGTCAGCTATTGTGACCTTGTCCTATCTACACCTCCTTTGTTATCTCTTGCCCCACCCCCGCTTTACTCGCTTATAACCTTTCACATTTCTAATATTTGCCAGTTCTGAAGAAGGGTCACTGACCTGAAATGTTAACTCTGCTTCTCTGTCCACAGATGCTGCCAGACCTCCTGAGTATTTCCAGCATTTCTTGTTTTTAATACAGATATTGTTCACTGATTTTGTATGTTCTCAAATTAATGCAAGCTAATTCTGATAATTTCAGAACCCGTGGTGTTGCCAGCAGTGTTACCTGGTGACTCGTTGGCAATCCCCTTACACCTAACATCTTGGCGTCTACAAGCAAGACCGAAGGGGCTTGGGTTGTTCTTCTGTAAAACACCCATCTTTTGGACCAGCGTGGCAAAAGTAGGGGAGGTGAACAGCAGCAAGCGTGAGTGTCATTCGTCAGACTGTGACGACAACTGCTGCTACAGGTAAGCAATCTGTTCTTATGTCAGTTGTAATTATTCCTGTTAAGTTCCCAAAATATTTAGGTATAATGTTATGATATGCAATCTTTTAAAACATTTTCTGTGCAACCTTCAGAACATGAAGCAATGCTTAGTCACTGAATACAAAAATTCCAGTTCTGAAGAAGGGCCTGGTTTGAAACATTTCACCCTCCGTTCTCTCCACAGATGCTAATGGATTTACGATGTTTCTAATAGTGCAGTTTTTTAAAGCTTTTTATTAAAATTCGTGTGTTGGAGAACAAAAATTTAGGCAGTTAACGTAGAGGGTGCATTTTTTGTATCTGTCTGCCAAGAGTTCTTATTTCAAATAGGAACCATTGTTGTATACCTATTAAGGAAAAATATTGCATTAATGAAGGAATCTCAACCAAAGGGACACTTGGTGATGCAGAGGATGCAAAACTGTTTGGTCACTTTCAAGGCCTGAGTTTAAATCCAGCCCAGAGTGATGAGTTAAAACAATCTGGCTCTCTGCTAGTTCTAAGTGAAGATAACTTTTGCTATTTTCAATCCAGTTCCCAGTTGGTCAAAATCCTCAATATTAGTTATACACTTGCACTAAAATGTCACTGAGTATTCACCAGAATAGAATGGGGAATGCCATATGCTACAGAAGGGGACACTGACATTGAAGTTAAATCACATTCTTAGGGCAGAGTAGAGGGGATTTTACTCTGCATCTAATCTGAGCTATACCTGGCCTGAATTGCTTGGTCAGGCAGTGTAGAGAGAGCTTTACTCTGCAGTTAACTCTTGCTTAGAGTTTTCCCTGGGAAGTTTTCAATTATTTTAAAACATGATATTTTCTGCACAAAAATTGGAGCAAATTTGGTGTTGCCAAAGCTCAGCTAGAGCACTTCTTATTGCCTATATAGTCTTAACCTTTTGGTTTATTTAAAATAAAATTTGGTGCTTGTGTAGCATATTTTTTCATATGTATTAGAAAAGAGATGAAATTCATCAAATGAAAAATATATATAGCACAAAATAGGTCTGGATGAAGACAGCCGTTCAACCTTTTTGATCTTATTCTTACAGAAAGCCAATCTTACAGATTTCATATTATTGGAACCAGCTGTTTCTTAAATGAGTCATGTGCTTGACTCAACTACTCTTCCTGGCAATGCATTCCAGATGTTTATCACCTGTGTAAAGAAATACTTCCTGACATCTGTCCTAAATTTACCTTTCACAACCATGAACTAGTGCTGTCCTGTCCTGTTGCTTTGGTATATCTGACTTTGCTTCAATTTGCTTGACCTTTTATTTCTTATACTGCTGTAAGATTCCTTGAAACTGCTGTTTTCGAAACTGAAGAGCGCCAGCTTGTCACATCATTCCTTAAAAGCCTTACTGTGTAATGTCAGTGATTAGTTTTCTTGGACTTGTCTGCACTGCACTTAAGGCCTGGATGGCTCCCTTGTGTCATGGCTACCAGAACTGACTGCAGCACTCCAAGCATGTCCAGAGCACGAAACAGCTTCAGCACAACTTCAGATTTCGACAGAACAGCTGGGGATTTCAACTCAACCTCAGGGGTCTTGAAATCAAATCTTTTGAGACCCTCAGCAATCTGGAGATGTTGCAACATCCCACAATTTTCAGGTGAAAATTATTAAAAACTAAATAATGTAACCTTCTGCACCTTGATGCTGTCTTTGGAGAAAAAGAGGTAAAAGTTTAGTTTTTCCCATATCATTGAATCCTTTACTTTGATAAGCGCAAAAAAAGATTAAGGCATAAGCCTATTTGTACTTAGGTGTATAAGGGAAATAAACTGTCCATGGAACAAATATTCCTTTAAAACTAACTTCATTAATAGGATGCCTATAGTTTGACAGGTATTTTAAGAGTTTCAAGTGTAGCCAGCACCTTTTATTTAATTCTCATCTTCATGTTTAACTCCTCTCAACTGCTTCACTGACTCTGGCCATCTTATACATTCTCCCACTTCTCCCTGTGCTCTATTTTTGGAAGCCGTGCCTTCAGCCATCTGGACCTCAGGCTTTGGAATTGTATCACTAAACCCATGTACCTCTAATTCCCTGACTTCCTTAAAGGCCCTCCCTAAAACCCACCTCTGATCAATGCCTCCTCAGTCATCTCCTTTGTCACAGGGTCCATCATTATCTGAAAAATCCTCTGTGAAACTTGTTGAAATGTTTTACTACCTTAAAGGCCTTGTATAAATGCAGGCTATTTTAATAAGAGTGTAGAAATATAGCTGGAGTTTCAACATTTTTTAAAGTTTGTTTTTACTTCTAGGTATTGTGTGGCCGTTAAGAAGGAGAACTACCCCGATAACATGCCCTTAAATTTAATGTCCGGCAATGCTATGCAGGTTTACCGACCACCAGGTCACACTGTCTACTTGCTACCCACCCTCGTCCTAACAAATCTACTACCCTGTGAGCTTTCCTACTATGTCAAAGGCACCTCCATCAATGGGCCATTGAAACAAGGGAAAGATGCTGTGCTGCACACAACTGACACATCTCAGGACATCGAGCTTGGTAAGACGTCAAATTGTTCTTCTATCCTTTTTGCCTCTTGCTAACCTTAAATGCAGAGGGCATCTGTCATTGTTAGATGGTAAAATAGGCTACATTTTATATTCTGCAGAAGTACTTTTCAGATTTTCTGTAACATAAGTTGCACAAATGAACAGTTCTTGGTGTGCAGTGAAAGAATGAAATAAGAATAGGCTGGAAATACACATCTTGTCTCTTTTCAGCTGGAAGAGAGACAGTCTATGTTTATAGGTAGAGATCCTACATTGAAGAAGTGTCTTGCACTCAAACTTTCTCTCGCAGTTGATGTTGGATCTGCTGTCCATTTCCAATATTTGTAGACTTTCTTTTTATATCTATATTGTGCTTGGGTTTTTGAGGTTTAATTGGGAGTACATTGAGGTAAGTATGACCCAACAAATCTGCAGTAAATGGAACTGACCATCACGAGTGTGTTATGCCAATGTTTGTTGCGTTCCAAATAAGTCCTGTGACAACTGCAGATGATTTATATCCAGTATGCTGTCAAATGGATGCCATATTTAAATAGTTGAGTATTTTTGACTTGGCTACAAAATGGCACTGAAGACAAGTTATCAGTTTGGCTCAGTGGGCAACACTTACCTCTGGGGTTAGAACGTTTTGGGATTAAGCTCCACACCAGACTTGAATGAATATTCTGAGTACATATGAATGCTCACATGACACTATTCAAAGAAATGTAGAGTTCTATTGATATCCTGGCCATCATTCCTCCCTCAAACAGTACCACTAAAATAAATGAATTAATTGGCCCTTCATTCCATTGCTCTTTGTGGGATCTTGTATGCATCTTGATTACAGCATTTGTCTTAATACACTAATGAGCATTTTACAGTAATTCATTGTATGTGGAGTGATTTTGAATCACGATAAGGCACTGTGGATATGCAAGTCTTTTTAAAAATGCAATATCCCTGGCTGCGTAAATAAGTTAATATCAGACAGTTGCCTTAAGTGGTCTCTGGAAAGGAGAGTGGTGGCGATGTTTGAGCAAATTATTTTGAAATGCTTCAGTTAATTTCCAGGGATAATTTAAATGTAAAAAAAAAACTTCCTATTTTCGAAACATTTTTTAATTGCAATTTTCTTGTCAGGAATTACACTAGAAAACTTTCCCCTGTGCAAGGAACTTCTAATACCAGTCGGAACCACTAACTATCATGTTCGTATGCGTCTCTATGACATCAAAAAGCGCCTGCTGAACCTGAGCATTCGGATTGTGTGCAGAGCAGAGGGCTCTCTGAAGATACTTATTTCTGCCCCTTATTGGCTGCTCAACAAAACAGGTTAGAAAAGAGTTCAAATTCCAAAGTAAAAATAGGTACAGGATGTAGTGTTGCTTATTTTCAGAACTGCGAGTAGTGTACGCAAATCAGTGGTCTGAAGTGTTCTGCTTCATTCCCATCTTTCTTCAGGGCTGCCATTAATTTTTCGACAGGACAACGCCAAGGCTGATGCAGCAGGACAGTTCGAGGAGCACGAGCTTGCACGAAGCCTCAGCCCCCTTCTGTTCAGCTTTGCAGACAAGGAGCAACCTAACATGTGAGTTAAGCATGCAATAGTGCACATCCCTGGCTCATCTGATGTACTCAAAGTAATTGTGAATTTGGATATTTTGTAATTATGAACAGGATCTGTCCTCTTAAAGGTTTGTAAAGGTCTAGTTTTAAGCTTTGTGATGCTGGGCATTACAATAAAGATTTTTAAATCATTTTGGTTCATAGTTGTGATATTTATATCTATGTGAAATATATATCTGTGTCTGAATCAATCCTGTATGTAGATCTACAAATGGGGCGCTGTAGATGGACCAGTGGCCTTGTTCCTAAGTGCCTGTATTCATTCTCTTATGAAAGCAGCCTTCTTGGCCTTGTAACTATAACTTTGCAGTTGTACAGATTTTCAATTGATTTTCAATTTCTTACATTTACATACACATTTGCCTCTTGCCTTCTCCCCTAAAGGAGGTGATTAATGTTAGGATACAATTCCATGGGCCCAGCACAATCCAGTACCTCATATCCAGTTTGTGATGTGTGAGCATCACCTGGTATCACAGCTGCTTCAATTCTGTCCTCAATGGTCCTTCTCTATGGATAGTTTTTATCAATCTCCAAATATAGCCCAATGGCTATTCTTCCACTGTAAGCTGATAAAATGTCTGTTGACAACAGTTTGACCATAGGAGCAATTGGAATCCTTACTCAATTTCCAAACGAGTTGCCTTTAGCAGGGGTCACTGGATCGCAATCAAGACCCATTTGATTTTCACCTCTCTAGCCAAGAGGTACCAAAGCAAATTATGCCTGAGATTATCTGACTCAAGCCTTGTACTTCATAATCTGTGTAACTCAGCCATTAAAGAAGCCCAGTATGTACACTTCAATCTGGTTTTAATAATCATCAATTTCAAAAGTTGGATGTGTCATGTACTTAAGGACAAAAAAAGCTATTGGGTGATTAACGCGCTCGCTGCATTTTTTGTTGGATATAGCCTCATGTACCCATCCTCCTGCTCCACCTCCTGGGAAAGGTATAAAGCAGAGGCACCTGTAGCCAATTCAGGAAACCTCTTGTCAAAAATTCTTTTCTGACCTCTCAAAGGCTATCAGACAAACCCTGGGATGCTCTAAATTCATTGGTTTTCAGCCATAATCCTACTTTCCTTCTACTTGATCACAACTTTTCAAAAATATATTTTGACACCTTCTTGAAGGACTAGGAGTTGGCCCTCGTTACCAGCTGGGGAATGCAGTTCCCACAGGTCAATCATTCTCTGAGGAAATGTCCAACCTCACTTCCTGCATTCTCAAGTTAAATGGATAGCCCGAGTGCTACCTGCCTCCTAATCCTCAAACAATCTGTCAACTTGTATGTTATTGATGCCCTTAATAATTTTTGAAATGTGAATCAGATCCCCTCTAAACTATGCCTATCCAGCAATTCCAAACCCATTGCGCAAAGTCCAACTTCATAACTCAATGAACTTAAGCCAGAGATCATTCTCTTTACCTTTCTCTGTACCACCTTGAGAGCCACAATGTCCTTCTTGAGGTGGGAGGAGTCGGGGGGAGGGAACCAAAATGGCACACAGTACTCCAGGTAAGGTCTCACCCAAAGCCTTATTTAACTCTCTTATCATGGCCCATGTTTGCACTGAACAGTCAAGGCAATACAGCTCAGGACCCTTTTTGCTCTGGCCACAGCCTGCTGAGTTGTGTTTGAATCTTTAGGGAACGGTTAATGATCACTCCCAAGTTTTGTCTCCTTTCCTATCAGTTTTAACCTACATCCACTCATGCTGTACTTTATATCTAAATTCTGTGCACCTGTATTCCTAACTACAATTTTAAAAAAATTAACAATCTTGGAGCTAATTGTTCAATTTATCCAAATCTAGTTGTAATCTAATTTCCTCCTCCTAAGTTCCTAACTTTACCATATGATATAGCATCATCTAGGAATTCAATAACACTGCTAACTATGGTTATTAAGTCTTCCAGGAAACCACCACCTTCGTGTTACTGACCGTGTGAATGAGTGGATATATCCTCACATTCTCTGACTCCTGCAGGTGTACAATGCGGATTGGGAAGGGGATCCATCCTGATGCAGTACCTGGTTGGTGTCAGGAATTCTCTCCAGATGGAGGTAGTGGTGTACGAGCAGTGAAAGTGATTCAGCATGGGAATAGGCCAGGACTCATTTATAGTATCGGTGAGTCTGAATAAAGTATTTTACTGATCTAAAGGGAAAATATTTAGGGGTTGGGGAGCAAAGCAGATCATAATTAAACATAATGAAAGCATAACCAGTAACAAATTTGGTCCACAGACAAACAATGGAGCTTGTGTAGCAATTATTACTTTTGGTTACTTGTGGTCTCCAAACATGCTTTCATCTTTGTATCTCAGGAATTGATATCAGGAAAGGTAGAGGACGCTACAGAGATACCAACATTGTGACTTTTGCACCCCGATACCTACTGGACAACAAATCCTCCCACAAGCTGGCCTTTGCCCAGCGAGAGTTTGCCAGAGGCCAGGTAGGAATGTGCTTCTGTATCATTTATGGCAGCATGCCCCCACTAAATTGGTTTTAGCATGTTAAAATGAAGTATTTTACTGAATATGGACAAAACCTGTACCTTCAAGGAATATTATCATATGAACATTGAACACACTTATTGAATTGCTCACTCCTCTGGATTAAGCTATCCACTAAAATAGCAGAGAGAGGATTTTGATCGTGCTTGAAACGTTTGCACAATAGCATTACGTGCTATTTGCAGGCTGTAGTGGTGGAAAAAAACAGCAACATGAATAACCTGAGCAGACCCAGGGTAGTGATGTTGGAACAGTTAATGTAATATGATCTTATTCCATCAGTGTTGCGCATTGTTAGTGGCTTCAATTAGTCATCAGTTGGCTCATCTGTGATATTCTAGAACTGTTTTTGATTCCTTCTGAAACATTCATCCATTGTTCGGAATTGCATGTTGAATGCTCTGTCCAGTTTTCTGTCTTGAATTCATTGATTTATTGGCCTGTGTTAGCAGAAGATAGATAAAGACAAGGAAGGAAGGTCATTCGACTCATTTTAGCTCATCTATTAGGAAAGATGCTGCAGTCCTGTTTTCATCACCACCAACTTTCCTGGAAGTCTATTTCGCTCTTTGTGTTAACAGGCACTTGCTGACATGAGTCTTAAATCCGCCTTTTGAACTTGTCACCTTGTTGTCCTGTTGCAGATCAGCTTGAAGCAGTGTTCTGCATTTACCTTTTCTATACTGTTTTCCATCTTATTTATGTACCTGTATAAATGCACCTCAGTCTCCTCCTTTTATTTTGAAAAGCTGGGCTTTTCTCTAAGTCTTTTCTCCCAACTCATTCTTCAATCTGCTAAAGATCAATATAATAGCAAAATACTGCAGCTGCTGGAAATCTGAAATAAAAACAAAGTGCTGGGAATACTCAGTCGGTCAGGCAGCATCTGAGAGAGAGAAGCCGAGTTAATTCCTGTTCTGATGAAATGTTACAGACCTGCAACATTAACTCTGCTTCTCTCTCCACAGATGCTGCCTGACCTGCTGAGTATTTCCAGCACTTTCTGCTCAGGCTGCGTTTGCTGACAATGCAACCACTAGGTGGCGCAGTACTTGCACATATGCAAATGCAGGCTCTTCAACTGGAACATCAGTGTCTGAGGGGTTCAGGCAACTGCCAGGATTAAAGATGGCGCTGCTCAATTTATCACAGGAAATGCTAATGGCTAGATCGTTCCAGCAAACTAACCTTACATAGGGTTGGGTGGAAGCCCAGTAATATACTGCTATGTTGTTATAGGATATTAACTGGAATCCTCAGATCCATTTAATTTTACAGTAGTCCTATTAAATACAAAAGGAATTTTATGATTGAATTTCCAATGGAAGATAATGAATTGTCACCCCGATCGAAAATCAGGCAGAGTATAAAATGTGCTGCCAATTCATTATCGTGATTCATTTATATGACTGACCAGGACTGACTTCACCCGAACGCAGCTACTAGCTCCTGCCCCGCTGGCTGCTCTCCCCCTCGGCAACATGCCTTCTCCCCCCTCCTCCCCACTGGCCGCTTCATTCCCCCCACCCACCTCCCCAACCCCAAAAGCAGCTCGCTCCAGACCTCGCTGCTCTTCCCCCCCCCGGTCAATTCATCACCTCTCGTGCCACCCTGTTCTCTGGTGGGCTGCTCGCTCCCACTCCGCCGTTAGCTCTGGGCTGCGTCACTTCCCTGCTCTTGGCCACTCGCTCCCACGTTTCATCAGTCTCCAGGCGTCGCCTGAAGAAGCAAGGTGGGCCGCGAGGGGTGACATAGGAGTGAGTGGACGAGAGGAGGGAAGCGGGATGGCCTAAAGCTAGCAGCTGGGCGGGGAGTGAGCGGCCGGAGAGCGGGGCGCGAAGCGAGGAACAATCCGCCAGGAGAGCAGTGAGGTCTGGAGCTAGTAGCTGAGGGCAGGAAACCGCGAGGCCTGGAGCGAATTGCCGAGGGGGAAGAGCGGCTTGTGGGGCGGGAGCGAGTGACGGGGATCGAGCTCCAGCCTCAAAGTCTCCCATTCAGCTGCTTCCTCCAGCCGAGTGGTGGGCTAGATACCCGATGTCATCCCGCGCAGGCGCCGTAGTTCTGGCAAGATGTAGCTGTGCATGTGCGCAGCTTGGCGCACTCTGATGACGTCAGCGGGCTGCTGCGTTATCAGGAATCACTTTGTTCTGCTAAAGAACACTGTTGTGGCTCTTCATGTTTATTTCATTTGATAGCACTCTCGCGTCTGAGTCATGTCTGAAGCCCCACTCTAAAATTTAAATACATCTAGGCCTACACTTTAGTAAGGTACTGAGAGAATAATTGATTGTTGGAGGTGCAGTCTTCTGCATCAACCGAGGCCCTATCTGCCTGCTCAAGTGGATGTAGAAGTGTCAAGCACTATATGAAGAAGAGCGCGGAATTTCCCCCGTGTCCCATGATGCAGAGCTGGATACACAGATGGGGAAAGCAGCTACCACCTTTTTCCCCACCTCCGAAATGTGCATAGGATAAAACCAAGCTGATGCTTAGGCCCAAGCTGATGGTTTATAAGGCCTGTGTTCTCAGCACCTTTCTGTATGGCTGTGAAACATGGGTGACTTACAGCTACCAGGAAAAGAAGCTCAATAATTTCCATCTTTGCTGTCTGTGGTGCATTATGGGTATATCCTGGCAGGACAAAATCACAAATGCGGCAGTCCTCTCAAAGGCAGAGCACCCAATTGTTCTGGCAGTAATCAAACAGAGGTAGCTTTGGTGGATCAGACACGTCCAGAGGGTGGAAGATGGTCGCATACCCAAGGACCTTCTTTATGGTGAGATAGCCGGGGCCGGACGACCAGTGGGGCGCCCAACACTCTGCTTCGTGGATGCTTGCAAGCGTGACATGAAGGCCCTTAATGTCGACCATCGCACTTTGGAGTCACTAGCTGGTGAAAGAAATGCAACACATCCTATGGACTGGTGTGCACTACCACGATGACAGGTTGCTACAGCACCTTGGCAACAGGTGCCAATGTCAAAAAGAACAACTTTCGGCATCACTTGGCAGCTTCATGTGCAGCATTTGTGGCAGATCCTGCCTGTCAAGCATTGGCCTTCACAGCCTTCAACAAAGGTGCACCAACAGATGCCAAGCCAACCCAACCCTGGCCAATATTTCTGTCCTGCAGCCGACACCAATACTTTAATTATTCATTCACCTGATTTGCTGTCTGTGGGGCCTTACTGTAGACAAATTGGCTCCTGTGTTTGTCTATTTACCAACAATAACTACACTTCAAAAGTATTTCACTGGATTTGAAATATTTTGGGATATCCCTAGGACAACAACAACTTGCATTTATGTAGCACCTTTAATGTAGCAAAACATTCCAAGGTGCTTCACAGGAGTGTTATCAAACAAAATTTGCCAGCGAACCACATAATATATTAGGGCAGGTGACCAAACATTTGGTCAAAGAGGTAGGTTTTAAGGAGCCTCTCAAAGGAGGGATGAGAGGAAGTGAGGCGGAGAGGTTTAAGGAGGGAGTTCCAGAGCTTAGGGTCATGGCAGCTGAAGGCACAGTTTGCCAATGATGTAGTGAATATAATTGGGAATGCTCAAGGCCAGTATTGGAGGAGCGCATTTATCTCGGAAGGTAGTCGGGCTGGAACAGATTACGGAGATAGGGAGGGTGAAAGCATGGAGGGATTTGAAAACAAAAATTTTTAAATTGAGCCATGGCTTAACTGTGAGCCAGCGTAGATCTGCAACCTCAGAGGTAGTGGGTGAAGGGGACTTGTTGTGAGTTAGGACTTGGACAGCAGAGTTTTGGATAATCTCCAGTTTATGGAGGGGAGAACATGGGAGGCTGGTCAAGTGTTCGTAACGAAGGCATGGATAAGGGTTTCAGCAGTGGATAATATGTGGCAGGGGCAGAGTCGGGCAATGTTCTGACAGTGGAAGTAGGCAGTCCCACCCAGCTGGATAATGGTGGTGGGCCACTGGAAGAGGATAGCGTGGTCTACCTTGCCAAAAGCTGGTGACAGATCAAAAAAGACAAGATCAAAATGCTATGTTAATACAAGTTGCTTCTCTCTGCCCCTCCTTTGCCTCCTCCCACTACCTCTCCTTCCCCACACACCCTCCCGGCCCTCCCCCTCTGAAACAACTCAAGTGTTTGAATACCTCCCTTGGCTTATTGAGCAGAACTGGACACCAGATTCAAGGTATGGTCTAGGCCATGTTTAGTTTCCAGGGCTTGTTTGTGCAGCTCCCTGATTCACCAACAATGTAATTAATATGAGCTTACCTTTTCAGGGCACTCAAAATCCAGATGGTTACATTTCAACTCTACCCGGTGCCAGCGTTGTATTTCATTGGCCAAGAAATGATTTTGATCAGTTACTATGTGTGCGCCTGATGGATGTTTCCCATTGCACTTGGTCAGGGGGGTTCGAGGTGAGCAAGAACAACTCCTTCCACATCAACATGAGGTGAGAATAGTATCCCAGAGGAAATCTGATAACCTAGTTTATGGGCCAGGATCTCTGATAGAGAAGTATTGAATTAATTGGCAATCGGAAACTGGTGATTCTGCTGTCAATGGCAGACTGATGCCAGGATTATTCTCGTACACCAACTCCTGCATCACACTTTACAGTCGGAGTGTTGCACGATTTTCTTTTATGGGGAATTTAGTTGCCCATAACGGAGCCTGTGGGCCACATATAAAAAGCTGTCAACTATTACTAATATTGGGAACCTGTTGAGGCTCTTTTACCTGCTTCACTTCTCTTGGTGTGTTGGATCTTGTTTGTTTATTTTCCTTTCAAGTTAAAGTTTAAATCTATTACCTGTGAGCTCAGGGTCAGTAGCTCCTGCCCTGTTACTGCTGGTGGAATAGTGAAAATACTGCGAGTGTTTCTTACCCTTTCCGCTTGATTTATTGTTTGGATATGCTAGAATTTATAGTAATCTGTGTTAACAGATGTGTGGATTGAAGTACTATTGGCTCAGTTCACCCTTGTGAAGGAATTTTCTCCATGATTAGATGTTGCCAAGATCTGCTGTCTACTTTCTGGTGTTTGGGATTTCCTTTTGTATTATAACTTGAATTTTTAATAGTTGGTGAACTTAGAAATATTGTTTTCTGACTGTTGGAAAAAGGACATTGAAAATGTATTCTAGCAATGTATTCTAGCAACCAAAAGAGTGGGGCAGAGGAGCTTTTTGGGTCACAGGCCACAGTCTACAGATCTTCGCTGTACAAGTACTGGGTTTCATCCCAGTCCCTGTAGTATAACTGATTCCTTTAGAGATTATTTTTCACGATCTCCTTTCCACAAAATGTTTAAATTATTTGGCACTCCTGATAACCAGGCCAACAGCACAAGTTTGGATTTTTTTTCTTCATTTGCTGCATTTTTACTAAGCTTTCAACATCTGTGAATATTTTTCTTCAAGTCCTGTCATCCTGTAAAACTTATATACACTGCAGTCATTGTGATAAAACTCTGCCGTGTGTTTACAAGCCTAAATAAAAAGACTAATGTGCAGAACACAGAAGGCTTATTGATACTTGATTTATGCATGTTGGCAAGTACTGGACACCCTACCCAGTTGGCTTTGTGGGTAAATGTATTGTGGGATGTAGAAACAGCTTTCACGTCTAACCTGTGCTGAGCTACTCAAATTTAGCCACAATGACAATAAATGTGGTACATTTGGACTCAACATCCTCAGACTATTGAGTGGAAAATTGGCCAAGATTCCCATTCCTGAGCCTTCTGCAGCAATTCCCGAGGGAAGTTTATGTAAATCTGAGAACACAATCAAGGTTGGAGTTTAACCACATGATTAAACATCCCTTCTGCTCTCACTTTTCACTGTGTGTGAAGAACACATGTGGGCAAAATATTGTAGGACCACTTTTCATGGAAGAATCCCAGTGTGGCTCATTTTCAGAAAAGCAGGGGATAAGCATGAAAATCAGAGTGCAAAAGCAAAATTCTGCAATGTTAGAAATCTGAAATAAAAACAGAAAATGCTGGAAATGCTTAGCAGGTCAGGCAGCATCTGTGCACAAAGATGCTACCTGACCTGCTGAAAATCAGTGTTTGTCTTTGGCAAGAACATTGAGTTCACGGGAGTTGGGTCTAGCAGCACAATTCAGTCACAAAGACTTGATGTTGGTTTAAAATTGTATTTCTTATGCATTGTTTGTTCTCATTTCTGGTTCATTCTTACTGTGTAACAAGCTGCCTGAAGTTTGTAGCCTTGAAGGGCTCTCTGACCCACTGCTTTTATTTTTCAGAGATACTCAAGGCAACTGTCACCTCCTGCGAGTGGAGATCACTCTGAAAGGAGCAACATACCATATTGCATTCAGTAACTCTGAACAGCTGCCGCCACCATTCCGCATCGATAACTTTTCAGAGGTAAATCATAATGGGCCATTTTTACCACACTTAAATCTACAGATCTACAGTACAATTCAAGGGTTGCAATCAGCTTCTCATAGATCCTGAAGGAGAAAGCAAAAAAATAATTGAAAATAATTGAAAATAACATCTGGATGTCGTCACCACAAGTAGAAGGTGACTCGTCCTGCGGATGTGTTGTGTTGATTGGTTATGTTTAAGTACAAGTCACTCTTTAGATTTAGGCATTTTGTTGGTTAGAAAACTGACGTTTTGAGGGGGGTTCAACCAGATTTTCTACCTCCAAAATGGATCTGATGGGCACAGAAAAGAGGACATGGGACGTATTTAACCTTTAAAGTTTAAGACAAAACAGTTAGGTTAGATGAACTAGAAATATTGTGACATTTGAATTAAATATGAGAGGGGAAAATGAGAAATAAGTGCAGGAAAATAAAATAAACAAAATATAAATCTAAATTTCTTCTGTTTATGTTGTTAGTGCTGGGTTAATATAACATTACTAAAATTATTCTTGACATTCGTCAATTTTTGACCATATTTATTTGAGTCCATAGTATGTGACTGCAAATATTAATGAAGGAGACCAGAATCCCTGAACCTGCAGCAATTTAAACTAGGTAGCTCAATGTAGGAACCCAACATGCCACTTGGTAGAGGATGGATTCATTGTTCTTGTTAGCATGTATTGCGTCCCAAGATCAGATCACCGCAAATTTACGATGCTTCCACTTTTGTGCTTCAACTGCTGATTCCTGTTTGCTCATGGTAACTTTGAAAGTGTGACATGTCTGCCATCTAGCAATTGCAAGCAGCTAGAGAATGGGCTGTTCATATCAATGTCATGGAGTAGTGAAATATGTGTTCAGCCTTCACAGCAGGTTCTTGATCTCTCTTTCTCTGTTGTATCAGGTCGCAATCATTTTCAGCCAACATGGTGTGGCAGAGCCAAGACTAAAGACAGAGGTAAAACCAGGCTCCTCACTGGATTACGCCTGGGACGAGCCTGTCCTTCAGCCTCTCATCACGCTGACAGTGAAAGGGGCAGGCTCATCGGAAATTACCTGTGATATGAATGATTTCAAAGAGTCCAAACAGCTTTACTATGAAAACTTCATCTACATCGCTGCCACATATACCTTCTCTGGGTGGGTTTCAGATTTCTGTTGCCCAGAATTAAACTTCCTGTCAGCTTTTTAATATTCTCGATTGGTTTTGATTAATTGAGTGAAACTTCAGGAGCCGTGAGGTGGTGATCTCAAACCATTGTGATGGTTCTTTCAAAAGGCATTTTTCAGCTAAAGGAAAGATATGTATTGTTTCTATGTCGTTGGCCACCTTTGAGTTTAGAGATTAGAGTTCTAGAGCAAACAAGGGAATCTCCAACTCTTAAGCTTAATACAACCAACAATATTGCGTAACAGCTCATCAGTTATTTTCAAAACTGTTCATAGTATGTGGTCAAGGTAGATAGTCAGAGGGAAGTGTGTAGTCAAGGTAGATAGAGGGAAGATTTCTGCTGGAGAAGAAACTTAAACATTTTCAAAACAAAAATTATTTAACACTTTAATGACTCCTGCGTTGTGTCTTAGTTTCTTCCCATGCCAAAATCAACTAATCTGGCAAACGATGTGCTTGCATATTGTGCCGCAGATTTACATGTTTGACCACATAAAGCAGTATCTTCCGGAGAGAGGTCAAGTGGCTCTATCATAAGTAAACAGGAAAACTCAGTGTTTCAAAAATGGTGAGAAGAGCTGACTGGAAATAAGTTTCCCACCTGCTCCTTGGCCACTGAACAGACGATGTTTTGAAAGGGAGAGGCATGTAAATAAAGGGACCAGATCTTTTACAAGGCTACTGCTGCCTGGTTTTGGTGGAAGCAAGGGAATCTCTGACTGGTAGCTCAAAGAGCCCAGAACAGCCTTTTAAAATAAGACAGCAGCTTACACAGATATTCCGCAAAATATATTCAGATCCAAGTTATCTAATTAGTGGAATCCAGTGCTTAGAAGGCGAAAGGGATAAGTTTCCAACTTTGTGCTCCTGACAGGGAACCTTACTCGTTGATGGTGCATATTGAAAATTTAAGCGCACACTGAACAATATTTTCTGACATTAATTTAAATTGTCAGAAAATTATATTCTGCATGCTCAATTTTATAGTCTGTTTTACCAGTTGACAAGGTCCCTACAAGGAGTGTGAAATCTCAAAAGTGCCCCTGAATCTCCTCTTCTGGACACAATTTAAAGATGTTAAGTGATAGGAATGTGAAATAATGAAATGTAGTTTACAACAGTGCTTATAATTGTGATTCTTATGCTCTTGATGGTTTCTGCAGTATTTTAACTAGTTTTATATTATAACTAAAATATCTCACATTTTGAAAAAAAATAGTTTTAGTGCGAGCTAATGAGTCAGCCTTTGAGTGAGAAGCTTGTAGATTCAAGCCCCACTACAGAGACATGAACACATAATCCAGGCTGCCATGTCAGTGCATTGCCAAAAGAGTACTACACTGCCAACGGTACCGTCTTTCAGTTGAGATGTTTAAACCAAGCCTCCCTCTGCCATCTCATAGTCATAACAGCACGGAAGGTTGTCATTCAGCCCATCAAGACCAGCTCTGTAGAGCAATCCAGTCAGTCCCATTGCACCACTCTATCCCTGTAACCCTGCAAGTTTATTTCCCTCAAGTACCCATCCAGTTTCCTTTTGAAATCATGGATTGTCTCCGCATCTGGCACCTTCATAGGCAGCGAGTTCCAGGTCATTATCGTTTGCTACCTTAAAACTGTGTCCCAAGTCCTTGTCCCATCAACTAATGGGAACTGCTTTCCTTTATCTTATTTAAACTATCATAATCTGCTACACCTCGATCAAATCACCCTGAACCTCTTTTGCTCTAAGGAGAACAACCCCACCTTCTCCAACCTAACCTTGTAGCTAAAGTCCCTCGTCCCTGGAACCATTCTAGTAAATCTCCTCTCCAACCTCTCAAGGGCCCTCACTTCCTTCCTAAAGTGTGGTGACGAAAACTGGACACAGTACTCTAGTTGCAGCCTAACCATTGCTTTACAAAGGTTCAGCATAACTTCCCTGCTTTTGTACTCAATACCGCTATTTATGAAGCCTAAAATCCCATATGTTTTGCTAACTGCTCTCTCAATATGTCCTGCCGCCTTCAAAGATCTATGAACATGGACCCCCGGGTCCTTTTGCCCCTGCACACTATTTAGAACTGTGCCATTAAGTCTCTATTGTCTCTCCCTCTCCCTTCTGCCAAAACGCATCACCTCACACTTCACAGTATTAAATTTCATCTGCCACTTGTCTGCCCATTCTTCGGGTCTATCTCTGTCCTGGTGTTGTCAATTGCCACACCTCCAAGTTCCATATCATCGGCAAATTTTGAAATTTTACTCGGTATTCCAATATCCAAGTTGCTTATATATAATCAAAAAAAGCAGTGGTCTTCATATTGACACTCGTGGAACACCACTGTCTTACCATCCTCCCGACTGGAAAAACAACCGTTTGCCTTGACTCACTATATTCTGCCCTTAAGCCAATTTTTTATCCACCCTGACACTGACCCCCCTATTCCATGAGCCTCAATTTTGTTAACCAGTCTTCTATGTGGTACTTTGTCAGATGTTTTCTTAAAATCCATATAGACAACATACATTGCTTTCCCTTTATCAACCTTCTCTGTTAATTCATCAAAAAATTCAATTAGATCAGTCAAGCATGATCTGCCTTTTACAAATCCATACTGGCTCTCCTTAATAAACCTTTCCAAGTGCCTGTTAATTATTTCCTTGATTATTGTTTCTAAAACCTAACCTACCACAGACAAACTGACCGGCTTATAGTTACTAAGAAAGTCCTTGCACACTTTCTTGAACAAAGGTGTCACATTTGACACTCTCCAATTCTCTGGCACCTCCCCTATATCTAGGGAAGATTGGAAGATTAGGGCAAGCCCTTTGGCCATCTCCACTCCCATTTCCTTTAGCAACCTGGGATGCAAGCCATCCGGACCAGGCGACATATCCACTGTAAGCATAACCAGCCCTTCCAGTATATCAAGACTGTCAATTTTTCACCCCATCTACTATCTCTACCACCTCCACTTCTGCTGATATTTTGTCAGCATCCTCTTAGTAAACATTGATTTGAAGGACCAGTTAAATATCCTAGCCTTGCCCTGCGCTTCTAAGTATGCATCACCCTCTGTTCCCATTTGGCCCCACCCCACCTCTTGCTACCTGCTTACTATTTATCGCTAGAAGAGTTTGGGGTTTCCATTTCTGTTAACTGCCATTCTATTCTCATATTCTCTCTTTGCCAGTCTAATTTTCCTCTTCACTTTCCCTCTCAACTTACTGTATTTGGCCTGGTTCTCGCTTGAAGAATTCTCCTGACATGCATCATACATGGGTGGAAAAATCCCATGACACAATTTCAAGGAGAGCAAGAGAGTTCTCCCAGTATCCTTTCTTTTACCTTTCAACCAACACCACCAAAACTGATTATTTGAACATTGTCTTGCTGTTTGTGGCATCTTGCTATGCACGACTGGCTGCTGCATTTCCTTACATTAAATTAGTGATGCTACTCCAAATGTACTTGATTGTGGAACCCTTTAGGTGGTTGTGAAAGGTGCAATAGAGATGCATGTTGTTCTTAATGGAATCTCTGATGTTAAAATAGTGATTTCTTTAAATCAGGCTCATGGAATCTTCCGGGAGGCCAGTTGCTCGAAGTTCAGGAAAGAAAAATATTAGGTTTGCAGAATTAGTTTTGGATGTTGAACCCAAAACTGGAAGAGTGATATTGAAAAAAAAGGTAAACAAAAAAAATTACATCTGTGTAGAAATTTTGTCTTCAAGTTTTTTTTTCAACTTTGTCACAAGGAACATTTTCAATGCAGTTAGCATTGAACAGATGCCATAGATACAACTTATGAGTGTGGTTGTGAATTTTTTGCGGCCCTTCCTAAACACGGGTGCATGTACACTTTCCCCTTCCTCTCCAAAAGATGTTGACACTTGCTGGGGTACAGTTCTATTCATAGAGGGGCCTAGACAGTGAGTGCTGGGCTTCGCTGAGATATTCTCCACCATTTGACAATGGAGAATAATACAGCTGAGTCCAATTCTGTTCAAACTAGATAGCAGTTTCTCCCCCATCCCAGCCCCAGGGTGCTGATGTCAGTTGTAGCACTCCTTCGCAAATCAGCTATTTCTGAACAGACCAAGGATTGCACTGAGGACCATCTTGGTCTGCAAGGCTCAGTAGCATACTGATTTTATAAACAGCCTCAGAAGTAGCCAGTTTTAATTTCTTTTTAGCTATTCTGGTAGCCACTTGGTGTTTGGGAGCTTTGTATTTTTATTCCTTATACCAGGGTTTATTTGATGGGGAGAGGAATACTGGTCATTCCTGGATTCAGTCACATGCATTTGCATCTGAGAGCTGATAGGGAGTTGTCAGAATGACAATAGGGTGAGGAGTTGAGAACAGCAGAAGGAAGAGTGTCAATAGCAGTATAACAGTTATGGCCTGCTAGTAGTTGATCAGATTGAGAACTAAACTTTGTTGCTTAAAATTACGTGATAGTGCACACAGAGGTAGTGCAACAGAGAATCAGTGGTCCTGTTCTCTTGTTTACTTCAAGCTTAATTGATAGCTGCAACCACATTAAAAAAGTTTTGCTTTTATAATAGCATCTTTCATGACTACTGGACACCTCAAAGTGCTTTACAGCCAATGATGCAATATTAAAGTGTACTCATTGTTGTAATGTAGGTGATTTGGCGTGTGTAGGAATTCCCTGAGGACTTAGTGGGCTTGGGGAAGGGGAAATGAGTCAAGGTTCCTGCGCCGAATCACGATCCAGTGACTCCCTTCTAGAATGCACATGTATGTGGTCGTTGATTTGATGACAGGATTGAGCTTGGCTGCAATGCCTTTCATGATTGGATAGCCAACTGGCATTCAGTGTAAAAGCTTAAACATGAAGAATGATCAAGGTACTAGAGGCAGCCAGTACCCTGCAACCATAGCCCAGTAAGCGTAGATGTCTTTAGGAAGGGTCAGGAGAAAATATTGTGGTTAAACTAAATTTATTGCATGGTTGAAATATTTTGTTCTACTCAGCTTGTGTTAAATCAGAGTTCTAGCATGTGTCTTATTCAGTGCTTTAACCTATAACCCATAATAAAATTCTGCTTCAATCTATGCAACCCCAGGAACCAGGTAAAAGATCACAGCTTTGGCGCATGACTGGTAATGGGATGGTATGTCACGAGGGCTCCTCTCCTCCTCATAATCCCAACAAACCTTCCTCCAGTAGACATTCAGACTCTGGATTGGTCCTAGACATTGCAGGCTTGGCTGCTGTCACTGACTACAGGTAAACTACGGCAAGGTGAAAAGGGGGAAGAAGAATTTCCAGTTTAGTCACCTGTTAGTGCCTGTTGGGTAATAGTGTAAACTTTAACATTCTGATAAAAAACAAAACGATCCAGATTTTGTAAGCAATTATAAAGCTGTGTGGAATTGTAAGCTGCCTTATTGTTTTGTGAGCGGAGAATTCAACTTCATATTTGTGTCCATGTTTCAACAGTGACCAAAAGATTCAAGATTCAATTCACAATCTGATCGTGGTCCAGTGATAGTGACATCAATTTCTGCTTATTTTTGGAGATGTATTAGGGGAATTAGTAGTTTTCTACTTTGTCTCTTAATTGTCATCACAACCCTCTGTGTTGCCTTTACTGAATCAAGAATGTGTGAGGACAACAGAAAATGTCAGTGTTTTGCTTGATTACCTTTGGGGATTGGAATATTTAGGAAAGTCTTTTCCTCAGGATGTTAAATATTTGGGGTAGTGTGCACATTGAGAGACTGTATATAGTCTGAAAGGGCTATATTGTATGGGATAAATGGCCCTTACTTGATGGCTGTAGAACATCCTGTTGCTTTTGCCATGGTTCAGTACCCTTCCAAGGAAGGAATAATGTATGGTTTGTCCCTATGGCTTTCTTACATAATAAGGTGCCAATCCAGCCATCTTGTATCTTGCTAATTTTTCTCTCCTCCTTTGAAAGCGATAAATCTTGTACTGCCAGCCCACCAGTTCTCCACCCACATGGTCATTCTTCAACTCAAAAGTGAAATACTGCGGATGCTGGAAATCTGAAATCACTGCTGGAAGTACTCAGCAGGTCAGACAGCATATGGGGAGAGAGAAAGTTAACATTTCAGGTTGATGACCTTTCATCGGAACCATTCTTCATTCTTTAATGATTGCAGGCTGGCTGTTCAGCATTGGATGGGGAAGCATCACAGCTTAACTTGAACCTGTTATCTCCCAATGTCCACATTTTCACGTTCTGGCTTAATCACTGAATTGCAGTTGGGAACAGAAACCTAACTAATTTTTCCGTCATTAGTTCAGAGAGGCTTTGAGGCCAATTGTTATGTCCCAGATGTCACCCTGGCTTCACACCGACTGGGTATTGAATCTGAGATTTTCTATTCTAATTTGTTACTGTATAGGGCAGTATATTTATCTATTCGGCCAACAGGAAAGTTACTCTGAGTGTTTTATATTTAGTTGCACAGTGCGTATGGGAATTATTAGCATTTCTTTTACAGGTATATATCCTTCCCCCTCACTTTCTGTCTTGCAGATATGAGCCACTCGTGCTGAAAAAGCCAGAGCGGCGTCGCAGCAATACACAGACGTGGTATTTCAGAGATGGACGTCTGAGCTGCGGCATGCCAGGAATGGTAGTACAGGTAAAAATGACCATGGCAGGATAAACCTTCACAAGGTTCTGTTTAGGTCACCGATAAGTGGATATGCAACCGATTCAACAGAGTCACTTCAGCTCCATCTAACCTTATAGCCTGTATAATGAGAAAATGAGAGGGGGAAAATAAAGCCATGCAGAACAATTTCAGGTTGTTCCTTACTGTCACTGGCTTATTCAACATATTGATACTGATGCACTACAGCAAAACCCAACTTTAGCCAATTCGCCTTGTGTATGTTGCTGTTAATTCATCACCTTAAATAGCTCCCACCCATTACTGCTCCCAGTGACATCTGTAATCACCAGTACTTCAGTCCAGTAATTGCTCAAAATGCTCAGGCTATCCAAGTTTAAAAGGACAAAATCTATAATGATGTACTTTTCCAGATGTTTTTCAGCATTGCCGTAAGTGAGTCAGTTTATTGAATTGAGGTTCCCAGTCTGGAACCTTGCCAGATGAACTGACCTATTCAGCCCTCTGATGAAGGGTGATTAGTTTGGATTAGAGTGTGGGGTGAAGAAAAAGTATCAGCATTAGTGGTGGTAGTGAATGAGTACATAGTCACAGCTGGAAGAAATCAGACTTGTCGTAGGGCAGAAGACGTTTCAGAAACCGAGAGGGACAAGGCCATGGAGGTATTTGAACACACGGATGAGGATTTCAAACTTGAGGCATTGGTGGAGCAGGAGCCAATGTAGGTCAACAAGCACAGAGATGATGGGTGAGTGGGACTTGGTGTGGATTAGGATACTTTAGACAGTAAGTATATCAAGGGATGTTGCCCATCCACAAATATAAAATACATATGGATGCTTTGTTGCTAATCTGCATCCATATTCAACCCATATGTGCACAGCAGGTTGACGAGGTACAAAATGGAAATATGCTGTGACCTTTTTCCTGACACCCAGTTTTCATGTGCTTGTGAGGATATTGATTGTCAGTGATCTGTATCGTGAATCTGTGCTCATTTATCTAGGCAAGAAAAGACATTTCAGGCTTATACGATGGAGCAGAGGTAGTACTGGGTCCAGAGCCTTCCCTTGGTCTTGAACCAGTTCCAGTCGAGCAGCAGTTCATAAACCAAAAGATGAGACCTGGTTCAGGAGTTCTGTCTTTGCGTGTCATTCCTGATGGTCCAACACGAGTGTTGCAGGTAACCTTGGACTTTTGGTCATACCTACTCCATTTCTTGTACCTGCAGTCACATCCCCTACTCTCATGGCAACAAGATTCATTTTTTACTCATTGTCTACCCGACGCCTCTGCATTCATAAATTATTTGTCATTCTATCTACATAATTCCATACTCTCCAGGATAGTGTTGTTTACTCTTCCAGCATCCCAACTTCTAACTTCCCTTCCTCAGCATCTTCGCATGCAACAGCAACAGATACGACAGTTATTCAGCTGCTCCAAGGCAAAATCATGTTTTAAATTTACCTTCAGTGAGAGACATAGTATATTTCCTCCAATATAGTACTGTAATAATAATTCAGGGTTTGCTGTTCATGATGTGGTCTCCTGTACATTGGGGCACCCAAATATAGATTAGTTGACCGCTGTGCCCAAATGACCTTGACGTCCCTCGGCATTTTAACCACTTTGCCTTTACTGTCTCGGTACTTCCCTATTCAGGAATAGCACCATATGTCATCTTTTCCTGGCCACTAACTAAAGTCAGATCTTGGCATCATCTCCATTTACTCTACAGTAGGGGCTATTGGTGACATGGAGTGGTCTTGTTCATTCTAAGCAGTTCCAAAAGTTAATTTTTTTTGATGCAAACCTTTTGTCTGAACATAGTTTTGGTTCTGGGTGTTGGCCTGTTTTTTCTTTTCATGAGTGATGAACCTGTGCTTTCAGCAGGTTCTGCATTTATTTATGAGCTCCTACATTCAGTTGTTTATTTTTTGATATTCCTCTTTTTCTTTGTATGGTCCTCTTTTGTCTCTTTCACCCTAGCTTTTTGCATGTTCTTTACGTGTCTTTCCATTACTCCACTGAGTTATGTCGCGAACAGTTTGCAATTTAATAGGCTACAGGTCGTTCAATTAATTATCTCTTTTTCTATTTGGCATATCAGTAGCTTCAATCTCCCCTCCTCCTTTTGTCCTCAACCTTACTGAAATCCCAGAACCGTGACAGGGTTCCCCTGGTCCTCACTTTCCACACACCAGCCTCCAGATCCAAAGGATCATCCTCTGGCATTTCCGCCACATCCAGTGTGATGCCGCTGCCAAACGCATCTTCCCCTCCCTTCCCCTGTCAGCATTCCGAAGGGATCGTTCCCTCCGCGACACCCTCGTCCATTCCTCCATTACCCCCACCACCTCATCCCCTTCCCACGGCACCTTTCTTTGCAATCGCAGGAGGTGTAATATCTGCCCATTTACCTCCTCTCTCCTCACTATCCAAGGCCCCCAAACACTCCTTTCAGGTGAAGCAGCGATTTACTTGTACTTTCAATGTAGTATACTGTATTCGCTGCTCACAGTGTGGTCTCCTCTACATTGGGGAGACCAAACGCAGATTGGGTGACCGCTTTGCGGAACACCTCTGCTCAGTCCGCAAGCATGACCCCAAGCTTCCGGTTGCTGGCCATTTCAACCCCCTCCCCTGCTTTCATGCTCACATCTCTGTCCTGGGATTGCTGCAGTGTGAACCTCAACGCAAGCTCGAGGAACAGCATCTCATTTACCAATTAGGCACGCTACAGCCTGCCGGACTGAACATTGAATTCAATAATTTCAGAGCATGACGGGCCCCCCTTTTTTATATTTAGTTACTTTTTTTTTTCTGTGGTTATTTTATTTTAGGTTTTTTAGTGGGTTTAGTTTGTTTCTATTGTGCCTACCCACTGTTTCTGTTTTTTTTAAATTTTTTTAATGTTTGTGCTTGGAGTGCTTTGTGCTTTACGGTCTATTCACACCCTCTCTGTACTAACGCTTTGTCTTTCAGCACACCATTAACATACCGTTTGCCTTTGTTCCATGACCTTCTGGTCAGTTATTCTCTGTGACCTTGTCCCATCAACATCTCTTTTGTTATCTCTTGCCCCACCCCCCGCTTTACTTGCTTGAAATCTTTTACATTTCTAATATTTGTCAGTTCTGAAGAAGGGTCACTGACCTGAAACGTTAACTCTGCTTCTCTCTCCACAGATGCTGCCAGACCTGCTGAGTATTTCCATCATTTCTTGTTTTTATTTCAGATTTCCAGCATCTGCAGTATTTTGCTTTCATACTGAAATCCTAGTTTGTCTTTCAGTTTTGAATTCTGACCAAGGATTGTGCCCAAAACATTAAACTTTTCCTTGGTACTAACTATGCCAGCAATTTCCGTTTCTGTGTAAGATTAGTTTGTGGATTTCCCAGAGATTTTGTGTGGCAAATTTGTTTTCATTTTTTT
The DNA here is from genome assembly GCF_036365525.1 of Heterodontus francisci. Classification (NCBI taxonomy): domain Eukaryota; kingdom Metazoa; phylum Chordata; class Chondrichthyes; order Heterodontiformes; family Heterodontidae; genus Heterodontus; species Heterodontus francisci. The sequence continues at coordinate 28,458,690 of NC_090407.1, read as the reverse complement.
GTTTGTAATGTAATGAAATTGCACAGATCCCATTGGGTCTGGGTTTTTCTTTTCGCCCAATCAGTGATTTTAATTTAGTTGTTGTTCTGACCAATTTGGCTTGTTACAGATTACTGACCAACAGCATCGCAGAACAAATCGCTCCCTCACAGGAACTGAGGACTGTCCAATGACAGAAATCAGTGAAATTCGGAAGTTAAAGAACTTGGAAGCTGAACAAGAGTTAGAGGTGTGTGTGTTTCATTCCCACTTTTGCTTGTCATCTGTAAAAGCCCTATGTTTGATTCTGTGACATTTCCAAAACTCCTTTCTGTCAGGCAAACATGAACATGAAAATCTAGTGAAAAACCTCCCCAGTCTTATTGGTAAAACAGCCTAAAATATAACAAACCATTTAATTAATTGTTAATGAAGTGCAGCTTCCTTACCAGTGTACTTGTATTGTCTGAACACACAGTAGTTAGTGATAACTGTGTGCCCATTCTCAATGGGTGGAATGCAGGAAGAATGAGATCATGAAATGGATTTTGAAAATCTCCACATTCAAGTTTAACAGTTGATGTTGGGCAACAAGAGCCATTGTATATTTATTTAAATGGAGTATGCCAAGAAGAATAAGCACTAGAAATTTCTCCTTGCCCCTTTCCATACTAAGATTGAGGAGAGTGATCAGAAAAAAAAAGAATAGTTGTTAGAGTAAGGAATGTTTTGCTACAGGGAGAAATTGAAGTAGAAACATCTCTTTTCACTTAAAACAAAAGTAGATAATTATTTGAAGCAGAGATAGACTATGAGGAGATGGTGGGATTAATTTTGGATTGCTCTAACAAAGCGTCGGCATAGACAGATTGGACCAAACGGTCTACTTCTGCGCTCAAACTTTTTATTGTTTTTTGGATGTCAGGTTCGCTTTGTAGTGCTGACAAGATGCATTTTCTTCCTGGTTCAGAGAGCACAGTTTGGCAGTGTTCATTCATCCTCTAACATAGCCCAGGATGGATTTAGTTCAGCACAAATTTTGTAGAGCAAGTTGAATTTAGGGGAGTTAAGCTATGGCTCACTGGATAACCTGGCTCTAGTGTTTCCCAGCAGCTTTCTTTCTCGAAGTGAGATAAACCATTTCTGGCTGACATCCCAGCCATCTGTGTGAGCCAATTCACATCCTTTTCCTCCCCACAGGTCTACAAATGCACCAAGCAAGAGCCCCTGTGGCTCAATGAGTAAATGCACCATGCGGTGTTGTATATGAGCCATGCAGAACAGAACGTTGAAGTTTCATTCCTAGTCTTAAGTCAGTCATTTCTCACCTTAATTTCTGTGTAGTGGCCTGCAAACTACACAGGTGTGGATATTGGGTGAAGACCCAATCGGTAGTGGCTGTGATGATCTGCTGGCCGCCTGACACTCACTGCCAAGGGTCACACATGGGTGACATTTTAGAATATTGTCTGTCTGTGAAACTATACCCAACAGCCAGTACCTTAGGAGAATAAATAATTTTAAAAATTCAGTGTGAAGGACGTTGTCTTCAGTAACAGGACTGTGGAATTAAATATTGTACCCATTTAAAATTGTAACATGCACTATGCTGTAACTTTGCAGGTTTTAGTGAAACTGGATGAGGGAATTGGTTTGTCGCTGATTGACAAAGCCCCTGAGGAATTGGTGTTTACCACTTTAACAGGGATAGATGTTCATTACACGCAGACTGCCACCAGTCAGATGCTGGAGGTCAGCATTCAGAATGTACAGGTAAGGACGTGTCTTTTAGCAGCGCACTTTCACATTCTCCAAAGGTTGAGCATTCTGAAGTCCTGGCCAGGATATTTTGAAAACAAGTCCAAAAATGGTAGGGAGGCAGAGTGGTTGAAAAGATTGCAAGCATGCCTTTTTATAGTATGGGTATGCCAGATGCAGGTTCAAGCCTTGGCAGGGAAGTAGTGAATAACTGAGATGACTGGTTGGGGCATGAGAGGGAACCATCGACATAGAGGATTGGGGGGAGCTGCAGTATGCAGATTTGCTCTATATGCTGCTGTAAATTTCCTATGGTTCAGTAGCAGAGAAACATATAAGGCTAGGGAAAGAGAGTGGGGCAGAGGAATTAGAGTCAGCAGAGGCTCCATCTGTGCTTTAAATTGTTATAGCTCTGTGGAATTTGTTCTGATGCCCCCATGATAAGTCTGCCAGCAATAGCTATCTAGATTCTTGCATGTCGCATCACAACTTGGATGGGGTACTGTGGGGTTGTCAACATCTATGGAACAGTATTGCAGCAAGTGTTCATATACTTTAGGATGAGCAAGATGTTGTATTAGAGAGTACAGGGCAGCTAATTGTAAGTTCCTGAACTTGCATTTTGTTTTATTGAAAAGTGGTCCTGATGGTACAAATCTCCACTGAAGGGGGTCTTTAGGATTGTAGGTGAAAGAGCATTTCTTTGGAAAATTGTGTTTGTTCATATGAGGAAAAAGGCCAATGTTTTTTTTGTTTCTTTATTAAATGCTACTCAGACTTTTGTTTCTTTCTGTACCTCACAAGATTGATAACCAACTCTTGGGGACAACGCAGCCTGTGATACTCTCTCTGACCCCCAATAGCCCTGAAAGTGAAACGGAAAGCATTGAATCAGGTCCTGCTGTTCAGATCAATGCAATGAAGATCCCCAGCAAAAGTGCACTGACTGACCTCTTCAAGGTGAATATGCAATAAAGCAGCTGTTTTAAAGTATTCTGCACACTGACATGTTCTAAACAATGTAGTGAAATTCACAGTGACATAGAGAATTACAGCACAGAAACAAGCCAGGCAGCCCAACTTGTCTGTGCTCCACATGAGCTCCTCCCACCCCTCTTCATCTAACTCTATCAACACCTTCAGTACTAAACTTAGATAGGCTTTCAATACAAATAAGATCTGAATCAAATATTTATAATACAACTGAGTGGCTTGCTAGGCCATTTCAGAGGGCATTTAAGAGTCAACCACATTGCTGTGGGTGTGGAGTCTCATGTAGGTCAGACTAGTAAGGATGGTAGGTTTCCTTCCCTAAAGGACGTTAGTGAACCTGATGGGTTTATACAATAACCTGATGGGTTTATACACAATCGACAGTGGTTTCATGCTAACCACTAGACTAACTTTTAACGCCAAATTTATTAATTGAATTCAAATTTGAACCCATGTCCCCAGAGCATTAACCTGGGTCTCTGGGTTACTAGTCTAGTGGCATGACCACTACGCCACTGCCTCTCATTGTTGGGACTAATGTTCAGTTGCCTTTAGTTTCACTGTACAAGGCAAATAGATTTATGTTCAATAGTGGGTTGCATAAACATTCAGTAGCCTCCAATAAAGCAGAATAGACTTCTGTCCCAACTGCCTCATTTGCAGAGGTACTACATGGCATAAAACACACCCCAGAAGACTAGGAGGCCTCAGGTTTGATCCCCAGGTTCAGTTAGATGATCTTAGCTAGGACACCAGTTGCGATACTATAATTGGTCTTGGCATCCCTAACTAAAGGAACACTCAGCCAGGGTTTCTGCACTTGCTCGCCAGCCAGTGGCCCCTACAAGAAAATGCATGGGTATAGATGTCAGGTGAGAATAGGATCAGATTTGGCTGTGATGCACGACCATAGCTGAATAGCCTGCCAACATGCCATTCTACATGTGAAATATACTGGAGGGCTTCCAACACCATGGGGGAGAAAAGTGACTTTTACCCAACTGATTTTGCACCTCCCGAGTGGCCACCAGGTGGCGATCACAACCTGTAAGATTTACCGAAAGCAGGACGTCCGTGCACATGGAATCTGAAGGCGCCCCCATCTTACATGTCCGGTTATCCATCCAGGCTCTAGTTTCCCAACAGTGAGCATGGAAAGGTTGCTTTATCCTACAGTCTCAGGACAAGGGCCAAAAAAAATGATGACCCCTATCCCTTCCAATCACTCATCATCGATGAGACAGTCAACCCTAACTCATTTAAATTGAGGCCCATTCCTATTGGTGAGTTGTTCATAGAAAGGTGCACAGCTCCATGTATTTAACTGGATCTGAAATCTGCCTCACTCTTGGATCACAAAATCTCCCATTTCCCTTGTGTTGCCAGCTCTGAGCATTGATTCAGTGCAGGCAGCAGCCCCATTCCTGGGCTATATTCATAGTACCACATTGGTGTCATGCAACCAAAAACCAGCAATTATGTATTTGTTCTAGTAAGTCCCTTCACTGGCAGGAATTGACTCTACAAATTACATTCATGCTCGATTCATTTGAACAGTAACACCATTGTGTAAAAGGAGCTTTAACTTTGCTTAAAGCAATTATTTTAATGTTTCATTTCCCTCCAGATTTCGTCCTTTCTTGAAGGAGCTGTCTTATGCTGCAGACAATTCCTCAAGTGCAGGCAGCCCTAATGCTTTACCCAAGTGGCCAGTCTTAATATGTGAGCCAAGACTTTAAGTATTAACAAGCATTTTGACTTTGTAGGGCATCACAGCTGAGCCCTATCCTGTCCTCAATATACATTGGCATGTCAGCATTTTTCGGAATCAAGCATGAACCTTAGCTGACTCCCCTCCCCCTGCCCCTTGCCCTGCAGTAATGAGGCCAATTACACTTCAGCTGCTGCCTTGGCTGAAATCAACCAGCTCGGCACAAGCTAGAGATCAAATGTAGCAATTCAGCTTACCAAGAATCAAACTTATAGCTGTGAACTTAGAAGCTATTACCACTTCTACCCCACGTCTTTAGTTTTGCTTGTGTTAGAAGAACCTTGAGAATAAACTCCCCCACCCCCATTTACCTTGTCCATGTAAAATCTGACAAGATAGTTTGTGCTGCTTGTCTATGTATCTGCAGAATTAATGCAAACTCTGTGGACTCCTCAGTATATCAAAGTGATTGCAGGGATTCCGAACACCACTGGCCTTAGGTGCAGTGTTTAGCTTCAGACCACCAGAAATTATGGCCAAATTCTGGGCGCTTAGAAATCGTGTGCAGTGTTGCAGTGCAACTTTTTTGTTCCTTTTTGCCCTTATTTCCTTATATGTCACTTTCACACACACACACACACTCATCATTGGTAAGAAGTAGCAGTGTGATAAGAAGAGGATCTGCAACTCATTCCCCACATGCCCTGTTAGACCTCGATGTGACATCAAGCGGAAAGCAAGCACTTCCCCACACCAAGGGCAGGAAAAATCAGTGGGTCTGTCACTTACTGGTAACCAAATACAGAAACTTAAGGATTTAGGAACAGGGTGCCTTCCCCGATTCTATTTAGGTTCTGTTATGGTGAGGTGTGAAAAAGAACCAAATAGATTGAAGAAAATATTTGAAAATAGGGGTGCTGAAGTGGTAATTACAGAAGTGTGTATTTTGGGGATTGGCTGCCAAAGAAATAATTTATAATGTTTAATTGTCTCATTCAGTGTGACTGGCTATATTTCTGTGTCTGCAGCATCTCATGATCACGGTGCGGAAACTGACAGTTCAAATCGAAGAGAAACTCTTGCTGAAGCTGCTGCACTTCTTTGGCTTGGGGCAGTTGGATCAAGGTACGAGATATAAACCAGGTTGCTGATCTTACTTGGGTGCCCAGTACAAAAAGTACTGCAGATTGTCCCATTGCATGTTAACGTTGGACCCTGCAAACTGCACAAGGTTGACTGTTGCATTATGTTGATGTACTGGTACATTGTCAAAAGGTAGCATGAATTCATAGGCACTGCTTGCCAAGACTGAGTTCTCCATTTTACTTGGCCCATCTCTTGGGGAGTCTAGGAGAGGTATAGAATAATACACTGTAGGATGAGTTGTAGGATGTAGAATGCAGCATTTCTTCATTACTGCCCTGGAGAGTCAGCCTTGATTTGTGCTCAAGTCCGGCTTGAACCCATAACCTTCTGACTCAAAGGTGAGAGTGATACCAACTGAGCTGATTTGAAAGCACTGATTGAAAAGATCTTTATGTGGTCAATCACCTATCCTGTCACACTTCAGAAGTGAGACATAAGAGTTTCTTCATGGGATACCAAAAGAGAGAAAAAAAGGCTCCTGTTTTGTCTAATTTAATCTTTTTTAAGCAACATAGAAATTTTCATTATGGCATTTGTCTCAGAAATGGAGAGAAAATTCAAGCCTTTTTGCTGTACATTCCTACTAATTATTTCCTTCAAACTTGATTTGTAATTTGATTTTTCGAGTTGATGTAAATGGTATTAATAAAGTGTCCACAATATGCTGTGTCCCAAATCTCTCAGAACAGCATTCATCCCCTAAGCATTAGTGTTAATAATTTGTTTTCCCACATCAGCCATTCTTTTTCCCTTTCTGTGATTGTCAATTAATGTTCATTTACAATTGATTTTAAGCTGTGAGCCCACGCACTCCTAGAGTTGCACTGAGACAAACCCAGTTTATTTTGTTTAGGACTTAGTGCAGGCATTCAGTCAGTCTGCCTGGATTTGAACTCATATCGCAGAGGTGAAAGGATCATGCACTTAAGTCAGGTCAATGTGTTACCCAATTCCTTTATAAATACATATATTCATTGTTTAGTAATGTTTCAAGATCAACAAGAAATCTGTCCATATAGAAGTTTTAATTAACTCAAGTTGAAAGTGCGCATGGAGAGCAGAGGACTGCAGTCTCCCTGAAGAGTTCAATAGTTTAGGCTGCTAATTGTGCAGCTAACACTTTGTTTACCTTCCCTGGCTTCGGGATGCTTAGTGTTTGTGATTTTAATTATTTGTACAATCCAGTTTCAGTTAAGAACACTGATTACAATGCACATCTCTTAACAAAAGCTCATTTCACTAACTTAGCATAAATTGTTGTCATTCCACAAGGTGGTTTAATTTGCATTGAAATATATGTGGCATAGAATAGCTCGTCTACAGCCTTCCCGGATACTCGAGGGCTTTTGAATTGATGCCAGTCACCGATTGAGCACCTTTATGACAGAAGGGCCTTATTTCATCTGATGGCCACCAGGGTACACTTCCAACAAGACCTCTGAGAGGTGATCAGGTGTTCATTTTCTTCCTCTTAACTTTTCCCCCCTAAGCTCAGGGAGGCTGAGGTCAACTAACTCAACACAGTGAAAGTTGAACCTAGAGTCTTCCGAGTCTGTGTGGCATTACTTACTGAGCCATTAGCAGAGCTGTCCAAGGACTTTTCTTAAATTAGAATTACTTTTATTAGAAAACTATGGAACAGATTTACATATTTCTATGCTGTTATAACCCTCTGGCTGTGATATTTTGTAAATGTGCATTTTCTTATCAGTCACAATCTCCAGTGGAGGGGTTCCTATGATACATTGGAGTTGTCTAGAGCATCGACATTTCCAACCCTTGAATCCTGGCAATCCAGCCCACAAGCCAAAGTCTATTTATACTTATGTCTACTTACCGGTTTGCCCTATTGCTATTTCTTGGGCCTGGAGGTTTGGAAAGGACTGTTTTTGGGACTGTTGCCCTATTGCTAGATAAATCCTAAATTTATCCAGATTGCAAACTGCAATCTGTTCATATCAGTAGCTTGAGGTACATGCATACTGAGGGAACATGGATTTAAACTTTAAATGTGACCCACAGAGCTCTGTGGGTATGCACTTATGAGGCCCATGAAGGTAAAAAGCTTGCACACTGCTGTAATGTGAAATAGTGAATATCTGAAGTGAGTTGCAGGGTAGAATCTAATTGAGAAGTTCAAAAGAGCTCTGTAGTTTCTTCCTGAATTTTACAGTTAATGTGCAGCCTTGAAAGTGCCTGGGTATGTCCTGTCCACAAAAAGCAGAACAAATCCAGTCCAGCCAGTAGCTGTTCCATCGGTCTACTCTCAATCATCAGCAAAGTGATGGAAGGAGTCGTCAACAGTATTATCAAGCGGCAGTTACTCAGCAATAACTTGCTTGCCAATGCTCAGTTTGGTTTTCGCCAGGGTGACTCAGCTTCACACCTCTTTTTTTTTTATTTCCAAAATATACTTTATTCATTAAAATCTGTAAAAATTACATTGCCAAACAGTTTCAAAGCAGCACCAAAAAATACAAACATTGCAAGGGAAATCAGTTTCCTTCAATACTGTCATGAGTTTCTTCCCAACCCTTCCGTTTCACAATTGTCATGTCAATTACAGTTTTACATTTACAGCAATTGAGAATATTAACGATACAGTTCGAGGGGTTTCCCATGGATCCAGCCCCTCAGTTCAGCTTGGTGGGGGGATCTTACACTGTGGTCTTTCCCCATTGAGCCTTTGCTGCGGCTGCCCCAAGCTTTAGTGCGTCCCTCAGCACGTAGTCCTGGACCTTGGAATGTGCCAGTCTGCAACATTCGGTGGTGGACAACTCTTTGCGCTGGAAGACCAGCAAGTTTCGGGCAGACCAAAGGGCGTCTTTCACCGAATTGATAGTCCTCCAGCAGCAGTTGATGTTTGTCTCGGTGTGCGTCCCTGGGAACAGCCCATAGAGCACAGACTCCTGTGTTACAGAGCTGCTTGGGATGAACCTTGACAAAAACCACTGCATCTCTTTCCACACCTGCTTTGCAAAGGCACATTCCAGGAGATGGTGGGCGACCGTCTCTTCCCCACCACAGCCAACGCGGGGGCACTGTGCGGAGGGGGCGAGACTTCGGGTGTGCATGAAGGATCTGACGGGGAGGGCCCTTCTCACCACCAGCCAAGCTACGTCTTGGTGCTTGTTTGAAAGTTCTGGTGATGAGGCATTCCGCCAAATGACTGACGGTCTGCTCGGGGAACCATCCGACAGGATCCACCGTCTCCTTTTCCCGTAGGGCCTTGAGGACATTCCGTGCAGACCACTGCCTGATGGACCGGTGGTCAAAGGTGTTTTCCCGCAGAAACTGCTCCACGAAGGATAGGTGGTACGGCACGGCCCAACTGCATGAAGCGTTCCGCGGCAATGTGCCCAGGCCCATCCTTCGCAACACCGGGGACAGATAGAACCTCAGCACGTAGTGACACTTGGAGTTTGTGTACTGGAGGTCTACACACAGCTTGATCCAGCCGCACACGAAGGCGGTCATCAGGATGAGGGCCACGTTGGGTACATTTTTCCTGCCCTTGTCCAGAGATTTGAACATCGTGTCCCTCCGGACCCGGTCCATTTTAGATCCCCAGACGAAGCGGATAATGGCTCGGGTGACTGCCACGGCGCAGGAGTGGGGTATGGGCCAGACCTGCGCCACATAGAGCAACAACGTGAGCGCCTCGCACCTGATGATCAGGTTCTTACCCACAATGGAGAGAGATCGCTACCCCCACATGCCCAACTTTTGTCGTACCTTGGCTACTCGCTCCTCCCAGGTTTTGGTGCACGCCCCGGCCCTTCCGAACCATATCCCCAGCACCTTCAGGTAATCTGACCTGATGGTGAAGGGGACAAAGGATCGGTCAGCCCAGTTCCCAAAGAACATGGCCTCGCTCTTGCCGTGGTTAACATTGGCTCCCGAGGCCAGTTCGAACTGGTCGCAGATGTTCATCAGTCTGCGCACGGACAGCGGATCCGAGCAGAAGACGGCGACGTCATCCATGTACAGGGAGGTTTTAACCTGAGTGTCTCCGCTGCCTGGGATTGTCACCCCTTTTATGCTCGCATCCCTCCCCAAACCCCATTTTGGAAAGCACGTCCATCATGTAGGTGTGCGATATCCTGTCAAAAGCCTTCTCCTGGTCCAGGCTGATGAGGTAGGTGTCCACCCTCCTGTCCCGTACGTAGTCGATCGTATCCCTGAGTAGCGCGAGACTATCAGAGATCTTCCTGCCGGGTACAGTACAGGTCTGATCGGGGTGAATCACCAACTCCAGAGCAGACTTGACTCGACTGGCTATGACTTTGGACAGAATCACCTCATTATAGCCTTGGTCAAAACATAGATAACACAGTTGAACTCCAGAGGTGAGGTGAGAGTGACTGCCCTTGACAAGAAGGCAACACTTCACAGTGTGTGGCACCAGGAGCCCTAACAAAATTGGAGTCAGTGGGAATCGGTGGTTGGGGGGATGATGGCAGGGAAACTCTCCAGTGGTTGGGACCGTGCATAGCACAAAGGAAGATGGTTGTGGTTGTTGGAGGCCAATCATTTCAGCCACAGGAATTCTGGCCTCTTTTGCATCCCTGATTTTAATCACTCCACCATTGGTGGCCACGCCTTCTGTTGCTCTAAGCTCTGGAATTCCCTCCCTATACCTCTCCGCCACTCCACTTCACTTTCCTCCTTTGAGACAATCCTTCAAACTTACTTCTTTGATCATCTTTTGGTCATCTGCCCTAATATCTCTTTTTGTAGCTTGGTGTCATACTTTGTTTTATAATGCTCCTGTAAAGCGCCTTGGGACGTTTTATTACGCTAAAGGTGCTATATAAATTTGTTGTTTTTGACCACGCTTAAATTGCAACCACATTTCCGCAGCCTCCCAGCTCCAGGGACCCGGGTTCAATTCTGGGTACTGCCTGTGTGAAGTTTGCAAGTTCTCTCTGTGACTGCGTGGGTTTTTGCCGGGTGCTCTGGTTGCCTCCCACCGCCAAAAGACTTGCAGGTGATAGGTAAATTGGCCGTTGTAAATTGTCCCTCGTGTAGGTAGGTGGTAGGGAATATGGGATTACTGTAGGGTTAGTATAAATGGGTGGTTCTTGGTCGGCACAGACTCGGTGGGCCGAAGGGCCTGTTTCAGTGCTGTATCTCTAAATAAAAATAAATTTAAAAAACTGCACAAGTGCATAAGCTCTTGAAAATGATCGTGGGGATCTTCAGTATGGTAATGGTGAATTCGACAGAGCACCCTTTCAAGAAAGAAAACTTCAGCCAACTTTATCTCTAAAATAAAGATGCTGTTAGTGAGTTGCTAAATGCATGAGGTTTGTGTTTAATTGAAATTTCTGTCAGCATTATTTAATGATTGCTTGTTGCCAATTTAAAACGCTTGCCATCATCATCGTATGGTGCTGAAAACTTTTATCTCATTATCGTTGAACAGCGAGGTTTAAATTTCAGTCAGGTATATGGTTGATAACTATATTCAGCCCTGCTGTCTGTAGAAGAAGCAGCTCCGTAAACCTCCTATTAATTGCATTCATTATGAAGGAGCAGTTCATTTCCTCAGATATGAAGGTCCGACAAGGGTCTGTTACTTTAAGTAGCCTGTCACTCTGTCTCCTTCCTTCCCTCACAGATGTAGAAAAGCCAGATGAAAATGCCTCTGAGCAGAACAATGAGCAAGGTGGGACAGCAAAGCGCTACTATTTTGAAAACCTCAAACTCAGCATGCCACAAATCAAGATGAGCGTGTTTACCTCCAGCAAGTTGCCTGTGGAGCTCAAGGTGAGTTTTTTCCGGACCATGCTGTATGCATCTTAAGGAACACAAAACAAATTTTTTAACAAAAGAGACTTGGTAATGTGATTGCCAGAGGGCCCCACAATCTTGGCCAGAGTTATGGGTTCAATAAGTTTAATTACTTCTGAGAAATAGTAAAAGAAGAAACACATTACTAGCAAAAGATGTCTGAAATACAGCCACTGCTATACTCAGTTTTTGAACCCCAGGGACTTACCCGCATTTTGAAACAGAGCAGCAACCTCAGATAGTAATGCCAAATTCAAGTGAGTCAGCTTATATACAGCTTAGTTTGGAGACAAAATTGCACTAAATTAATTTTTAATTTAAGCCTGTAACTTGGCTTGGATAATATGCATTCATGTGTAATGCTTGTATTGGATGCTTTGCATTATAATTCTTCACAGTTCCCTTTTTCTGGCTCCATAATTCCAGTTATTTCTCGATGAAAGTTGTGTGTTGCAGAGTTTACAACAAGTACCAGAATATGATAAATTTATGGTATTGCTTCCTTCCTCCTTTTTCACTCTTCCCCCACCGCCCCTTTCACTGCCTCTCTTTCAAACCTCCTTCAACCGCCCCCCCCCCTTTTCCAGGCCTCCACCTTTTTCACCTGCCCCCTTTTCCACCCTCTTCTCTCTCTTTCCCCCCCCCCCACCCCACCCTTTTCAGAACCCCACACCACCCTTTTCAGGTCCTGATCTTTCTATCACCCTCCACCACCCACACACACACCTTTTCCACCCTCGCACCATTCACTGCCTCTTCTCTCTACCTTTTTCTCTTCTACCTTTTTTTTCATCCCAGTTTGTATTTTATCTAGAGTTAGTGTATGACCATACCTCTTTCTGTTGAAATTTATTAAAACAGTCACACTTCTGCATATGGAGAGTTGAGAACAAATGTGGATTTCAGGTGAAGCAGAGTTAGAGAATCATGGATAATTGGGTGAGGGCTTGCAGACATAATTCAGTCCCCATATTAAAATCATGCGTCTGTCCTTAATTTTCCATAACATTTTGATTTTATGTTGTCATTTATGGTTAAATAAGAAAACCTAACATCAGTTTGGATAGCAGGGAAGTAGAGTTGGTTGGAGCAGTAAGTGTTTCACTGCCGTACAGACAGATGAAAAGCCAAGGTGCCACACTGATGTGGTGGAGGGATTGTAATTACAGTCGGATCAGTTTTTATATAGACAGTTTATATGACAAATATGGGCTCAACTTATAATCGGAAATAGTGGCACAACAGTGTTGAAAAATTGAGAACAAAGAGTAAGGTTTTTTCAGTTAGAAATCTGTGCTGATGCAGTCTTTTAATATAGATAGATTTGGGCATCCATGGAAACTAAAGAAAAGTACAAGGAAATTAAAAGACTTAGACTGATAGCGCACCTTATTCAGTCCCAGAAATTTCTCAACATGTTTCACACATAGTGGATTACTTGCAGCAGTAGTCACTCTTATTACTGCGCCAACAAACACTGGATCAGCTTATAAGAAATCCAAACTACATGTGATTCAGGAAATTTCAAGCTATGTACGAAGGGATCAATAGGGCGCTTGGCCCTGCCATCACCAAAGTTGCTCCCCTGAAGTCAGCGGATGGTCAAGTACTCACCAACAGAAGTCCTGCTGGGCTGTACACTACTGTGAGCTCTACTTCTATGAGTCACATATCTCCCAGTCTCTGCTCAACGCTCTCCTGAAACTTCCTGTCACAGATGAGTTAGATGCAAAACCCTCATCACTGGAGCTCGGGAAGATCATAGGGCACCTAACGAACAGGAGGACACCCGGCAAGGACAGAATCCCAGTCGCTCTGCTCAAGCACGGGATGTCCCATCTATTGCCACACCTTTATGAGCTTCTCCTTCTCTACTGGAAAGTAGGCTCTGTTCAACAGGAAATGAGTGATGCCAAAATCATCTCACTTTACAAAAACAAAGGCAACAGAGGAGACTGCAGCAACTACAGAGGCATCTCACTCCTTAGCATCACAGGGAAGGCCTTTGCTCGGGTCACACTTGTGTCATAAGAGCTTTGTTTTTTTTTATTTGAAAGCTAAGAATTCTGTGTGCTCTTAAAGACTAAGAAAAAGAATTTTCTGTAAACACTGAATGTTAAAACTTGATGTTTGAACTGAGTGCATAGACTGCGAGACACCTGGTTCCAAGCAGCTCAACAGGGAAATGACAATAAGATTTATGACTGTCACATGACTTATTGTTCGAGTTTTAGTTTCAGTTTTGCAGCGTGAAAAAGACCAGGGAGCTGGAAGCAGCTAGCAGTGAGCTGGCTGGGACCTGTATTTGCAGACCAGAGGGAAAAAAAACCTACTCTCTAAAAAGATTTGCGCCTCTTGGAAAAAGAATTCCTACATTGTGGTATGGCTGTGGTCTGCCTGGAGAGAGAGATTTCCAGGAAAAGAGGAGTTGCTGCTCTCTGTGGAGAAAGGCTCATTTGCTGAGAGGAAGCCCTGAATTTTTAAAGATGGCAGATTCCTATTGCCTCCACTCTCTGAAAAATATCTGCCTCAGGAGTGATTCCTGTTGCCTCTTATGTTTTAGGAGATCCGGAAAGCTCAAGAAAGCTTCTATTGCTAGACTACTGTTTAAAAACCCAAGTAGACCGGTTGCTACACCCTTTGCTGAAAGGTATGTGTGACACCTGCTGCAGACGAAGTGCCATGAACGCCTACCCATCACAAACTGTTCATTAACCTCGCCTGGAGAGACTTCAAGTGGCATCCAGCTATTCGACTCTGGGACACCTCACTGACCAGGAAATATCCTACCAGAATGTGACAACCTAATTATTTTATTCCTAAGAAAGTCATAATCCGAAAACTTCCTTTTTTTTTTCCAGTTAACTGCTTTTTTTTAATGCATGTGTGTGTGCCAGAGGGTTAGGAAGAATAAGGAGTTATAACGTCTTTTCATATATAGATTTATCTCATTATTGTTTAAAACTTAGTTTATAAATAAATAGTTGATTTTGTTGTTTAGAGAAACCTGGTTTCGCATGCTTTATTCTGGGGGATAAATAAAGTGTTTAATTTGGCTATTTTCCAGTAGGTGGGATACTTTATATTTGATATGCTATGATCTGTGGAGTAGTGGGACTGAATTAACAGTGCATTACTCCTGTCTTGGTCGTAGCGCTTAAAAGACTCCATCTACTTGCAGACCAAGTGTACCCGGAAGCAGTGCGGTTTCCGTGCCTGCAGATCTATTGTGGATATGATCGTCTCCATATCCCAGGTGCAAGAGAAGTGTAGGGAACAGAGTATACCCTGTTACCTTACTTTCGTCGATCTCACTAAGGCATTCGACACTGTCAGCAGGGCGGGGCTCTACATGATTTTGGGAAAAATTAGCTGTCCACTGAAGCTTCTCAGTCTCATCCACTCCTTCCATGAGCACCACATGGCTCCACTTCTGATAGTTTTGGAGTGAAGAATGGAGTGAAACAGGGTTGTGTCCTAGCACCCACTCTTTTTGGCATCATCTTCTCCATGCTCCTGACCTTCACCTTCCCTGCAGATATGGAAGGAGTCTACTTACACAGTGGATCAGATGGCAAGCTCTATAATCTATCAAGGCTGAATGCAAAGACAAAAACAGATCACGTCCTGATCAGAAAACTCTTCTATGCTGATGATGCTGCATTAGTCGCTCACACGGAAACTCAGCTACAAAGATGCATGGACAGTCAGTCCCATGCCTGCAATTGTGATCATGGGACCAGGTGTTGCATCTCCGTCCCAATTACACTACATAACACCCCACTGGAAGTGGTTAGCAAATTCTGCTACCTTGAGTCCATGGTGATAGACAATCTGTCCCTTGATAGAGAGCTCGATACGTGCATAGGGAAAGCAGCTATCGTTTTTGGCCAACTTGCAAAGCGCGCATGGGATAACACCAAGCTGACCCTTAGGACCAAGCTCATGGTTTATAAGGCCCGTGTTCTCAGCACCTTCTTGTATGGCTGTGAAACATGGGTGACTTACAGCTACCAGGAAAAGAAGCTCAATAATTTCCATCTTTACTGTTTGCGGCACATTAGGGGTATATCCTGGCAGGACAAAATCACAAATGTGGCAATTCTCCAAAAGGCAGAGCTCCCAAGTATGTTGGCACTAATCAAACCCTGGTGGCTTCGGTGGAACGGACACGTCCGCAAGATGGAAGACAGTCGCATGCCCAAGGACCTTCTGTATGGTGAGGTAGCTGGGGCCAGACGACCAGTGGGATGCCCAGAGCTCCGCTTCGTGGATGCTTGCAAGCATGACATGGAGGCCCTAAATGATGACTATTGCACTTGGGAGTCACTAGCTGGCGAAAGAGGGAAATGCGACACATCCAGTGGACTGGCGTGCACTACCACAACGACCAGTTGCTACAGCGGCTTGGCAACAGGTGCCAACGTCAAAAACAACAATTCACAGCGTCACTTGACGGCTTCGCGTGCAACACTTGCAGCAGAACCTGCCTCTCAAGGATTGGACTTCACAGCCATCAACAAAGGTACACCAAGAGAAGGCACCCCACCTAAATGGATTGTTTGCTGCGTGTCCATCATCTTTCATAGATGGAAGAATGCCAACCGAGTCATTCTTATGTAGGCAATACAGCAGTTCTCCATTACACAAGATCCCACAAATAGTCGTGAGATGAATGACCAATTAATCTGTTTTTGGTTGTGTTGGTTAAGGGTGGCTATGGTTCAGGACACTGGAGGTAAACCCTGCTCTTCAAATGATGCTCTGCTTTCTTTAGTACCCATTTGAGCTATGGATATAAACAGATAGACACTTGGTGTAACATCTCGAACAAAGGACATTCAGCCCTCCAAGCCTGCCATTTTTTAGGTTATCACTGCCACATTCAGACTTTCAACCTTTGCAAATGACAAGATCAAACTATATGAATCATCCTAATCCTATGACATATTTGACTCCCAGTGGTCTGTCAATAGCAGTTGTCACTAAATAGAATAAAAATGACAGGTTAGTTTCTTACAGCAGCCTGAAGCACTGTTCTGCCTGTAACATGACATTCCGAGTGCGTGTCCACTGTGAGCTCTCCGAACTATTCATCTTTTGCTGCTGTCGTGCAAGTATCAATTTGGTGGATTTTTTTGTTGCAGGCTTTGAAGGGCATGCTGGGAATCCGGTTGATCCGGTTTGAGGATGCAGTTATTCACTTGGATCCATACACCAGAGTGCACCCATATGAGACACAGGAATTTATCATCAATGACATTCTCAAGCACTTTAAAGAGGTGAGGATTAAAGTGACCTGTAGAGCTGGTCAGATCTTGCCTGGTTGGTCAGATCTTGCCTGGTTGGTCAAGAACAGGGTTGTCCAACCTTTTCGTGTGGGGGGCCACGTTACAATTTTTGTCACATGGGGAGCCAGTGTGATAAGTTCAGAAAGATAAAGGCATCAAAATTTATCTTACTATTAATCAAAACAGCAACAAATGTTCATATTATGAAGGAGCTTTAAATGAGAAGACTAATTTATTGACTTATCTTATTGATCTCTCTATCCCCTCCTACTCCCTCTCCCTCTCTGTCCCCTCCCCCTCGCTGTGTCCCCTCCGTCCCGTCCGCCCCCCCGCGCAGCTGACAGCAGGAGCAGCGGGCTTTTAAAAAAACAACAAATCTGTCCAAAGTTGGGGAACGGCTGTACCCACTGTCAGCTGTGAAGCTAACTTGCGGTGTTTTTTAAAAAAGCAGCTCTGCAAGAAGGCAGCAACAGGACATTTCCCATCTCCAGTCGCGGACTCCTGGTGAGGATGAGGAACGGCCCAGGTGCAGTTTGCATCCGCGGGCCGGATGGAAATCTTTGGCAGGCTGTATGTTGGACAAGCCAGGTCAAGGACAAGAAAATAATTTTCCAGTGGATGAATGTGTCCCGAATGGGAAGTGATGATTCCTTCTAAGAATAAGCTTTTTCAGTCTAAGCACTGATGCACGCGCGTGAAAGTACAGCCCAACGTATATTTAATGGCAAAGCAGGTTCGAAGGAGCAAATGGCCTACTACTGCTCCTGTTATGTTGCATTCTTAGTCTGTGCAGACTATAGAACAGTATCAAAAGTGTTTTACTTTCTTCTGCCAGCACTTACTTCTGTGCACACCACCCCACCCCGACACCATCCCTGGGCAAGTTCTGAAGGATAAACAACTGGTTTGACAAAGTTCTGTATTAATATTTCAGTATGGGATAAGGTTTGCTGGGCAGTGTAGTGCAGATTAAAACTTAGAACAGGGTTGTCCAACATCTGGCCCGCCAATCTGCCTGTAACTCAGCTCTGATTGACAACTCCCATGTACGTCAGGTGGAGGGTGTAGGAGGGAGATGTGCCTGACAGGCAGATAGACCCCTGTCTGTGATTGGTCTCTCCCTGTGACTGACAGGAGCTTCCCAGGCTGTGTTAGCACTGATTGGTGGAATGTGGCGCAGGAGCCCTTGGATCGGCCACCCCTGCTGCTTTCGCAGTGGTTCAGTAAATGTCCTGTATCCTGTATGCTGGGCAGGTTTCCGTCTCCACTCGCCCCAACTTAAATGATACAGGCATGGTAAGTATCTGGTTGTGGGAATGGCTGCTGTGGGGAACACGGAGCAGGGGACATGAGGGGTGGAGAGAGAGAGAGAAAGGGGAGAGAGGGTAGAGAGAGTCAAAGAGTCATTTACTTATGGCACAGAAGCAGGCCATTCAGCCCATCGAGTCCATGCCAGCTCTCCACAGAGCTATGCAGTCACTCCTACTCCCTGGCTCGATCCCTGTAGCCCTGCAAGTCTATTTCTCTCAGGTGGCCATCCAACTTCCTCTTGACGTAATTGATTGTCTCCGCTTCCACCACCCTGAGGGCAGCGAGTTCCAGATCATTACTACCCGCTGTGTAAAAGAATGTTTCCTCATATTCCCACTGCATCTTTTGCCCAAACTTTCAATCTGTGTCCTGTATTCCGAGAGAGGGGGAAAGAGAGACAAGGGCATGCCCAGAGAGAGAGGGGAGGAGAGATCAAGATCTCTCCTGACGGATGTATATCTATCCAGAATTCTCTGCATCGCTACATCAAGTGTGCGGGCAGAAATTGACTACTTATTCAAGTAAAAACAATGCCTGGTATGTCACTAAATCAGTTTTCAATATAGTGACGAGAAAGTAAGTCAATAAATTAGTCTTATTTAATGCTTCTTCACCAAAATGCACATTTGTTGTTGTTTTTATTAAGAATTTTTGGTGCCTTTATCTTTCGAAATTTGCTCACCGGCCCCACTGGGCCGAGCAAAAGTTGTAATGCATCCCTCTGCCCAGAAAGGTTGGACACCCCTGTATTAGAAGGATGGTCTACTCCAATCTAATCAAATAACTGTATTTGTGATCAAGTGTGCAACTTGTCGCAGTTCACTGGTTCTCCCAACATCTGAGCTGCTGGTCACACTCAAGGCCATTATGTTGGATCTTGGACAGGTGAATAAGGTAACCCAGGGATTGTTTATTAATTTTCTTGGTTTTATTGTTCACAATACTGGATTCCTGTTAAACATTTTTTGTTACTTTTTTTCCTTCCAGTCTTGGAATTGCAGAGTTACATTGTTTTGACCACAAAGAGAGCCTCATAGGCAAGCCCTCCACTACCTAATCTATTTGGTCATTCTTCATGTGTGAACCTAGGCAGTAAAACTAGACAGACAAGCTCTTCAGTCCTTCTTGGAGCATCAAGGTTGAGTCCAGAATTGCATTCGCCCAATCTCCACTTGTGTGTACTTTCCAAACTGAAATGGGAACTCTGGCTGATTCTCCCCCACCACCAACCCCTCACTACCTGGCTAAAAAAGACTGACAAATTGTGACACCCCTTTTCACATCAGCTAACTTATACAGAACATGGATTGAACCTGGGACATTCCTGCAGGGCTCAATACTAGACAGGATAGTGTATCTACTAAATGATCTATTAAAGAAACATAGATTTTGTTACTTTAGACATTTCATGTGGCACACTTGATATGCATAAATCATCATTAGTTGGTGGCATCTCTGACTCCCAATTGTCAATACTAATGTGCTATAAATTGAGTTCTTGCAACAGCCTACAGCAATACCCTACCTGTTATTGTCCATGACACATCATTACTGCGTGCATTTGTCGCTGTAATTCTACCCATTTCTCCCTCATCTGTGTTACTTGTCAATTTTGTTGATATAAATGTCTGATCTCAGTTCTCCAGATCATTGGCTTCTCTGATGGTTCAGAGGACAAAGGTACTTCAAGGTATGAGATTAAATCATACAGGCTGTAATTGTGTTAGAAATGGGATAGGTCAGAAATTCAATTCAGTGTCTGTGATAATTTAACTAGTCTCAGCCAGGACAGTGGTGTGGGTACAACATTTTACCTTCATTTCCCCTCTTGAGCTCAGGATGCTATGGATTGACCTTGACTGACTCCCTTACTGCAAAATACAATGATCCCCACCCCTCCCCATTCCCCAATAGCCTACTGATAGTCGATCTCTGGGTTTATGCACATAGAATGTCCATTTGGGTGAGGTACTAGAGGCTTGGTGATGCTAATGGAACTATATGCTAGCCTGCGTCAGTCCCTTCAGGGAATGCAGAGGTCATATGTCGTGAACAGAGCTTCAAAATTACTATTAAAGAGAATGTGTCAGGAAAGAATCTAGTACTAAAAGTACCTGCACCTTTTATCTTGATTTTTCCCAGTTGGTTTGTGATCTGAATTGTTTTCCAAGTCAAAACTCTGTACGAACACTTCTTTCAATTGAATGGGTATCGTAGTGTAGTGATATTGTTACTAGACTGGTAACCCAGAGAATCAAAATTCTACCATGGTACAGTTTGAATTGAGTTTCCAAAAAAATTTGGAAATAAAAAGCTGGTATCAATAAAAAGTGAACATGAAGCTGTTGGATTGCCATAAAAATACTACTGTTGAATTATTGTCCTCTAAGAAAGAGAACTCACCCAGTTTGACCTCTATGTCATAAGATCATAAGAAATAGGAGCAGGAGTACGCCAGCTGCACCTTTCAATAAGATCATATCTGATTATGGCCTTACACCCAATTTCCTGCCTGCACCCCCCTGCCACCCCCCCCCCCCCTTTAACCCTTTACTGCCTTATAGATCAAAAATCTGTCTAATTCAACCTTGAATATATTCAATGACCCAGCCTCCACTGCTCTCTGGGGAAGAGAATTCTAAAGATTAATGACCCTCAGAGAAGAAATTCTTCCTCATCTCTGTCTTAAAAGGGAGACCCCTTATTTTTAAACTGTGCCCCCTAGATCTAGAATTCCCCCACGAGGGGAAACATCCTCTCAGCATCTCAAGCCCCCTCAGAATCTTGTACGGTTCGATAAGGTTCTACGGTTCTAAACCCCAGTGAGTATAGGCTCAACCTGTTCAACCTTTCCTCATAAGACAATCCTTTCATCCTAGGAATCAGCTTAAAGAACAAAGAACAGTACAGCACAGGAACAGGCCATTCAGCCCTCCAAGCCTGCTTGATGCCTGTCTAAACTAAAACCTTCTGCACTTCCGGGGTCCGTATCCCTCTGTTCTCATCCTATTCATGTATTTGTCACGATGCCTCTTAAACGTCGCTATCGTACCTGCTTCCACCACCACCTCCGGCAGCAAGTTCCAGGCACTCACCACCCTCTGTATAAAGAACTTGCCTCGCACATCCCTTCTAAACTTGGCCCCTCGCACCTTAAACCTATGTCCCCGAGTAACTGACTCTTCCACCCTGGGAAAAAGCTTCTGACTATCCACTCTGTCCATGCCACTCATAACTTTGTAAACCTCTATCATGTCGCCCCTCCACCTCCGTCGTTCCAGTGAAAACAATCGGAGTTTATCCAACCTCTCCTCATAGCTAATGCCCTCCAGACCAGGCAACATCCTGGTAAACCTCTTCTGTACCCTCTCCAAAGCCTCCACCACCTCCTGGTAGTGTGGCGACCAGAATTGCACGCAATATTCTAAGTATGGCCTAACTAAGGTTCTGTACAGCTGCAGCATGACTTGCCAATTTTTATACTCTATGCCCCAACCGATGAAGTCACGCATGCCGTATGCCTTCTTGACTACCTTATCCACCTGCGTTGCCACTTTCAATGACCTGTGGACCTGTACGCCCAGATCTCTCTGTCTGTCAATGCTCCTAAGGGTTCTGCCATTTACTGTATACTTCCCACCTGCATTAGATCTTCCAAAATGCATTACCTCACATTTGTCCGAATTAAACTCCATCTGCCATTCCTCCTACATCGATATCCTGCTGTATCCTATGACAATCCTCATCACTATCCGCAACTCTATCAACCTTTGTGTCGTCCGCAAACTTACTAATCAGACCAGCTACATTTTCCTCCAAATCATTTATATATACTACAAACAGCAAAGGTCCCAGCACTGATCCCTGCGGAACACCACTCGTCACAGCCCTCCATTCAGAAAAGCACCCTTCCACTGCTACCCTCTGTCTTCTATGACCGAGCCAGTTCTGTATCCATCTTGCCAGCTCACCTCTGATCCTGTGTGACTTCACCTTTTGTATCAGTCTGCCATGAGGGACCTTGTCAAAGGCTTTACTGAAGTCCATATAGACAACATGCACTGCCCTTCCTTCATCAATCATCTTCGTCACTTCCTCAAAAAACTCGAACAAGTTAGTGAGACACCACCTCCCCTTCACAAAACCATGCTGCCTCTCGCTAATAAGTTGATTTGTTTCCAAGTGGGAGTAAATCCTGTCCCGAAGAATCCTCTCTAATAATTTCCCTACCACTGACGTAAGGCTCACCGGCCTATAACTTCCTGGATTATCCTTGCTACCCTTCTTAAACAAAGGAACAACATTGGCTATTCTCCAGTCCTCTGCGACCTCACCTGTAGCCAATGAGGATGCAAAGATTTATGTAAAGGCACCAGCAATTTCTACCCTTGCCTCCCTCAGTATTCTGGGGTAGATCCCATCAGGCCCTGGGGACTTATCTACCTTAATGCTTTGTAAGACGCCCAACACCACCACCTTTTTGATAACAACATAACCCAGACTATCTACACTCCCTTCCCTAGACTCATCATCCACCAAGTCCTTCTCTTTGGTGAATACTGATGCAAAATACTCATTTAGTACCTCGCCCATTTCCTCTGGCTCCACAATAGATTCCCTCCTATGTCCTTGAGTGGGCCAAGCCCTTTCCCTGGCTACCCTCTTGCTCTTTATATACGTATAAAAAGCCTTGGGATGCTCCTTAATCCTGTTTGCCAATGACTTTTCATGACCCCTTTTAGCCCTCCTAACTCCTTGCTTAAGTTCCTTCCTACTTTCTTTATATTCCTCAAGGGCTTCGTCTGTTCCCAGCCTTCTCGCCCTTATAAATGCTTCCTTCTTCTTTTTGACTAGGCTCACAATATCGCTTGTTATCCAAGGTTTCCAAAACTTGCCAAACTTGTCCTCCTTCCTCACAGGAACATGCTGGTCCTCGATTCTAATCAACTGACGTTTGAAAGACTCCCACATGTCAGATGTTGATTTACCCTCAAACAGCCGCCCCCAATCTAAATTCTTCAGTTCCTGCCTAATATTGTTATAATTAGCCTTCCCCCAATTTAGCACCTTCACCCGAGGACTACTCTTATCCTTATCCACAAGTACCTTAGTGAACCTTCTCTGAACTGCTTCCAATGCAAGTATATCCCTCCTTAAGTAAGGAGACCAAAACTGTTCACTGTACTCGAAGTGCGGTCTCGCCAATGCCCTGTACAGTTGTAGCAAGATTTCCCTACTTTTATTCTCCAACCCCTTGCAATAAATGCCAACATTCCATTTGCCTTCATAATTACTTGCTGTACCTGCGTACGAACGTTTTGTGATTCATCTACAAGGGTACCCAGATCCCTCTACCGCAACATTCTGCAGTCTCTCTCCGTGTAAATAATCTGCTTTTCCATTCTTCCCGCCAAAGAGGACAACCTCACATTTTCCCACATTATACTCCATCTGCCAAATTTTTGTCCACTCTCTTAACCTGTCTATATCTCTTTACTTTGCATCTTCACAACTTGCTTTCCTTCCTATCTTTGTATCATCCGCAAATTTGGCTACAGTGCACTCAGTTCCTTCATTCAAGTTGTTAATATAGATTGTAAATAGTTGAGGCCCAGAACTGATCCCTGTGGCTCTAGTTAGTTTGCTAACCTGAAAATGGCCCACTTATCCCGAGTCTGCCAGTCCCACGCCAATGTGATTGTCTCTTAACTGGCCTCTAAGTAGCCTCATCAGCCACTCAGTGAGACAACCACCTTCTCAATGATGGCCTATAAGGTAATGCCCACATCCCTAGAATGAATATTTTTTTAAAAAGTTGATTTCAAAAGCAGTAAAATGTGTCTTTATTATCAGGAGTTGATAAGTCAAGCAACTCGAATCCTGGGCTCGGTGGATTTTTTGGGTAATCCCATGGGGCTTCTGAATGATGTATCAGAGGGCTTCTCAGGGCTGATCAAATATGGAAACGTTGGAGGCCTGATACGAAATGTCACGCATGGTGTTTCCAATTCAGCTGCTAAGGTACGTTACACAAACATAAATGAAGCTGACTAGTGTTTTGTTCATGATGCAGCTGATAATGTGCATAGATTTATATTCATCTACTGGGCGGGAATTTCTTCTTTTAAAATGGTAAATTTTGAGAATATGATCGATGTTTTTAGTTAAAGTCTGATTTAGCCTGTGGTATGTTAATCCTCTGGTCTTGAAAATATTGAAGTCGAAGATTCCAGTGTGATCTCAGTAGGATGTACTGATGTGTATGTAAAATTCACAATCACACTGGGTGTTTTATATTCACCAGGACTTTGATCTAGTCTGATGCTGGATATGGAAAATGTTTGTATTATATTCATTTGATATTGCAGTTGGGACTGCACATCAAAAATAATTCATTAGCTGAGGAGCATTTTGGGACATCCTGACGTTGTGAAAGATGCTTTATAAATACAAGTTTATTTTCTCTGAATAGTGAAAATGCCCAGCAGTGTAATTATAGATTTGCCCTTCCAGTCATAATTTGTGCATGAAGTGAGCATTTTGAGCTGAACAACACTAGAGTGACAAGAAGTCTGTCATTGGTAGCAATAGGAACAATAGGAAGTATCTCACAAAGTGCT
This sequence comes from Heterodontus francisci, assembly GCF_036365525.1. Lineage (NCBI taxonomy): Eukaryota > Metazoa > Chordata > Chondrichthyes > Heterodontiformes > Heterodontidae > Heterodontus > Heterodontus francisci. The sequence continues at coordinate 28,434,085 of NC_090407.1, read as the reverse complement.
TTGGCACGATACTAAATGATACTGGCTAAATGGTAATTTTTAAAAATTGCATACTAGTGCCAATACACGAATAACCCTAGTGATCTACACAGTAATTTTGTCTGACGAGACTCCTAACACAGAGGTTTGCTTAGTGGAACATGGTTCCAAGAATCAGGTGCAGAAGTGAGTGTGTCCAATTTGTAATTCCAATTTTCTGACAATTTTAATTTGCACACCTGGCCTTGTTTGAAAATTCTAATCTACAAAGAATTGCAACATAAAAGAGAAGGTGGCTGTAACAAGGATATTTATAAAGTATATACAGTGCTGGAAAAGCACACTAGGTCTATCAGCATCTCCAATGAGAAAATACAGGTTAATGTTGCACTAACTGAACTAAGTGGGTGGGGCAATATATCAGACTCTTGTTGGAAACGGTCATGATGGATTTGATGGTCTGCAAACAGAACTGTAGCAGCAAGTACTTTGTGTTCTCCAAAAAATGGATCTAGGTAGGTTAAAAATGCTAATCACTGTTACTTCCTGTCAACCACTTGCTGACAGGATGTGAGTGACTGAATCTGGAAATCCAAAAGGGTGTCACCCTGTGGGAAGAGCAGTAACCAATAATTAAGAATTATCTTTTAACATTGTCATTAAAGTACTTCCTCCTCTACTTGACTTCTCTATTTCATAATTACTGTAAATGTCAGCATATAAGTCACACTTGAATTTGGGGAATGGAGTGAAGCCGTTGTTATTTATTCATACAGATATACTGGCAGTTTTCAGGCTTCTAAAACCAAAGCCCAACACTACTACTTTATGGGCAGTTCTCAGTCACATTTGAGAGTAATCTTGTTTTGTGGGTAAGTTTTATAGTTTAGTACGCCAGGTGCAGAGCTTCATACAGCAGGAGCACATATCAGGAATCTGGGTAGAGGTGACTGCACGTGATTCATAGCCCGCCCAGTTTTTAAATTATTCAAAATTAATACCCAGACGACACTGTTAAGTTCCAGTTTCTGCTGGCAAGTTTTGAGTTCTAAGTGAAAAGAGTTTAGGGCAATGCTTAGTGGAATGAGAGTATATCAAAGAACTACCCATAATTTAGCATTCTTTGGCTGTCTTTGGAACATCATAGAACCATAGAAAAAGTATAGCACAGAAGAAGGCCATTCATCCCATCATGTCTGCGCCAGCCGAATAAACTATCCGCCCAAACTAATCCCACCTTCCAGCCCCTGGTCCATAGCCCTGCAGATTGCAGCACCTCAGGTACGTGTCCAGGTACCTTTTAAAAGAATTGAGGGACTTTGCCTCCACCACCATTCCTGGCAGCGAATTCCAGAGACCCACCACCCTCTGGGTGAAAAAGTTTCCCCTCAAATCCTTCTACCAATCACCTGAAATCTGTGCCCCTTGGTAACTGACCTCCCTGCCAGGGGAAACAGATCCTTCCTGTCCACTCTATCTAGGCCCCTCATAATTTTGTACACCTCAATCAAGTCACCCCTCAGCTTCCTCAGTTCCAGGGAAAACAACCCTAGCCTCTCCAATCTTTCCTCAATAGCTGCAAACTTCAAGCCCTGGCAGCATTCTTGTAAATCTCCCCTCTACTCTCTCCAGAGCAATTATGTCCTTTCCGTAATGTGACCAGAACTGCACGCAATGCTCTAGCTGTGGCCTAACCAACACTCAGTACAGTTCCAGCATCACATCATCATCATCATCATCAGTGCTGCTCTTTTTTTCAAATTGAGAGACTTGGGTGACGGAACAAAATCTATAGGCAAAATATTGTCAAAATTAAGAGTATCAGATTACACTACCTAACCTGTTGGTAACATTGCAAGGATGGGGAAATAAGTGTTTGCTTGAGATGCTCTAGCTTTAATCATACAGGTAATAATCGTGGAACCAAGCGAACACAGCTGAATCACATGTCACAGATATGGATCACAAAATTGTTACAGCGCAGGAGGGCCATTTGGCTCTCCAAACAAGCAGTTCACTTGGTGTCATTCCCCTGCTTTCTCCCCGTAACCCTGTACATTCTTCCTTTTCGTATAGTCGAATTCCCGTTTGAATGCTTCAATTAAAATTGCCTCCACCACACTCTCAGGCAGCACATTCCAGACCTTAACCACTCACTGCGTGGAAAAGTTTTTCTTCATGTCGCTTTTGCTTCTCTTACCCATGACTTTAAATGTGCGCCCTCTTGTTCTCAATCCTTTCATGAGTGGGAACAGTTTCTCCCTATCTTTCTACAGACCGTTGATGATTTTCATGAGCAGAGAGGTAAAGGAGGACAAGGAAGGATAATGCACTACAGCTACAGAGCATGTCATTTGTGATTGGTTAGGGCCATTTTGGTGCTGTGATGAGCAGAAATCTGATCAGACGGATTCAAATATGGAATTGTGGGGAAAATAGACATGAATTTGGGAGGCGACAGCATAATCATGAACCTTGGAGAAGAAAGGGAGATTGGAGTTTGGGCAGTTTGCAAGGACAGAATTAAGGGTAGTTTTATTTTAAAGAATAGAATAATCCCCAATTTGACCAGGTTTATGTTCAGACCTATTTCATTTTTGAGAGTACTGAACATAAGTGACAGGATCTAAATGTTGACGTACCAAGTAATAATGGTGTGAACCATGTTCAGACTCTTCCACCAATTCTATTGATGAACATTTAAGTGGTGAGCATGAACTGATTACATACAGAAGAATATAAAAATATAAATAAAAAATTTAATTGACAAAAATTTAAGTGGGAAGTATTACTGGAGTACAGTTCTCATCATGTGTACATGACATTAAAAATATGTGTGCGTGTCCCATTTTGCAAGGGTTTTATGGATCCACTTTAAAAAGTCAATAAAAGCAATTTTTTTTAAATCCTATTAATTGCAGATCATGACCTGGAACCAAAGAGCTTTGAGTATTATCTGTGTTTGTGTTTTTGGTTTTGTTCAGAGCATTTCAGACTAATGTGGCATTCTAGTTCATGTAAAGTATAATTGCTTTTCCATTTTGTCACAGAGCTCCACTCGGTGAACTCTTCCCGTTTAAGTCTAACCCATCGAGAGCAGTTTAAGATATTTATCTTGGCAAGCAGTTGAGGTTGAAAGAAAGTTCACATCAGCTGGCTCTGCACTTGTCCTTTTGCTACACTGTCTATCTTTTGGTTTAAACAGTACTTTGATCCTAAATATAGTCACCAAAGAGAAATTATCCTTCTCAACACTTGAAATATTTTTCTTCTTGTAGTTCACATGAATATGAATAAACTAGATGCATAAAGATGCATTTTCTTCTGTTTTTGTTCACATAAAAGTTACATTTAATAAGCTGCAGAGTGTGGAAATTGATTTAGAAACTCTGATAGGAGGAAAAAGCAACACAATTTTTACATTTTTCCTGATTCAGGTTTATTCTGAATGTATCTTCACCTATAATTTCTCAGCTGTATTGCAGTGTGTTCAAGATTGTGATGTGATCGGACAAATAATTTTGTAAATCGGGCTAATTTCCAAGTGCTAAAAAGTGTTAAGCAAGACTGTCTTACTATGTTCGTGTGAAGAGCAAGCAGCTGCCCAGTTTTATGCAGGAATCTGCAGATGTTCCATTTTAAATGGTTTTAGGTTGCATCCATAATAATTTACAGCACCTTGTTTGTACCACAGTGCATAGAAAGGTCACTTGGAAACTTATCCCTTGCTTGCAAATTATTTGTCCAAAATGTTGTAACCTGACCAATTTAATACAGTTATAGATGAAGTTGCAATGATATTATTCAGAATCACTGCAACAAATGTTTAATCAAAACTCTTTGTTCATCTGAATTTGCTAACTTTATGCTGTAAATTTCGTACTCTGTACCCTAGTGGAGAAATCAAATTTACCAAAACAATTTCAATGTAGATTATACTTTACAACCTGCTGGATATTGGGCCAGATGAAATACAGTGAGGTTTTTGCAATCATAAAGTTTTCTGGGGGACCTGCTGGCCAGGGTATGTCCGTTTGCACTGTGCATCAGTGTTCTTCTCGTGATAAAGCCATCCTGAGCTGATTGTGTCAGGATACATTTTTTGTGCTGGATGTTTACTGACCGTTCTTAATCGTGCTGTTTTATAATGGGAACATTACATTGATAGTGTTTTGCTATTTGCTAACTACTGCTAACAGGATTTAATCATATGTTTTTAATTGAATAGCAAAATTATACAAGTGTCTGTGTATATATCCTTGAAAATTGTTTGTGGTTTTATTGCCATAATATGGAAGGAAAACGGTTTTATTTTATGGGAAGGGAGATAAATCTTGTTGCAAATGACCTGGTAAAGAAATTGATAAACGAAACAGTGCAAGTGATAGAAATCTGATCAAAAGCAGAACATTCTGCAAATGTGCAGCAGGTCAGTAAGCATCTGAAAGAGAAAGGTATTACTATTTCTGGTATGATTTATTCTTTATGAAAGGCTCCACCCACAATATTAATCTTTCAGATGCTACTTGACCTATGAATTTTCTGTTCTTAAGAAACATTATATGAAAGGATTGCAGGTTCCAGCCATTCACTAGATTCGATGAGTTACTTTTATACAGCTGTACTGCCACTAATTCTAGACATGCTGGTCTCAAGCAGGCAGTGACAACTTCAAAGTAACCTTGGTTTATTCACTAAGAACAGGCTGTCACAGAGATATAAACCTTTGATAAATCCAACAGGTTTACACCTGCATGAGCTGTGTGCATTGGGAGCTGGTGGCACTGCCATGGTACTTAACCCAATTTAAAAGTAGCTGTAGTGAAACAAGCTGAGTTTCCAGGAACCCAAAATATGTGTGAATGCAGGCATCCAGCCCTGTGCATTTTGCTCTATGCGAAAATGAGTCCAGCATACCTTCTGAAACTGGCTCTCCAGGTCAAGCATAGAAGTGGGAGAGTGGCACACAGGCTTTTCTCTTCCCAAGCAAGATGCAGGAAGAATATGTTAAGGAGCTTGTTTTTGCCCAGGTTTAAGTATCTCCATTAACTTATGTAGCAGTAGAAAAATTGGGGATATTTGTAAGGGTACATTTTGTGGGGTGTATTCCCAGTCCAGAGTCTCATTTGAATAGAGTGCTGGCCTCTACATTGAGAGTGTGGTGTTACAAAATTTACTCTACTAAATGTCAGGCTTGATCACCAGAATTTTTTTTAACTTTTTAATGGTGAGGAATACCAGCTTGAACTGTAATCTACATAGCAGAATGTTGCTGTGAACTGTATTTTACATGTTTAATTCCACTTTACTGAATGTTTATTTAGTTTAAAAAGGCACTTCTTATTGACTTAAGTGGGATGTTCTGTTCCCTTTCTTGTAACTAGTGGTGTGCTACTGTTGGACTGAAATGGTTGGTTTGTTTGATCTGCTTGTTGTTACCCAGGGACAGAGTATCACATCTATGTAACAAACTGTGGCTGCCCTCTGGATGAACCTGCGAAGGAAGCCAGCATTTGGGGTCATTCCAAGTTCACAGTGTGGACTTTTGACTGTCCTGTGTATGAACCGGTTTGGGGACCCCTACAGGGATCAGTCACTCAGGCCAGTAACACAAACCAATTTCCATTAGGCATCTGCAGGGGCAAATCCACAGGGGTTGCTCAAGGGAGCTACCAACCTAATCAGGCATCTGTGGAGACAGCCCAGAGGGGGACCCACTGGACTACCCAGCTAATCAGACATCCACACAGACAGCCCAGTAGGGGTTTGCTCCCAGGTTAAATCGCCAATGTGCTATTGTCAAAATGTATTACTGCCCCAAGCTAACGACAAGAGGGGGAGCTGATTAAGAGCTGGAGCTCAGAGAATGTGACAGCAAGAAATAACAGAGTCCTCAGGACCCTGCAAATAGCCACATGTTTGTTCAGTCATGCTCAGAAAAAACAACAGCTGGACCATTTGTTTTCTGTATGATATAAAAGAGCCAAAAACTTGCTCAGCCAAATGTTCACGGATGCCTTCTGTATGTAACTGAACTGCTTCAGTGGGCGCTGTGAACTGCCCAATTAAACTGCAAGGCTGATTCCACAGTGTCGATCTCACACTGAAACATTAACTATCTTTTGCATGTGACAGTTATTTGAAAGTCAGAATTGCACTTTTTGGGTTGAATTTTATCAGCCCTCCAGGGGCATGTTTGGAGGCCAGGGTTGGGGTTGGGGCCGTGGCAGAGTGCCCACCACCTTCCTGATGCCATTGAATTTTGTCAGGGGAGGGGCAGGTCAGGGATGGCCTTCCCGCCTAGAAGCCAGTTGAGGCCCTTAAGTGGCCCAATTAATGGCCACTTAAGGGCCTCTTCCCACCGCCACTGACATTTTACCAGCAGCTGATATGCCCCCCCCCCCCCACCACATGGGTAGACCGCCCAGGAAAACCAGGCAGCCTCCTTGTGGGTTGGAGGGAGGGAAGGGGACCCCCCTTGCTTGGGCAAGCTTTGGCCCACAGAGGGTCCCCTGGTGCCAACATTCCCCACCCTCCAATCACCCCCCACCCACCCTTCACCGGAACTGCCTAATTGGCCATGGCGAGCCCACCCCCAGTTAGCTGTTTCGGAGACTGGCATCCATGTTGCCCCTTCTAGCTGGGTGCAGTTCTAGCAGTGACCATCACTCCCGGGAACCCCGGCGCCAGGTAGTTAACTGCCTGAGCACCACAAAATGCAACCAGGACTCCCCCCAAATAACCAAGGCGAGGTTCCCCCTGCCTTTCTGGCCTGCCATCAGGACCTCTGCTGCTTACAAAAATTCAGCCCTTTGTTGCTGCTCTTGGTGTTTTACAGGTGCCTGGAGAGGCAGAACGTATAATGTGCTGTATGGTTGAACTGAGCATTTTGCTTATGTACAGCCTGAAGGAATGGTAGGCAGTAGCTGTTTGCTTACATTTGCCATTGTCTGTGTGGCTGCCTCTGGGATGATTGTTTTTTAAGGTTTTCTGTTGATCTGGAGCAAGCAGGCTTCCTGTCCTAAGGTTGGGTTGCTACTGGTCACACTCTTGCAATGTAAGTGAGTATTTTGCTGCTGTCCTGCAGGTTGCAGACACAAAATGGCAGCAAACAGCAGCAGTTTGCGTTTGTATCTGGGGGACCATTCGAGAAAACTCGCTTCTGAGGTAGTTCTTGGCTGCTCTGGACAGGGTTGCCAGTGTTTTTACCAGATCTTCCCACCCACTGGCCTTGGTAAACACAGCAAATAAACTTTGAGGCTGCCCCTGACATTGGGTGCCAACAACCCTAGTGTCCACTAAGCCCTATTCCAAAGCCACTTTAGTGTTTGCATTTCCCTGACCCACTTCACATGCTGAATGGTATTAAATTAACAGCAGGACAGCATGTTTTCCCCTAAGGCAGAATGTGACTGGAGAATTGCATTCACTTACTCGTATAATCACACGTCACATTTCAGCTAAAGATTTAAACTCAGCATGAAGAGGTGAAAGATTTTACCCAGACAAAGTCCAAAGTAAATAATTTTTGCTGTGATTATACCTGTGGAGAATTGACACCAAATGCTGACATGTCATTGCTGAGTGTCACATTTCGGGATTCTTGGCCATTTTTACAAAAGATTTTGGAAACGCGTTGAATTTAAAGCTTGTACTTTAAAGCAAAGTATATTCACACTCAAGTTTTTTTTTAAACAGAGATTAAGTCGACAGGTGATTAAAATGTAAATTTTCCCCAAAAATTGCAAACAGTAAGCAATTACATCTCACATCCTATCTCTGTAATCAGTAATACCCATTGTATTGGTAGGTCCCTGGTCCTTGATGCTAGGCAGAAGGTATCTGGCACAAGCCTTTTCCACTTATGAACACTCAGATGAAATATCGAGGCAGAGACACACAAAGGCCATCAGTTTCTTATAACAGAAAGCTGTGAGAGCAAGCTTTGGGCAGGCTTAGAAAGAGGATGTTTAGTAGCAATTTTGTCAGCGTCATGCAAGACAACCCACTTCTGTGGGGAAATATAGAATGACCATTATTTTTATCTAATTACACAGACAAGTTGTGATGGTTGGTAAAATTGTCACTCAGTATTGTCACTTGATGTGAAATCAGCTGAGCAATTCATATCTGGCATTGTCTTACTGGTTGTTTTCTCAGTCTGCCTTTTAAAAGATTTGAGAGGCACATGGGGAATGAGTATCTGGCTTAGATCGCGAAGGGCACCATTGCTAGGCTGTAAGCTATGGTATAATTAGTTATTGGCCAATATGAGTATTGCGGCACTCGAGGGGTGTGAATCACTTATGGAAGTATGGAGACATTTAACTTAGTGGAAGGTACTTCTGCTTTTCTGCCATGACTTCATGGTCATGCAGGGAGTATGCAGACCCAAGCAAATCTGCCAGTAGGTATTCAAGAGGTGAAGAAAAAGTTAAAGAACTTCGACCAGTCCTCATGTTGATGCTGCACATAGTTGAAGAATGATTGCTAACAAGAGTCTGTTGAAGGGCTGTTCTTCCCATTGAGTGATGGTTAGCATGCCCACTGCTGTAAATGAGGCTGTCAGCAGCTCAGTGCCTGAACCTTTGTCCCATTCAAAGTGCAGCAATGCACTACATCAGAAGACTTAGTTTTTTACTCACTGAGCAAGTCTCCCATATATTGGGGTGGATATGGCAGATGAAAACCAAGTCATAGAATGCAGCTTTAAAATGATGCCACGTGTAGTTTTGTTCCTGTTACTTTGGATGCAACCCTAATATAAATGATGCAGATCACAGAGCACTGGGACCTGGAGACCATACTAGAGGATCACGCTCTGAAGCAGTTCACAATTCAAAAATGGCATTAAGTATTACCTTGTCAGCACATAGAGTCATAGAGAGATACAGCACCGAAACAGGCCCAACGAGTCCACGCCGACCATCAGCCACCCATTTATACTAATCCTACATTAATCCCATTTTTTCCCTCTCACATCACCACCTTCCCTCAATTCTCCTACCACCTACCTACACTAGGGGCAATTTTTTTTTTTACAATGGCCAATTTACCTATCAATCCGCAAGTCTTTGGCATATGACTTCTTGTAATTGCTAATAGAATAGCAGGGTAACTGTGTGGAGTACTGTGTACAGTACTGGTCTCCTTATTTAAGGAAGGGTGTAAATGCTTTGGAGGCAGTACAGAGAAGGTTTACTAGCCTAATACCTGGAATGGGTGGCCTATCTTAGGAGGAAAGATTGGACAGGCTAGGCTTGTATCTGCTGGAATTTAGAAAAGAGGCGACTTGATTGAAACATATAAGATCTTGAGGGGTCTTGACAGGCTGGATGTAGAAAAGATGTTTCCCCTCGTGGGAGAATTTTAAACTAGGGGTCACTGTTTAAAAATAAGGGGTCACCCATTTAAGACAGAGATGAGGAGAAATTTTTTCTCTGAGGGTTGTGAATCTTTGGAATTCTCTTCCTCAAAAGGCAGTGGAAGCAGAGTCTTTGAATATTTTTCAGGCAGAGGTAGATAGATTCTTGATAAGCAAGGGGGTGGAAGGTTATCTGGGGTAGTTGGAAATGTGGAGTAATCAGTTCAGCCATGAACTTATTAAATGGTGGAGCAGGCTTGAGGAGTCGAGTGGCCTACTCCTCCTAATTCGTATGTTCGTATGAAACTGATTTCTACCCTCCTGTCTTGACATTAAGTGAAGACAAAAGTCCTGTATAATGCTGATATTTAAGAATTATTTTGAATGATTTGTAAAGTTATTAAAAAATTCTGTGCATATGTGAAGATGTGAAACCCTGTTTCATTCTCTCGGCTCCCTTGATCTCCCAAGGCAATGTACCACTTCTAGCCAAGAGAGTGAATAGGCAAACAAATGACTCTGGGCCAACAGCATGCTACTGTGAGCTAGTCACCGGCTGGAACATGAAAATGGGCTGTGAAAACCTTTTTCTTTTTATGGGGAGGGGTATCTGCTGGTCACTTCCTTTCAATTGGTGGCTGAGGTTAAGAATAATAGTGAGAAATTGAGCCTGCAACCCATCATTGCTAGCAGCTTATATTGACATTTTTTAGCCATAATCGATACAGAACTATTTTTGGTTAGCATATTTGCCTCCTATTGAGCTAGAAGAGGGACATACCAGCTTGATTAGAAATGGGCTAGAGCAGGATGTCTAACTTGTGGAGCAGTGAGCTGGATGCATGTGCCAGAAATATTGAGTGGACTGCCTTTTATGACTAAATTGCTTAAGTTGAGAAGAATCTTGATTAATCACCCAGCTATTTTACATTTAAGTTGCATTCAAGTCTTCCCAACTTTAGCTGTTTTATTCACCACCATCAATCATAGTCATTATGGCACAGGAGGAGGACATTTGGTCCAACGGGTCCATACAGGCTCTCTATAGAGCGATCCAGTCAGTCCCAATCCCCGCTCTATCACTGTAACCCTGCAGTTTATTTCCCTGAAGTGCCCATCCAATTTTCTTTTGAAATCATTGATCATCTCCCCTGCCACAACCCTCTAAGGCAGCGAATTCCAGGTCATTACCACTTGCTGCGCAAAAAAATTCTTCCTCACATTCCCCCTGCATCTCCTGCCAAAAACCTTAAATTTGTGTCCCCCAGTCCTTATACCATCAGCTAATGGAAACAGCTTTTCTTTCTTTTGTCATGCTCAGGCAAGCAGCAATTATGAACAATAAAAATAAACTGCTGAAATAACCTCCCAAAAATGGACACACTTTTGCTACAAGACAAAATGGAGTAAGAGGTCAGGTGACCTCTCCTGCACTGCGAATATACATAGTGACTGCTGGAGACTGAAGCCATTATGATGTCTGGACCAGCCTTGAAGAAAGCACAAGAATTGCTAATGGTCCCATTCAGTGTTAATGGCTTTTTCAACCATTTGGACTAACAGTGACCTGTGCAGACATAGAGTCTCAAGTTAATACCACTTTATCAAGATGAGCAACATTGAAGCACCATGTCTAACAAAGGCCACCCATTTGGAAACATTGTATGAAAACACCAGGGGAGGACAACTTTGGTCACCTGATGGAAACCGAGCCTGATAAGTTTTTTTTTAAAAGAGACATTTCTGTGCAGAAAGCCAGAACAGAGACAGGAAGGAGGCTGAGAGTGATCTATCCCAGTTAAGAAGACCCTGCCGAATTCCATCTTTAAAAATTATGTAGGCATGGCACAGAGTGGTCATTCAGTGATCAGCATGCAATTTTTATCCAGCTTCTCTGGATGTAATTTTAAATATGAACCAGGTAATGCAGGAGAAAAATAATCCTGTTGATTCGCAGTATCCATGCAATCCTATTATCGGCTGTAGATCCTATTATCGGCTGTAGAAAATAATATGTTTGAGGCTTCATGTTCTTGCACTCGCTATGTTTCTACCCACCCCAGCTTCCTCCAACGACACTGATTATTTCAAGTGAGCATTGTATGTTGTTTGCTAGAAAAACTGCTAATTGTTTTTTCTGTACTGACATCCTGCATGTGTCTAAATGGATCAAAACAAATAAATCCCCAGGGATAGACAGATAGTATTTAGAACTAATCATATGTTCAAACTAGTAAACAGTAATTTTAGGGCAAATCAGGAAATTCAGCACACAGAGAGTGATCAATGTATGTATTAAATTCCAGGTTAAATAATGGGGCTATATCCCTGGAATCCATTTAAGAAACTACATTGGGGCAACTTTAGGATTTCTCTGCATGGATGAAATAAGATGAGTCAACAGGCCTTCCTGATCCATAATTGTGTTGTGATCTTGTTGAATGTGCTTTGCCCTAGGTACTATGTGCCTAAGCAGGGTGTAACAACAGGCCATGCCAGTCTCTGATTTTAAAATGAAAACAGAAAGTGCTGGAAATACTCAGCAGGTCTGGCAGCATCTGTGGAGAGAGAAGCAGAGTTAATATTTCAAGTCTGTAACCATTCTCTGATTTTGACTAACACTGAGTATTTTTGTTTTATTTTTTTAAAATAAATCTCTCATTATGGGTTTTCTAATGTTCAAAGTCCGATATTTTCATAAAACCAAAGTTCTAATGGATTATCAGCACGTTGAAATGTCATCTTCAGTACTCTACAGGTATGTAGGGTGATAAGAATTAGTTAAAAGCATTTGCTTTTTATTTTCCCCCTCCTTTTATGCAAGCTTACTTATTTCTCCTGAACTATTTGACCATGTAGGGCATCACTACCAAGTCTGATCCTGTTCTTGGGTGCATGCATTCTGGTATGGGTCATTGGCACTGGAAACACTTGCAAATTTTTCCTTTCTTAACTGCAACACCAATTGTACAAACACTATGGTTGAGATAGTGATTTCCACACCAAACTGATATCAAACCTGAGACTTTGTGTTGTTCAGCTATTCACTCGGCAACGTCTTTGAGCTGTCAAGAGAGCTCTGTACGCTGTAATCTTTGAGAAATAGGAGAAATATTTTGGAGAAATGAGACTTTCACTTGTGGCAGAAAGAGCATTTCTGTCCTCAATCCAAATTTTAAAACATGTCCTGCTTCCTCTCTATGTGCTCAGTGTAAAAAAAACCTGTCATTGTCCTCTCCCCATGTGTTCTGAGTAAAGACTAGGAGCAACGGGACACAAGTTTTTGATCTTCCGAAGTAAGATGATGAAAAATGAGAATGAAGAAACACATTTGATAAAGACAGTAGCGAAGGAGGAAGTATTTCAGTATCATTTTCTTCAAGGGAAAAAGTGATTTAAAGACTTTTGAAAATGTTTTAAATTCTTGAAATAAAACTGATGGAGGGTCCCCCCTTCTCCCGTTCCTCCCCACTCCCCACAAACATTCTTTCTACCTAAAATAATGCTTTTATACTGCATTTGTTTAGGTCAGAAACCCAGAGAGTGTCCAGTTCTTTGTGGCTGTACGATTATTTTACTGGATTCAGGGTCATATTTTGGTTGGTTTTCTATTATGCTAAGACCAATGTTAAGTGACACCAGCTTGTACAAGCAGATCTCATGCAGAGGCTGGGAAGACCTGATTAGAAACTTGCCATAAAAGTGGATCTTAATGCTGTTCAGTAGTGTAAGCACCAAAAGCTGACATATAGCGATGGGTTTTCCAAACCTGACTTTAACCATGTGTCAGTATAATAATGGCTTAAGAACAGTTGCAGCTAAAGTTTTCAGTGTTTTTTGTTAACTGTCTTAAATGAACTTACTTCTGCACTAATTTTGTAGAGCAGTTATGCCTTTTTTTTTTCTTTGTCCTCCCCATACTGGTAAAAGTTTACTCAAGTTTTCCCATTACCATTTTTGAAATAATCCTTGATGTTCTCCCTGTCTTTTCAAAAATAAATCCTGTGATCTTGAACTTTGCTGAACAAAGGTCTTTATTTTTAAATCACGATAATGACCTTTCCGAAATGTCTTGTTTGCCTGTTTTAAAAATAATACAATGAGCTTTGCTGAACACTCCCTATATGCCTTCAGAAAAAATGTTCCCTAGCAATGAACTTTGTTGCATGCTCTGTTGTATTTTCTAAAAGTGTCACTTGCCTCATTTGGTAGTACTCTTGCCTCAGAATCAGGCAATTGTAGGCTAAAACCCCCAACCCAGGGTATTAACATATCATCTAACCTGACATTTCCATGCAGTACTGAGGAAATGGTGCACTGTCAAAGGTGCCGTCCTTTAGTTGTTCCGTTCATTCAGATGGCAAATAGCACTATTTGAAAAAGAATAGGCAGTTCTGCTAATCTCTTGATCAACATTTCTCCCTTAATTAACATCACCATCTTTTATCTCATCACAGTGTGATCTTCCTGTCTTGCCTGATGAAGCAGCTTTAATTCATTCTATGTAAAGGGCTTTGGGCATTTTAAGGGGTGTAATAAGGTACCATGTAAATGCAAATTCTTCTTAAAAAATCACCTGTGAGCTGGCAGCACTAAAGGTTATGAAAGAGAAAATTGGTCGGTTACTATTTGTGGTGACATAAATCCATCCCACTAATACTTTGGTTGGTATTTCTAATAAAATTCCAAACACTTCAAATTTTTTAAACACATTTACGAATTTTGCTAGAAATTCTGACATGAAGACATGTTCACGGTAAAATTTACAGTCTCATTATACATAATGACCGACGCAATTTATACCCTGCCGTGGGATAAAAGATTACACAGGAAAGAGAGGGGTGGATCTATTCGAACAAATTTTACTCTAACTGTGAGAGCCTAGACACTATAACGACAGGAGAAAACATCGTGGCTAGTCAGTTACGTTGGGCGGGCCACATCATCCACATGCATGACACAAGACGACCACAACAAGCTTTCTGTTCCGAGCTCTCTCATGGCAAAAGGTTACCAAGAGGGCAGAGGAAATGCTAAAATAAAAACAAAGTGCTGGAAAAACTCAGCAGGTCTGGCAGCATCTGTGGAGAGAGAAGCAGAATTAACGTTTCAGGTCAGTGACACTTCTTCAGAGGAAATGCTACATGGATGTCTTTAAAGCCTTCCTGAAAAAATGTGACACCTCCACTGATTCGTAGGCATCTCTTGCCTGAGACCGCCCAAAATGGAGAAGAAGCATCCGCGAAGGTGCCAGCCAGTTCGAACAACATCGACATGCCAAGGCAGTGACCAAGTGCAAACAGCGGAAGGAGCGTTCAGAAATTTGAGCATTCCATCTCATCAAACACCACCTGCCCCACCTGTGGCAGAGTGTGCGGATCCAGAATTGGACTATTCCATCACTTAAGGACATACAACCCTGGAGTGGAAGAAAGTCATCCTCGTTCCCGGGGACTGCCTTCGGATATCAACAGGAACAATGTGGAAAATTGCCTATTTAAGACCTGTCCACAAAAAGCAGGCTTGGCACACTTGATTATTTCAGTGGTAATGCCGTCCTTTCCAGGTGCTTTTCCGCTGGCTAGAAAGTCGATGGCATTACTGAGCTCCAATTGTGTTGGCTGTTCATCCAGCTCATCCGTGATTGGCAGAGACTGGGCTGCATTGAGGGCGGTATCAGTGACACAATTTTCTCTGGAGTACAGTTCTAGGTAGTGCTCCATCCAGCGGTCCATTTGCTTGCTTTGGTCAGTGATTGATTCCCCTGATTTAGACTTGAGAGGGATGATCTTCCTGATGGTTGGCCCAAAAGCTCTCTTAATGCTGTCATACATTCCTCTGATGTTGCCAGTGTTGGAGGCCAGCTGAATACATTGGTGTTGCCAGTAGTCGTTTGCACAGCGCCTGGCTGTACTTTGCATGGTGCTTCTGGCGGCTTTAAGTGCTAAGGATGTTAACTCGCTGGGGGCTTTCTTGTAGTTCAGCAGCCTGCTATACGAAGACCAAAGTACGGAAAGTCCTCGTCGGGGAACTTCTCCTTGCTGACGATGCTGCATTAACATCCCACACGGAAGAGTGTCTGCAGAGACTTATCGACAGACTTGCGGCTGTCTGCAATGAATTTGGCCGAACCAACAATTTCAAGAAAATGAACATCATGGGACAGGACGTCAGAAATGCTCCATCCATCAATATCGGTTCAAGAGTTCACCTACCTAGGCTCAACCATCACCAGTAACCTGTCTCTCAATGCAGAAATCAACAAACGAATGGGAAAGGCGTCTGCTGCTATGTCCAGATGGCCAAGAGGGTGTGGGAAAATGGCACACTGACACGGAATACAAAAGTCTGAGTGTTTCAAGCCTGTGTCCTCAATACCTTGCTCTACGGCAGCGAGGCCTGGACAACGTATGTCAGCCAAGAGCGACGTCTCAACGCATTCCATCTTCGCTGTCTCCGCAGAATCCTTGGCATCAGGTAACCGGACCGTATCTCCAACGCAGAAATCCTCGACGCAGCCAACATGCCCAGCATGTCCGCCCTACTGAGCCAGCGGTGCTTGAGATGGCTAGGCCATGTGAGCCAGATGGAAGATGGCAGGATCCCCAAGGTCGTATTGTACAGCGAGCTCGTCACTGGAATCAGACCCGCCGGCCGTCCGTGTCTCCGCTTTAAAAACATTTGCAAATGTGACATGAAGTCCTGCGACATTGACCACAAGTCGTGGGAGCCTGTTGCCAGCGATCGCCAGAGCTGGCGGACAGCTATAAAGGCGGGTCTTTTTTTTAAATTCATTCATGGGATGTGGGCGTCGCTGGCCAGGCCAGCATTTATTGCCCATCCCTAATTGCCCTTGAGAAGGTGGTGGTGAGCTGCCGTCTTCAACCACTGCAGTCCATGTGGGGTAGGTACACCCACAGTGCTGTTAGGAAGGGAGTTCCAGGATTTTGACCCAGCGACAGTGGAGGAACGGTGATATAGTTCCAAGTCAGGATGGTGTGTGACTTGGAGGAGAACTTGCAGGTGGTGGTGTTGCCATGCATTTGTTGCCCTTGTCCTTCTAGTTGTTAGGGGTCGCGGGTTTGGAAGGTGCTATCTAAGGAGCCTTGGTGCATTGCTGCAGTGCATCTTGTAGATGTTACACACTGCTGCCACTGTGCGTCGGTGGTGGAGGGAGTGAATGTTTGTAGATGTGGTGCCGATCAAGCGGGCTGCTTTTTCCTGGATGTTGTCGGAGCTGCACCCATCCAGGCAAGTGGAGAGTATTCCATCACACTCTTGACGTGTGCCTTGTAGATGGTGGACAGGCTTTGGGGAGTCAGGAGGTGAGTTACTCGCCGCAGGATTCCTTGCCTCTGACCTGCTCTTGTAGCCACGGCATTTATATGGCTACTCCAGTTCAGTTCTTGTCAATGGTAGCCCCTAGGATGTTGATAGTGGGGGAGTCAGCAATGGTAATGCCATTGAATGTCAAGGGGAGATGGTTAGATTCTCTTTTGTTGGAGATGGTCATTGCCTGGCACTTGTGTGGTGCAAATGTTACTTGCCACTTGTCAGCCCAAGCCTGGATATTGTCCCGGTCTTGCTGCATTTCTACATGGACTGCTTCCGTTTCTGTGGAGTCACGAATGGTGCTGAACATTGTACAATCATCAGCGAACATCCCCACTTCTGATCTTATGATTGAAGGAAGGTCATTAATGAAGCAGCTGAAAATGGTTGGGCTTTAGGAAACTACCCTGAGGAACTCCTGCAGTGATGTCCTGGAGCTGAGATGATTGACCTCCAACAACCACAACCATCTTCCTTTGCGCTAGGTATGACTCCAGCCAGCGGAGGGTTTTCCCCCTGATTCCCATTGACCTCAGTTTTGCTAGGGCTCCTTGATGCCTTACTCAGTCAAATGCTGCCTTGATGTCATGGGCAGTCACTCTCACCTCACCTCTTAAGTTCTGCTGTTTTGTCCAGGTTTGAACCAAGGCTGGAATGAGGTCAGGAGCTGAGTGGCCCTGGCGGAAACCAAACTGAGCGTCACTGAGAAGGTTATTGCTAAGCAAGTGCTGCTTGATGGCACTGTTGATGACACCTTCCCCCCATCACTTTACTGATGATTGAGAGTCGAGTATGTTCTTCCCTCGTGTTGGTTCCCCCACCACATGCCGCAGACCCAGTCTAGCAGCCATGTCCTTTAGGACTCGGCCAGCTCGGTCAGTAGTGGTGCTACCGAGCCACTCTTGGTGATGGACATTGAAGTCCCCCAACCAGAGTACATTCTGTGCCCTTGCCACCCTCAGAGCTTCCTCAAAGTGGTGTTCAACATGGAGGAGTACTGAGTCATCAGCTGAGGGAGGGCAGTAGGTGGTAATCAGTAGGAGGTTACCTTGCCCATTTTTGACCTGATGCCATGAGACTTCATGGGGTCCGGAGTCGACGTTGAGGACTCCCAGGGCAACTCCCTCCCTACTGTATACCACTGTGCTGCCACCTCTGCTGGGTCTGTCTTGCCGGTGGGACAGGACGTACCCGGGGAAGGTGATGGCAGTGTCTGGGACATTGTCTGTAAGGTATGATTCCGTGAGAATGACTATGTCAGGCTGTTGCTTGACTAGTCTGTGGGACAGCTCTCCTAACTTTGGCACAAGCCCCCAGATGTTAGTAAGGAGGACTTTGCAGGGTCGACAGGGCTGGGTTTGCCATTGTCGTTTCCAGTGCCTAGGTTGATGCCAGGTGGTCCATCCAGTTTCATTTCTTTTTATTGACTTCGTAGTGGTTAGATACAACTGAGTGGCTTGCTGGGCCATTTCAGAGGGCATGCAAGAGTCAACCGCATTGCTGTGGGCCTGGAGTCACATGTAGGCCAGACTAGGTAAGGACAGCAGATTTCCTCCCTTAAAGGCTGAGGAGAGGCGAGTTGAAGAGACTCAGCAGTTGGCAGGAAAAGAGATAGCAGTGTAAGAGAGCCAACTGTGTAACAGCCCGACAACCAACTTTACCTGCATCACCTGTGGAAGAGTCTGTCACTCTAGAATTGGCCTTTATAGCCATGCCAGGAGCTGCTCCACAAACCTCTGACCACCTCTCGGCGCTTACCCATTGTCTCTCGAGTCAAGGAGGCCAAATAGGAAACGGACAAAAAGCAGAATAAATCCAATCCAGCCAACCAACCCATCAGTTTCCTCTCAATCATCAGCAAGTGATGGAAGGTATCATTGACAGTGGTATCAAGCGACACTTACTCAGCAACAACCTGCTCGCTGATGCTCAGTTTGGGTTTCGGCAGAGCCACTCAGCTCCAGACCTCAGTTTGGATTTCGCCAGGGCTGCTCAGCTCCAGACCTCATTAGACCCTTCATCCAAACATAGACAGAAGAGCTGAATTCCATAGATGAGTGAGAGTGACTGCCCTTGACAGCAAGGCAGCATTTGACCGAGTGTGGCATCAAGGAACCCTAGCAAAATTGAAGTCGATGGGAATTGGAGGAAAACTATCCACTGGTTGAAGTCATACCAGGCATAAAGGAAGATTGTTGTGGTTAGAGGCCAATCGTCTCAGCTTCAGGGCAACGCTGCTGGAGTTCCTCAGCGCAGTGTCCTAGGCCCAACCATCTTCAGCTGCTTCACCAATAGCCTTCCATCCATCATAAGGTCAGAAGTAAGGATGTTCACTGATGATTTGCTACAACTCAGATACTGAAGCAATCCGTGCCCGCATGCAGCAAGACCCGGACAACATTCAGGCTTGGTTGATAAGTGGCAAGTGACATTCGCGCCACACAAGTGTCAGGTAATGACCGTCTCCAGCAAGAGAGAATCTAACCATCTCCCCTTAACTTCATTGGCATTACCATTGCTGAAGTCCTAATCATCAGCATCCTAGAGGTTACCATTGGCCAGAAGCGTAACTGGATCAACCATATAAATACTGTGGCTACAAGAGCAGGTCAGAGTCTGGGAATTCTGCAGTGAGTAACTCACCTCCTGACTCCCCATAACCTGTCCACCATCTGCAAGGCACAAGTCAGGACTGTAATGGAATACCCTCCACTTGCCTGGATGAGTGCAGTTCCAACAACACTCAAGAAGCTCGACACCATTTAGGACAAAGCAGCCCACTTGATTGGCACCTCATCCACCATCTTAAACACTCACTCCCTCCACCACTGGTACAGTGACAGCAGTGTGTACCATCTACAAGATGTGCTGCAGCAACTTGCCAAGCCTCCTTCAACAGCAGCTTCCAAACCCACGACCTCAACCACCTTGAAGAACAAGGGCACTAGACGCGGGTGAACACCTCCACCTGCAAATTCCCCTCCAAGTCAAACACCTTCCTGACTTGGAACTTGACTGTCTTTCCTTCACTGCTGCTGGGTCAAAATCCTGGAGCTCCCAAACAGGACTGTGGGTGTACTTACACCACATGGACTGCGGGTGTACTAACACCACATGGACTGCAACGGTTCAAGAAGGCAGTTCACCACCATCTTCTCAAGGGCAATTAGAGATGGGCAATAAATGCTAACCTTGCCAGTGATGCTTACATTCCATGAACGCTTTTTAAAAAATTAAACTGTTGTCTGGGTTTTGCCTCCCAGGGTGTTGAGACCAATTGTAGTGCTCCGACTGCTGCCTCAAATGAGCTCAACGAAATCAGCACAGACCAGGGATCAGACTTGGGATCTTCTGGCCTGTATGACTCTATACAACAAGTGTTTTTAATCAACTGACTTCCCCTTATTTCAGAACTGAACCTCACAAGAGACTGAACTAGAAGCTCCTGGTTGGTTGTTGCATTCTTTTTGAATGATTTCTCTGCCTCACTATGCAGCATTAAACTTGCTGGAGGGGAGACTATAACCACAGTATACTCTTCATGGTTGGAACGTAACCTAATCATTTTGAAGGAGAATTCAACATGTAATAATTGCCATGTAAACTATTGAACTCTCCAAGTAACAATGTAGAACAGCTGTAGGAACAGTAATCTGAAAAAGCTCTCTCATTGTTGAACTATTAACTGTGTTCCTTGGAGTGGCTCTGTCTGCTTGCAAGAGGTGAACTTTTCACCTGTTACTCTTTTTTTTAAGCAAAATTAAGTCCTGGAGATGAGCTGTTTCTTTATGTATCAGCTGTCAAATTGATGGAGGGGTTGGTGGTGTGCAGTGGGGGAGTGGCCATTTACACAAGGTCTTATTGACAACTAGTCCAGGATGCTGGGCTCAGCACCAAAAAAATCATTGCCATGGTTTTTATTGGCTGACTGTTCACACTCCAGGCAGGTTGCGCTGTTCAGATAAACAGTGAATAAATGGACATTGTGCTAATGTCAAATTACGTCAGGCCATAATTACATTTCTAGAATGTTCAGGGCTTTTGTTCTCTTATTATTCCGTTTACTGAAGGAGTTGCACAGTTCCACTGGGTTTGGCCTACTTCACTTTACCCAAGTGGGCAGTCTTCATGTGGGAGCCTGGGCAATGAAAGCCCCTCGACATCCAACTGTGGTGGACCACGTGGCCAAATTTAACGTCGTCCACACCAGTAACCTGCAAATGTGCATTTTCCAACACAGATCACTGAATAGCAATCTAAAAGCTGTTGAATTTTTCTCCTCAGCCTATAGGTGCTGAGGCCATTCATTGCAACCTTGTATCTGCAGCCCCAGAGATCCATTAAAAAAAAAAGCTGCCTTTATATTGCTTGAGACCTGTGCAAGTGACACCAGTTCCGGGCTCATAAATCTTGTCCAGCTGACTATAATCTGAAGAAAAACATGCTGGAATAAATAAAATAAAAGCAATTAAAATAAGCACACACCAGGGTTTGAGTCTGAGAGTTCCCATGTGTAGTTTTATATGGAGGAATGAATTTATCTACTATGCTGAGCTCCATCCTCATGGATTACTTTAGAAGATGCTACAGTACTCATTTTTAAACTGTGATTGTGATGGAGAAGGTTGCATGGAGTGTATAGTGTATGCATGGGTGCGAAACTGGCTTGAAGCCTTTGTCAGGCTGTCCCCGAGAAAGCAGATCATCTATTTACTTAAAATCTGCTGAAGGAAGAGAAGGGAAGATTGCTCGGCCCGTTGTCTCCTGGCAGGTACAAGCTCGGGACCCCCCCATTTGGTCTCAAAGCCTGCGGGAAAATTCTGTCCAAGGAATCGGCAGAGCGAAAAGGTTAGAGTAATGATAATCTGTCCCTAATTGTGATGTTGTGCCTTGTAAATGTGTGCAATTGTCTAACTGGGCGAGTGACATCTAGTCACTTAATATCAGTACTGGATTGAGCTTTGTTATTGTATTGATGAGTGAACCACTAGTTTTGAATCTCCAATTGCTAAACTGACTAAGGTGGTCAACAGTTGAACTGTAGAGACGAGGAAGATTACCAGCTTTACATTTGTTCCAGCAGAGTACCCTGTGTTACAGATCCACATAACTGGAATTGTCTATGCAAATTCTTTGTTTACTGGGAAAATTTCAGTGCAAGTAATTGCATCAGATCTTTTCTGGGGTGGGGGGGAATGGGAGACATTCATTTAGGAGTCAGTTGCTGAATTTGGTGTGGATTTGGATTTTGGGTTTAATGCTCATTGCTGTTGAGCTGCTGTGCCTCATTTATCTGCCTTTTAAAGTATTTTTTTTTTCCCACCCCCTGACAGTTTGCTGGGACTTTATCAGATGGATTGGGGAAAACCATGGACACCAGACATCAGGCCGAGCGGGAATCTATCCGCTATCAAGCAGTGACCAGTGGTGAACACCTTGTGGCTGGAATTCAGGGACTGGCTCATGGTGGGTTTTTGAAAGAGGAAATTCTAGTTGTGTTCAACGTTGTTAATAATTAAGTGTAGTGGTGATCTTCCCAAAGGCAATTCTTCTCATTTCTCCACATCTCATGTTCCTGCATTTTCCTAGTTGCTCGTAAGAGCCTCGCATTTTTAAATTCCATGTGAAATGAGTAATATGACTAGGAAAAAAGTAAATGAAGTGATTCCCCGTTATGTGTGCTTTAAGGAAGCACAAGTCCTGTTCCCGAAGGATCCTCCGCCTGAGAGCAGCCATTGTCCCTCGAGGTTCTAGCTCTTCCGCCATCACAACCAAAGATTCGCTGGTTCTGCCATTGGCCATGGCTCATACCCCTGAGCACGGGACCCTTACCTTGGGCTTGGGGTGACTCGCAAAAGGACAGGGACAACCACCCTCTGAAGTCTCAAATGGCCCTGCTCGTGGTTAAGGATTCTGGATTAATACCAGTTAAGAACGATAGCTGGGAGAAATTATTATGAATATCTCTGTGTACTCTTTCCAACTGTGGGCATGTCATTTCTGAGATATATTTTACCATTCCTATGGCTTTTGAGATGAATTTCTTTTTTTACAATGGAACCTTTCATCGATCGTAGCCTGCTGTCCAGCTGAATTTATAACATTGAAGTTGTCATGCTCCATGATTGAATTTCAGAGTAATGCATTTCAGATGTCCTGTCCTCAGAGACAGAAGTTCTTTGTAAGCAGAAAGTTCATTTTTTCTTGTTTGTTCACCCTCCACGCACATTTAGGAATATTCATCGCACAGTGGAAACTCACTTAGAACACTGTCTGATTAAGAAAATTTCACCCTGGGTGTTTTAATCTTTGTCCATCCAGCCAAATCATTTCCCATATCTGAGGTGGAGCTTGTGCTGACTCATATAGCATACATACATAGGGCTGAATTTTATCAGCCCTCTAGGGACAGGTAGGATGGTGTGGGAGCCCATAAAATAGCGAGGGAAGGCAGGGGGTGGAGTGGCAGTTTTGTCAGGGGCAGGGAAGGCCAAGGATGGCCATCTCGCCGCCACTGGCATTTAACCAGCGGCGGGGTGCATCTGCCACGTGTGGAGGCCACCCAGAAACACCAGGCAGCCTCCATGTGGGCTATTGGGGAGGGGTGGAGCCTTCTGCTTAGGCAGTCTGTGGTCCATGGCGGGTTCCTGGCATCGCAGGCTGCCCTGTGACAATACCACTACCACCCCACCCCCCCCCCACTCTCCATCCCGAACAACACCCCCACCCCCCACCTTTCTGGGGCCTGCCTGACTGGCCCCGGCAAGCTCGCCCCCACTTATCTGCTCTCCGAGACTCCAGCGCTCCTCCTGGTCCGAGTGGCGTGGTTGACACTGCTGAGCTGCCAGCCCTCCTGATTTATCGGCAGCTCTTGGAGGCGAGATCCCTGCCCTTAAAAAGATGGTGACCCCGCGCCAGGCAGTTAACTGTCTGAGTGCCGTAAAATGCAGTGGGGGTCACCCAAACAGCCGAAGCGGGGTTCCCCTCGCCTTTCCAGCTCGGCAACAAGACCCCCGTTGCAAAAAATTCAGCCCATCGTCTCCCGTACAGAAATTGCTGTTTTATTTATGCTACTTAATAGTTTTTAAGTCCCTCTTCTGTGAGAAAATATTAGCCAGTTGGTGTTTTTTAACCATTTTAAAGACTACCTTGCATGATTACTGCCATTTTTTTCTACCCTGATCCCCCCCCAATTCCATTAGTGCCAGCTAATTACTTCAAAATATGTATAAAATGCCATGTCTCCATTGGCTGCCCTTGTTGTGAAACGTCACTGCATGTGAAGGCTGTAGCAGACTTAGAGGCTTAATCAACATCATCGCTGGAAGGAAATCCCCTCCATCAATGTATTGTGCTATTGCAGAGAGACCTTGGGATCCAGTGCATTGATTCCCTAAATTACCCCAACCTATTTGTCTCCTATTTCTCATCCCATGCTGCCCCTCGGCGATAGCTAAAAACACCACTTCAGTTTCCACATGTACACTGACGACAGCCAGCACTACCTCACGAGCGCTTCTCTCTTTCCCTCCACTGTCTCCAAGTTGTCGCACAGCTCGTCCAACTTCCATTACAGGATGAGCAGAAATTTCCTCCAACTGAATATTAATACGACTAAAGCCATTGTCTTTGGTTCCCCGCCACAAACTTTATTCTCTAGCAACTGACTCCATCCCTCTCCTTGGCAACTGCCTGAGGCTGAACCAAACTGTTTGTAACCTTGGTGTCATACTTGACCCCGAGATAAGCTTCCGACCACATATCCGCAACATCGCTAAGACTGCCTCTTTCTAACTCCATAACATTGCCAACTCTGCACTTGATTCAGCTCATCTGCTGCTGAAACCTTCTTACATGACACTGTTAGCTCTAGGCTTGACTATTCCATCACAATCCTGGCCTGCCTCCCACATTCTACCCTCTGTAAAATGAGGTCATAAAAAATTCTGCTACCTGTGTCCTAACTCGCACCAAGTCCCATTCATCCATTACTCAGGTGCTCACTGACTTACATTGGCTCCCAGTTGAGCAGCACCTCAATTTTAAAATTCTCATCCTTGTTTTTAGATCTCTCTATGGCCTTGCCCTTCCCTATCTCTGTAATTTCCTCCCGCCCTACATCCCTCCAAGATCTCCGTGCTCTTCCAATTCTGGCCTCTTGAGCATCCCCAATTTTAATCGCTCCACCATTGGTGACCTTCAGCTGCCAATGCTTTAGGCTCTAGAATTCCCTCCCTCTCCCTTCTTCTCTCTCCTCCTTCTCCCTTCTCTCTCCTCCTTAAAACCTACAGCTTTGATCAAGCTTTTCATCATCTGCCCTAATACCTCCTTATGTGGCTTAGTGCCAAATTCCGTTTGATAACACTCCTGTGCAGTGCCTTGGGACGTCTTACTACATTAAAGGTGATATATGAGTGCAACTTGTTATTTTTATACGCAGTGCACCATTAATTTTGGGTAGATACAGTGACAAAATCAGAGTTCTACATTGACATCACTATGAAGGATCAACTGCTTTTTATGTGAACTTTGCACAGAGATAGGTAGGAAAACTAGTTTGCCTTGTTCCTCATTTTCAGATATGCTTTCTGAAAATCATTCAGTGTCTGGGACATTGGTGAATTGATGGGACTTTCTTAAAAAAAAAAATTCTTGCTTCTCCACTTCCCACAGGTATTCTTGGTGGATTCACCAGTGTCATCACTTCAACAGTAGAAGGAGTGAAAACAGACGGTGGTGTCAGTGGTTTTTTCTCAGGCCTTGGAAAGGGACTAGTTGGCACGGTAACCAAACCAGTGGCAGGTGCTCTTGACTTTGCTTCAGAGACAGCTCAGGCTGTGCGGGAAACCACAACAATAAGCAACCACAGGTAATGGAGGAAATTCAGTTTATAATGCATACAATTACACCAGGAAAAAAACATTAAGAATGGGGATTTCCCAGTCTTTTTATTTAGAGATTCAGCACTGAAACAGGCCCTTCGGCCCACCGAGTCTGTGCCGACCAACAACCACCCATTTATACTAACTCTATGTTAATCCCATATTCCCGACCACATCCCCACAATTCTCCTACCACCTACCTACACTAGGCCAAATGTTTACAATGGCCAAATTACCTATCGCCTGCAAGTCTTTGGCGGTGGGAGGAAACCGGAGCACCCAACGGAAACCCACGCGGTCACGGAGAACTTGCAAACACCGCACAGGCAGTACCCAGAACTGAACCCGGGTCGCTGGAGCTGTGAGGCTGCGGTGCTAACCACTGCGCCACTGTGCATCTTTAACAAACCCTCTTTTTTTTCTAGATTTTGACACAAAATATAATTTTCAGAAGTTTAAGTTAAAAAGTCCTGCATCTATGTTAAGAGGCAAATAGATTGGAGACATTGAGATGTTCTGTATTGTCCCTGCAACCCAAAAGGGCAACAGATGGAATTATGGCTTTAATTGTAATGTTTGCATTGCTGCTGATGAAAAATTGTTGAATGCATTAACAGTAATAATTAATGCTCCGCATCATGAGACAGAAAAGTAACTGGAAGATAGATAATGGGCATTATTTTAAGCAATAGTCGTCAGGCATCCAGTTTACCTTTTAGAAATTTCTGGACAGCCTTTATATAGGACTGTCCATTTCAAAACTGGATAGATGTTAAACTTTTTTAAACAGTGCTTTGTTTCTATACTAGAACTTAGATGTGACAACTTCATGCTGCCTTTGAAGTGAGCTGGCACATACCAAGCTTCAATGTCCAGGATGGCTTTTAGGAGATATTTGCAATGTACACTAATATTTAATATAAGTAAAATGTGTGCTAATAGCATGTCTACAGGGTACTAATACTATATGTACAAGGCATGCAAATGCTACATGTATGTTCTAATGCATGAACAGAATGTGATACTATAGGAATGGGGGCGTACTACTGTATTTAGAGAATGTACCAATAGTGTGTGTGCAGGATAGTGACAGTATATGTAAGGGACATAATACTGTACGAACAGGGATTAACAATCCTGTATGTACAAGGTGTGCTACTCAGAGTGAGGTAAAACACAAAATTGCACGATATGTGCAGCCAGCAAAACAAGAGCTGAACAAATCTAAATAAAATAAACACTTTGTAAACAAATGATGTAATTAAAAGGGTGTTGCAGTGTTTCAGTATGTCCCAGGGTTCAGATGACCTTGATAAAGCTTTATTCTCCACAGTAGCCAAGTGATTTGTTGTCACAGAGAACCCAGTATTTTTGCCATCAGTGGGAATTATTATGTGAAATTGTAATACCCTGAGCAGGTTGCACTTTTGTGGTAAGCGTAGATATTTGAGAGATTTGTCACGTGACATTATGTCGTACCAGATCACTTGCCTTCTCGTGTTACCTCAGCTGAACTTTCTCAATAATTTTCATCTGATAGTTTCTGTTATGTGTAGGATGGTAACGCATTGCAATTTGAGTTATCCTGCATGTAACACAATCCTAGCTGCATGTACTGTAAACTAGGGTTGTCTAACCTTTTCGCATGGGGACCATATTACAATTTTTGTCATACATAGGGTGCTGGTGAGACAATTTCAGAAAGATAAATGCATTAAAAATGTATCTTCCTATTAATCAAAACAACATCAAATGTGCATTTTTGTGAAGGAGCTTTAAATGAGAAGGTTAATTTAATGACTTGCTTTCTTTTCACTATGTTGGATTTAGTGAGATACCCGGCATTTTTTTGCTTGTACAAGTAGTCAGTGTATGCAAACACACTTCTTGTTGTGATGCAGAGTATTCCGGACAGATGTCCATCTGTCAGGAGTGATCTGGATCTCTCCCTCTCCCTCTCTCTCTCTCTCCCTCCCCCTCCCTCCCTCCCCCTCCCTCCCTCCCTCCCCCTCCCTCCCCCTCCCTCCCCCTCTCTCTCTCCCTCCCTCTCCCCCTCCCTCTCCCTCTCTCTCTCTCTCTCCCTCTCTCTCTCTCTCTCTCTCTCTCTCTCTCTCTCTCTCCCTCCCTCCCTCCCTCTCCCTCTCTCTCTCTCTCTCTCTCCCTCCCTCCCTCCCTCCCTCACTCTCCCTCCCTCCCTCCCTCTCCCTCCCTCTCCCTCCCTCCCTCCCTCCCCCTCCCTCTCTCTCTCGCTCTCTCTCCCTCTCTCCCTCCCTCCCTCTCTCTCTCTCTCTCTCCCTCTCCCCCCCCTCCCCTATGGCCCCCTCTCTGTTTTCCCCCTTCTCTGTGTTAATTCCTTCCTCTCCCTCTGTCCTCCCCCTCCCCTGCCTCTGTCCCCTTTTTTTGAACCCCCTCGCTCCAGCCCCCCCCCCTCGCTCCAGCCCCCCCCCTCGCTCCAGCCCCCCCCCTCGCTCCAGCCCCCCCCCCTCGCTCCAGCCCCTCCCACTCGCTCCAGCCCCCCCCCCTCGCTCCAGCCCCCCCCCCTCGCTCCAGCCCCCCCCCTCGCTCCAGCCCCCCCCCTCGCTCCAGCCCCCCCCCTCGCTCCAGCCCCCCCCCTCGCTCCAGCCCCCCCCCTCGCTCCAGCCCCCCCCCTCGCTCCAGCCCCCCCCCTCGCTCCAGCCCCCCCCCTCGCTCCAGCCCCCCCCCTCGCTCCAGTCCCCCCCCTCGCTCCAGCCCCCCCCCTCGCTCCAGCCCCCCCCCCTCGCTCCAGCCCCCCCCCTCGCTCCAGCCCCCCCCCTCGCTCCAGCCCCCCCCCTCGCTCCAGCCCCCCCCCTCGCTCCAGCCCCCCCCCTCGCTCCAGCCCCCCCCCTCGCTCCAGCCCCCCCCCCTCGCTCCAGCCCCCCCCCCTCGCTCCAGCCCCCCCCCTCGCTCCAGCCCCCCCCCTCGCTCCAGCCCCCCCCCTCGCTCCAGCCCCCCCCTCGCTCCAGCCCCCCCTCGCCCTTCTCCCCCCCCTCGCCCTTCTCCCCCCCCTCGCCCTTCTCCCCCCCCTCGCCCTTCTCCCCCCCCCTTGCCCTTCTCCCCCCCCTCGCCCTTCTCCCCCCCCTCGCCCTTCTCCCCCCCCTCGCCCTTCTCCCCCCCCTCGCCCTTCTCCCCCCCCTCGCCCTTCTCCCCCCCCCCTCGCCCTTCTCCCTCCCCTCGCCCTTCTCCCCCCCCCTCGCTCCAGCCCCCCCCCTCGCTCCAGCCCCCCCCTCGCTCCAGCCCCCCCTCGCTCCAGCCCCCCCTCGCCCTTCTCCCCCCCCTCGCCCTTCTCCCCCCCCTCGCCCTTCTCCCCCCCCTCGCCCTTCTCCCCCCCCTCTCGCCCTTCTCCCCCCCCCTTGCCCTTCTCCCCCCCCTCGCCCTTCTCCCCCCCCTCGCCCTTCTCCCCCCCCTCGCCCTTCTCCCCCCCCCTCGCCCTTCTCCCTCCCCTCGCCCTTCTCCCTCCCCTCGCCCTTCTCCCCCCCCCTCGCCCTTCTCCCCCCCCCTCGCCCTTCTCCCCCCCCCCTCGCCCTTCTCCCCCCCCCTCGCCCTTCTCCCCCCCCCTCGCCCTTCTCCCCCCCCCTCGCCCTTCTCCCCCCCCCTCGCCCTTCTCCCCCCCCCCTCGCCCTTCTCCCCCCCTCGCCCTTCTCCCCCCCTCGCCCTTCTCCCCCCCTCGCCCTTCTCCCCCCCCTCGCCCTTCTCCCCCCCCCTCGCCCTTCTCCCCCCCCCTCGCCCTTCTCTCCCCCCCCCCTCGCCCTTCTCCCCCCCCCTCGCCCTTCTCCCCCCCCCTCGCCCTTCTCCCCCCCCCTCGCCCTTCTCCCCCCCCCTCGCCCTTCTCCCCCCCCCTCGCCCTTCTCCCCCCCCCTCGCCCTTCTCCCCCCCCCTCGCCCTTCTCCCCCCCCCTCGCCCTTCTCCCCCCCCTCGCCCTTCTCCCCCCCCTCGCCCTTCTCCCCCCCCCTCGCCCTTCTCCCCCCCCCTCGCCCTTCTCCCCCCCCCTCGCCCTTCTCCCCCCCCCTCGCCCTTCTCCCCCCCCCCTCGCCCTTCTCCCCCCCCCTCGCCCTTCTCCCCCCCCCTCGCCCTTCTCCCCCCCCCTCGCCCTTCTCCCCCCCTCGCCCTTCTCCCCCCCTCGCCCTTCTCCCCCCCTCGCCCTTCTCCCCCCCCTCGCCCTTCTCTCCCCCCCCCTCGCCCTTCTCTCCCCCCCCCCCCTCGCCCTTCTCTCCCCCCCCCTCGCCCTTCTCCCCCCCCCCTCGCCCTTCTCCCCCCCCCTCGCCCTTCTCCCCCCCCCTCGCCCTTCTCCCCCCCCCTCGCCCTTCTCCCTCCCCTCGCCCTTCTCCCTCCCCTCGCCCTTCTCCCCCCCCTCGCCCTTCTCCCCCCCCTCGCCCTTCTCCCCCCCCTCGCCCTTCTCCCCCCCCTCGCCCTTCTCCCCCCCCTCGCCCTTCTCCCCCCCCTCGCCCTTCTCCCCCCCCTCGCCCTTCTCCCCCCCCTCGCCCTTCTCCCCCCCCCTCGCCCTCCTCCCCCCCCCTCGCCCTTCTCCCCCCCTCGCCCTTCTCCCCCCCCCCCTCGCCCTTCTCCCCCCCCCCCTCGCCCTTCTCCCCCCCCCTCGCCCTTCTCCCCCCCCCCCCGCCCTTCTCTCCCCCCCCCTCGCCCTTCCCCCCCTCCCCTCGCCCTTCTCCCCCCCCCCTCGCCCTTCTCCCCCCCCTCGCCCTTCTCCCCCCCCCTCGCCCTTCTCCCCCCCCCTCGCCCTTCTCCCCCCCCCTCGCCCTTCTTCCCCCCCCTCGCCCTTCCCCCCCTCCCCTCGCCCTTCCCCCCCTCCCCTCGCCCTTCCCCCCCTCCCCTCGCCCTTCCCCCCCTCCCCTCGCCCTTCCCCCCCTCCCCTCGCCCTTCCCCCCCTCCCCTCGCCCTTCCCCCCCTCCCCTCGCCCTTCTCTCCCCCCTTTGCCCTTCTCTCCTCCCCTCGCCCTTCCCCCCCTCCCCTCGCCCTTCCCCCCCTCCCCTCGCCCTTCCCCCCCTCCCCTCGCCCTTCTCTCCCCCCTTTGCCCTTCTCCCTCCCCCTTCAGCCCCCTTGCTCCCTCCCCCTTCAGCCCCCTTGCTCGCTCTCTTTCTCTCTCAGGCCTTTTTTCTGCAGGCCGGAGAATACCTGAAAGTCAGCCCAGTTTGAGATGTCTTCAAACCTGAGCACAATTCAAATGTTATTGAAGTCTACTTTAACCAACCACAGTTGCATGTAATATTCGTTATTAAGTAGAACCCTATCACATTGCAGCTTCTCAACCACTTCACAGTGAATTGCTTTTGAAGTGCAGTGATTGTTGTGTAGGGAAGTATGCTGACCATTCTGTGCTTGCAGCATCCCACAATAAGATAAATGGCCAATGCATCTTTTTTTTGGTGGTGTTGGTTGAGGGGGTTAAGGGGGCAGTTGTTGGCCTGTATATTGAGAAAACCCTTTGCACTTTTAATAATGCTATAGGATCTTTAAAGGCTACATGAACATCTCCAACAGCTGACCTGTTTGATAAATGGCGGTGTTGCCCACTCAGCCAGAAGGCATTTTGGGTAATCAGTTAATCAGTGCTCCCACATCACAGCACATGCAAGGAGTTGCTTTTGGGGCTGTAGGTAAACTGTAAGCCGAGAAATATTTAATAGTGTTGGGTACTGTAGCATTTTTGGTGTAATCAGGGCTGCCATTAGAGGCAAAGGTTTTATCTTTTAGAGCCCCAAACAAGGCAACTGATTAAACCAAAACAGAAAACTGTAAATGAAAACCAAAACCTGATTATAAACCATGTGGAACTACTCGTTGGGATCAAAACCTAATCCCGGGAGCTCATAACACAAAAGCATTCTGAGGCACCAACCAACCATGGTGCTGGATTTGTTTTCTTCCTCAAGTGCCAGTAAAAGAAATCACCCTCTTTGCAGATAAAATTTCCCATGTATTAACATATGAATCATTCCAAATATGGGCAGTCCATTCATCCGTAGCTGCAGGATGTTTATGTTGTGGATCCACATTCATCATGAGACAAGGCCATGCTGCATTTCCCCCGTTTACACTACAGAGAGTTCTCAAGGGTCAGCAGCAACAAAAGCCGGAGAGTTGCATGATTGCATCTTGAAAAGTCAAAAGGAAAATGGAAATGATGTCACTGCTGGGTGACAGCTGGTCCACAACTACATGAAAGTCTTCATTTTAATCGGAATCAGACATGCTGCAAACCATAGAGTTATTGTTAAATTTAGTATGTGCATATATATGTATATTCTTATTGACTAAATCTGAACACATGGGATAGGTAGACTGTTGGATAAAGGATGTATGGATCAACCAGTCTCTCATGTTTACTATCCATTGCATTGTGTAATGCATAACAGATTGATTGAAAACAATCTGCAAATCAGAAAACTGATTTTGAGTCTATCTGTATTGATGCTAGTTTAATCTTCAGTCATTCCCCAAGCTGTTTGATCTGTTAGTACTCTTGTTAGGCTTTTTCTTGTAGCAGTGACTTTTTTTCATAACCTACACATTGCTTACAAGACCAGGTTTACTTTGCGACTGTGATAACATAG
Organism: Heterodontus francisci; assembly: GCF_036365525.1. Lineage (NCBI taxonomy): Eukaryota > Metazoa > Chordata > Chondrichthyes > Heterodontiformes > Heterodontidae > Heterodontus > Heterodontus francisci. The sequence continues at coordinate 28,401,941 of NC_090407.1, read as the reverse complement.
ACGTTTAGCTGTGCTATGATCTCTTTGAACTGTTCACGGTCATATACTTCCTCACCCGAAAATAGACCTAAGGGATTTAAGTTGAATGAACAACAGTGTTAATTGGCACCATTTGGATAGTGTGTTTGGATTTATGACAGCTGTAAATTCTAAAACATTCCCTCCCCAACAAAAGAGGAAAGAACAGTTTATAGCTGTGTGTAAAGCAGTGAATTTCTTTCTTTAAAGCTGCTTTTGTTGCCTGATGCTTTTTGTAAAATCGCCTCTCCCAGACCTCGAGGCTCACCTTTTATTGTGCATTTTGTGCTGATTTCTGTGATCCAGGTTTGCTTTCAATGTCCGAAAGTGTTTACTAAGTAAAGCTTTCTGCTGGAGCAGGTCTGCCAACACTCCTTTAATAGCAAACAGTGAATTTGGTGAAGTGTGACTGAGTTCCAGAAAATCAGTAGAATGTGAAGTGGCCTTTAGTGCATTGTTTAACAGGATGCTTCAAAGCTAGTAATGCACACAAGGGTTTAAACAGGAAGTTTCAATTGTAACCAGAATGACTGATGACTTTAGTGTGTGTTTTACGAGCAAAACCAGATTTTTCAGACCTCCTTATTGCATGTGTGCTGAGTCCAAGTATCCATTCCAGCTTCTCTCAGTATTGCAATTTGGACTTAAATTGGTTCTTCTTGAGTCATCTGACCACTTTGCTATACATGAATAATTGAATACAGGCTGAGCAACACCTCTGCATTGTAAAGGTCATTGGACTGGATCTGTACCATTGTTTTGTCAGACAGCTATGAAACAACTTTACTTGCCAGTGTATTTTCTAAACAGTATTTTGACGTAGATGTATAACTGACAGTGAACTCAAATCTTGCCTTTCTATCTTGATCTATAATGCTACTGTGATCAATTTCTGCTTGAATCTTTCTCTTTGTGTGTCCCCTCAGTTGCAGATATGCCATTTACATAGTCCTTCTCTCACCAGCTTGAATGTTCATACTGTCATCTTCTGTAACTCGTTATTTCCCAGGATCCTCAACTGTACAACTTAGTACCTCTCTCAGGTTGCTTATATATTAGCATTGAGGTGGGAGATTTTTGCTCACCAGTTCCATGATACTGGTGCAAGCAGTGGCACTCCCACTGTAAACCTGACTGATAAACTGTTCTTATTTTGTAACCAGTTTTTCCTGGATCCTGGCCTTAGTGAACATGGTAGGTTTACATTAAGGTTGCTACTAACTGCCTGAGACATGAAGCTCTGGAAACAGCAGCACAAACATTTCCAACACCAATATAAAGGCAGCATTTTGTCTTCCCGTTCATACTACCATGTGCCATTACTTGAAACCCAAGGTTGGCACTTCCAATATTCACTATTGCTTGATCAGCCCAGTTTTACTCTTCTCAACCATGGTATCCTGCACCATGAGCTTTGACCCTTCACTTTTTTTTAAAAAGAGACTCTTATGGCAATACTAACAATCCCAAACTGGTCCCAAAGGATTACCAAGATGAGTCGGAAGGCAACTAGACATTATTCTTCAATTCTGTTCATGATTATCAGTTCTAATAAAGATTTAATTTTCGCTCCAAATATTAAAGGAACTGCAATGAATTTCTGTTTGGTATGGGTATTAAGGCATACAGAACAAAGGCGGGCAGATGGAGTTGAGATACGGATCAGCTGTAATCAAATTGGATGGCAGAAGAGGCTCAAGCGACTGATTAGCCTACCCCATTCCTATGAGGTTGCAAACTTCTAACTGAAGATAGGTTACCACTGTTTTCATCTCAATATAAGCCCAAAGTAGCTGAACCATGCTATGGTGCATGCATCTAAGCAGCTAGAAATACCACTGCAGTATTTATCATCTTGGCGCTTTGGTTTCTACCATTCTGATGAAGGGTCACTGACCTGAAACATTAACTGTGCTTCTCTCTCCACAGATGCTGCCAGACCTGCTGAGTATTTCCAGCATTTTTTGTTTTTATTATCTTTGATTTCTGTTGCTGCAAACGGAATGTAAAATTGCCAGGACTTACTGATGTACTATAAATGGTTCACACAAGTCTTGGCAATTTTACATATGGTTTGCAGCCAGTTGCACAAGACGCATGCTTCCAGAAGCCTACAGCAGCTTCATAAATGTTATGCAGTGTAAAAGCAGGCATTTTCTCCCTTCTCTTGTGTCTTTCTCCTATCAGTGGAGTTTTTTTATTTTTGTAGTTAAACTCGCTGCATGTATGCTATCTCAAGTTAATACAGAGGAGTCCTGAAATCCCTGTTGCATTGGCCATGTATAGCCGCCTTTATCTCAGGGACAGGAATTTGGAAAAGAACGCATTTATGCTAATCTGCCTCTTTATGACCTGATAACAATTTCGCCTAAAATTCCTTCCCTCTGGACATCACATAAAGACAGGACTTGTGGCATTACAACATCCACCAAGGATATTGCTAGCTGTATCAATTCCTGCACAAAGTTTGCCAGCACCATATCCAGACAGAAGTCAGGGCTTGTTTTTCTTTTGAAGTGATTAATTGTTTTGGGGCAAAAAGCAAATTTGAGGGATCTTCACTAGGCACAGCTGACCCTCGAACACAGTGCAATCCATGGTGCAGCATGTGGAAATTCTGCTCACCAGGAAGGCCCGTTTAATAGATTAAATGCCAAGGCTGTGAATGTCATAGTATGACTATACTAATAGCAATAATTAACATTATGTTTATGTTATGTATTTTTTCTTGGAATGGGGAACTTAGCTCTGAGTTAAAGCTAAAGCCAAGACAAGTGCTTTAGTCAGTTCTCAATCCAGTATTTCAACCAGGAACTTTTGAAGCTTCATTTGAGCTTTTCCAAAGTTGCCACAGCACAGAGAAATCAGTCAACTATCTGTTGACATTAAAACTTCACTGGATTTCTCATGAGTGAATGCATAGAATTCCATTATCCCCAGCTAGTGATTGACGAATTTGGCAATGTAACTTGGGCCTTCCTGCCCATGGGCACACACATGATGTATCCATCTCAAACAGTGCCAGTAATGAAATGATCCTCCTCTATTAACCCGAAGTAATCCACATTGATGGTTTACCCTCAACATAATCATCTGTCCTGCACCACTGCTGTTTAGCTGATCTAGCTCTAACTTTGTGATGTTGTAATTTGCTTCCACGTGAGTGGCCCTATTCCTTCCTGTGCCTGAACTATCTACATGGAAAGTTTGACTCAGTAAGTGGCTGATTATAAGCCCAGAGTAACCGAACCGTGCTATGCTGTATGCATCTAAGCAGCTAGAAATACAATTGCAAGATTGATAATCTTGGTGGAGCTTTGGTTTCTGTCGCAGCAAATGGAATGTAAAATTGCCAGGACTTGCTGACCCACTATAAATGGTTTACATACGTCTTGACAAGTAAGCCCTAGTAAGTTCAGTGTGGAGAATCCTGTTTTTCTAGGGGGATGGGTTTATTGTTCTGCCCAAAATGTGTTCTTGGCCAAAAAGCTTCATTGCTCCTACTTTTTGGCTAATCTGGCAAGAAATACACAAATCATGTAAGGAGGGGTGTTGTGTCTCCTGCAAAAAACAAGTTTGACCAAGTTGCCCAAGGCACCTGAAGTTCAGGCTCAGGGGATGTGCTGATTACTGTAATATAAATGTTACTGGAGATCAGGATTGTGACAGAAACCACACCTGCCAAAGGAAACATATTAATTTCATCATATGGAACACTATTATTTGAACGCTTACTGGACATTGAACATAACTTGTTTTAAAAAGACCACAGAACAGTGGCTGAAAACAAGGCTGCACATTTGCATTCTAAAAAACAGTTGCATAGAGAGACAATGGGAGTACTCCCTGATTCACTTAGCTAGATGGATTTTAGCAAGAGACATTGAGAGTCATTGAATGTGTACGAGCCAGCATTCCATCCCCCACCCCCACTGAGAGTGGCTGATAAGCTCTGAGGAATCCACAAACCTCGCAGGCAAGGCTGTCTCAAACAAGGAGCTGGTCATATTACTAACCTGCTGGCCAACCTGGAGTTAATTGAATTGTGCTCACAGAACAGTTTTTGGAAGAGACTGCAATTGAACTTCAAGAGATCACACCCTTTCTCTCTCTCTCACGCAAAGTTCCAGGGACCCACGGAAGTAACTTAAGCCTCAAGACAGAAGACCAGTGAAACAAGTTTGAAAGTGTGCACTGGGCCCCAACGAGAACTGCAAGTCTTAACTTCAATCAAAGACTTTACATCCAACGCAAAACCAGTAACTGAACTCCATTTATTACTACATTAATTCTTTTTCCTCCTCTGTCTCTATTTGCATGTGTGTTTATCGTGTATGCATGCTAGAGTGGTCACGTTGTGTATTTTTTAGTAGTTTCAACTGAATTAGAGTTTTAAGGGTAATAAACTTACACATTTCTTGTTTAAATCGGAGAAAACCTGTCTGGTTGATTTCTTAGCAATTACAATTAGTGAGCAGTGAGCAAGGACTTACTGAGATGGAAGCTAAAAACACTGTGTTTTAAAATTAAACCCTGTTATGGCCAAACCAGGAAAAGGCTGAGAGGGGAGCCCTGGACCCCTTCCTCAACTGGTCATAATAGAAATTTGGGGGTTAGCGTCCTGGATTGGACCCACAGACAAACGAGAAATTGGAAGTGGGAAGTCAAATTGATCCAATCAAAAAGAGAAAAGATTTCAATACAGGTTTTCTTGTGGTTGTGTGTGCTAGAATACTAACATGTCTACGACTGAAGCCAGTAACTCCTCAAGCCAGGGTGAAGTAACTTGGATAAGTTAAAGACACTGTCTATGGAAGAGTTCTGAAATATGGCTGAGCAGTGTGGGATCACTTTCCGTGACAAGGCTAGGAAATCAGAACTCCTAAGACCAGTGGCCAACCATTTTTCCCTTGAATCTAAAGAAGCAGAGACGGGGTTAGAAATAGACTGTGACAGGGTATTGCTAGCAAAGATACATTGGAACAGAGGAAACTTGAATTAGAAGAGAGAGAGAGAAATACATTTTCAGAAGGAACGGGAGGAAGAGAGCTGAGGTGGCTTGAGTTAACTAGGGGACAACAGAGTAACCTGAGTGAAAGCATGGGAGATACAATTGCGGGACTGTGTACGGAATTTGTAAAGTTTTCCCAATTGATTCCAAAATTCAATGTGGAAGACGTGGAAGCATTTTTTTTTTATCTTTTGAGAAACTTGCAAGGCAGTTAAAGTGACCAGCTGAGTGTTGGACTCTTCTGGTGCAAAGTAAGCTAACAGGAAAAGCTCATGAGGTTTATTCCCTGCTGCCAGATGAGAGTTCATCAAATTATGAACTGACAAAAAATGCTATCCTCGGGGCATATGAGTAGTGAAAGAGAGACTGCAGTAGGTCAGAGAGACAGGGCAGTGGCAGGCGACAGTCCCCTGCAGTTCCCCTGAATGTGTAGTGAATCGGGCCATGAACAAACCAGCTCCCCCACAGGAGACTGAATTGGCACTGCAGGCAGATGACCATCAGGTCTCTGTCTGAAACTTACTTTGGAAAGTTAGAGGACCCAGGAAATCGATTCAATGGATCTTCCCTAGCTGAGGCTCAGTGAGCCAACCCGGTATTGAGAAAGTTAGCACAGGCTGCCCAGACTGAAATTGAAGCAGAGGGGATAGACAGGCACAGGGTTGGCAAAAAGATAGAGAGGAAAGGGGGAAAAAGGAACAAAGAGGACAGGTTAAAGGAGATCTGAGAGGATTCCCAAATGGAAACACCTACTGCCCCGTCAGCCGACCCCAAAGTGTTTGAAAAATTAGACCCTACATCCTCCTATGTAAGTACAGACACCAGAAGCACCCCACCAGAGTTGCTAACAGCATTTGCAGAAACCTTCAGGGACAAAGATAGTCCTGAAGAGGACAGAGAAATGGTGAGGGTGATGCCTCACCTAGTAGAAGTGCCGCAGGGGAGTGCAGCAGAATCTGGACAAAAAGCTGCAAGCAGGAGTGTTCCAGAGGACAAAGGGAAGATTAGCAAAGAATCCACCCCCACAGTCTGGAGAAAAGGGAAACAACCAGCCCCTAAAGTGAAAACACTTGCATAACTCATCAGAGCACTAAAAGAGAGATGAGAGTGGATCCACCCACTGCCAACTCCCATGATCAGAACTCCAAACCAGGTCTAATTAAATCTAACCCTCCCCCTGCAGACCTCAACAGGATCAAAAGCACCCTAGACAATCATGGAAATGTGCTAACTGCAAACCTCCCCAAAATTCACATGAATGTATTGCAGGCTGATGGGGAAGAAACTTTAAACCCGTTGGACAACACATAACTATCTCAGACCCGCTAAGGGAAAAGGGGCAGTGTAAAGCAGCACTGCTACAAAGGAAAGACAGATGGTAACGATTTTTAAGATTTCTGAATGAATGAGAATGAGAGAAATGCATGTGCGTTTTCCTGTGTACACACTTTCTATTTTGTAATGAAATGCTCCCCCTAATGTCGCATTTCATTCAGCCGGATGTGGAGGTGTAACGGAAACCACACCTGCCAAAGGAAACATATTACTTTCGTTATATGAAACACTATTATTTGAACACTTACTGGACATTGAACATAACTTGTTCTAAAAAAAAATCACGGAACAGTGGCTGAAAACATAGCTGCACATTTGTATTCTAAAAGACAGTTGCATGGAGAGACAATGGGAATACTCCCTGATTCAATTCGCCAGACGGGTTTTGTCAATAGTGATCATCAAGAGACATTGAGAATCATAGGATGTGTAAGAGCCAGCATTCTACTCCCCCCACTGGTAAGCTCTGAGGAATCCACAAACCTCTCAGGCGAGGCTGTCTCAAACAAGGAGCTGGTCACATGACTAACCTGCTGGCCAACCTGGAGTTAATTGAATTGTGCTGGCAGAACAGTTTTTGGAAGAGACTGCAATTGAACCACTATTTAAAAAAAGGAGGGAGAGAAAAAAACAGGGAACTACAGACCAGTTAGCCTTACATCAGTAGTGGGGGAAATGCTAGAGTCTTTTATAAAGGATGTGATAGCAGAACACCTAGAACGCATAAATGGGATTGGGCAAAGTTAGTTTGGGTTTACAAAAGGGAAGTCACGCTTAACAAATCTGCTGGAGTTTTTTGAGGATGTAACTAGTAGAATAGATAAGGGAAAAACCAATGGATGTGGTTTATTTGGATTTTCAGAAGGCTTTTGATAAGGTCCCACATGGTTAGTGTGCAAAATTAAAGCACATGGGATTGGGGGTATGGATTGAGAATTGGTTGACAGACAGGAAACAGAGAGTAGGAATAAATGGGTCTTTTTCCGGGTGTCAGGCAGTGACTTGTGGGGTACCACAGGGATCAGTGCTTGGGCCCCAGCTATTCACAATATATATTAATGACTTGGGTGAGGGAACTAAATGTAACATTTCCAAGTTTGCAGACGACACAAAGCTAGGGGGGAAAGTGAGCTGTGAGGAGGATGCAAAGAGGCTCCAATGTAATTAGGACAAGTTGAGTGAGTGGGCAAATGCATGGCAGATGCAGTATAACATGGATAAATGTGAGGTTATCCACTTTGGTTGTAAAAACAGAAAGGCAGATTATTATCTGAATGGTGATAGATTGGGAAAGGGAGAGGTGCAACGAGACCTGGGTGTTCTTGTACACCAGCCACTGAAAGCAAGCATTCGGGTGCAGCAAGCAATTAGGAAGGCGAATGGTATGTTGGCCTTCAGTGCAAGAGGATTTGAGTACAGGAGCAAGGATGTCTTACTCCAGTTATGCAGGGTCTTGGTGAGACCACATCTGGAGTATTGTGTGCAGTTTTGGTCTCCTTATCTGAAGAAGGATGTTCTTGCCTTGGAGGGAGTGTAAAGACGATTTGCTAGGCTTATTCCTGGGGTGGCAGGATTGACGTGTGAGGAGCGATTGGGTCGACTAGGCCTATATTCACTAGAGTTTAGAAGAATGTGAGGGGATCTCATTGAAACCTATAAAATTCTAACAGGATTAGACAGGCTAGATGCAGGGAGGATATTCCCGATGGCTGGGGAGTCCCGAACCAGAGGTCGCAGTCTCAGAATACGGGTTATGCCATATAGAACCAAGATGAGAAATCTCTTCACTCAGAGTGGTAAACCTTTGGAATTCTCTACCGCAAAAGGCAGTGGAGGCCGTCATTAAATATATTCAAGAAGGAGATAGATGTATTTCTTAATGATAAAGGGATATGGGGAGAAAGCAGGAACAGGGTACTGAATTAGGCGATCAGCCATGATCTTTTTTGAATGGCGGAGCAGGCCCTTGGGGCCGAATGGCCTACTCCTCCTATTTTCTATGTTTCTATGTTTTTTTAAACTTCAAGAAGAGAGCACTCCCTCTCTCTCTCTCTCTCTCTCTCCCACGCAAAGTTCCAGGGACCCACGGAAGTAACTCCAGCCTCAAGACAGAAGGCCAGCGAAACAAACTTGAAAGTGTGCACTGGGCCCCAACGAGAACTGCAAGACTTAACTTCAATCAAAGACTTTACATCCAACCCAAAACCAGTAACTGAACTTCATCTATTACTTCAAACCTTTCCCCTTTAATTCTTTCTCCTCCTCTGTCTTTATTTGCGTGTGTGTTTATTGCGTATTTTTTAGTGGTTTTAACTGAATTTGAATTTTAAGGTTAATAAACTTACACCTTTCTTGTTTAAATCTGAGAAAACCTGTCTGGTTGATTTCTTTGCAATTACAATTAGAGAGCAGTGAGCAAGGGCTCACTGAGGGGAAGCTAAAAACACTTTTAAAAGTTAAACCCTGTTACGGCCAAATCAGGAAAAGGCTGAAAGGGGAGCCCTAGACCCCTTCCTCACCTGGTCATAACAGGATAAAACTGTTGTGGTTCCCTAGATAAAAACTCTGTGATATCATGCTAAGCCATGTTGGAGGGCTGCCAATTTCTGTGGGTCAGTACCCTACCAAATCAGACTTTTGTAGAGGATATGGAGAGAAAAGCTCCTTGGTTCCTCATCTCGAGCCCAGTGTGTTAGTGCAGTAATCCACAGCAAAATGAAAAGGATAACAAAATAAAAACAGAATTCTCATGTCGGATAGAATTTGAACTTTTCTGGTGAAGGACTATTTTTAAGCAGTCTCACTCACTGAAGTGTCAGTGACTTTATCTGGAAAGTAGCACACCAGATTTAATCCTTAGCCTATGCTTTGTTAAGAGTTAAGCTCTGGTTAGGTCCCAAATCGAGGATTGTGTCCAGTTTTGGTCACCACACTTTAGGAAGGATGTGAGGGTCCTTGAGAGGGTGCAGAGGAGGTTTACCCGAATTGTTCCAGGGATGGGATATTTAAGTTACAAAGTTAGGTTGGAAAAGCTGGGGTTGTTCTCCCTGGAGCAAAGGAGATTGAGGGGAGATTTGATGGTGGTGTGCAAGATTATGACAAACGTAGATAAATAGTTGTTTAGTAGTACAGAATTTGAGTATTGCTGAAAATTGAGACATGTTGTCAAAGCTTTTTGCCTTGCACTCATCAGGACAATACACAAGAATAGCCAATGTAAGGGAAAACAACAACTTATACTGCATGAGAAGAGAGTGCTGATTGGTTGGCAAGTGAACTCTGATTGGTAGAGGCATTGCCATGCGAATGCACCAGTTTACGGTAACTGACAGTAAACTGCCAAGCTTTGTTTAAAATTTAAACCAGGCAGCTGTAGAACAGGCGTTGCCCTGAGGCATGAACCACCGAATGGCTGTCACTTATTTTGTTCAGTTGAAACAGGCGCAATGTTTGTATGTATTCTTTCTGCCTGCAAAGAACAGGGCCCTGTGTATTAATATATCTAGCTTCCAGTGCGTGCAAATGCACCAGACTGCGAGCCCTACTGGCAATCTTAAATTATTTGTCAGTGTAATTCTTAGCACACTATGGATTATTTAGCAAATGTTGTCCAATCGCGGAATCACATCTAATGTTGGGCATTGTGTTTTGAGTTTTGCAAGCATGGTCTGGTTGCCTGTTGCAGACAGCAGAAGGGACATGATGTTTGATGCAGGGGAAATGTGAGGAAGAACTTTTTTTACGCAACGAGTGCGAGTGACCTGGAACTCGCTATCCACAAGGATGGTGGAAGTGGAGACGATCAATGATTTCAAAAGGAAGTTGGCTGGGCAATGGAAGGAAATAAACTTGCAGGACTACGGGGATCGAGTGGGGGAGTGGGACTGACTGGATTGTTCCGTGGATAGCTGGCATGGACTCAATGGTCCGAATGGCCTCCTTCTGTGCCATATATGACTCTGAGATGCACAAAATGCTGGAAATCTACAGCTGATCAATCAGCATCCAAAAGAGCACAAAGTAGATCCCCAATGGTGCCTGATGAAGAATCTTTACGCCCAAGGTGAAAAACTGTCTTTTCTCCTTCGGATGCCAATGGACCCAAGATATCTTTCCAGAATTTTTGTTTCAGATTTTCAGCATTTTCACAGTCTTGATATTTTTAATTGAAAAATGCCATTCAGTAATAGAATTGTAGAGCCTCATATTTTCAGGTGGTAGGAAATAGTTTGCATGTTCTGAATGTGTAAAATTCCAAATGGCCAGTGGCTGCACAATGTGTTTTTCAGTAGAGTGGTTTTCGTCCCCCAGTTAGCTATTCAGTACAAATAATTATAGTCAACGTTTGCCCGCAAAAGGAGCGTTTAGCATCCCACACATAGTAGCTGCAATATAGATTAGCTCAGTTAACAGCCCACCACTTTATGTGTCCTTTACCATGCAGTACCCAAGCTCAGGCCTTTCTGGAGTGAATCCCAGTCTTCGCTTTCAGAAACAGAGCATACAGCAACCACTTTGTGGGCATAGGAACAAAGTGTGCTTTTGAAAATAAAACAAAACCCTGAGCAAAGGCATGTCAGATGAAAATTCTGCCAATTGGCCTGTTTTTGTATCCCTGGAGTCTAGCCATAATCATAGAGAGACAATATTCTATTGTGTTAACCGAATACAGCTTTAATATACTGTGTACAAGTGGGCTTCATTGTTTCTTTTCGATATTTGCTGGCAGCAGTTTTGTTTTAAACCTACAATGGCTTTTTTCATCCTTCCTTCCCACTTCTGAAAACATTGCTAGGTGACCAGTTCTACAGATACCTGTCAGTCTCTGAAAGCCTCAACCAAACTGTCATACTTCATGTATACTACACAATGATTGCTCACTGTAGGGTGCATCGCAGTAGGGCCTGAGTCAGCATGGCACTGCTGACATCATAGTAGGCACTGTGTGGAGATTTAGTAGAATAAAGAAAATATTTGCATCGACATTTTCTCAGGAGATTGCAGTGTAATCTGATCAAGGTGTTTAGAAAGTTAAAAGCATTTGTTAGGGTAGATATGGAATAGCTATTTCCCCTGATGGGGTTGTGAACAAGGGGACATAATCTCAAAATTAGCTTGGCCATTCAAGAACAAAATCAGGGAACATTTTTTCACACACAGTGTAGTAGAAATTTGTAACTGTCTATCCCAGAAAGCTGTGGATGTTAGGACAATTGGAGATATGAAGACTAAGATTTTTGTTAATTAAGCGTATCTAGGGATATGGGGTTAAGGTGGGAAAATTGAATTGAAGTGCAGATCAGCCACAATCCAGGGACTTAATGGCTCTTGCTGTACCTTATGTTCCTGTGTAACTAAATTTAAAATGCTGCTACTACAGGGCATTTCTCATCTGGCCATATATTTGCATTATTCAGCAACAGCGTAATAAAACCTCCAAATTCAGCTCGTCATTTTAGTCATATCCTAGCCCACATGTGCAGTGTGTTTTGTTAGTGTGAAATTTCTCTTCCCCCAACATGCCACCACCACCACTCAACAAGGATTTGTCTCTGTCATTAGCTTTAATTTTTTAAAATTAAGAGTTTTGTAGAACAGAAGAGATTCCTCAAAAAATTATCATAACCAACAAACTGATACCAGCCTAAGTACTGCAAAGAAAATTTGGGCTAGGCATTAACAAAAGTCAATAGACTACTGCTAAAGTTATGCTGCCACTTCTGCATCACATGTCATCCATTGTGCAGCAGACCACCAAAGTTGAAAAGAACAGGAGAAAGGAGTATCAAAATCAAGAAGTAAGAGGTGTAATTGAGCTTGAGTTTTAAAAGCCTGTAGACCGTAGCAGGTAACTCATTCTCTCCAACTTATCTCCTACCTGGTCTTTATTTCCAAAGTCCTGTGACATGTTGCCATGCAATTACACTCCCACCTCTCCCAAATTCCTTAATCTGGTTTCTGCCCCACCCACAGCACTGGAAGTGCACTGCTAAAAGTCATAAGTGACATCTTGTGCAGCCGTGACAATGGATCACTGTCCCTTCTGAATCTGCATTTCTGCACTGCATTCAACACCATTCTAATGCCATACTCTCTTCTGCATTCTACCTAAATGGCACAGTTCTTGCCTGGTTCCGCTCATAACCTGGCACAGTACAGACAATACTTAGCCTCCAATGGGTTCTTTTCCTCTATTAGTATGGTCATCGTTGGCGTTTATAGAGGCCTTCCTTAGTACCCACCTCTTCACTGTTCACACGCTGCTCCTCGGTCACATCACGTGAAAGCATGGGGTTAGCTTTCACGTGTATGGCTGATACACCCAACTCTACCCTTCTGTTTCAAACATAAATCCAAAGGCTGTTGTTAGATTCTCCAATTGGCAATCCAAGTTAAGACTTAGATGGGGCAAAATTTCCTGCAGCATAGTGTCAGAAAAACTGAACCCAATGTTCTTTGCTCCCACCACCAGCTACATGCTCCATCATCCGAGCTAAGTTTTCTCCCCCTCATCTGCTATGTTACTAAGACTGTTCTCTTCAACCTGTAAAGCATCAGTTATTTATGTCCCTACCTCACCCCTCCACCACAAAAAGCCTAGTCCATGCCTTCATCACCTTAACCTGACTTTTCTAATACTCTAATAGCTGGTCCCTCACTTCAACCCATCCAAAAACCGAATAATACAAAGTTAAAACCACGTATTAGATATTCTAAATAAAGCTTTCCTCATTTCAGTGTGATATAGTCTTTAACCAGCCATTAGAAGGTGCCAAAGAAAATGAGGCTGACCCAGAAACCTTGTCGCTTCTTTCCCAGATACCAACCAAAATTGGAAACACTCAGTGTGAAAATCATTGCCTTCTCCATGGTATTACAGTATAGTAAACCAACCAACTGTTCCTTTAGGCCGCTGGTTAAGAGTAATTTCCAAATAATGGATTTTTCTCAGTTATCTGAGGATTGCAATTGCCATGAAAGTGCATTGATTATCAAAGCCTGCAGCACTGTGCAAGTAGCTGACCTGTGGTGCCACAGTCTATATATTAGTGTATACTTCAAATAGTAATATAAATCTTAGGCAGTCCCTCGGGGTCGAGGATGATTTGTTTCCACTCCAGTTCAATGGGTTCTGTGATGGCTGATTAGTCCAATGCTGAGGGGCAGGTGGTGCTTGAAGGGTCAGGTAGATGAGTAGTTTGGAGGTTTGTGTGCTTCCTCCAACGCCTCAACTTCATCTCCGTGTGTTTCCGACAAAGTCCCTCGAGGTGTACGATGCCTTCCCGGATGAGCTTTTTCCATCTAGGGCGGCACAGTGGTGCAGTGGTTAGCACTGCAGCCTCACAGCTCCAGGGACCCGGGTTCGATTCCGGGTACTGCCTGTGTGGAGTTTGCAAGTTCTCCCTGTGTCTGTGTGGGTTTTCTCCGGGTGCTCCGGTTTCCTCCCACAAGCCAAAAGACTTGCAGGTTGACAGGTAAATTGGCCGTTATAAAAATTGTCACTAGTATAGGTAGGTGGTAGGGCAATATAGGGACAGGTGGGGATGATTGGTAGGAATATAGGATTAGTATAAATGGGTGGTTGATGTTCGGCACAGACTCGGTGGGCCGAAGGGCCTGTTTCAGTGCTGTATCTCTAATCTAAAAAAAAGGACAGTCATGAGCCAGGGCTCCCACGAGTCAACCTGAATGTTTGATCTCTTCAGGGATGGTTTGAGGACATCTCTAAAGCATTTCCACTGTGCTCCTGGGAGTCTCCTGCCATGACCAAGTTCTGAATAAAACAGCTGCTTCAGGAGTCTGGTGGCTTCAACCCACAACCATCTAAGAGGCGAGAGTGCTACCAATGAATCAAGCTGAGAATACATCTCACGCAAGGGAAAATTGTGATTGTAACTGAAAGGTATTATTTCTCCTATTGTGCTCTGAGATTGTTTCCTGTAGCCAAATCATTTGACATATTTGTAGCTAAAACAATTTCTACAGTGTGTATAGCTATTAGCTGGTGTGACCAGTGAGAGTGTATGACTAGAAAATGTTCTATTTTACATTAAATAAATTCTAATATTGTTAATGTAATATTATTTCTGGTGATGGAGCACTGGAAATCTGGTTGGAGGGCCTGAACTACAATTCCATTGTCAAATGCCCGCTACAGGATGCGTTTTGCAAAATATTACTTAGAGTATTTAAGAGTATATGAGATTGAAATCCGGGAGGGAAGAAAAACTGGCCTGACTAGTCTCGCCCACAGAAACACGCATTTCCTGTTGAATGGTCACAAAATGGTATTGATGCAAGTACTAAGAAATGTAAAACCCAGACTATTCCATTCATGCAACTGAGGGGGTGGATGCAGCAACTGAAGTCTCTTTCTGCCCCCCGCCCACCCCCCCCCCCCCCCCCCCGGCCATTTTTCTCTGCCATATTGCTGTAGGTGCTGTGTCCAGTTCCAAGGATATCTCAACCAAGTGACTGTTCTCTTTACATGTGAGCTGTTTGACCATGGAGGGAGTCAGAACTCAACGTGTTCTTTTTCTTGCCCTACATCTACATGTGCACTTTGCACTCGATAAGAATCCTGGTTGTTTTTCTTTTTTCACCTGCCTGAGTAGCACTTGGGCCAATTGTACCATCACAACTCTTCTTTCATGTTTTTGTGGGTTTCTAGGTCGGTTCATCAAATGTAAAGAAGCAACCGACTTTGAACATAATTTTCTACTGTGCAGAGTTCCAACTTGCGTTTGCATTTGTGCCACAGTGACTCCAGCCATTTATCTCCCTTGATATTTGTCGGAGGTCTATGGCAGTGCAAACATTTTAGCTGCTTTTGCATTGGCCTTATTTTATTTCAGATCACAGGCAACTAACATTAATCCTGCACTAAATTCCTTTGATTTTTCATGTTAATTCTGTCCTGTAGTGTTTGTTGCTTATGAGAGTGGAGTGGCCTCATTAACTTTAATGGAAGAGAGCACTTTGAACTGTCTAGAGAATCAATCCAGAACCATTTGACCCTGGAATATAATGGCTACTGGCTAACACCTGTTACACTCTTTGCTAGTCAAGGATTTCCCAGAGTCGTGTTATTCAGATCAGCCTCCAGTGTGGTCCAGTGAATGAACACAGGCCTCTCCGTACTATGTCAATGAAAGTCCTTTTGTGAAAGATAGCAACAGAATATTAGTTTCTGTTAGTTTGCAAATAACATAAAATAAAAGCTATCCAAATACAAAATATGGGGGTACTTTGAACTGAAAATAGTTTTCTAGATTTTCCTTCCTTTGTGACTGGTGATATGCTTAACAGGCAGTTATAGGTGAGTCCTGTGTTCTTGAAACACAATAAAAATGTCGAAGCCTTATGCTTGTCTAGGCATTTATCATCTAATAGCATGTATGTACTTATAATTGTACTAGTTAACTATTGCAATAGGGATTTTACCTGGTTAAAATAGTTCATTCTTTTGTCCTGAGCCCAGTTTCTATTAAGATTGTGGATTAGAGTGTGTCCTTTTCCACCACAGTGATACTTAGATTAGCAATGTAACGAGAGCTATTTCAGTTGGCAACAGAAAGCTTAAAGCCACTTAAGTGAAGGGCAATGCTGTACAGTAACCGCTGTGTAAACAGGCGTGGAGAGACAGTTGAACATACTGAACCCTCTTGAGCAAGCGTGCGTGCAACCAGGTGATCTGACACTGCCTTGAACCCAGCCATTATCAGCAAGAGAGCTGTAATGGATCAGCCTCCTAGGTTCAGCCAGAGTTCAGCCAGTGTCCTGTTTTTTTAAAAAAAACCTTGTCATGGATCCGTGGGCGTGTTATTGTTTGCAGGCGGCTGTGTGAAGGTGTCAGGTTTGGCAGGGAGGGTTAGATCTGTATAAACAGCACAAACTGACAAAGAAGGGAGGAAAAAGCCTTTTGCAGAAAACCACAAGTCGCCAATTATTACTCCAGTACATTGTTTGGCTGCAAAGGCTTTTATCGCGACACTGAGCTCTTATTGTGGGTGGAATTTATGTTTGCATTTTGTCTTTGTGGTGCTAATAATATTGGACCAACAGAGTTTTCAGACTTCACACAGGATTGTACGTGCATTTCATTCATGGAATCGTACGTAATGTTTGTTTTATTATATGTGCATCAGGAGGCAGCGGGGCAAATCATGACATAGTGTACTGTCATTCTGGAAACACAAGCTTTATATGTATGTATATTTAGAGCAAATTATATAAAGCACCACTCATTGAAAGCAAGGGCAACAAATTTAGAAACGCTTACCTCAGAAAATTTCACTTCTGAGCAGTTAAGTGTTTGTCTTTATCCTGAGGTTGCTGATAACTCGCAAGTTCTCAGATGTGAAAATACACTGCAATGAGATTGCAAGATGGACTGGTGCCAGCCCTGAGGTTTTAGAACTTTTTTTTAGGTTTAGTTTATGATTAGACGCACAAGCCCATAAGTATAAAAATTACAATTTGGTCAGAGGCAATAAATATTTCAACAGGTGTATTAGATTTACTATAAAACTTTAACCCAAGAGCTAACCCTACAATGGAGTCCAAAGTTCCTTAAATTACATGTAAACACAGTCTATGCTTGTGTACACGATAATCATGTAAAGCATTGAAAACCCTATTCAAGCCTGTAAACAAGTCCCAACCAATGCATACAGTGACCAGATAATTTTGGACTAAACGCCTGTCCCTCTGACTTTTTTTAAATGTGTTCCTTGGATGTCTGATACTAGCAAGGTTGTGTCCGTAGAAGCCTGGAGGTGGCTACCCTTTTGAACTGCTGCAGTGGTCTTATGGTAGTGACTTTCAGGATATTGCTTCTGACAATAAAGAAATGGTTATATTTGTCCAAGTCAGACTGGTGTGTGACTTGGAATTGGAGGTGGTGGTGTTCCCACAGTGTTGCTGCTCCTATCATTCCAGCAGAGATAAATAAGCTTAGTGAAATACTGCATTGCATGCTGCAGATAGTACACACTGCAGCCACAACACAGCAGTGATGGAGGGAATGAGTATTAAGTTCAGTGGCAAAATTACCAATCAAGTGAACTGCTTTGTCCTGTGTGGTGCCTTGGGTGTTGTTGCAGTGCACCCATCCGGATAAGTGGTGAGTACTCCATCACACTCCTGACTTGAGTCTGATATATGGTGAAGAAATTTTGAGGGGTCAGGAGGTTAGCCACTCATCACAGAATGCCCATTCTCATTCCAGATCTTATAGCCATAGTTTTGCCTTCCACATTCTCACAACCCCTTGTGTGAAGACAACTCTCTAGGTTCAGCTCCAACCAGATTAACTCGAATTCCAAGATTGTGCCTTGTTTTGATTCCCCAAGTAGATGGAAAAGTAGTTTCTTATATAATGTAAACAACAGAAAATACTGGGAACACTCAGTAGGTGAAGCTGCATGTGTGAAGAGAGAAACAGTTAACAGTTCAGGTCAGTGACCTTTCATCAGTTCAGTCATCGACCTGAAACGTTAGCTCTGTTTCTCTCTCCACCGATACTGACTGATCTGGTGAGTATATCCAGCATTTTCTGTTTTTATTTCAGATTTTCAGCATCCGCAGTGTTTTGCTTGTATTAGTTTCCTATATACCCTGCCAATTTCCTTCATTCTTCTAAACACTTCAATCAGATCACCTCTTGCTGTCCTCATTTCCAGGTGATATAACCCAGTTCATTCATCTGGGCTATCATTCTGACAAATCATTGCTATACTTTCTCCAAGGCCTCCTTCTAAGTGTGAATTCTCTTGTCAGAAGCTGGTGACAATGCTCTCATATTTTCTTATGAGTTGTGCTCATGCTGTCTGTGGAGACCCACTTAAACCTGTTAAAGCTTCTCAGTTGTCTAAAGACCAAATTGTGATTCGCCTCATAGAAAAAATAAAATGTTGGAAATCTGAAACAAAAACAGGAAAGACTGGAAGCACACAGCAGGTCAACCAGTTTCTACGAGGATAACAAACAATCAGTGTTTTGGATTCATAAAAATCAATTCTGCTTGTTAGTCATATGTAGTCTGTGACTCCCGTGCAGATGAAAAGTTTATTTAATTTTATGTGCAGTGCCAGTTTCGCTATACTGTGCACCTGTGGCACAACCCATAACTAGGCCTGGTATTAATCTAGCAGCAACATAAATTTGGTTAGTGTCTACAAAGTGGCATTTATATACATACTGGTGCCAGTATAAACCTGTTCTTTTATATTTAGAAACCTGGGTGAAGGACCAAGAGCCCATTGTGCAAGAACCATCAAAGTTGAAAACAGTAAGAAAAGAGAGGAAGTAAATCAAGTAGTGGTAATTAGAGGATGCTGAAATTGAGTTTTTAAAAAAACTATAAATTGGAAGAGAATTAAAAAGATGTGGGGAGTTCCACAGTTCTGAGTTCTTGGGAAAATTAATGTGTTGAGTAGGAGTTGGCACGGTAAGTCTTAATTTGGCAGTGTCAGATGTTTCTTGTCCAGATGAAAAATTGTCTCCTTGAGTTCATAAATTGAAAATTTGTCATTTAAAGATGTGTTTTTGATTTGAGTATTCTTCTGCTTGAGGCATTCATGGGTTGGTTCACTTCCCAATCTGAGGTGAATGAGGAATATAAAATGTGAACACACCATTTCTTACCAGTTGACCTTTTCACAGAGGAATAGATCAAGGTGCAGATGAAACTAAGAAATGTTCCTGGTTTGGCCTGTGCCAGTGAGATAATAAAGTAATAGATGCAAAATAGATACAGTTGACCCAGAGCCTTAGAACAAAGGTTACAACTGTACTGGAAACATATTCCAAGTGATTGTTTCATGGATCACAGACCAAACACATGCTTCTTCTTCCAAAACTTAGTGATTCTGTATATACAGCAGCAGAACATAAGTCAAATGTACAGATATTGAAAAGACAAAAATATAAACTAGTTCCAAGAGTAGTTCAGACTTAGAAAAGCGCTCAAATTCATCTGTCAATAAATCATTTTTGTTGTCGTTATAGTGGGGTGCAATTGCAGGGACTCTGCAGTTGCAAAATTACATAAATCATTACTCTCCCTATAATGTGTATAGCGCTACCCTTGGACTATTCCTTTAGTTTGTCCACCTTCACCATATCATGAGTTTTTAACTAATTAAACACCTCCATCCTTTTTGCTCAATTGTTCTGCATTGCAAGAACAGGTGTCATAGTACTAGAAAGCATGGAGCAGGCCTAAGCCATTTGACTCATCAAGCTCTTGTCATGAGCATAAGAACTAGGAGTAGACCATACAGCCCCTCCAGCCTGCTCCACCATTCAGTACAATCATGGCTGATCTGCTGCTGCAACTCCAGGGGGATATGCGTGGAAAGTTCTTTACGCAGAGGGTGGTGGGTGCCTGGAACGCGTTGCCAGCGGAGGTGGTAGATGCGGGCACGATGGCGTCTTTTAAGATGTATCTAGACAGATACATGAATGGGCAGGAAGCAAAGAGATACAGACCCTTAGAAAATAGGCGACATGTTTAGATAGAGGATCTGGATCGGCGCAGGCTTGGAGGGCTGAAGGGCCTGTTCCTGTGCTGTAATTTTCTTTCTTTCTTTCTTCCACTTTCCTGCTCACTCCTCACATCCCTTGATTTCCCTGAGACCAAAGATCTGTCTATCTCAGCCTTAAATATATGCAATGATGGAGCATCCACAACCCTCTGGGGTAGAGAATTCCAAAAATTCACGACCCTTTGAGTGAAGAAGTTGCTCCTCGTCTCAGTCCTGAGACTGTACCCCCATGTTCTCAATTCCCCAGCTAGGGGAAGCAACCTCTCCATGTCTACCCTATCAAGTCCCTTCAGAATCTTGTACGTTTCAAGGAGATCACCTTTTAAACTCCAGAGAATATAGACCAATTTATTCAGCCTCTCATCATAGAACAACTCTTTCATCCCTGGAACCAATCTAGTGAACCTTCACTGTGCCACCTGCCAGGCCTTAAATATGGAGACCCAAAACTGTACATAGTACTGAGGTGTGGTCTCACTAAAGCCCTGTATAACTTTAGCAAGACTTACTTAATCATCATCTCCAGTTCCCTTGCAATAATGGCCAACATGCCATTTGACTTCCTAATTGCTTGCTGTACCTGCATGCTTAAAGGCTTGCTCAGGTGTAAAATTGAAACCCGACCCAACCACAGCCAACCCGACCCGGGCCCGAGTCCTTGAATTTTTTTTCGCGTCTGACCCGACACAAATATTGTTCATCCGTTCCAGCAGCAGGCTATTCTTGCAGATGGAGTTGTGGGGAATCATGGGTGAGCCTGATTCCATGAGTTCCCGGAGTCAGCACTTTCCAACCCGACCCGAGCCCAAATGCTGGACTCAGAATATAGATCCAACCCGACCCAAACCCAACACATGGGGCTGGTTTTTACGCCAGGCAGACGGGAGCTGGCCACCGACATAAAAGTCGGTGGCGAACCCGCTTCCGCCTAGCCCGGGGATCCAACCCACATTTTACGGGTCCCTGGACTTTAATTGTTCCAAGGCGGGACTTCCACCTGCTTGATTGAGGACATCCTGCCTCATTGAGCTGTCGGCCAATCATCGGGCCGGCAGCTCTTACTCCCAGCAGTGCCACTGCTGGGACTGCAGCCCAGCCGAGGGTATGGAGTCAGGACTGCAGGTAACTTAGGGTTGCCTCGCCGGGGAAATCAGTCGCACCCTGGCGATGCACGGGTGGTCGTTTTGGGGAAAGGGGGGGGTCTCCGGTCCTGAAGGTGGTTAGGGAAGCGGGGGCGGCCCTCAATCGGGCACCCTATGCCCGATTGTCAGGGCCCCCCCACAGTGCGCTGAGAGGCCACCAAGTATCATTGGGCGACCTTTCACGTCTCCCGGACGCCCGCTTGCCACGGGTAAAATATCCATGCAGGCGGCCGAAGGCCCTTAAGTGGCCACTTAAGGTCCTTGATTGGCCTGAGGGGCAGGGGGGCGCGCGGCCCATTTATGGCCCCTCCCCCAGCCCACGTGAAGTGGGGTGGAGGTGGATGTGGGCCGGGAAGGTCTCCCAGAGCCTCCCGCTCAATTTTATGCCATCCCCTCGCCAGCATCCGGGTCGCTGAGGTGGTGTAAAATTCCGGACATGTAGTCAGGTTCGGGTCGGGTAGCCAGGCTTTATGCATGCTGACGTGTGTTCCTTGTATGAGTACATCCAGGTCTCTCTCTACGTCAACATTTAGAAGTTTCACACCTTTTAAAAAAAATTCTGCTTTTCTGTTCTTGCTACCTAAGTGAATAACCTCACACTTCCCCACATCTATAATCCATTTGCCACCTTGTTGCCCATTCACTTAACCAGTTTCATTGCAGCCTCTTTGTCCTCCTCACAGTTTACATTCCCACCTAGCTTTGTATCGTCAGCAAACTTAGATATATTACTCTCAGTTCCTTCATCTAAGTTATTAATATAAATTGTAAATAGCTGAGGCCCCAGCACTGATGCTTGTGGCACTCCACTGGTTTCAGCTTGCCAACTTGAAAATGCCCAGTTTATCCCTACTCCCTGCTTCCTATCTTAATCAGTCCTCTATCCATGCAAATATATATCCCTCAACTTCCATGCACCTTTGTTTTGCATATTAGCCTTTTGTGTGGCCCCTTATCAAATGCCTTTTGGAAATCCAAGTATACTAAATCTATTGGCTCCCTTTTATCTACCCTTCTAGTTACATCTTCAACCATTTTGGCTTTGTCTGATCATACATTGATTTTCTAAGTGCATTGTTAAGATTTCCTTAATAATGGATCCTAGCATTTTCCTGACGACTGATGTTAGGCTAACTAGCCTGTAGTTCCCTCTCCTTCCTTTTTTGAATAGTGGTGTTACGTTTACTAACTTCCAATTCACTGGGACCGGTCTAGAATCCAAGGAATTTTGGAAAATCATAACCAGTGCATCCACCATCTCTGCGGCAACCTCTTTTAGAATCCTAGGATGTAGACTATCAGGTCCTGGGTACTTGTCAGCTTTTAGTCCCTTAAGTTTCTTCAGTACGTTTTCTCTAGTGATATTAATTATCTTAAGTTCCTCACTCTTATTAGCCCCTTGATTACCTTCTATTTCTGATATGTAATGTGTGTCTTCTACTGTGAAGACAAACCTAAAACATTTGTTCAGTGTCTCTGCCATTTCCTCATTCCTGTGATTTCTCCTGTCTCTGCCTCTAAGGGATCATGGTTTATTTTAGCCACTTTCCTTTTCATATACTTGTCTTACTCAGACCATAGAGTTTATTCAAGTACTTATTTTCAAAGAATCTTTATTCAGATTACTATAAATTTCTCCCCGCGCACCCCCCCCCCCCCCCCCCCCCACGGCAAAACAAATGTACCAAAACTCCGCAGTGTTTGTATGCACTTATACCTAATTCCTCAGAATTGGCATTTGTTCGTTTCTGTGGTCCCAGCAGTATAATACCATGAAGTATCTAATTATCTCAGACTGTACTCATCCCTTATACCTTGAATTCCATTTCTAGCTAGTTATACATTAATGAAAACAGAAAATGCTGGAAATGCTCAGCAGGGCTGACAGTATCTGTGGCGAGAAAAACAGAGTTAACCTAATTGAACTGAAACATTAACTCTCTCTCTCTCTGCAGATGCGGCCTGACCTGCTGAGTATTTCCAGCACTTTCTATTTTTATTTGATTTCTAGCATCTGCAGTATTTTGCTTTTGTAAATATTCATACACCTGTTTTAGTAAATGCGAGAATTCTCTTAATCTCAGAAGTTATGGTTCTCAGACTACCATTGGAGACTCTGATTTGGCCTCTTAACTTTTGGACCCAGACTCTGAATTTGGACTGTGTTTACACTATAACTGTAGTTTGGTGCAAAGTGAAGCTGTATCACATTGTTGCAACAGTTGTAATCAAAATGTACCCAGAACTCCTATTATCACAGGATATAGCCATTCCTGTCCAAGGTGGAGCACAGATTTCACTGTGTGTAATCTAAGGGGTGTGTAGTCTGATTGCTTTCAAGATAGCAGAAACTAAGACAATAATTATGGAATTCGCACTCTGAAAACCTTACTTCCAAAGATTAGCTAAACAGCTCATCCTCTGCGGTCTCTCTTACTGGTGATTAGCAGTGAGGGAATCCTTAAGAAAAGTCATGGAGTGCACCAATCAAGTAGTGACTTAAATCTACCTCACAGAAAAGTTGTTCTTGAAGGAAACTACAAAGCCTGGTACTTGCACTACTCCTCAGAAGTGTACCAAACATTGAATTTCAACTGTTCAGCTGAAGAGGTTGACTTATAGTTTGGAAATACATTTCTTGAGGCAAGTTTGAGGCATGGCTGTACATGGGCACCCAGCTCTACAAGCACTATTGGTAGGGCAGTACAATGGCTAAACCTATATAAAATACTGCAAATCACTGCATTTGCACACCAACATCATACCTGACTTTCTGGAGCTTCAGGAACTTTGTGAAAACTGCATTTTTAAAAAATATTTTAAAATTACATAAAACCCTAAAAACAGGAGATAATTCACTGGAGCTTGACAGATAACAAAGATTGATTACTTGGTGGGGTCATTCTTTAAGTGCAAGAAGCATTTCTGTGAGCCTGATGCTTTATTCCAACATTGTATTAATGTGCTTCCAACTTTGAAAGAACTGAGACTAGACTTTATGTATGCCATAGGAGGGTACACAGATCAACACTGGTTTATTAAATCCTTTCTGTTTTTCTATTTTACAGTAGAAACTTGGCTGCCTGATCCCTCATTTTGTAAAGTTACTGTGTTGTTGAACCATTGAAATGTCTCTGGTTGCATCCTTGGTCTGTGTTGAGTTAGCTGAAATGACCTGGGGTGGCAGTAGGGGGACTATCATTGACCTCTTTTCCTTCAGGCTGCAACTGAAATCAGCCAAATGTACTGCTGTGATTGCTGCTAGAAAGTGTTGGTGGGGGAGGATAGTGAAATCTGGCTCAACTGTGGTGCCCCTACAATTGATTTTTTTTTATTTCCAAAATATACTTTATTCATAAAAATGTGAAAAATACATGACAAAACAGTTCTAAACAGCACCAAGTCAAAAATTACAAACAGTGCAAAGGAGGTCAGTTTCCTTCAATGCAGGAGTGAGTTGCCTCACAACCCTTCCATTTCATTTCTCATGCCATATACATTTTACAGCAAACAAAAATTTTCCCGATACAGCTCGAGGGGTCTTCCATGGATCCAGCCCCTCCGTTCAGCTTGGTGGGAGGACCTTACACAGTGGTCTTTCCCCATTGAGGCTTTGCTGCGGCTGTCCCAAGCTTTAGTGCGTCCCTCAACATGTAGACCTTGGAATGTGCCAGTCTGCAACATTCGGTGGTGGACAACTCTTTGCGCTGGAAGACCAGGTGCCCCTACAATTGATTAGCCTGCTGCCCAGACACTTGGGCGAGGTACTGGAGGCCTGCAAATGACCGTGGAACCAAACCCCAATAAAAGTCACCACTTTCACATTGAGAAGGGTTTTCTTTGGTAATTTCTGTGCTTTTCCTACCCTTGACTGTCAGCAGGAAGCCACGGTGTTACTTGACAGAATTTTTGTAATTTTTTTTTTAAATACTGAGTACAGGTCACACAATCTGGATTCATTCCATCATTTCTGTGAATGAAGCTAAATTATAATTAAATTGTCCTTTTTTGGGCTGATTATTCAAAGAGAAGCTCTGATCAGGCTGACATTGCTGTGAAGTTAATTCAGCAAGCAACCTTGTAGTGTCAGGCTCAGTAATTCCTGTAAGTTGGTGCCCTTGATGGTGTCATTGTCAATGAGCTAACTCCTGTTGATTGAGAACAGAATCAGGCTCTGCTATGATTTCCTCCACAGTCAACTAACTAACTTGCCAGTATTTGATTTCTAGACATGCATATGAAAATTGGCATCTTAGGCATGGTTATTGAGGTATGTCAGTCCCCAAAGATCAGTTCCTTTGGGAAAGGGAAATATTCTGATTTATTTCATATGCCAACAGAAACAGTTGGAATAAAACAAAAGAATGTTGGAGATTATTGTAATGGTTTTATAAAGTGGCTCGAATCATGAGACTTGCCCATTTAGGTGTTGATTTTCCTTCCTTCCTTCCCTCATTTAGTAATTGTAAGCAAAGTGAACACTTGAGACCTGCAGCATTGAAGCCCTTCTTCAGCATTCCGTTGGTTAATAGGGTCGTGCTTACTGACTTGTCTGCACACAAAGGTTCATGGTTGATTTTAAGTTGAGATATAAACCAGTGTAAATGGGATAGAGCAGCAATAAACAACGCAAATGAGCTCTGAATGTTATCCTGTGCTAATAAGGAACTGTGGGATTGGCCTGTACATTATATACTGCTTCCGTGGCCTCCTGCTGAACTCGCCTGATTTCCATTTGGAGCAAACAGTCCCTTGGCTGAACTAACAATCCCGCAGCCCACAAAATGGGGCTGCTTTAGCAGACTAACAAAAGGAGGCCCACGTGTTGCTGGCCAGGAATGCTGTGTTTTACTTTCTGCTCTCTAAATCCAACAGGCATGTGGAAAATGGAGAATATGAGCCACACAAGCAATATGAAAGGGAGTATTTGTCCCACTGATTGCAGGCTGGCCTGTGGCCAGGGTTGAGGCTGACCGTCAGCTGAACCATGTCGTTAGGCGTGTAGCAGAGCTGAACAGCGGGTAGGAGCCAATGAGTAAGCAGGCTTCAGCCAAGAGTTTACACACACAAGAGAATTTGTGTCCCACTTAACCCCCTCACTTCAATGGTAACGCACACTGTCTGGGCCATATGTAACCCTTGCACTATTATACTTCATACCTGCTTTAGTGCAATAAGGCCCGCAGTCCTGTTTGGTAAATTCCTATTAACTAATGGGCATCCCTTCTACTGATATTGTTTTTAACTGAAAACAATAAGAAAGTTTGCTTTTTCCATGCCCCTCGTTGTTGCACAGTGAGGAATGAGCTCATTTCTACATGAAAATCACTAATCTGAAGTAGATCAAACTGTATTTTCTGAAACATCCCACCGCTCATTGAATCTTGTCCTATGCTCTGTCTCATACTGTATTAAGCCGTTATGGACCTTCTCCGCAATCCACTACACTTTGACCTTTGTCTGACCCTTTCATATAAATGCGCATGCAAGTGCTTCACACGCTTGTATGAAATTCCGTTGTTTGCAACTTAACAGGTTCAAAATAAGCTAGCACCTTTGTTAAAATAACAAGCAAGATAGTTTCGTACCAGCGCGTAATATTGACATGATGTAATTTCAAAGCTAGTGATCAGTATAACATAAGTTAAAATTGTTAATATCTCATTCAGAGATGTTGGTATTGAAACATCTAATCACCCAATAAATGCAACGCGCAACCATTCCAAGTTAGCCAAATTGAAAATCTGACAACCTTGTTTTGCTTTGAACTTTAGTATCCCTCCCACCACAGATCCTAAAGCAGCACTTAACTAGTAGCGTTTTTTTAAATTAAGGATTGCAATCTTTTTCCCTAGTTTTATGCCTTATTCTGTCAGCCTTGGGGTTGATGGATGGGACATCAGCCCTTCAGTACCAATTTGCCCACTTAAGACAGAGATGAGGGTGTTTTTCTCTGAGGGTCATGAGTCTTTGGAACTCTGTTCCTCAAAAGGCAGCGAAAGCAGGATCTTTGAATATTTTTAAGGCAGAGGTAGATAGATTCTTGATAAGCAAGGGAGTGAAAGGTTATCGGGAGTAGGCGGGAATGTGGAGTTGAGGTTGCAATCAGATCAGCCATGATCTTGTTGAATGGTAGAGCAGGCTCAAGTGGCCTACTGCTCCTAATTCGTATGTTCGTAATTTGGAGACCAATTTATGAAGAAAGGTTCACAAATGTTTTCATTGGAGAAAAAACTAAGGAAATATAATACAGGTCTTTAAAAGCATATACAAGATTGTAGTAAGCTATTTTGCTTGGACAGTGAGCACACCACAGGGTATGAGTGCAAAATTTACAAGTCTAGAGAGATTTTAAAAAGCATTACAGTGGCGCAGTGGTTAGCACCGCAGCCTCACAGCTCCAGGGACCCGGGTTCGATTCCGGGTACTGCCTGTGTGGAGTTTGCAAGTTCTCCCTGTGTCTGCGTGGGTTTTCTCCGGGTGCTCCGGTTTCCTCCCACAAGCCAAAAGACTTGCAGGTTGATAGGTAATTGGCCATTATAAATTGTCACTAGTATAGGTAGGTGGTAGGGAAATATAGGGACAGGTGGGGATGTTTGGTAGGAATATGGGATTAGTGTAGGATTAGTATAAATGGGTGGTTGATGTTCGGCACAGACTCGGTGGGCCGAAGGGCCTGTTTCAGTGCTGTATCTCTAATCTAATCATTCTTTTGCTGGGTAGTGGACAAGTGAAACAGGCTCCTAGAGAGCTTTAATTCAAAGTAAGGGAGCTAAATGGATATCTGTTGAGACAAAGGATCAAAGGTTACAGAAAAATTAATAGCACTGGTATTATTTCAGGGGGTGTAGAAAGAGGATCCAGGTTTTCCCTTACAGCAGAAGTATCCAGGTTTTGTCTCCAAGGCCACATCAGTGTGTACTAGGGAGCCTGAAGGACCACACAAAGTTTAATGGATAAATTTTAAATCGAAACCAATGTTAGTATCAGTAACTTGCGATATATGCAAATGATTGGCCCCATTGATTTGCATGTATTTCAAATTGCTGATAGGAGCAGATCTTGAGGTTTGATTTAGGAATTATCTACCAATTAGGCAACAGTATTGCAAACCAGCCTTTCCAAATCTCTAGGCATGTAAGACTCAAGCAGGCCAAGCTAGCAAATAAACATAAGCACAATTATAACTGAGGGATCTCTACTAGAGTGACTGGATTGCCAGGGCCCAGCGGCCACATGTACCCCTAGGGCCTATATTGAAAGAAAAGATGATGGAAGAAGGAGCTATTATTTAGGCCTTTCACATCCTCAACATGTCTTTAAAGCACCTTGCAGCCAGTGAAGTACTTTTGAAGTGTAGTCACTATTGTAATGTAGACAAATCCAGCAGCCAGTTTGTGCACGGCAAGGTCCTATGTGACAATGACCAGATAATCTGTTTTTGGTGGTGTGGCTGAGGGAGAAATACTGACTAGGACACTTGGTGAACTCTGCTCTTTTATTTTAAAAAAAATGCCTGGTGCTGTGGGATCTTTTATGTCCACCTGAGAGGGCAGGTAGGGCCTTACTTAAATGACCCATTTGAAGACAGAACCTTTGACAGTGCAGCACTCTTTCAGTACTGAACTGAAAGTATCATCCTAGATTGTGTGAAGTCACTGGAGTAGGCACGCACTCAATCTTTTGGACTGCGAGGCAAGAGTGATACCACTGAACCAAGGCTGACACCAGGATATGTCTGCCTTAGAATTAAGTAGTTTGGGAAGCAGATCCTTCAAAGTATAATCATGCAAGGGCTTTGAATGGAGGTGGGTTGATGGACCATATGTCCTTTTGTGTTCTTGTGTTATTTTCTAATATCAGCAAGATACATGTGTAGTTATTACCTGAGATATATAGTTACGTTCCTAACTAATCAGCTCTTATTAGCTGTTGCCAGCAATTTTCACTTGTCACTTACTCCCAGTGGCACGTAGAGTTGAGGTGCTCTGCTGACCAGGATACTGCTGCACGGGCTGGATGCTTAGGTTCAACACCCAGTGCACTCTCCTATGATGAATTTACATGCAACAATAAGTCTTGAACTTGAAGATATTTACTATGCACCTGCCTTACAAACTGCAGGCATGCACACACCACCTTGTCTGTACACTGGAGAGATCTCACTGTTCACCCAGGAGAGCAATAGCTATTCACTAAACTCTATGTATTCTATATACAAAACTCTGCAGTGTTCATGCTTTCAGAAAATCAATAAGGCATTTGTTGTTCTTTCACATGTCTGTCCAGCTGCTCCTGTTCTAGCCCACAGCTGTGGCTGTCAGACTTAAGAGCAAAAACTCCCTTCACTCTTAAGTTGTAGCAGAGGTTTTTGATTGCACTTTTCCTTCTAGCTTTCAAACTACTCCTTCTCACTCAGAATTTCCAAGATGTCAGGGTGCAGTGCTCAAATTTGGAGAAGTTAACACTTACTAATCTCTATGCCTTATCTTGTAACCTCTGCACTAGTCAGGCGGGGGCACAGCCTCAAATAAGCTGGGATAAATGACTAAAATCAGAGGCATCTAAAATGGTTAGTTTGGAAATTCACAATTCTAGCCCAACCAGGCATAAATGAGATGTACCGTGCAACATAATAAAGAAGAGCACCTATATGTGCCACATTCAGGTTTGTTCAGTGTGAACTGCTAATCCTGGATGGCAACCATCTATACTTTCCTGAGAGGTATCCTAACCGATCTTTTCTCTGTTACATTTCAAACAGGATGCTTATCCAAAGAGCTCGAAAACCGCGCTGTTGCATTGGACCCCATGGCCTCCTACCCCGATATTCTGCGAAACAAGCCGAAGGGCAGGAGCAGCTTTTCAGAGTGACTGACAACATTCAGGCTGAATTGTAAGTTATCGGCATCTTGTCTTCACCTTCAGATTTCTTATGGTGCTTAACTGACACTGGTTCCAGTTCTGTTTTGGACAGGAGAATAAGTTTGATCATCTGGTATTGTGTCAAACATTATAAACCTGCACAAAGCAGTTGCCAAGTCATCAAGAGCAGAATAAATAATTCTTGGGAACCTTTGTATCACTTTTACCATCACATCACTATCTTCTTTCTCACTCTGTATAACCCTGCCTATCCCCCAGTAGTTAAGGTGGTAAAACTATTGCCTTAACTATTGGAAGATGGTAGCCTGTTGTGGGACTCGGATATACTGTGCCAGAAAATCCCAGGTGCAACCACTGGTCTTTGCTAAGTTAGAATAGGGCTACCACAATATGCCTCAGCACCCCTGAGCTTGGAGGGGAAAAATAGGTTGTGTTCCTGAGCACTAGCTAGTAACTCCAGCTAGAAAATGTGCCTTTGTAAGGATAGAATCGGGCTTGAATGTCAAGCCATCCATGGTAATGTAGCCTGCTACCACTCACTACTTAGGACTGCACTTAGACAGGGTATCAAAGAACTGCAAGGGTCACTACCTTCAAGAGGGGGGAAAAAAGACCTAATCCCAGTGTTATGATGTAATTTTTAAAAACAAGTGCCGTCATGACCTGCTGGCAATGGAGAATTCTCTGAACATTACAAATAAATTTGCTGAAATAAATAATACCAAAATAAAATACATTTCTGGCAAATAATAATGTAAATCCATGGGGATTTTAATGCCTTAAAGTGTAAAGTTTGTTGAATTGAATTTTTAAGAGGTCCTCTTCCTCTCTCTTTGTGTACTGCTGCAGACCTTGGGCACGATGGGAGATGAAACCACTTATTTTTAAGTGGCAGGAACTTCAGTTTTGATGAAAAACAATATTGTAAATCTTCAAACTATTTGTATTACAGGACAAAGTTTGATGAATTGAATTTTAATGTAAATTGCAACACTGCTCTAGTTCACATTACTGCATACAGGAACTGCAAATAGAATCATACAATTCTGCAACACTAAAAAATGCCATTTGGCCTGTCGTAGAGATGCTGGCTCTCTGAAAGAGCTAGCCAATTAATCCCATTCTCCTACCTTTCTCCCGTATTCTTTGAAAAAAATTCTAATATTTATTCGCTTCCATTTATATAGCA
Source organism: Heterodontus francisci (assembly GCF_036365525.1). Taxonomy (NCBI): domain Eukaryota; kingdom Metazoa; phylum Chordata; class Chondrichthyes; order Heterodontiformes; family Heterodontidae; genus Heterodontus; species Heterodontus francisci. The sequence goes on along the minus strand of NC_090407.1, from coordinate 28,370,810 downwards.
TCGTGAATTCTTCCACTACTGTCTAATTCTATAATGGGACTAATAGACTTGCAGCAGTACACTTCTTTTGCATTGACTCAGCTCTTACCAACAGTTTAAAATAGGTTAAGATTTATTTGATTAGTAATATATCTTATAACGCATGGGTGATCTCCCTATGTACGGTGGTACAGTTTTACTACCTGATGGATGCCCTATATACTCTATGATCCACTGTCTTCGGTATATGCTGGGTCTGTTTTATCTTAGCATGCGCGGTGTGCTAGTCTTTTTGCACAGTGTGCATGTGTATAGACTTTGTTTTGTCCCCAGCTGTCTGTCATAAAATCCTGATGTCTCTCCTGTTTCCTGGCTTATTGACAGGGACAGTGTCACGTAGTAAACATTTGTTCTTTGTTAACCCTGTTTGAACATACAGTAATAACTAGGGACAAAGCCTTTGAATCCTTTGTTGGTAAAGAAGTTAAAACTTCAAAGCTTGATTTTTTTAAACTTTGTTGCTGCTTCCAGCCTTCAAATGGTTTTGAAAGTAAAGCCACTGTTCTTCCTAATCGATTCCAGATGCATGGAATCTCAGCCAGTGTTTCATTTCCCGACCAGCTCCGGGTAATTGCTTTCTGCTTTGCAGCGGCAATCCCACAGTACCTCGAGGATTGCATCATGCGGATTTGGTTTTTATTTCAAACTATCATGAAGTACTTTAGGGCTCTGTCTTCAACCCTCCTGGAATCTGTCACCCAACCCCCACCCCTGCGCCCCTCCACCCCCACTGCAGTGCCCCAGTATGTAGACTTTAGAACTAAAATGCACACTTAATTCCCAAATGTACCAGTTTTGATGCTGTGCAGATTGGTTCACAGATCTTTTGATTTTTCACAAGAACTCGTAGCTCTCCAGGACCTCACTCAAGTGGCATTCTTTGTGTGTGAGTTTTGACGATGAGGGGTATCAGGCATCACAGCTAAGGTTAAACCTATTGTTATCTGGCATGTACATGCATGTACACTTCTTAGCACTGGATATCAATCAACAGCAGGAGTCGTGAACGATTTTTTTCCCCTCTTAGCTCAGTTACTCTAGCACATGCTCGGTAGGGAGAGTGATCCTGAAAGCTTTAGTGAGCACTTTCCATTCCATCATACAATCTAAGGGATCTTTATCCAAAAATTACCTTTCCATTGTTTGTACAACCTATATTGTGGTTTGACCCAGCAGTGTATTTTTTTTATTGATTGTTTTATGTCCAGTGATTTATGGCCACGCTGTTGGTGCAGTGGATCCTGATGCAGCAACTGCAATAGCCATTTTAAGCCAATTGTGTTCTCAAGTGGGAAGTACCACTTGCTCCCCGCTGCCGCGTTCTCCCCCCACCCCCTCCTGTCCTTCCTCCCCATTGAATTAGTTTGAAGCAGTGATTGTTATTGTGTAAGCATATGAAGCCATCATTCACCTTTAGCAACAGCTCACAATCGTCAGTGAGACGAATAACCAGTTAATCTGCTTTTGGAGGAGGAATTATGGCCAGAGTGCCAAGACAATTGCCTGTTTTTCTTTGAATAATACCATAAAATCTTTAACATCCATCTAAACAGACAGGCAGGACCTTAGTATAACATTTCATCCAAAGGACACCTCTGACAATGCAGCAGTCCTTCAGTACTGAACTGCAGTGCTTGCTTGCAGTGCTCAAGTCCTGGTAATGGGCTTGCATCTGCAGCCTTCTAACCAGAGTTGAGAATGCTACCAACTAAGCCAAAGATAATAATTGAGATACAAAAGACTTTGGGGGGAATTTTAACTTTAGGGTGATGCTGTAAAACGGACAATACTGAATTAGTCGCCCATTATATATATCACCCTGAAGTCAATGGAAGGTATACTCAGATGAATAATGAGTGGCTAATTCAATATTGCCCATTTTACAATATTACCCAAAGTTAAATTCAGCCACCTTGTGTCTTTGTATAATATCTGCAGTTTGGTGGCCTTGCATGTAATGAATGCTCTAAATTGTGGGGGAGGAAGTGCTCAAGAGGCATTTCCTCATATTGAGTTAGGAAACATGAGATGGTGCATCAACCTAGGTGTTCTTGTCACTTACAGCTAGCTAGTTGCGAAGTGGCACAGAAAGACAGCAAGTCAATTTGGTGTAGTCCACATGTATTGTATGAGTGCACTTAGAAAGAACAAGAATATCTAAATGGGGCAGGAAAATTACATTTGTCTGGAGGAAGAGGTGATAGTGTAATCTCCACTGATAAAGTGGTTGTCAAAATTTGCTTTGAAAGTTCAGAGTTCTCAGACTAGATCTAATTTTAAAATTTAGCATGAGACCAAGCAGCTGTATAATTCCTAAGCTTTTCTGTTGGCACATAAAAGGGGTAATTGCATGCTCACAGGCAGCGGTGCTTGCAAGAAGCAGAGATTGAAAAGTGTTGGTTTTGGCCTGATTGTCTATCCATTATGATTAGTGAATAGAAAACCATAGGTGCCAGGTGCTTGGAATGCCTGATTACAGATTTGCCCCAATTTCTATAGAGTATATATTTATGATTAAAGAATGAAATTCCTCCTTTTAATTTTACAGAGACAAACACTGTGCAAAGCAAGAAACCTTGCTTTGTACCCACACCGGTTTTTTCACTAAATTATTGATGGGGAATTTCACCCGTCGACTAACAATTGATATCACTCTTCTCCCTGTCTTTCCATCGACTGAAGCTGTCCTAATAAATGTATTTTGATGCCACATAAAACTTTTGTTGCTTGAAATTGATATATCCAACTGCTGTGTTACTTTTCCTTTTCTAGTTTCATTGCTGTGGAGCAGATCGACAGTTACTGCGTTCTCATCTCCTCGAAAGCAGTTTACTTTCTGAAGCATGACAGGTATATTGACAGGGATGCCATTTTCCTCGAGGTCAAATATGATGACCTGTACCACTGCCTTATCACAAAGGATCATGGGAGGGCGTATTTACAGCTGACAAAAAAAGCAGAAATTTCAAGCAGTGGTGTGGCCATACCTGGGCCATCGCATCACAAACCATTGGTGAGTATTGGAACTTTTTGTCCCCTGTGTATGTAACTGAGTCGTAAATCAAAACAGGTCACAGGTTTAATTCCACAGTCTGTACTGAACCATGGAGTAGCTTGAACAGCAATTGGTCCCTCATTCGAGAACTAGGGAAGCAGAAAATATCAGATAGACTTCATGCTCCTGATCATTATGTAGTGGCCTGTGCTAGAAAGTACAGATATCAGGTGAGTGCAGGGCTCACCTGTGATGTCCCCCAAACTAGAATGTCTGACACTATATAGGTTCGCACATGAACCTTGGCCACTTCGGCAATATATCAAAGATCCCTCAGCACCTGTGGAATCACTATGAATCAACACCTTCAGGAATAGAATTGGAAAGGGTGGAGGAGTATTACATTATACAGACCAGGGTTATCCAAACTGTAGCTCTCAAGGCCTGGCAACCAGTCCCATAAAAGCCCAAGCGACTGCATTTTCTTTGCGCACCTTTAGTCACTGGTGTATCCAGTTTGAATTTTGGGAGATTAAATATTTGGAAAGGACTGTTCATCGTGAAGTGGCTTCATTGATGACCAACTTCTAAATCAGAAGATCTGTCAGTTTCAGCAACTTGAGATATAAGCAAATTAATGCGAACATAGATTTAAACTTTCTGTATGGCCCGAGGCTCCATTTGACGTATCGGCATGTCCCACACAGAGACTAAGCTTGGACCCTCCTGACATAGTTTCATCTAAGTACATTTTTTGGGTACTAAAATGATCATCAAATGTATATTAGAATTTCCCTTCGTTCAGTTGACTCAACCCCTGTATCTTTGAATAATACCATAAAATCTTTAACATGCATAGATTAGTAGCATCATATGTTTGTTCTTGTCTGACTGGTGACTTCTGAAACGCATGTTTGTGTTTCCAGGTCCATGTGAACTCAGAGCCACTCGCACTAAAGATCTCGCAAGAAATTAATTACGCCAAAAGCCTCTACTATGAGCAGCAGCTCAAGCTACAAGCCAATCAAAACCAAGAGAACCTGGAGCTGGACTCCTAGAAGCCTCTCTAGTAAACAGTCATTTACAACAAAGTACAGTACAGTCTCAGTAACATTGGTCCCTATGTATAATAGCGTATTGTATGAGCACGAGTGTCGTGAACTTATTTTTCCTTTGAACCTCATCTTAAAGCCTATTTGAAGCAAGCAGGTGGGGGGATTGATGACATGTTTGGTTTTGGGGACAGTTTATTACAGGAACTCGATGAGCAGGTTCTGTTCAAATTGAATTTTACATTTTATATATTGTATTTACAGAGAAAATTGTGACAGAGTTGAGAGTTCTTTATATTTTACTAATCTGTACATACCTGTAATATTACTTTTATGTAAATATTTAGAAAAATCTCACCGGCACTGTTGTGTTCAGAAGCTTCATTCAGAACCAGCTGGAGCGTGATGTAACAGATTACTTTATTGCACTAGTACTATGCATAAACGTACTTGATTTTTCAGGGCAGTACAAGCCCCGTGGAGTGGTCAGGGAAACAGCGTACGCAAGAAGAGTTTACCAGGCCTACTTGCTGCTCTTCTCAGATCCTTGCTTCTCATAAAACTTAGAGTCACTGTATTTACAAATTGGTAGACAGGAATAATTGTTAACACGTGCAAGGAAGACATTGTGTTGACGGGGAAATGATATATTTGCAGAGTGAGCATACTCTATGGGTCAGAGTGGTTGTGTTTCTGTGGTACAGTATTAAGAAGTCACTTTTATGGTAACGTGTGGTTGATTGAGTCATAGTGAGGTCGGTGGCTCCTGCCTTTTAGACAATAAGTGGCAAAGTTAGACAGGAAGGACATTATCTGATATGGCTGAAAATTTGCGCCAGAGGTGAAGGATTCTCTCTTTCTTCCCTCTCTTCAGTTGGAATATAGTTAATGCGACTTGTGTGCACCCTCCTCCTCGCTCTCTGGCTTCTGTCAGAGGAGCACAATATAGCAGTAAGGAGTGAAACAGTGTCTCTGATTGCAGAATGCCTGTTGAGAAATAGCCGTTGAATGTGGTCAGATTCTGATGGGGATTGGAACAAGTCTATGACAGAGTACTATCTGTGTGACAACTGCACTGAAAATTATTGTAAGTATACTTAAAGTACGTGTGTGTTAGTGTTCCATACTCAACAGTAAGTTTGTAGTAATACAGTTAGGTAGTTAGAGCTCTGTAGAAAAGAAAAGACTATAATCTGTAAAACCCAATTATAATACAATGGGGTCTTGTGTCTGCACTGTACACACAATGTTTGGACAAATTTCTATCATTAATATTTTCCGTTATGGCACAAGGAATCAGGAATAATACATCATGGTATTCAGACAGTGGCTGATTTGGTGAGGAGAGATGAATATTAGAGTGACCACCCTGTGGTTTGAACTGGTCAGTCAGATTTAGTGATCGCCTGGTAATTTTGAAGAATGAACAGTCAAAGACGCTGTACATGTGCAAGCGTCACAAGCGGACAAAGCTGTATTTTCAGAATGTGCAAAAGATGGCTGCACTGAGGAGAGAAGTGCGTTAGCCTGTGTTCAGTTGTCAACTGTATATTGCACAGCAGATCTCTGCAATCTGATAGTGTCTGAGACTCACTGATCAGCCTGCTTCCTGAGAGACCCTGATCAGCTTGCTGCACAAGAGACTCCAATCTATGTAGTAGGCTCCAGCAGAATGGTGTGGGTAGTTGCTATTCCTGCTTTCCTTCAAAAACACTATTTTGAGATTATTTTACGTTTTCCCAGGTTTAGCAGGGAGGCACGGGTTTAGGAAGAAACATATTTTCCTGTCAGCGACGTGTGACAAAAGGATGACTTTTTCCCCCACCAACTTAGTTGATCTTTTTGTGCAGTTTTTAATCATAAAATAAAATGAATTATTATAAAATAATGTGTTTTAGTATAATACTGTACACAATCCATGGCATTTTAGAACTGTCCCTAAGACTGATCTGGGGTAAAAATGTCCTCATCGTCATCTGGGACTTGAATGGCAGGCGAATCACCGGAATCGTATTAAAATGTAATTTAAAATAAAAGCTTGCCTTTAATTTCTGGAGCTAGCCTAGGCAGCTGACTTAAAACTGTCAGCTGGACTGCTTCACAAGAACTTGAAAGGAACATCAATCCAGTTTCTAGTGACTAGGGGTTCATGGCACAAAATGGCCACGTTGACGGTCAACTATTCATCTCACCCTGAGACTACAAAAGACTGGCTGGTGTGGGAAGTGGAAATGTTACTTCGGTGCATTTCAAATTGATGCCAAAGTCCATTGCAAGGCAGAACAGAGGACCTTAACTTGCATCTGTTCCTGGAACTGCATGGAGTGCCCTAACTGGGAAAATGTTTTATTCCCCTGCACTAGGACCCCTGACTTCAAGTAAGAATATTCCAATAATATGCCATCTCCTTGTCCCAAAATGTTTCTGTCAAGGGGGAGTTGGACCTGGGTTGTACCTGGATGCTGACTTACTACAGAAGACTTTAACAGTGGCCTGGGAATAGACAAGATGTCAACTGCCACCCCACCCCACCAAAATAAAGAGCCTGTTTTACATTCCCTCTTCAACAAAAGTATGCATCCATTTTCCCTGTTGTCTCCCTTCTGCTCTATCAAACTGTTGGAAAAAGATTCCAAAAGGTTCTGAAACCTTTGTTGTTCCATGGATTAAACAAGGAATGTAGATACATGCTGATTCTAGTTGCAATTGAGTCTAGCACACCAAGGAAATGTAACAAGTGGATCCACTTTTTTTAAAAATCATTTGCGATCAAAAATACATTTAAGATAGGAAGGGGAGAGATAATTGATAAACTAATCAAACTTAGAGAGGATAAAACCCCTGGCCCAGATGGATTGCATCCACAAGTATTAAAATGTTAGGGAAGAGATAGCAGGGGCGCTATTACACACATACATGCGCACACACATATTTATTTATATATATATATATATTCATTAGAAAAGGGGAATAGTTTCAGAGGACTGGCAGGCAGCTAATGTGATTTCTGTATTTAGTCCTGGAAACTGTAGATCAATTAGTTTAATGTCAGTGGTGGGAAAGATAGTGGAATCTTCAGTCAAATATGTAATAGAAAAACAACTAGAAACTGAAAATGTAATGAGCAGTCTGTACTGATTCCAAAAGGGAAGGTCATACTTGACCAACCTTATTGAATATTTTGAAGCAGTAATAGAAAGGATAGACAAGGATAAAACAATGGGCATAATATATTTGGATTTCAAAAAGGTCTTTGACAAGGTTCATGGCTAAAGTTAGAACATATGGAGTCAGGGGCATAAGCAGCAGAGTGCACAGTGAGCTGGCTCCAAAACTGCAAACAATGTAGGGGTTAAAGGTAGTTTCTCAGACTGGTGAAAGGTGGGAAGTGGTGTTCCATAAGGATCAGTACTGTGACCACTGTTGTTCACTATTTAAATAAACACCTTGAACTTGGGAACTAGAAGTACAATTTCAAAATTTATGGATGACACCAAATTGGAGGGTGTAGTTGATAGAGGAGGACTATGACGTAGCATGCAATAGGAGCTGGATGAGGTCAATTGGCCCTTAGTGTCTGCTTTTCCATTCAACAAGATTATGGCTGATCTACCTCAACTCCACCTTCCCAAATTATCCCCTACCCTTTAATTCCCTTAATACCCAAAAATCTGTCAACCTCTGTTTTGAATATACTTATTTGATCATTCCAAATAATGGACAGTGAAAAAACACAGGAAGGCATTAATAAATTTCCAGAATAGGTGTCCAATTAGCAAATAAACTTCAACATCAATAAATGTCAACAACTGAAAACACACTCCAGCAGCAGACACCAACATCAGGAGAGGGTACAAATGAGGTAAGAGGATGTACGATTATGTTTTTCTACAGCCTAAATAACCAGAATAATGTTTCGTTACAGTTCACACCTGTCTCTGTGTAGATAGACATCAATTCCTCTCTGTTGTAAGTTAGATAAACACTGCACTTTTGGAGAAATCTGCAGGTCCACTCATGCTCCAGCATTGAGAAACTTAGGTGAAGGCCACAGCTCATAGTGCAGGACACCACGAAGGAGAAAGATTTCTTCCTTTATGAAATCACATGCACGTCTTTGAAATTTTGTGTATGTTTGCCCCAAATGAAACCTTCCTCCCAAGCACCGGAGAGAAGGAAAGCTAAACTGGGGAGTAGTGATTCAGTGATGCCAAACTTGGGTTTTAAAAACCTAATTCAAATTTATGCCTGCTCTCCATTTAGTTAACCATGTTAAATTATTTACTAATCTGACAAATTAATCTTGAGATTTTCTATACTTTTTTTCACTAAAAGTATCTCATCACACAAAGCATAGTTAAATGGAACGTCCCTGTATGGGGTTAAGTTTTAAATCTCTAACAGTCTCTCACTGGGGAACCCAAAGATGTGACTGAAATCTTGTCCAGTTAGAAAGTGTTTCTGTCTAGGTTCACGTTCTCTCCATTACTCATTTTGATTGGCAGTTTCATGAGGTCAGGCAGGCTGACCCCTCACCAGGGGGTTGGGGTGACAGTTCATGGCCCATTTACCCCTGAGCCCATGTTAGACTGAAATAACAGGATCAGGACAAGGTCAGGCTGCGTTTGTTACACCAGCAGCCATGATGGATCACCCGCCTGCTTCAGTCTGACACTTAACAACTTATTCCTATCGCACAGCGGAGAGACTCAGTGACCCCTCCGATCCCTGAAATAGCAATTCTGCATCCAACTGCTCAACAAAGCATTTTTCATTTTAATGACAGACTACCTCTGAATTGAGTGCAGCTAATTCAGTTACATTCTGATTGTATACTTCATATGCACACCATAGCACATTAATTCAACACAAATTATTGTTTCAGCCCTCCATGGCCTTGTCCTCACTATCTCTATTAACTTCCTCCAGCCCTCCTTGCTGCCACCCAACATACTCTGCTCCCCTGACTCCAGACTGTTATGTACTTTTTCCCCTTCCCTTCAGCCATCTAGGTCCAATGCGCTGGAATTCCCACTCTTTGCTTCTACTTTGAGATCCTTCTTAAAATCCATTTCTTTGACCACAGTTTTGGTCATCTCTCCTTTGAATCAACATCTGTTTTCCTCGCATCCATAAAATGCATGGGATCTTCTTTATATGTCAAACATGCTAAGTAAATGCAAGTTATTGTAGTGCACTATATTTTCTAATTCCAAGTTCAACACTCAGCCTTTGCTATAAAAGAGCTTTACTGAGCTAAGTATGCTGAGATAAAGGCAAGTCAAAGCAATGTATCTCATTGTCCATTGCCTGGGTTATGTGATGAAGGCCATAAAATGGTCATGCTAGCAGACAAGGCAGGCTCAAAGTCTTGGTCAACAGCAGTACAAAGGAAATGTAAACTGGGTTTCAAACCATTAGGAGGAGGAGTAAACAATCTGTAAACATAGTGAAAGAACATTCTGGAAGACCCAATATCACCCATTGCAGGAGCACTTTGGAAACCCACCATGCTTTTACCCATACAAAACTTTAATGGGAGAGCATAAATCAAGGATGTTTGCAATTTTGGCAACCAACTTCCAGATTGGAGATTTACCCCATGGAGATGAGGATTTGAAAAAAAGATCCCATTGTAGAAAAATAAACTGGTAACATACTGCAGTTTCTGAAGCATCCTGATTTGAAGAATGAGGAAGACACGATAAGGCAGATCATCTCACTTTCTGACAGCTTGGGACACACTGTTGAAAACAGCTGGGCTTGCATTCACCAATCACGGGTGTTAATTTACAATGTCCAGTCCTGTTGTAATAGAGCAGGCACATGAGGTGACCACTTGTTTTTTTCAGCTTTATCGTGAGAGGAAGAGAGCTCCAGAGTTTTAAGACCCTAGGAAAGAATCAATTGTAGCAAACCGATTGAGTTTTATGATGAGGTAACTAAGGGTTGGTGTGGTGTAAATGGACTTCCAAAAGGTGTTTGATAAAGTGCAACCTAACAGGCTTGTCAGCAAAGTTAAAGCACATGGAATTAAAGGGACAGTGGCCACATGGATACGAAGTTAAAGATGATGAAGTTTTACAGTGAGGTTCCCCAGGGATCGGTACTAGGACCACTGGTTTTCTTTATCTATCTTAATGACCTAGACTTGGGTGTGTACAGAGCACAATTTCAAAATTTGCAGATGACACAATAGAAGTATTGTGAACTGCGAGGAAGATAGTGATAGATGTCAAGAGGACGTAGACAAGCTGGTGGAATGGGCAGACACGTGGCAGATGAAATTTAATTCAGAGAAGTGTGAAGTGACATATTTTGGTTATAAGAGTGACAGGAGGCAATATAAAATAAAGGATACAAATCGAATGGGGGTGCAGGAGCAGAGGGACCTATGAGTATATGTGCACAAATTGGAGAAGGTGGCAGGGCTGATTGAGAAAATAGTTCATAAGGCTTACGGGATCCTAGGCTTTATAAATAGGAGCATAGAGTACAAAAGCAAGGAAGTTATGGTGAACCTTTATAAAACACTGCTTCGGCCTCAACTGGAGTATTGTGTCCAATTCTGAGCACCACACGTTAGGAAGAATGTGAAGGCGTTAGAGAGGGTGCAGAAAAGATTTACTAGAATGGTTCCAGGGATGAGGAACTTCACTTATGTGGGTAGATTGGAGAAGCTGGGGTTGTTCGCCTTAGAGAAGGTTGAGAGGAGATTTAATAGAGGTGTTCAAAATCATAGTAGATCTGGATAAGGTAGGGAGAAACTGTTCCCATTGGTGGAAGGATCGATAACCAGAGGACACTGATTTAAGGTGATTGGCAAAAGAACCAAAGGCAACATGAGGAAAAGCTTTTTTCACGCAGAGTGTGGTTAGGATCTGGAATGCACTAACTGAGAGTGTGGTGGAGGCAGATTCAATTGTGAATTTCAAAAGGGAATTGGATAATTAACTGAAGATAAAATTTGCAGGGCAAAGGGTGGAGGAATGAGACTAGATGAGTTGTTCTTATAAAGCTAGCATGGACACAATGGGCCAAATGGCCTCTATGCTGTAACAATTCTATGTATCTTAATTTCAACACTAAAAATGTGAGGGAGAATGTGTAGTTTACATATGTGAACTATAGCAAAAAGGCAGTAATCACTCATCATTTTGTCTAATATGTATCTTGTTCTTTGAACAAAGGCATGTTCCACTTGATAACCTCTTCCATTCTGGACTGGTGGATTAGTAGGGTGGTGATGTGACATCAGATCTCAATGGGCCCTAACCTAACAAGCAGTCAAAAATGAATGGAACAGCTCCTGACATTACCCTTGCAGTGTAGTGAAAGGATGCCTTTAAGATCTTGTAATTGCAGTTAGAAGTATCTTGAAGGCACAAATTCCCCAGTTGGCTACTGCCTATCCTTGCATCATTCCAAGATTAATATCTACCATTCAACAACAGTAGGATATACTTAACATAATGCCTTCAATGTAGCAAACATCTAAAAGGTGTTTTATGGAACAGGGAGACAAACACGGACCAGCAGTGGAAGAGTAGCCTTCACTGATTCTTATTTGCCTCTATAGCCAACAAGTATAAGACCTATAATAAATAAAAACAGAAAGTGCTGGAAATACTCAGCAGGTCTGGCAGCATCTGTGGAGAGAGAAGCAGAATTAATGTTTCAGCTCAGTGACCCTTCATAAGACCTGATCCAGCACCTCAGCTGGCTCAACATAGACTGGGGAATGAACATGGAACTTTACTGGCTAGTATAGCTCAGTACCATATTGTGAGTGTGCTTTGTGTTATGTTTTGTAAACTATTGCAGCTGAAGCCCTGCGCCTGCCTGACCCTTGAAATTCATCAATGTTAGTTGTGAAGCTGTGTCCGTTGTCAGACTGTTACCAGCAGCACCTCACTGACCGCATGGCTCACTGAGAGAGGCAGAAGTTGGGTGATAACCATTGTTTCCTTGTCTGGGGCAATGCAATTCCCTATCTTGTAACAAGTAAGTCCTAGATTGGCCAACTGGCACTCTAAGAATTGTACAGTCTTTGCTTAGCTATATGGAGAGCAGTTGAGGATTACAGAAGACTACAGATGGTTCTTGTATATTCCAGACGAACAGCGGAAGAAAAAGTTAAATATAAAATAGGGACAAATAATTTTAAAATTCTGAATTAATAGTCATTCCAGACAGACTAAATGCTAGAAATTAATTAGTTCTGCCGATATCCTGAGAAATTTTAGAAATTGTATGGAGTAACAGCAGTTAACGAATGGTTCATCTGTGAATAAATAGGACAGATTCTGCAGCAAAGTAATCAAGGTCAGAGTTGAGATTTGTCTCTGCTCCTTCACTAAAATATTCCATTTCGTTATCAGATCATTTCTCAGAGTGTGCAAACAATGGGCAGTGTTCAATGTCGTAGGAATGCCCACTGTCCCAATTACAGACACTCATCCATACACTGGAATCTATTCATGAAGATGGGGAGGAAATAAACAAAAATTGAGATTTTGATCGCACATCATGAAAATATACACAAAAACATTTCAATGGACTTGTGATGAACTGCAATAATGAGGTCAACATGCCCATTGAGTCTCTTATTTCCATGGTACAGTTTGTCAAGAGTTTCAGGGCTGCAGCCGACAGTACAGAGTGGGTCAGCTGTGAATTTCCAATGTTTTCCGTATTTTGTTTAGGCTCAAGATGCTTGAACATAAAAGTACAACAGAAAATGAACAGCAGGCCAGTCAGTGCACGAAGATGGCAGGCAGATTAATGGTCTGGGTGGAACTGTTCAGTCATTCCTTTGCTAATTAAAAAAAAACACCTTAAAGAGTGTTTCTGATGTCACTTACATAGTGTTAATATTTTCTGAGATGAGCCCGAGTTGCCTTATCCTGGTGTTGCATATAAATTGCATTTTGGCCTTCAGAATATTCGAAAATGGGACTTTTAACCATAAATGACTTTACAAATATGTTTTCCAAATTCCTGCTTTCCATTCCTGAAGATAATGACTTTTCTGTACAGTTCTACAAGCACCACCTCTCTGTTACTATGTTGCCCCAATAGCCTTTCATCCTGTCTTTGTGTCTGGGTGGGACCAGCAGGCAGTTTGACCATGGCAGCCACTGCATCACCCTCCTATGCAGCTATTGCCCCTCGTGTCCACACACACACACTTTCCAGCAGACCAGGAACTCTGAGTGATGTTCCCCTTCTGCCCCGGCAGCTCTGCAGTCAGTCTAAGTTTGTTTCCCACTGCCCCAGCTAAGATCAGCTCAGTCAATACAGTCTGGGGATTGAATGTGGGATCTTCTGCCGTTATACGAATCAGTACTGTACCTCACAGTGCATTTACTCAACGAAACAGAGGACGCAGTATGCAAGTAGCTGGTTAAAAGCTCCAACCACAACTCATACATTTTCTGACAGTGGATCATCCCTCTGGTCAGGGGCAAGATCCAAAAGAAACAACAACTGTCAAACTTAAGTGTTGGTCTGAACAGGCGGACTTGGGGCTCAGCCAGCCTCCTGCCTAAAATAAATGGTGCCATACGACCCTGGCAACTATTCATGATTGCATTTGGTACTGCTGTGGCCTATTGACATGGAGGTGGAGGGGGAGACGGGGGGAAACAGCAATTGAGGTAGTAATCCAAGTTGCTCGACACCTATACCCCACCTGCATTCAGCAGGTCACCTGAGCTCACATTTTGCTGGCTCATAACTACAGCACCAGATACACAACGTTAGAAGAAAGCTGACAGAACTAAAGAACTTGGAAGCAAATCTAACAAGCAGATGATGGCTGCTTTCCAGTACAGAGTCCATGTAAAATGAACCACTTCCTTAGTAGTCTTCAGGAACTGACCCCCGCCCTCACTACACACCCCCGGTAATGTCTAAAAATAGGCTCCCATTCAGGCAGGTAGTGCTAGGGCTGAGGCTGACTTGTTCACGCTCCACCTATGCTTTCTGGGTTATGTACAGGTTCGCTCAGTGCAGATTTCGTGGTAAGGCCAGGTGCCACCTTCTCCTAATTAATCCGTTATTTGGCTAACCTTGCTGTGACTCTGGCCACAAAGAATCTTCCCCTTTCACTGCTTCAGCAGGCTGCTGTCAGCCCCCAACCACCATTCCCCCTGCACTCCCCCACTCCACCCCAGCCTCAAACAGAATACAGAAAAAGGTTCACTACCAGGGCAAGCGAGAGTTCCAGTTTGTCAGCTAACGCTTAAGCTTGCCAGTAGGTCAATTTAAACAGAAATCGGACACCTCAGCACAAATCTAATCTCTGCCAAATCTTTTTTTTCCCCCAAGTTCTGTAATTAAAGATTAGTCACAGTTTCTATTCTACAAGAATCTTTTGTTTTAGTCATAATCTGACAACCATCACATACCCGTTAGAGAGCTCTCAATTACGTAAAAATACAAGTCTGGAATTAAAACAGTAAATCAACAACAACTTTGTGTATCTCAAGTCTCTTCACTGGGACAGTATCAGAATATTAAGGATAGGTGACCAATAGTTTTGTCAAAGAGGTAGGTTTTAGAGGAAGAGGGCGGGGTAGAGAGGCAGAAAAATTTAGGGATGGAATTCCAGAAATTAGGGCCTAGATAGCTGAAGGCACAACCATCAATGGCGGAGCCACAAAAATTGAGGATGCGCAAGAGATCAGAATTGGAGGTAATCAGAGATCTCAGAAGGTGGTGGGGCTGGAGGAGATTACAGAGATAGGGAGATTCATAGAGAAATACAGCACTGAAACAGGCCCTTCGACCCACCGAGTCTATGCTGACCATCAACCACCCATTTATACTAATCCTACATTAATCCCATATTCCCTACTACATCCCCACCATTCTCCTACCACCTAGGAGCAATTTACAATGGCCAATTTACCTATCAGCTTGCAAGTCTTTGGCTATGGGAGGGAACAGGAGCAGCCAGTAGAAACCCACATGGTTACAGGGAGAACTTGCAAGCTCCACACAAGCAGTACCCAGAACTGAACCTGGGTCACTAGAGCTGTGAGGCTGTGGTGCTAACCACTGTGCCGGGAGGGGTGAGACCTGGAAGAATTTGAAGACAAAAGAAGCAAATTTTAAAATCGAGGCATTGCCAGGGCAAGAGCCATCATGAGTCAGCGAGCACAGGAGTGATGAGTGAACGGGACTTGGCATAAGTTAGGATATGGGAAGCAGAGTTTTGAATGAGCACAAGTTTACGGAAGGTGCAAGTTCAGAGGCTGGCTAGGAGAACACTGGAATAGTCAAGTCGCAGAGGTAACAAAGGCATGCATTAGAAAATGTGGAACAGCCTGTCACTCCAGAATTGGCCTTTATAGCCACTCCAGGCGCTGCTTCACAAACCACTGACCACCTCCAGGCGCGTATCCATTGTCTCTCGAGATAAGGAGGCCCAAAAGAAAAAGAAAGAAAATACAAACAAAAAACACTTGATTTAAATGCTCAGCATTTCCGCAGGAGCCCTCCCAACCTCCCGTGGTAACTTCAGCGGAAACTCTGGAGAAACAGCTGCTTAGGCTATTTCTTTAGAATTTCCAACAAAATTGCAGCAGGAGATTGAACCAACCTTCACAGAAATTCTATCCCCAATCTTTAGGAATTTATACGACAAGTAGCAAAGAAAGTCCTTGGATTTATATCGAGCCTTTCTTCTCCTCAGGATATCCAAAAGTAGCTCAAAGCCATTGAATTATAATGTAGTTAGTTATTCTGTAAGCAGCCAATTTGTGCACAGCAAGGTCCCATAAAACAACAAGATACGTGACCAGATAATCTGTTTTGGTGGTCTTGGTTGAGGATCAATGTTGGATTAACACAGGAAAATTCAAAAACAATTGGCATAGAAATACCATTCTGCACATACCTTGGTTTGAAGTCTTATCCAAAGGACAGCACCTTCAACAATACAGTATTCCCACTGTACTGCACTGAAATGTCATCCGAGATTTGGTATTCTAATCCTGAAGTGGGGTTTGAACCCACAACCTTCTAAGTTAAGTTTGCCACCACAGCCAAGTCGTGTTCAATTCTCCTGCCCCTCCTCTCCTGAAGGTACCAATTCTTGCTGGGGGATGGTTACATCTTACCCACCAGTACTGTCCCAAGTGGCCGTTCTGTACATGAGTTTAAATGATGAGGTGGAATATTAAACCGTAGACGCAGTACAGCTGAGCCAGATCTGTCCATATCCATGCACTTTCCAGTGGGGACTATTTCCTGGCCATTTTCCTCACCCAGAGGAATAAGGGTCAACTGTAGAGTTACAGTTACTGCCATTGCTGTGATTGATTAAATCAGCATGGATAGGGCTTTCCTGCTCTTTATGGCTTGTTATCAACATCAGGAGATGCATTTACTGACTGAACCATTAAATAACAGGTCATATGTAAGCAAGAGGCTTGGAGCCAGTGTATAATCGCTGAAGTACGGGCAACGAAGGCACAATTTTCCAAAATGCACTGGCTGTGTGCAATTCTCCACAAACACGTTGTAAAATTTCCCAAAGGTTTTACTTAACCAAAGCTTAAACAGTCCTGACACAGAACGATGCAGTGTGTAATATTATACAGAAGCACACCTGTGTGAACAAGTCAAATTCTTTTAATGAGAACTGATAATCCCTGGAAAGTACCCTAGGACTTGTTCAGTTTGAACTGCTTTTGGCTTGGTTTGATGCCAGGCTCATCCCACTTTAACCCAAGTACGGATCGTGCATTATTGGCAGCTCTATCTCAGGAGCTTGCCAGATTTGCTAAGACTAGTGGCCAGGAAAACCCATTGAAAATACATTGGGAGTTGCCAGCACTAACTCAGATTAAACCCATACAATGGCAGCTCTAATGTCCAGTAATAGCAGTAAACTGAACTAAATGAGGGATATATTGTTTGACAATGACACTTTCCCCATTTATCTATTGCTGTTCTTACCAGCTTACCATCAATATAAATGATTTCTGGAACCATTTGCACCAATATGAATACAAAAGGAAAATATTGCAGATGCTGGAAATCTGCAATAAAAACAGAAAATGCTCAACAGGCCTGGCGCCATCTGTGAAGACAGAAACAGAGTTTAAGGTGGTAGGATTTTACCACAAGCTTCAGGACACTGACGTCAGGACTAAATGGAGATCCCAAGCCCACACTTGCCGGAAGCGCGCCCTCTGGCATAAGCTT
Source organism: Heterodontus francisci (assembly GCF_036365525.1). NCBI lineage: Eukaryota > Metazoa > Chordata > Chondrichthyes > Heterodontiformes > Heterodontidae > Heterodontus > Heterodontus francisci. The sequence goes on along the minus strand of NC_090407.1, from coordinate 28,353,506 downwards.
CCCAGAGGTAGCCTTCTAATTGGCTGCCTCCACATTCGCTATCCTATTAAGGATGGCAGGTGGGCTGTTGATGCTGCCAGGCCAATCAGAGGGCTTCACTTGGAGAGGTGGCCGCTGCCGAGGCAGGTTGGCGACTGTGAGGGTGCCGCAACATGGTGGTGGAAAAATAAATAATTATTTCAGAGAGGGAAAGTGGTAGGCCCCTCGGAGTGGAGGTGAAACACCTCCGCTTGGATCATTGGGGTCAACCTTTGAAGGCCACAGCCCCCTCTTTGGGGGGGGCTGGAGCTTCCTGCTCTATTGGGACCCTGGATTGCCGCAAGGGGCCGCCTCCATTAAGTTGGCACTCCCTGCACATGGCAGAGGGGCCACAGTTGCTGGCACAATGCCAGCAAGGCAGGAAAATTGCCCCTAATTGGGGCTTTAATTATGTAAATTGGCTGCCCACCTCTGTGGTGCAGGCAGCTGGATCCACATTCCTGCCTGCCCCGGGAAACTTCCATGGTGGCAGAAATGCTGAAGGGAGATGTCCCAATGCAATTCCCACTACTTTCCCAATCCCACCCCACCCCCACCACCTCCCCCCATCCACCCGCCCACTGACTCCAAGCTCTCATCATGGGGCCAGGAAAATTCTGCCCACCGAAGGTCACTGACGTTTCATCAGCGCCATGATGAACATTTCCAACACTTTCTGTTTTTAATTGAACCAATATGGACTTTTTCTCCAGTTCTGAGAGTATTTTACTGATCAAACAGAAAATTCTGTAAATAGTCACAAAGTATCTGTGGGTTTCAGGTCAATGAAGTTTCACTTGCAGCATCTGCACTTCAGTGGATCTTGGTTTCTGTTGTTGAAATGCTAGTTGACACTTGTTGATATGTACATGATCTCATTGTTTCACTTCCCATTTTTTTTTGTTGGTGCAATTTTTTTTAAGAATCTCAATGTTGGGGAAGAGTCTGATATTTTTGGGTGTGCCATCACCCTGTATGAGTCTCCAAAGCACAGGTGGGTTTTCTGTTTGCTAAATCCCCAGAGCGACTCTCCCCACTACCTAAACTCCAAAGACTGAACACAGGTTCACAAAGATGCTGTCTTGCAGTACATAGGAGCACTGCTGGAGTTTAACTACCGCAAACCACATAGTTTACCACTGCACAGCTTCAACTGCTTATTCAGTTAGTATCACTGTTCCTGTCAGGCGAGTGTTTTGCAGTATACGCCTGACTAATTGCTGGGACCTAGAGGGGCAGATCCGTTACATGGAGCTGGCATTTTAGCATCGAGCAGGAAGAGTGCCAGGCTCGAGTAACAGATATTCCTCTCTAGGTCCCGTCAGTGAATCAGGGTTGACTGGTCAATCATCAACATAGGCCTACAAGCCTGTGTAGCTCAGCTGTCAAGTTATCAAGTCTGCCACAGTGCACTGTGTCACTTCCAATTCCCATCACAAGGCTTGTAGCCAGTTTGACCCTCGTGAGACCCTAGTTTACATAGACCAAGATGCCGCTTCTTAAAATCTGCAGTCTCTCTTTGATTTAAAGGGTAGTGAGTATGGGAAGTGAAAATCAAATTCTCACAGTTGAAGTCAAGGGCTACTCTCCTGTATGTTGGGGTTAAGCACAGGAACCATGTCCATTTACAGTACTGACAGAAACCTTTCAGCCCATTGTGTCTGTGCTTTTTGCTAAAGCAATCCAAACTAATGCTGCTTCCACGTTCTCCTCATGGTTCTGCGTATTCTTCTACTTAAAATAGTTATCCATTATTCTCTTAAAAACCACAGTGGTCTCTGCCTCAATCATCCCATGGCACATGCTCTTCAAAACTCTCTATCAAGAAATTTCTCCAAACAAATCTCCCCCCTATCCCAGTCAATGTTAAATTGATGATCCCATCGTTGCTACTTGCAAACTTGAAGAAATATTTCCACAGCAGCCTATAAAATCGTTTGTAATTATAAAAACCTCTATTAAGAACCCTCTTAGTCTTCTATAACCCATTGGAATTAGTCCCAATATCTGAAGTTTCCCCGCCATAACTAAAGTTTCCCATCCCTGGCTTCAATAGAGGCAGTTTTGTTTCATATTTGATTTGGAATTTACATTGTCAATAGTGTGGAGAAAAGAAAAGGGAAATGTTCCAATGTTCATATCCATTCCTCCTTCCATTTTAATTCTTCAGTAATGACCCAAGCATGAACGAGACTTTGGTTGCGAGGGTGCCGTGTGAACTGAGTTTCGACATATTCAACCCAGTCCTCTGAACATAGGCCCACAGCACAGAACTGGCAGTAATTGGCAAGGTCCTCAGGAGAAACCACGAGATGTATGGTGTGTAAAATGGGAAAGTCTTGAACATGTGCATTCACAGTGGGATAAGAGGAGCCAGCTTTGGTCTCCATTTAACTGGATTAAACCTGACCTGGGAATGCCTGATGCTTACACAGGATGGTTGAAATGGAAAGCATTCCATTCCCCAGCAATAACATCCTTCACCTTCAACACAAAACTAGCTCTGACCTGGCAGGGGGGCGGGGCAGAATATTTAAAATATTACATTTGGACTGTTGTATTGGAGCTGGTGCTGGCTGCTATTATTCAACTTAAGTGAAGAGAGAATACTTCTTTCTGGCCCTTCATCCTCTTCTTTTGATAAATAAATGCAGATAGATGCAAACGCCACAAGTTATAATGCTGTTTAGGGTTTATGACTGTTTGTGTCTCATTTTCAGATTTTAGTTGGCTTGCGTTTAGGTAGTAAGCCTTGGACTTTGCAACTGATAACAGTTTTGTTTACTTCATTTTAATTAAAGACTATCTCTAATCAGTATATTCAGGGAGATGTGGAATTCCACTGTTGTGCTTGTCCCCAGGAGATAACAGAGGTACATTAATAAGCTCCAATCACCACCACCCGCATTCCCCCACCCACCTTCCATTGTGGCTGCGGATGTGTCCATGATACCAGCACTCCTCTGACTTCTCAACCAAGTGGCTATCCTTCACGTGACCCTTAGAACTATTTGTCAGGTTATTTCATAGTAGGAAGGAGCCACACTGGAGTCTAATGGCATTCCTCACTCAATTTCCACACACTGTCTACCAGGAGTGATTGTATAGCACGGAAAGACTAAACACCACTCCCTTGATCAGGGTTCTTGTGGGAACAACACCCCCTATTACTGTAGCAGCTAACAGTACAGATTGCAAACCAAAGTGGGGACCTTTTGGTCCCTATGGCTAACAAATCAGAGAGTACGGAGAAAGATGGTCCAGATTGAGTAGTTTCAGTAAGCACTGGAACGCATGCCTCGTGAAATGTTCCTGATCTTGTCCAGGCCCAGCGGAAACACAAGATGATAAAACAGCATGACAGATTACTCTCCTGTACCTTCGCGACAAGCTTTGCTGGCAGAGGCCTAGGCATCTGTGTACTGATTGGACTCCAATCGGCAGTAAGCACAGCGCCTGCGCCATGCCCACTTGATCTGTAGGTATGTACCCACAGTGGATGTAAGCCCAATCCCTGTATTACACATGGAGTAGACAGGGAGTAACAGAGCACAAAAACAGCTGTTTAATCCTGTCGAATTCCATTCACTCTGAAACAAGCTTATTTGAAGCAGCAGAAATATCAAGGGTGGAAACACCCACAACACGTGTGCACCCAATTGCAGTTCAGCGACAATCTCATTGAATGGCAGAACAGGTTCAAGGGGCTGAATGGCCTCCTCTTATCCCGATGAATCCTATTATTAGGGTGCAGCTTGTCATTGCTGTTTAAACATTCCCAAGACAGTTCGTTCTTTATTTTATTCATTCACTAAATCCAAGAAGGAGGAATAACAGTTAATGGTTTTTAGGCCAGATGGCAAATTACAGTTTAAATATTAAAATTTACAGTATGATTTTAAAAGGAAAAGTGATGAATTTTCTCTGGAATTCCTGTCATTAAACAAAAAAAGAGCCAAGTGAAACTGCACACACAGTCATTGCACAGTGTAAAAAAACACACACATCTGGTATATCCCCACGGAATACCATCAGCACGTTTAGAAAATGTAGAAGCCATGTAGTATTCCCGGTGAACGATTTCCGGCACTCCAAAAGTTATATTTAGAATGAGGACATTTAACTCTCAAGAAACAAGCCACCTCGATTTTTTTTTTTGGTCCACCCATTAACGTCCAGTTTGATTGTACACAGTTCAGGTTGCTGTGAGAGCACTCGGGGCTGCATTGTCACAGCAAGGGTCTGACGCTTAACATTCCGCAAGACTTGACGGGAAAATGTCCACAGAGTTGCTTTGCCGCACACGTTCTGTTCAAAAGTTCATTTTCCAGCTTGCTCGGGTGATTGAAGGGGATATGGAGCGTGCGGTGCTCCTCTTATGTTCGCCCTTTGAAGCTGTCCATACACGCGTAGCTTCCGGTAAACCTGTAAATCTCTTCCAAAGCTGTATGTGGGAGGATACTGCAACCCGGAAGGGGGAGAAGAAAAAAAAAAAGGTCAAAAAGACTCCTGTTCTTTTCATTATGATGTTTCCCTAACAGCTGCTGTATTTTAACAACTGTAATTAAACTGGATACCATGAAGTATCACCTCCCTCGGGCCTGTCCCAAGAGTTAAATCAAGGTGCATTCGCCATTGTGCAGGCAACTGCAGCAGCAACTTTGCCCATAGCAAGGTCCCAAAAGCAGTACAGGAGATAAATGACCAGTTAGCATGTTTTCTGTTGGTGTTGATTTAACGGAGGAATGCCAGAACTTCCAACAGGACGTGTAATGTCACCTAAGCAGATGGAGCCTTACTCGACCATTGCAATGGAAAGGTGGCATCACTGGCGTTAGTCTCAATTATGTCCTCAAATCCTGGAGTGGGGCTTTGACCTGCAATCTCTCACCTCCAAGGCAAATATCAATGGTTTAATGAAGCAATTTTTTGGGGGGCTTTCTTCCTCTTGTTTTCTCCCCTCTAGTATTCAACACAACTGGTCTTTCTGCATGAGGGAGCCTGGCCAATGTTGGGCATTAGATTGGGAGGTTCAGTCTCACACCCGCTTTACAGTACAGTTCACAGGATAGCAGTTACCCTTGCTGGTTTCCCCTGATCCCATCAGCCAATAGCACTTAAACACCCCATCTAAACTCAGCAAGCACCAGGATCGAGCTTGGAACCTTACTGGGCACGACTGGTTTACAAACTTTGTGAATTTACCAACTGACCTCTTAAAACCGTTAAGCATGAACAGAACATCCTAAATGGGGCTTACATCCCCCTCCAATTAAAGTTTGTCAATTCCTTGTATGCAGTGAATTTCCTTTTGAAACACGCTGAACTGCTTTGGTTTAAAGATAGTCCCACAGAGCTCGACAGAAAATGTCATCACAACCTCATTCCACTTGTGACCTTTGCAGGTGGTCAGTGATGAGAGACCCATAGTAGCTGCTAGAGGGTGGTATGGAACTGTATAAAAGGGTACTGTAGCTCCTTAGGCCTTCAGACTACCTTTACTTTCTCCACAAACACTAGTTAGATCTAAATAAGGGAGGCCCATCCCAAGCAGGCCTGCAGCCCCTACGCCCCGTCTACATTTTTGTATAAATGATTGCAAATCACAGAAGTCCATTTCCTACATTGGTCTGTGTGATTGGTCCTAAATTTGCCTTTTGCCAGTTACAACGTGTACCCTTCCCCCACCTTGATACCCCATGCTTTTTGCCCAAGTTCTTAAAACACTATTATTACCTGTACCTTTCTCTGAGGAGCCCTTTCAGACATCTCCCTTCAAAGCTAAATTTCTCCAGTTTGGGAAGGGAGTGTTTGAGGTAAGGCCTCGAACCAACTCACCTTTTCATGATGACAAGTAAGTGCATGGTCCAGGGTAGCAGGAGGAGGGCCTGGTTAGTCCGCACTGCTTCTACCGTCCGGCGGGCAACCGTGTCCGGCTTCAGGGGCGGGAACAGCTTTGGAAACCTACAGCAGAAAAAACAAATCCACACACAAGGAATCAGATCTCTGTCTAGCACCACACTTGGCTGCAAAATAGTTCCACTGTAATTAGTTCTTCAAAAGTGAAGGCCGGAAAGTCTACAGATACCCTTTGGGATGACAGAAATTCTGCGAGGCTTCCACCCATCACTTTGACCTAACACTGACCCTATCCCAAATCCTGAGGATTGGGGGGGGGTCACTTAAATATTCAGGGAAGGCACTGGCATCTGTACCGGGACACCTGCACTAAGGAGGCAGAGCTCTGAGGGGCTGAAAAGGGATATGCCATTTATTTCACATTTGCCTCCAAAAACAGACCCAATAAACCTAATTGCTTTCAGCTTTGAGCAGGCAATATGCACTGCCCGGTGTACCCCTTACCACTCTCTGAGCCCAGTCTCCCAAGTTCAATCAGCTAATCTCAGCAACCACGGCAACTACAATTGAACTCAGCACCCTATAGTTAGAGAGGGCAGTGTCAGGCCTGGTGTTGATCTCCTGGGTCCTGACTGGATTAACACTGCAATGGAAATCCACATTATGTATTGCTTCAGCGATCAACGGGTGCAGTTACAGCCACTGTAGTCCAATCACACAATTAGGCTCAGAAATCATCAGCAGATGCCAAATACATCAAAAGTATGTTTTTTAAAAAAAAATCAAGTGGTTTTTGCAAACCATTTTAATGGGTGATTTTGCTAAGTTTCTCTTCAGCATAAAAGACATTAACTCTCCATAGTGCTGGACAAAGAGCTCATCGTCGGATTAGTGATCATTCTCTCAGAAGAGTTATTTTTGCATCTATTTTATTGAGATATGACTGGCTGCTCCTCGGAGCTTTCCCCTCCTTCTGCTGAGCTCCAAATACACAGTTGACATTGGTCTGTCTCTTTCACCTACTCCACCTCTCCTTACTTCCGACAACCTACAGACTTTTAAAAGGAAAAACTTGTTTACATAGCACCCCATCATATCGGGCAATCCCGATGTGTTTCGCTAACAGGTGCAGTCACTGCTCCATAGCGAAATGGACTATCCTCAGTACTGACCTTGTCTTCATGCCATGAAACATCTCGGTGCTAGTATGGAAAGGAAGCACTGTGGTGGCATTGACCCCCGGGCAGTCGAGGAGGCCCAGTGTCAGACTCTCCATGAACGCAAACGAGGAGGATTTGGAGGTGCAGTAATCGATGGCGCCCGGGATGGCAGACAGGGCCAGCACAGAGTTCATGCACACAATGTGTCCATGCTGCAGTTCCAGCATCCGAGGCAGGAAGGCTTTTGTAGTCTGGGTGAGGGACAGAAAATTAGCATTACGCAAAAAGAACTTTTCAGGCTTAATTATTTTATCCTGGTTTCCAGAAAGAACGTGTCAAATTTAAGTGGTAATGCCAGTTCTGAATTGGGTTGCAGTTTTGTGTTAGCTAACCCCCAGGCAGTATTGGAAAAAAAAAGGGAGATTTCCCCCAGTGTCCTGGCCAATATTTCTCCCCCCCAACTAACACTGCCAAGACCATAACATAAATCCGAATGATGGGGCGCTGTCCGCTCTCCTCTGTGTTCCCTTGTACTGGGCACAAACCATATCATAATGAAAAGATCCACATTCTAAGTGACTGCATCATCGCCAATCCTCCAGAGAAAGAGATTGAATTTCACATGTCCTCAATTTAGGCCCAGACAGGCGCTCCCACAAGACTGACAGCATTACCAACTCTAGAGGGAATAATGTCAACCATTTGTTTAAAAAAAAATCCATAAAATTACATTAAAATATATCTTTGGTTTGAGTAAGGAGTGAGAGAAGAGGGAGTTGATGCTGCTGTTCAGGCTTATCTGCTGAAATTTCCCAGTATCTCCATTATAACTGGAGGGTTAACCACTGACAGCAGAACCCAGGACTATAGCAGTGAGTTTTTAAAAACAGGCTGAAGAAATCTTTGCATTTACATAGCACCTTCAGAGATTTTCCAAACATCTCAAAATGCTTCCTTTACACATTACTTTGAAGTGTCCTGTCTTCTTGGCAAACATAGCAAACACATTTCTACACATCAAGATCCCACAATGAACAATTAAGATGAGTGACCAGTTAATCTGGTCTTGGCAGTGTTGATTGTGGGAGAAGTATTGGCCTGGACACTGAGGAAAAACTCCCTGCAATTCTTCTAAAACTGCTGTGGGATTTTAACATGCACCTGACACAACTGGTGGTGGGGGGGGTGGTGGCGTTGGTGGAGGCGCAGTATGGTGGTGGGATTGGGTTTAACGTCTCACCTCTGACAATGCAGCACTCCCTCAGCGCAGCATCGGAACAGCAATCATAAGGCTTTTGTGTGGATATGCAAAACACGTCGAGAGTGGCTTATCCTGGAGTGTGCCATTGGGATTTGTGAACAGATTGTACTGCACACCTCATTAACCAAAAGCTTTTGTGATAAAGCAATAATATAAATGGGACTGAAGATGGGAAACCAAGAGGGTAACTAAGTTTGCAATAAGGATGGACCCTGGAGTTATTTCGGAGATGCTGAAAGGTCTTGTACTGACCCAGAACTGGCCGAGTGTGTTGATGTGCTGGGACTTCAGGAGAGCATCATCATCGCTATCTAGTAGAGTCTTCCCGTGGACTACGGCAGCATTGTTCACCAGGATGGTGACATCACCTACCTACACAAACAAAGCGATCGGTCACAAACATTTCATCCCTCCATCCGGTTTTTAAAAAAAACAAGAGCCTGAGCCCGCACTCGGACAAAGATTAACAATCTCAAAGACAGGCACCTCCCCCAGGAGCATCAAGAACTACTTTCATTGATATAGCATCTGATCACATCTCAAAATCAGTTACTTCAAAGGGTTTTGTAAGGAAGTGTGGCAGCTATTTTGCACACAGCAAGATCCCACAAACACGGAAGTGAATGATCAGACTTTCAGTGCTATTGAAAGCAACCAGAGGAGGATCTAGTCTACTCTGCTAACATTTGTAAATGAAGATGTATTTCACTGAAATATTTGTCCAATTTGGTCTTGAGTTAATACTTTTGACAGCTTTTGAGGGCTGAATGATGGACAGGACATCAGGAGAACTCCCTGCTCTTAAAATGCCACAGAATCCATAAGCATCCATTGGAACAGATAGACAGGGCCTTGGTTTAACATCTCCCATCAGAACTGTACCAGGTCCAAGTTTACTTACAGCCAGACAACAGTCACCAACTTGTACCCAGATCATAGATTGCTGGAGTGTTAATGGCAGAGACTCACTTTCTCCCGGACAGCCTTGGCTTGTTGGTAAACTTCCTCTTTGTTGCCTACATCACAGACAAAATAGTGGCACTCCACTCCCAGGCTCCGAATCTCCTCACAGGCCTCCTTCAGACACATCTCTGTCCGACCCCAGACAATGATCTGCAATAAGAGGATAATGATCAATTAGGAGTTCCCAGTATTCCCATTTCTCCCACTTTATGCATTCACAAAAAATCCTCAGGACATCCCAAAGTAATTCTTGAGTGTAGCAATCCAGCATTTAAGGGAAGCATGTGGTGGAAGAATCACTGCCTGTGACTGCCAATTTCCAGCTTGTTTTTGGACATCCATTTTCCCTTTGCAGTGTAGAATCGGGGAAATTGCCCCTCGCATCCAAAAAGCTTCATTATGTTGGCAAACATGGCAGCCAATCTGCACACAGCAAGATCCCATGAACATCAAATGAGATGAATGAAAGTTTATTTTTTAAATAATCAGATTTTCTTTAAACAATTTAAGATCTGCTGATTCTTGTTGGGGTAAAGTTCACTGGACATTACAAACCTCCAGGTGTTACGAATGAGTGACCGTTATTTGAGAGTCCAGGGGGTCATAATGGAGGGCTGCCCGGCTATGGGAAGCATCACATTTCTCCTACATGTGTACTTCCCTTCAGCAGCTGCTGCCATCAATTGTGAGGGGGTGGGAGTGGGAACTCTGGCTCATTACCCCCACCCCTCAAAAGCCAATTACAGCTAAGCTGCTGCCCCGGCGAACCCATTAACTCAGCACAGAGAGCGCCTTTCTGGGGAATGTGACTCAGTTTCACACCCGACTTCTAGTCCACTTAACCAGTCACATTTGTTTTCAAGGCAACACCAACAATCTGATGGCTGAATAGCCTCAGTCTACAAGTCTGATTGAGCGAGGTGTGCGCCATCTAAACAGGACAAAACCCCCTTAAATCGTCAATGGTGATCAAGCCTCGTGGTTATTTAACAGGTTTTATACAAAGATTAAGAGAGGAAGAAATTCTGTCATCTGAAAGGGGATGTTATTTGTAACAGTCGTGCACACAGGAACACACAGAGTGTGGGGGGGGTGGGGGTGCGGAGGAAGAGAACAGGGTCGCTAAGCACCTGTGAGTTGAAGTTCCGGAAGGTTCATGCGAGGGGCAATAGGCCATGTTATGCAACTGCTGCCACCCTCGCACCAACCAGTGCCAAGGTGATGCAGTGTAGTTAGCAGAAAGACAAAATGAAAAATAGCACAAAGAGACAGCATGCTTTTCATTGATTTGTAGACCTATAAAAGGATGTGTGTTGAGGGGGGGGGGGTGTGGGGTGGAGAAAGAAGAGAGGGAGGGGGAGAGGGGAGGGGGAGAGGGGAGGGGGAGGACTCAACCAGTTAACCCCTTCACTGCTCAACTGCTTTTTAGATAAATAACTGAGATCCTCTTATTGAACCATTTAAGCGAGTCCTATTTATCCTAATTTATATTTGCGTTTTTGTTTATCCAGCTTCCCCTTAAAATACATCTAAACAAAAACACACCAGACAATCCCACAGAAGGTGTGTTTTGCGACATGAAATAATTGCTGTCTGGGGAGGGGGCGGGGGGGGGGGCGGGGAGGGAAAAAAGTATTTTGAAAACCTAATTGCATAATTAAACTTGAATATTTACTGCAAGATGCAACATCCTGGGAACGGCTCTAATTGCTGCTTACGTTTGAGATTCCAAATAATGTCCAGAGCACTGTTGGGAGTTTCATTCTCGTCATCTGAGCCAACCCATCCCCCCACCTCTCCCCGCAACGACACTACAGCTCTTGAAAACTCCCCTCGCAGTTGAAGAGCTGCCACGAGTTACTATGGGGACGGACCAGCAGCTGGGGCGCAATCTGTTGACGGTTTTGCTGAAACGTTTTTTTTTTTGGTGGCCTGCCGCTAGTTCGACTTTTTCACCTGCCTTTTTGGCAATCATCTGCCGGGGTCACCCAGAGGTAAGGAAGGAGCAGGAAGCTGGGAAGAGCAGTCAGGCAGGCGGACCATCCCTGCAGGACTTTCCACTTCAGTGAAAAGCTGCCCTCAGTAATTTTATGGTCAGTGAGTTTTGAATTGAAAGTGTGTTGGGTTCAGGGGATGCTGGCTGCGTGCCAAAACAAGGGACCACTTTCAGTGCAAAGACAATCCTAGCACAGCACTGAGAGCAACCGAGCAGACCCTCCAACAGTAACTCGTTACCCCCACCAATTTTCCCCTCCACACCCAACTCATTGTGAGGCACCGTTTCTCAGGTAATAACCACCCCTCAGTATCTCACTACTCTGCACGTGCAAGCCCGGTGAGCATTGGCAGGCTGTTCAACCACAGGGGAATCACAGGCAACCCAAACCAGTCCTTGCCAGTACTCGGAGATTCCAACAGGGATCATTAGATACCGATCATGCCCAGGAACCACAGAGCACAGAAAGGGCCCATTCAGGCCCTCTTTTCTGTGCTAGCTCTTTGAAAGAAAGAGCTATCCAATTAGTCCCAATCCTTCCTCTTTCCCCATGGCCCTGCATTTTTTTTTTTCCTTTTCAAGTACTTATCTAATTCCCCTTTTGAAAATTATTACTGAATCTGCTTCCACCTCTTTTTCAGGCATTTCATTCCAGATCGTAACAACTGGCTGAGTAAAGAAAAAAAATTCTTCTCAATCATCCCTGGATGTTTTTTTGCCAATTATCCTAAATCTGGTCTGGTTACTGACTCTTCTGCCAGTGGCAACAGTTTCGCCCTACCTACTCTGTCAAAACCCTTCCATCATTTTGACCTGTTAAAACTCCACTTAATCTTCTCTGCTCTAAAGCAGGACAATCCCAGCTTCTCCATGTAACGGAGTACCGCATCCCTGCTACCATTCTGGTAGATTGTCCCCTGCTGTCGTTCAGATACAAAGAGCATTTACAGCAAGCCCACTATCACCCGAGCTGAGTTCAGCTATCATGCGATGGACGGTGATGGAACCTGGGAGCCTCCTAATTCACATTGTTCAATACCATAACAGACAGTGTGTTTACCCACTGGGAAAGTGGTGCAGTTTGAAGTTCTTCTCTTGCCTTCAGACGTGAAGCATCATTGAAAGGGCCCCGACAGGCTTGCAAGATATCTGATTGCATTTAAAACAACTTACATTTATATAGCATCTTTACTAACATCGCAAAATATCCCAAGGGGCTTCAAAGCAGCATAATCAGATTTCTAAAAATCGGACACAACCCCAGAAGGAAGCATTAGGGCAGGAAACCAAAAAACTTGGTCAAAGAGGCTTTAAAGAGCTTCTTAAAGGGAGAGGTTTAGACAGGGAATTCCAGACCTTAAGGCCCCCACAGCTGAAGGCCTGGCTGCCAACAGTGGGATAAAGGAATTCGGGGATGCGCAAGGGGTCGGAATTGGGAGGAACGCAGAGGTCTCGGAGGAGGTTTCAAAGATAGGAGACGTCCTGTAATCTCATTTTCAAGCTTCAGTGTCCGATATGGCGAACACTGGGCTGAGTTTAGAGTTTTCAGAGCACGGTGTTCCCGGGAATACTTGCAAACATTCCAGTTTGATTGGGCAGAATGTCCCTGATTCCACACCCGAACACCACATGCTCAGCTCAAGAAAATCCAGCCGCTGAATCTTTCTCATTGAAGGTCCACTTAAACCCCAGAGTCAATCCACCAATGTTCACAATGGCTCTCAGATATCAGTCACTAAAAGGGCAGAAGAATTAATTGCCCTACAAAGGGGCCATTCCCACGTGGGATGCTAAGCGGCGAATGGTCGCCGATTCTACCCCTGAAGGCTTCACAAGGCAATTAGCGGGGTGACCTGGACAAAGTAACAGCCGATGTCTCTAAATGAACATATTCACCCACACGTAAAAATTCTCCCCATAGTCACCGGTGGAGCAGTGCCCAGGAGCAGAGCAGTTGGATGCCAGTCTGTGCCCACTTGTGGATATGGCACAATTCTACATGCATGCCAATTTATTTTTGAACCCATTTTTCTCGAGCCAGTCCTGATGCAGCACACGAAGTGGGCTTCGTTTCTGACGAATTGTGGATAAGAGAGTAAGCTCTATTCACAGATTCATTGTAAAGTAGAATACTAGGAGCCGGCAAGATGACACAAGAGCAAGAACGAGAGATTACGAGCGGGAGCACAAGAGAATGGAGAGAGAGAGAGAGAACATGAGAGCAAAGCTTTCTGGTAAAGCCTCAGTGAGATTCACTGTTATCAAGTGCAGGACTTTGAGCCAGTTATCTGTGCGAGGGGGATGGAGGGTTCAGATAGGAGTCACCATGGTCAAGCCTGTTAGCAATGAGCCAGGGTCAATCAGAGGTCACCTCCAACGCAGTGCAGTGTTAGACTGCACCATTCTGTATCTCCCCCTCCCTGTAATACAATGAGTAACACGGCCAGCACTGGGGAAGCCAACATCATTGCTTTTGGACTGTGAGGTGATGTGCCGAATGTGGGGATAGACTTTGAACATTTGGCAGGAATGCAGTGCAGGAAGAGCTCAAGAATTCTTAGAACTGGGCACAGGGCTTAACTTGGGTATGGTCACAAAAACACATGAGTATTTGAGAATAATGTTTGATAATTACATATGAAGGATCTATTTTCATATTTTGTTTTAAACGGGAGGAAAATGAAGCAAAAGAAAAATGATCGTTGTGAAAATGATGGGCACTTCCTTACAAGGAGATACCAATGACTGATTAGATCACTTTAGCTCCCACTCTCTCCACACACACACACACTTTTGGTAAATTTACTGCTCAGTGTACTTTTGACTCATAGTTCTGTATCAATCAGCTGATCTCAGTCAAGGCCACAGGGGAAATATTTACAATCGGTCTCGGGATTCTGCTAAGGAAAGGGAATCAGCCAGCACCCTCAACTCCTGATCACTAATCCAGCCATCCCATTCCAGCCCAGGGTCAGTCATGGGCAGTCACTAAGTCTAAACAAGACCAAGTTCAGTGGCGAAGTCCGACACAGTCAAATAGCCTTTCAATTTCTACTGATGAGGATCACACGTAAGGAATGGGAGATGTCAAAGGGTGGCTGGGAATCTGTGGATTCCTGAGAAGAAATGGTATTCCATTTGGGAACATCCAGACTTACTGGAATTCTAAAATTAATCTATCAGAGTACATGGCTTTCACTTTAAATATATGCAATTACAAAATAAAGGCAATAAATGCCTCAGCAATGTACAGCGACATTAAAATATCGACTGCCTTTGCTCGACGTTCTGGCTCAATAACCCAGCATTCCAAGGTCTGACGGTCCCAATAAACTGTAAAACCTGTTGTCCTCCTTCCGATCAGGTTTATTTACAGAATGCCTTACACTTCTGTTAACTGATCATAAAAAATTTGGCTTAACCTACGATAAAGGTTTCTGCTCGCGTCTTTAAGGGAGGGACTGACGGGCGTCCGCAACAGTGGTCCGAATGAGGTGGAACTGCAACCCCCCCCCCCCCCCCCCCACCATCTGCAACCAGTTTGCCCCCTCCCCTCGTGCATTTGCTCCCCCTGCCCACCCACTCTATCCCCTGCCTCTTGAGCGTGCGTTTCCTCTTTAAGTGGTAAACAAGATTAATGACATCATCAGCACTCGGCTGACCTGCTGTTGAACCCAAGGCTGTGACTAAACTGCAAGGTGCTCCCGCCCCTCCTCGAGAGAAACCCAGAAGCCGTTTAAAGACAGAACAAAAACAGAGAGAGACAGGAAGAGTAAAAAGAGAGAGAGAGCTAAAAGATAGCGCGAATAAAGCACGAAAGAAAGCAAAAAGAAAGAAACTGGAAGAGTTAGAAAGAGCAAGAGAGAGTAAAACAAAAGCAGTGAGAGAAAGAGAGAGAGAACGCAAGATGGCAGAGCTAAAGGAAAGATCAATTCAGGAGAAAGACTGCTCCTTTGAATGAATGAATTGTAAAAAGGCAGGATTTGAGTTGCGATGCAGTTGACTATGTCAAACTGATTTCTGTTTTTAACCCTCCCAATTCCATGCTGCAAACGGAAGCTGCAGTGGACGCACAATAGCAGTAGCCTGCCTGTGCCTTGCTCATTCCGGCCACTTGCGCATCCCCCGATTTTAATCACCCCACCGCCAATAGCGAATCTGCAGCTGCCAGGGCTCCGAACTTTGGAATTCTCTCCCTAAACATCTCTGCGTCACTCCTCCTCGAAGACACTCCTTAAGACCTGCCACTTTCCACCAAGCTCTTGGTCAGATATCATCATATTTGTAATGTGGGCTAACAACACTACGGTGACATTTTACCACATTGCAGGCACTACATAAATGCAAATTGTCACCAACGCCAGAACCTTACTCTCTACATTATTGAAGTACCAATGGGGTTGGTGGGGTGTGGGGTGGGGGCTGGGGGGGTTAGGTGAAAAGAGAAAGAGGGAAAGCAAGGTTCTTTGCTGAGGTAGCTGCTGATCTCAGCCAGCACAACGGGTGGGAAACTACTCCTGGCCTCAGTTTCCCCCAAATAAAAAGTAGAAAAAAAGAAACTGCCATGACTCCCACTCCTGATTGACCCTGAATGGACGAGAGCGTGCAGGGTCAAGGGTCAGGCTCAGACTCAGCTGTGATGCCTCCAATGGCTGAACAGCCGCTATCTTCCAATCTGCGTTATCTCAATGCCAGGGTTAACCCGGTTAAAATTAATGAGGCTGTCCTGATGGCAAAATCCAGGGTTCACTGTCCCGGGTCCACACATGATTAATAGACACTTGCAGGAGGTCCCACAGCTTTACTACGACAGGCAGAATCAATATCAAGAGACAGACAGAGAGGAGTAAAGCTGGCACCGACAATATATACTTAAGGAAAAGTGCAGTCAAAATGGTAATAATTGTTTACACTTACTATAAAAGAATTCAATGAAAAGCGAGGTAAATCCCTTCCAATCATCATTCTGACTTGGAAATGTATCACTGTTCCTTCATCGTCGCTAGGTCAAAATCCTGGAACTCCCTCTCTGACAGGACTGTGGCAATACTTTCACCAGACTACAGAGTTCCAAAACCACTTTCTCAAGGGCTATTAGAGACGGGCAACAAATGCTAGCCTAGCCGCGACACCCACATCCCATGAATAAAGAAAAATGATTCAAAAAATATAGCTGTGGAGAGGAGTTCCAATGTTTGGAGGTTCCCAAGACCAGTCCCAAGCATTTAAACTTCACATCACTTCCAAGCAGTTTATCTTCCTCCGGGCATCAATTTAAACCAAAACATCTCACTATCCCACAACCAAAACAACCGCTCCCTCCCAGCACCCAATACAGATTCACACCGCAGCCCCAACCTCCTATACACAAGCAAACTGCTCCACAAGGCTTGAATTCAATGACTGGATGAAGTCATTATAAGTACGGTGACCAGCTTCTGCAGCTCTGCATCAAATCAAGCTTCTGCATGGTGCGATTCATGGAGGTTTCCGGTAGGCCTAAGTAGTTGGCTACCAGAAGGCTATTCGACCAGGAAACACATAACTGCCAAGGCCGGTTCTGTCCTCACCCGACATTCACACTTTCCAGCCAGAGTCACTGGATTAGTAATCACAAGCAGGAACTCGGGCTGATTTCCCTCTGCTCTGCTGTCCAGGGGCACTGAGGCAAATTCTGGGGCCCCGAAGTGAGATCCGCTGACTCAGCACAAAAAAAGAAGAAAAAGAAATCGGTGTCAGAACTTGGGATCTTTCTTGCCGTATACACCCCAGCACCACACTGGGCTTTGCGTTAACCGACTGACTCACCAAGTGATGCTGGTAGCCTCACCAGAGATTGGCAGCCCATGTACAAATTAGTCACTACGAGTATAATCGAAGTTGCTGGTATCAGGCAGGCTCTGTATCGGTAAAGGCCAGGCCCATTCAGAGCCCCGCTCACTAGGTTCTATTGCAGATTGGTTACTGCACAGCCCAGCATGTCCTCAATGACGTTGGTAACCTAAATCTGGATAAAGTCGGTCTGGTGATGGTTCAGGTCCCTCTGGTTATGTTACTGAGCCACACACCAAAACTGTCATCTGGGGTAGGCCAGGATTGACATCTAAACCCACCCATAGTAGATACAACATGGCAGCTTGTGGGATCAGCACGCATTTGCTTTCCCCATTGCCACTGACTTTACCGCTGGGGACATGGGAGGGAAGGGAAGGAACACTTTCTGGGCTCTCCCTGTGCTGGGGAAGGCGTGGGAAGCCCCCTGTGCTGGAATTCAGGCTCCACAGGTACTGAACATGCTCAGTCCAAGTGTCCAGTCTTTCTGTGCTAAAGAGTAAGTGTTAATAAACTATTTGCATGAGGAGGCAGAGAAGATCCAAATTCTGCCCAATTAACTTTCCAACATTCACTGTCCAACCTTGGTCACATTACCAGGGAGGAGCTGGTTCACAGGGACTCGTGCCCTGGCACAATGTTAGTACAAGGTGCAGAACAAACTGGTATCAGGTTGGCATGTTGCAGCCAAGCAGGTGAGATGGTAGTTCCAGCTTTCACAACTGCAGCAGTTGCAAAACCAACTTTGAAAAGCACATCAGCTACTGCGTACCTCCAGGTCCCACACAATTTAGAAAAGTAATTCATTACTTGAATGAAAGCAAAGCCCAACTTAAATCCTGAGTTTCATTAAATGGACACAAGTCTCCTCGTTTAGATGCCAGCCTGCAAATCCCTCCTGGATATTCCTTACTCTGTCAACGAGGCAAACCTTTCAATTAATTTCATCTTTTTGTTTCAATATTGAAACCAAGTCAGTATTTTGTTGGTGACATTGCTCAGTGGATTGAAGGGAGCTAATTATTAGAGTAAGCTCCACTTTTCAATCCTCTATTACTCAGCTGGAATCATGGGGAGGGAGCCCAAGGCCCCAAGCACCCTCCAGTACCTCGTCTGAGTGTAATACTCCATGACAAGCCATGCAGTTTGACACTCTCAGCACCAGAGAGCGTCCAGGCTGATGGCCAAGGTGCACTTTGTCAAGCAATAGGTTTATAACTAGCTGATTACAACAGAGACATTTTCCTGACAGGTACTCACAGTAAGGAACGTTTTAGGGCCTCCAAGCCACGTGAAATGCTCATGTCACAATCTCTGCTTGCTGCCTAACAATGATATTGTTAAAAATCACAGTTTGACAAAAGCAGTTATGTTTCATGATCACGAGGGGCGTTGATTCTATAACTGGATAGTGATCTGCCAATTGTGTGTTTGAAGACATCTTCGAAATAATCTATATTCTCTGGCGGGGGCAGTCCTGAACAAAGAGGGAGCGCACCCTTTGTATTTGAGCAAGGCTGTTCAGGGTTGATGGCAGGAGGCACTTTTTCAATCAAAGGGTAGTGGAAATCTGAAAACTCTCCCCCAAAAAGCCGAGGCTAGATCACTTGAAAATTTCAAAACTGAGACTGAGATTTTTTTGGTTAGGCAAGGCTATTAAGGGTACAGAACCAAGGCGGGGTACAGATCAATCATGGTCAAACTGAATGGTGGAACAGGCTACAGAGGGGCTGAACGATCTCCTCCTGTTCCTACCAAGCAACTCCCACGGCACCAGATCTGTTGCGGTTTCTTGCCTCTTCGCCTGCAGACACTGCTAGACTAGGCTCCCATTCTCCACGTGAGTGTAGACAGCAAGTGTTGACAGGCTACACTGGTCTGGTGGGGAGTGAGAGGTTGTAGAAGCAAATCTAATCCTGTCTCACCCACACTCTCCCTTCAACAGGGCTGTCGAAGTAACCAGCAGCGGCAGGGGAAAGCCTGGCTGCTTCTCCCCAAATCCCTGAGCCCAGAGGCAGCTCTTAGATCGGCCCATTGCAGAAGAATCAGACCGGGTTATTTAAATAACTACACAGTCAAAAGTGTCCTACATAAGTTGAATTAACCATAGCCAGTTTTACCACAAACTACTGGAACTGAGATAAAACCAGAAAATACTGGAAAAACACAGCAGGTCTGGCGACACACAAGAGAAATCAGCACTTTTTATGCAATTTAACATGCCCAGATGTCTCTAACCAGGAATGATGTGCCCATTAGCAGGTTGGTATTAGGAACAGTAAACTGCTCGGAGCAAATGCTAAACGTGCACACAGACACACACAGTGTCACTAAAAGTTAAACTCAAACACAGCAACAATCCCACGTTGATAACACTAGAGAATGTGGAAAATTCTTGTGGCAAACAGGCTTCAGCGTTGCTCCAGGTTTCCTCACCCTTTGACACACACACAGTCATCCTGCTTCCCCTAACCCTCACTGTCAGAAACAATTGCAGCTTTATTTCAAAGATTCAAAAACAAAAAGCAAATCCTTCCGGAGCGAATGCAAACACATTTGTACAAACTGCCCTGCTCCTAACCGTGATCTAGCATTGCAATTGTAACTCTGATATTAATATTAACTCTGTAACCCATCACTTGCTGGTTACTTCATCCCCAAATGCATTTGCAGAGTAACAAAAATGGGCCAGGGCTACCTTACATTCAGAGACTCACCTTTCTCGCTCCTTGCTTGGCGAACTCCCGGGCCAGGTGGCGACCGATGCCTCTGCCTCCCCCGGTGATGAGGACAGTTTCCCGGCTCAGTTCCCGCAGCCTGGCCGGCAGCAGCAGCAAGACGGCAGCTTTCACCACGTAAAAGGCCATTTGTACCGGGAACAGCAGCAGCGAAGTCAGACTCCTCCAGTCCATCTCCGGGCTCATCCTAAACAACAAACAAACACACACACACACACACACAAGAGGAACTGCACCCGGTTCCCTGCAGCAGAAAAGTTCAACCCCCCCCAATAAAAAAAACTTTTTTTTGCCCCTTTAAAGTGCGTGTCAATTTCACTGGCTGAGCCCGTCCTGTTCAATCAATTTCACTTGGTTTAAAAAAACATGGTCCTTCCAATATTTTATTTCTTTCTTCTCTTTGCTGTTCTCCGGGATCACACAGAGGTTAATCGTTGCAGACCAGTCAGCCACACACACACACACACACACACACACACAAGAAAAGCACATACATATAAATAAAAGAGCTGGAAACGTTTGTGTGTGTGTTCGCAAAGGCGCGGTGAGGTTTTATACAGCAGTCCATTAATCCTGATTGACGAGTCTAAGTGTCGGGAGGGAGCTGATCCGCTCGGTACTACTGTGTGAAGCCGAGCCCTCAACCCACACACCACCCCCCCTCTAGTCAGCAGCAACACGCCAGTCTCTGCATCAGAACTGCAGGCTCTCTCTCTCTCTCTCTCCCTCCCCCTCTCCTTCCTTCTCTAACTCTGACAACACACACACACTGTTCGCCTGCATCCACCTCTGACTTCTCCCCCTGCACCAGGATCTGCACCGTTTTCCCCTGCCCAGCAAGCATCCTCGACTGACATTAAGTATAACAATCAGGACTGCAAGAGACAAAAAAAACTTGCATTTATATATCGCCTTTCAGGACGTTTCACCCCCCCCCCCACCAAAAGAAAAGCTTTACAGCCAATGGAGCGCTCCTTGATTGCACGTTGGATGGCAAATCATCTCCTGTTTAAAAGGCGACTTTTTTTCTTCTTAAAACAAATTAAGGAAGGCACTTTCAGCACTTTACAATCAGGGGACGCCTGTGTCTTTAATTAAAGAGACACCACCCAGGAGAGCAGAATAACCACGCAGCATATTTTTCGCAGTGACGTCACACACGAGCGGTACAGTGACGTGTCTCGGTGTGAATCGTGTCGTGGCACAGGAGGATCCAGCGAACAAAGAATAGATATTGTCGTGTGGAGGCAGTGCCTCTTTATGGTGCTGTATAATCTCTGTATCAACAATTTGCATTTATATAGGGCCTATAGCATGGCAAAACATCCCAAAGCGCTACACGGGAATGTTAATAAAGAAAATTTGACACCAAATCACATAGGAGGTATTAGGGCAGGTGACCAACATCTTGGTCAAAGAGGTAAGTTTTACGGCATGTCGTAAGGGAGGAGAGGTGAAGAGGCAGAGATATAGGGAGGGAATTGCAGAGCTTAGGGCCCAGGCAGCTGAAGGCACAGCCGCCAATGGTGGGGCGATTAAAATTGAGGATGCACGAGAGGCCAGACTGGAGGAGCACAGAGAACGTGGAGGCTTGTGGGGCTGGAGGAGGTCATAGAGATAGGGAGGGGCGAGGCCATGGAAGGATTTGAAAACAAGGATGTTACCCAATGACACACCTCAGTCAGGCCCCGAGACACTAGCTTTCTGACGATTGCCAACCTGCCGGATGCTGCCATTGACAGTTTAGGTGGCACGACCCTCAGTACCAAGGTAGGTGCCCACCTTCGGACTTATTCATGGTTAGAATGTAATGCAGGCATTCCGGATTCTCTGTGTGTACATGCGCGTGTGCCTCCTGTACAGCTCTTTCTCTCGCAGGCTTCCCTCTCTTGCTCTCCCCTCTTTCCCAGTTTTCCTTTGCATGAGGAAGCGTCAGGCCTCTGACATCTCCACAGAGCAGCACACGTGGAGCGTATGTCCACCTGCAGCGTGAGGTTCTGTTCGCGTGTGCCTGTGGGCTGTGTTCATACTGCAGAAAGTTACACCCGTGGCCCCTGCCCCACACTGTGCCCTCCACGTGTTGCATTTGAGAGCAGCTGGGTTAGCTTGGAAAACCAAAACCTCCACCCACTAGTGAGCCTGTGCTCTTGATGCTGATTATTAATCCCCAATACCCCACCACCACCCTCTCATTACCTTGCTTAATGTGGCTGAGACAGCAAGATGCTTGCAGGTTTTGATTGAAGCTCTGTTGAAAGTAGCCACAAGAGGGATCACGAGATCGGCCCAGTGCTGTCTGTCTCTTCGACTCCCTTTCCGAGTATATGTGCATGTGCCTCCTCTACAGCTCTTTCTCTTGCAGTTTTTCCCTTTCTTGCTCTACCTCACCTTGTCACCATCTCTTTCCCAGTTTTCCTTCGCTATGAGCAAGTAACATCTGGCCTCTCCACACAACAGCATGGCAGCACATGTTGGTAATCGTGTCTGGGCACGAATCCCGCCACGCCCCCTCCCCCTGGGGCTATGGTACACAACACCACTGCAGAGTTTGTGTCGTTTTATAAATGATTTCAACACTTCATGCTGAATCAGACATGTTTGTTCGAGATTGTGGGTCAAAGTCAGAAACTGGCGCGTTCCGCAAGGAACATAAAAAATCAACGTACAGGGTGTGTTCTTTCACATTAACATGTTGCAACATAAAACTCATTACCGTTGCAGTGTGAGTCATGTGTTGTGATCAGGGAAATGAGTTTTCAATCTGTGGTGGATTTAACATCCCAACTATAGGATTTGAAGCTACAAATAAATTGGTACAATTGTATAGAAATGAAAGACTTGCATTTACATAGCGCTTTTCACAACATCAGGATGTCTCGAAGTGCTTTACAGCCAATGAAGTACTTTTGAAGTGTGGTCACTGTTGTAACGTAGGAAGCACTGCAGCCAATTTGTGCACAGCAAGCTCCCACAAACAGCAATGTGATAATGATCAGATAATCTGTTTCAGTGATGTTGGTTGAGGGGTAAATATTGTCCAGGACACTGGGGAGAACTCCCCTGCTCTGCTTCGAAATAGTACCATGGGATCTTTTACTTTGTCTTGCAGACCCCCACCTGCCAAGAATGAGGCATATTAATTTTGTCATATGAACATTGATTTTGAAGTGTTGCTGGAGTGAAGAAATTTTTTTGAAGATCACCAAACACTGGGCTGGAAGGACATTTGGCATACCAGGAGACGCTGCTTGTGGAGACAAAGGGCTATTCCCTGCTCCAATTAACCCAAATGGATTTTGATCACCAGACATTGAAGGTGTAAGGAAGTGCATTCCTGGGACTGCTGAGGCAATACAATCCACAAACCTTGCAGAAGAGACTGTTCCAAATAAGGAGCTAGTCACATGATTAACCTGCTGGGCAAGCTGGAGTTTTTTGAATTGGGCCACACAGAAAGGAACAGAAGGCATTTTGCAACTGAAGCTGGAACAAGGAAGCCTCTCTCCTGGCTGTCTCTCTCTCTTTCTCCCAAGCCCCCAGACCCATGGAAGACACATAAACCTCAAGAGAGAAAAGACTCCGATATCGAAACAAGTTGAAGCGTGAACTGGGCCCCAACGCGCAGCAGGACTTATCGGCAACCAAAGACTCCACATTGAACTTAAAGGACAGTAAATCACTAACATATATTGCCTCAAACTTTTCCCCTTTATTCCTTCTACTTTTTCTGTCTCTATCTGCGTGTGTGTTTATCGTGTATGCATGCTAGCGTGGTCATGTAGCGTATTTGTAGTCGTTAACTGGATTAGAGTTTAAGATTAATAAACTTTTACCTTTCTTGTTTAAATCTAAGAAAACCTGTCTGATTTCTTTGCCTTACAATTAGAAAGCATTGAACAAGGATTCACTAAGGGGGAGCTAAAAACACGGTGTTTTAAAATTAAACCCTGTTACTGTTAAACCAGGCAAAGGCTGAGAGGGAGCCCCTAGACCCCTTCTTATCTGTTAGTAACAACATCCAGCTGAGAGGGCAGACGGTCCCGCAGTTTAATGACTCGCTGAAGTTCTAAGTAGCACAGGTGGCCCCTGACCTCTACCTGCCACATCCTTAATATCAGCCCTTATGGTTTAGTATGATTGCTTGAAGCTCGCAGTGTTTCTGCCTTGTGGATTCAGTGGCTCCCCTCTTTCACGGCTAGCCGTGTTTCCCATTTTGGGTCCTGTCCAGTAACCGTTGCTAAGGAGCGTGCAGAAGGACCAGGCTCAGTCCTGCTGCTGACAGTTAGGGGAGCAATTTTAACCTAACTCGTTGGGTGAGAAACCAATGGGATTGGGTGGATTGCCAGTTTTACACCCGGCACAATATTACTCTCTGTTAATGGACAGAGTGACTAAGAGGTGGGAAACACTTGCAATATGGCTGCTTCAGACCACTGGAGACATTCGGCAGGTCAGGCTGCATCCGTCAAGGAAACCAGACAGGTTTTCTCTCGACAGGTGCTGTCCGACCTGCTGAGTTTCTCCAGGGATTTTGTTTCAGATTTCCAGCATCTGTAATATTTTGCTTTAGACTTGTGCTGCCCTCTGGTGGACTCTTGTTTAACATTCTGTTCATCTGTGTTAGTGCAAGGTGGTTCACACATGTTCCAAATGTTGTCAGCAGTTAATGTCAGGAGAGGTTTATATTGCAGTTATAATGGTAAAGGGGAATGGTGATAAGCACTGTAGGGGTTACTACAGTTCATCTACATATATGTCTAAACAATTTTTATCCAACAAATGAGCCAATGGCCTTGATGAGTCTCCGAGTACCAAGTATTTCCCGCATATTTTTCATCTTTCCTCAAAAGGCTCAGTCTAGGAAGACATTGAAAGAAGAAAGGGCTGTATTTATATAGTGCCTTTTATGACCTCAGGTCATCCCAAATTGCTTTACAGCCAATTAAGTATTTTAGAAGTGTGGCACCTTTGTAATGTAGGAAATGAGGTAGTCAAATTGCGCACAGCAAGCTCCCACAAACAAGGAGATAATGACCAGAAAATCATTTTTTGTGCTGATTGACAGATCAATATTGACCAGGAAACTGGGGAGAACTCCCCTCCTCTTCTTCAAAATAGTACTATGGGATCTTTTACATTCACCTAAGATGCAGTCAGTGCCTCTGTTTAACATCTCATCCAAAAGACCTTTGACAGTGCAGCACTCCTTCAGTACCAGACTGGACTATCATAGAGTCATAGAGTTAGACAGCACAGAAACAGGCCCTTCGGCCCATCATGTCTCTGCCGGCCATCAAGCACCTAACTATTCTAAACCCATTTTCCAGCACTTGGCCCGTAGCTTTGTATGCTCATCTAAATACTTCTTAAATGTTGTGAGGGTTCCTGCCTCTACCACCCCTTCCGGCAGTGCGTTCCAGATTCCAACCACCCTCTGAGTGAAATTTCTTTCCTCAGATCCCCTCTAAACCTCCTGCCCCTTACCTTAAATCTATGCCCCCTGGTTATTGACACCTCCGCTAAGGGGAAACGTTTCTTCCTATCTAACCTATCAATGCCCCTCATAATCTTGTACACCTCAATCAGGTCCCCCCTCAGCCTTCTCTGCTGTAAGGAAAACAACCCCAGCCTTTTCAGTCTCTCTTCATAGCTGAAATGCTTCAGCCCAGGCAACATCCTGGTGAATCTCCTCTGCACCCTCTCCAGTGCAATCACATCCTTCCTATAGTGTGGTGCCCAGAACTGTACACAGTATTCCAGCTGTGGCCTAACTAGCGTTTTATACAGCTCCATCATAACCTCCCTGCTCTGATATTCTGTGCCTCGGCTGATAAAGGCAAGTATCCCATATGCCTTCCGAACCACCTTATCTACCTGTGCTGCTGCCTTCAGTGATCTATGGACAAGTACACCAAGATTCCTCTGACCCTCTGTACTTCCTAGGGTCCTACCAGCCATTGTATATTCCCTTGCCTTGTTAGTCCTCCCAAAATGCATCAGCTCACACTTCTCAGGATTAAATTCCATCAACAGGGATTACGTGCTCAAATCCCCAGAATGGGACTTGAACACAGAACCTTCAGACTCAGAAACAAGTGTATTACCTACTGAGCCAAGACTGACACCATTGGATGTAAAAATGGGCTGCTGA
Organism: Heterodontus francisci; assembly: GCF_036365525.1. Classification (NCBI taxonomy): domain Eukaryota; kingdom Metazoa; phylum Chordata; class Chondrichthyes; order Heterodontiformes; family Heterodontidae; genus Heterodontus; species Heterodontus francisci. The sequence goes on along the minus strand of NC_090407.1, from coordinate 28,327,528 downwards.
ATTGCCATAAGTCGGTTTCGCACCCTCAGTACACAATTGAGCCACAGAGCCCAGGAAGGCCTCAGGCTCGATCCCCTGTCTTGGCTGAGGGCAGAGGTGGGGCCTACTATTGGCCACAACATCCCTGGGTTAGATCATTGGAAACTTGCACTCGGCTGCAGCACTTGAGTGACCTGCTGACACTCTCTGTCTCGGCTCACATACCTAGAATGGTCTCTTGTACTGAACAGCACAGCCCCTGTGAGAGCCCAACAACAGGCACCACTTCCACGAGAGGACGTTTGAGGGAATATGTGCAGAACTTTTATAGCCAGCAGCAGGAAGAGATTGGCATCATATGCGCTGGGGTTGGATTAAAACCAAGGCCCTGTTATGAAAGAACTTTGGGCAGCATTAGTCACACTGTCCATTCACCTTTCACTCGATCCAGATTGTGCAACCGTGTTGCAGCCAGTATGGTGCAACTGCAAAGCAAACAGATTATTAAAAGTAAAGTCCAGCTAGAGTATCGTCTTTGAACTGGAATCATTTAGCACAGGAGGCCATTCGGCCCATGGTGCCTGTGCCAGCTTTTTGAAAGACCTATCCAATTTGTCTCATTCCCCTGCTCTTTCCCAGACCCTGTAAATTTTTATTTTTCAAGTACACATAGAATTCCATTTTGAGAGTTCCTGTTTTATCTGCTTCCAATACTCCCTCAGGCAGTGCATTCCAGATCACAACGATTTGTAGCGTTAGATAAATTGCCCTCTGGATTTTTTTTGCCAATTATCTCAAAGTCTTCATCCTCTGGTTACTGCCACCCCCTGCCAGTGGAAATAATTTCCTTTTCCTAGTTTTTCCCTTCCCCTCCTGAACATTGACTCATTGGCTCAGAGACTGACTCTATCTTGGAGCAGTCATTAACTGTCAGAATTTACTAATGATGAAGATATCGCCTCCCAAGGCCAATCATCAGACAATGGATCCGGATTAAGTGACTGACAGTCCTAGGGGTGAAAAGGTAATAACTAGCATTTATTTTCCACGCAGTGACGAAGCCAAAATTTGGAAACTCATTCAAAAATTCTTGTACTGTCATGAATAAGAGGATTGAAGAGGTGCAACAAAGCGACAGGTCCACCTGCACTGTGTGGGCGCAGCAGGCAAAGTGAATCATCGCCTTGGAAACTGAACGCAAATCTGTTTCTGGCTACAGGACCCGCTTTCATTCTCATCCCACCTTGAAAGGCTTCTTCACAGCTCCCCGCTCTTCCGCTCGCTGGGTTTATGCAGCACCCACGCATGGCCCTGAGCCACAGGAACCAGGAAGCAGTCCGTTCCCAATCCGTGGTGAGCTTGTGGAACTTCCTTTGGAGCATAAATGGCCTCGGAGCCGCGGGGTTAGAGAGGGGAGAAAGATCAGCAGTCGTTATATTGTGTTTACAGCACAGAAAGAGGCCATTCGGCCCAACACCAGTCCATGCCGGTGTTTTCATTCCACACTTTGGGGAAAGGAGTTCAGTGTGAGAATCCTTGGCCAGTCAAGTTCCTGAGTGATCCTATATCTCCACCTCGTGGATAAAAGAGATACTGATCTCAGCACAACCTGTACAGCAACCTTGCAACATCTGCTATATAATTACAGAACGTAGCAACTGTCTGCTTTTACACATGGGCTGTGGCTTAGACTTAACTGAGAGCTAGCACGTTCTTTTAAATAATGAGTTTGGGACAGACATAACAAGCCGGATTTTCCCAGGGAATTTGCATTATTCTAATGGCGTTTCTGCATCAGCGGGACCCTTGCACACACAAAAAAGGAAACTGAGAGCCCTCCAAAGCATCACAGCTGTCCTGCACAGAGCCCTTGGAGTACTGAGGCACTGTCTCAGGGCGTTGACCCTGGCTCCATGCCTGTTCCCACCCCCACCAATGCTCTTACTGATGCCATATAGCCAGCCGAGGCCGAGATGGCGCAGTCTGCAGCTAGGCCCAGAGTTGCTCGAGCTCAACCACCTGAAGGGTCCTCTTGTGCTGCAGCCACTGGGGAAACACCTCATAGGAGGTGCAGGATAGGAAATGGAGCACACAGGCCAGGCACTAAGGGGCTGGTAGAAGGGTGAGGCTTCATTATTTCTCTTAACTGATATAACTGAGTTGATTATCAATGTGTTTTTTTCAAATTCTGGATTTGATGTTGAAGAAGCAAGGATAAAACCTGTAACTCTGATGTAAGGAAGGTAATGGGACTGTTGGTGTATTGGGGATGGGAGGGTTGAGTTCGGTGAAGTATTTCTTGATGAGCTGCTCTCTGACAGCTCTGGCTGTTACGGTCACTCTCTCTCCTCCCAATGCCCAGGTACATGCAGCAGACCAACACAAACCTGGATTCCTGCTCAGGGATGAACTTCAAGTTCCTCTTGAGCAGGTCAGGCTGCAGAAGCCTATCTCCAACATGTTGATGGTTTGTTTGATGATGTTTCACTTGGCAGCATGACTCTCATCCACCTGAGAGGGGCAGACAGGGTCCTTAGCTTATCATGTCACCTCCAATAGTGCAGCACTGGCAGGTGAGCCTAGGTTTTGTGCTCAAGTTCCTGGAGTGGAGTTGAACCTTCTGACTCAGAGGTGAGAATGCTACCTACTGAGCACAAGCGAGTGGAGACCTAACCAATGTGCTTTCCAATGGCAGGATTACTTCATTGATCTGCAATTCTTTGTGCCTCTGAATAATAAGGGGCTTTTGGAAGGAGGACTGAGATTCGAGCATAAGCACAGCATTGCTCAGTGGCACACTTCACAACCCTCCCCCTTGACTGGTTCTGAGAGGTATTTGACTCTCAGTTCTGTTGACCTGTCCAAGCTCAGCGTCGTTCTCATCGTCGGCCTGCCCTGCATTTAGCACATGGGTTCCTGACAGCAGTCCTGAGCCATGTCCGAAGAGACAGACCCTGTTGTCCAATCGCCAGCCTTTAACTTGGCAGCCTGGTTGGAATAAAGTCAGGGCAGAGGACTGGCACATGACGGAGGAGTCATGACTGCTGCCAGGATAGTGGGCACAGAACTACATGAAACAGTGCCTGTGGTCACAAACATTAAGGGAGGGGAATCCTTTTTGATTGGTAAAGAGGCCAGGCTGGTGATGGGGAGCGTGCAAGGCAATGAGTGCAGTCTATGGCACCTTGGGGAAGCCTGCCATCCAGCGGAAGCCGAGTGCCCTCTCATCCGCGCTCTGTCCATCGTGAAGGAGATGTAGGTGTTTCTAGTGTAGAGAGACTTGGTGCTCTGCAAACTGGGATATCACCAGCTGCAGCCTGAAAGGAACCTGTGGCAACGGTGACTTTAACAGCCACAGACAGTGTTGTCCGTGCCCTGGTTTGAGGCTCAGGTTGTGGCTGCAGCAGGTGACATCGCTCGGTGCCGGTGAAGCAAAGGCACCTGTAAGATTGCGACCGAGTCATGTTAATGTGGAAGAGGTGCTCCCTGAAACGAGCTGTGGGTATGACCTCCTGGGCACTGCCCGCTTTCTCCTCCCTCTTCTCGCAGCTGGCTCTGCCCTGTGGTATCTTCCTCGCTGCTTCTCCTCATCCTCCAGCCCTGAAGGTTACTCTATGAGACCCGCTCATGACTGCAGCCAGGGTGTTTCTGAGGCAGCAGAAACAGTGCAGCACCCACAAAATCTTCCTCTGTGCAAAACGAACTTTCCAGAGTGATAAAACACATCAAGAAATGTCCAGACATTAACCAGCTGTCTGAAATGATAAACCAGCAACTAAACTGTAATCCCCTTGTGGGGGGATCTAGGGGGCATAGTTTCAGAATAAAGGCTCACCCATTTAAGATGGGGATGAGGTGGAATTTCTTGACTCAGAGGGTTGTGAATCTTTGGAATTCTCCCCCCCAGAGAGCAGTGGAGGCTGGGTCATTCAAGGCTGAGAAAGACAGAGTGGTCAGAGAGCGGGTGGTGGGGGAACCTGAGACAGAGAGAGATCCGCATCATCAGTTGCAGGCTGACCTGGAAGTCTCATTTTATCTTGAAAGATCCCCCCTGGGAGACAGACGGCCTCATCTCTCACTGATATTGTATCAGAAGCAGGCACATTATTATTCCTAGACTCCAGGAAACAGAGAGTGAGGTGGACAATGTTCCAAATTTAAGGCTCTTTCCCCTGTTGAACTCTCTGCAATCTTTCAGCTCACACCGTCCGCTATGACTCTCAGTGAAGGACCGTTTCAATGTGATGACATTAATCTGGGACAGTTCGATCGGCCGGAGTGTGAGGGGTGTGAGGGGTGGGGGAAGCGAGGAGCAGTATCAAACCAGAGCTCTGTCTTTGTCAATAAAAATCAAAACAGTTGAGGAGGACACATCCAAGAAATGATACAAATGAAGCAATGGAGCAGGGGACTGTTGGGGGTGGGATGGAGGTGGTGATGGCAACCTTTGAGGGGATTTTTGAAGTTGTTTTTCTGTAGCAGCTGCCTGAACATCGCAGACGGTGACGTTTCAGTGGAAGAGGCTACATTTGTGCACGTGCTAGTGCTGCGCCACCTAGTGGTTGCATTGTCAGCGAACGCAGCCTTTCTTATAAGTACAGTGTGATTCCATTAAATAGGGCCGGTGAGGGGTCCTTCCAGCCGGTTAGCGCCACATTGAGCTGAGTGAGTTCAACACATGGCAAGTGAAGCACGTGGACAATTGAAAACGGAAAGTGGGTTCTGTAAGAAGTGTAGGATCCAAATTTGAATTAATTATTCCCCTATTTAAATGAACCCAAAATGCGCTCCTAATGCCACCGCTACCACTGTATCCAATATGGCGTCATGTGCACCTCCATGCAGAAAAATATCCACTTCCTGCCCACCATATTGGAACTTTAGTAGGCCAGCTAGTGCCCGAGAAACCAGCCTCATGCGGCCAAATTTCAAGGCCAGTGTTTTGTAGAACCAGGTAGATCTCAATTTTGTGTGATAGTGTAAAACTGGTGATAGTGAGTCAGCAGCCTGATGTACATCTCTCCCCAATTTTATTTTCATTGAAGTCATAAAAGCATTACACACAAACCACAGACACACACACAAAAGCCCAACACATGTGGCTCTGGTCCTTAATTGGCCTTGGTAGGGACTTCTGCCCCTCTGAGGCAGGAAGTCCCGCCTCCAAGAGCTGCTGGCTAATCTGCAGGCTGGAAGCTCCTCAGTCCCAGCAGTGCCACTGGGAATTGTGGCCACTGCTGGGACTGCACCCAGCCAGAAGAGAACGATGGACGCCGCCCTTCAGGAAGGTAAGTGGGGTTCAGGCCTCGCTGGGGACTATCGGCTGGGCCCCGGCAAGGGGGTTGGGAATTGGAGAGCAGTGGGGGGGGGGGGGTAGTTTTAGCGGGGGCGGCCAATGCTGCTGGGGGGGCTCTCTGTTGGGTACAGGGTGCCCGATCAGGAGGGCTCCCCCCTAGACTGCAAAGAGGTCATCAGGTTTTACTGGGCGGCCTCCTAAGGTGCTAAAGTGACCAACCTAGGAAGCCCTTGTGGCAATTAATTGGCTATTTAAGGGCATCAATTGGCCTGGGGCGGGCAGGCCATTTGCCACCTCCTTTGCCGCTGGTAAAATAGCAGTGGGGACGGGAAGGCGATGGGCACGGCCCTCTCCCCCACCTCCCACTCAATTTTATGCCCCACTGCCACCCCCAGCCCACTCCTGGGGGCATAAAATTCCAGCCAATGATTCTATGAAACACACAATTACACAAGGCACTTCCACTTCCTGAGTTCACTGTGAGGTATTTCCTCTTCCCCAATTCTCAACGGCACCAAGGCCACTGAGCAGTGTAGAGAACAATCAGACAGGAGACAGGGTGTGGTCAGTCTGGAAGCTTCCTGAGGCCGTTGGAAGGCTTATTTACAGAAACCTTATCATGGATCTGATGCTTTGGACTTTGGCAATGACAGTGGCTCTTGTGGTGGGCTTGTTTGTGCTGCTGGTTTCAGGGGTAATTTACTCTGTGTTCACTGACTCAGTTCTGCCGCCAGGTATCCAGGGGCCAGGTAAACTCAGGCTCATTCACGGGATGAACGTGGCAATCGGCACACTGGTAAGAAATACAGTCAGAGTTTGAAAACTCTGCAAACGAGAAGGGCGCGGGTTCATGATACAAAGCTCGACCAACACAGTCGATTAATCATTCATGTCTTTTGAGGGCACAAGTGCATTTCATCCAGACTGGGCTCTTAAAGGCAAATCCCACTCTGAGATTTAAAGGATACGTTTTCTGATTGCACATTCCCAGTGTGGAGCCTCACTTGCTGGGAGTGCACAATGGGCTGTATCTTCGCTCGAGCAGGACCTCTCCCAATGTGCGCTGTTCAGTCGAATTTATCTACCATACTTCAGGTCAAAAAAGTTTATGCCCTAACTTCAGGAAGTGCGAGTTGATAACAGCGCAGTAAAAGCAACCGGGCATCTAAGACTTTAGTGAATGGCAGGATCAACAGTCAATCTCCTTAACCAGTAAAATTTAAGAATTGAGAAATAGACTGTGAAAGAGGGTGAATTAGTGTCAATTCACATACAGAAAGAGACACAGAGAGGGGGAAAGAAAGATTAGATTTAGAGAGAGAGAAAACAAAGAGAGGAAAAGTAAGAGAAAAATGTAAACATTTTAAAAACATGACATTTTTTTGAAATCTCCAACGACAATTCACAACCTGAAGGAATGAGATTGAACACTTTCAATTGTTCCCAGTCTGGGCCAGAGAGGTTGATTGGCACCGCATTAACAAGTAATGTGTCATTAAAAAGGTATGCTCTTAATGATCAGATTTAACTTTTTGTTGAGAGTTTAATGGGCAATTAATGAGCAAATCTAGCAAGTTGTTCAAAATAATGGGGAGGCTAAGGTCAAGATGCTGCCGGGATGAAACAAACACCAGAGCAATGTAAATTGAGCAGCAAGTTCGAGAGATTCTGAACTCATGCCATATCTCTTCTTACTTGCAGCCGTTCTGCACGTGAGTAAAGACGTGCGCCATTAACACACTGTTATTTTTTTTCAGCAAGTTGTGGCCCAATTGTAAATCACATGTGCAGTTTTTGTCATGTGCTCCCAATGGATGAGGCTCTGAGCAGCAGGTGCAGAATTGGAAATTTTATCCATTAATATCACACTTTACTGACCAGGCCTGGAGACACCACCCACCTCCAACCCACCCCTGTGTAGTCAAGCCGTAGCTCTCCACTACTTCACCTAAGGGGCAGGATTCCAGCCACCGTGTCAGCAAGCTATTCGACTGTGGAGACCATCATATGTGAAACTGATCCTGTCCTTCACACGTGCAGTTTCCAGAGGGGTTTGGAGCAGGAATCCTCCCTGATTGGGTTTTTTTCCTCCCTTCCTAACCTAGAGACATTGACGCAAATTGTCACAGTTTACTGAGATTAGTTAAATCAACACAGACTTGGAGTCTGAACCGAGACATTGTGACCTCTCCAGTTTAATTACATATCAGGTATGCCTACATCCACTGAACTACAGGGAGAGCTGCAGTGATTATTCCCTTCAATAAGATTCACTGTTCAGTTTTATTGTGATGTACTCAATTAATTAAAGGGTCAAATGTCCTGTCACCCCCACAGGTCTCCATTAACTGACTGTTTCCACACTCAGTTCTCCAACACGCTGGTGCACGATCTTTAAACAGAATGAGCAGAAGTAAAGGCTTCACTGTTTGTTCAAGGTCACAGTACAATAGGAGTGTTTTGTACGGCCGCGACAGGACAGGTCAACAGAACCAAAGTCAAATATGTCTGAGAGCCCAGTCAAGGGGGAAAAGCAGCGAAGCATGTCGTCACACAATGGTGTGCGTACGCCAGAACCTGAATGAAAATGGAATAACTCCTTTTAGAGCCCCCTGATCTGTTCCTTACTCCACAGAGACAGAGAGTAGATCAAAGGAAGTCATCTTGTCAGGAGATGGATCACTGGTTAGATCCTCATGAGGGTATCTGCTACACTACACAAGGACATAGCTGAACTGGAGAAAGTGCAGTAAAGAACTTTCATGAATGATAAGAGGACAAGAGAATCTATCACGTGAAGGCAGACGCACAGAAGTGAGGCGCCCCTTGCTGGCGATGAGATTAAGGGATAGGACTGAAACAATCAAACAAATAAGATTCAAGGAGGAACAGACTCATCAAGGGGTATTCAGATCATCACAAGACAGCAGGACGTGAGTGGCATGAGGTTGAGCGGAAAACAGATAGATTCAGTAAGGACACCGAGAGATTTTACTGAGAGGGTGATCAGTTACTGCAACAGCTTCTCGAGGGAGGCTGTAGGGGCAAAGATCTTAGATCTGTTCAGGATCAAATTCAAGTACCTTGAAGGAAACAATATTATTAAATGCAACTTCTAGGGCACAAGGAGGGTAAACAAGATGTACTGGTGGTCTCTTCCAGCCTTGAAATTTCTTTGTTTCTACATGTTGCGGCAGAAAATATATGCTTTTTAATTTGTGGTTAATTTATTTTTCCCTCCAATTTTCTCCCCTTGACTCCGGAGGATTGGGAGTGGGGTGGGGGGAGGGGCAGAGATTCCTGCTCAGCAATGGACCAAGACCACTGTTCACTCCTCGAAACCTCACCCAAACGGCCATTCTGTGAGTCTGGACAGTGAGTGCCAGAGGCTATCTAACCACGGGGAGCTATGCTAAAGGTGCTATATAAATATAGTGGCACAGTGGTTAGCACAGCAGCCTCACAGCTCCAGTGACCCTGGTTCAATTCTGGGTACTGCCTGTGTGGAGTTTGCAAGTTCTCCCTGTGACCGTGTGGGTTTTTGCCGGGTACTCTGGTTTCCTCCCACAGCCAAAGACTTGTAGGTTGATAGGTAAATTGGCCATTATAAATTGCTCCTAGTATCGGTAGGTGGTAGGGGAAGTTGGGGATGTGGTAGGAATATGGGATTAATGTAGGATTAGTATAAATGGGTGGTTGATGGTCGGCACAGACTTGATGGGCCAAAGGGCCTGTTTCAGAGCTGTATCTCTAAATAAATGCAAGTTTTTCTTGTTTTAACCCCCAGGGAAACATCGCACATAACTTGGGCTTCGGACCCCAGATCACCGTCATTCGCTACCTGCGCACAAAAGTACTCGGGACAAAACACAAGGAAGAGGCCAGGCTGATCATCCAGGACTTGCAATTCGATGGTGTCCCCGTGAGGGTTTACCAACTGCGCTCAGCGTCTGCAGGAAAAAGACGAGGGATCCTGTTCTTTCACGGTGGCGGCTGGGTGTTTGGCAGCATAAGTGAGTGTCAGAGACATGCTCCCTGATAACTGAGCTCCAGTCACATGTCTCATTTCACCAACCCCCAGACGAGGCTTTAAACTGAGGCCCCGTCTGCTCTCAGGGGGTTGCGGTAAAGTTTGAGGAAGAGCAGGGGCGTTCTCCCGGGGGTCCCGGAAAATATTTATCTCTTAACCAACACCTAAAACAGATTATCTGGTCATTATCACACTGCAATCACTGTTGTAATGGAGGAAATTCCACTTTATGGACAGTATAGTTCAACAGTTGTTTCATTGCTGTAGAGCACTATGGGATGTCCTGAGGGCATGGAAGGTGCTATATAAATGCAAGTATTTTCCTATTTTTATAAAAACACCCAGTGGAAATTCAATCTTTAGGCTGGTTGACTAAGGGCCTTTTAGGCCAAGTTGATCCAACCCTCAACCACCATCCACACTCACTCACGTACTAGGGAGTCACGATAACTCAGGAGTAGAAGGATTCTCCCCTCCCTAGCCCTGGCTATTTTCAGCACCCCAGGTCATTGCTCAGGCTTACGGTCATCTAACTCAGCACAGGCCAGGGATTGAGCCTTGCACCTCCTGGTCAGTCAGTCTCTGGGGTACACCAACCAGGGAAACTACTGACTAAATCAGAGGAGTCCAAAGCACAGGCCAAGGCCTGTGAGCCTGGGCAATTAGCCCTCTAAGCCCAGGCAACACAATTATATTTAGGTTTGTACTCACTTGTCTGTTGTAGTTGAATTTTGCAAGAGTAGAGGTTTGAAAAGGGCTGTTCTTAGTCCTGTTGACTCATTGGTAGATTATTCCTATATCAGAACAATCTGAGATATATTAACAGGAACACAGATTTAAACCTGACATGTTGTTTACACCCTGAGACTCCAGGTAACAGATCTGTGCAGCCCATGGAGTCAGTAAACATGGACACGGCTGCACTGAAGTCAGTCTGCCATCTGTATTCTCCCCCAAACTCAAGTCTCACACAAAAATTTTGAGGCACTCACTCGGGAGGAGCAGCTGAGATGGTTTTTATCTTCAGAGTACTCTCTCCTACGTGGGCAGAAACCAGGGGTAAAATGCCCCACTTCCTCTTTACAATAAGGAGAGGGCACCAACACCCATCAGACACAAGTAACCCTCACTGGATGTCAACCCAGTATTCAGAGCTCGTGTTCAGTCTCCCTTTACCGAACCCAACCCTACTCAATCAGAGGTCACTACCTTTGAGCCAGTGGTCACTCCGTCCAGATGTGAGAACCACCACCCCCGCCCCCCCCCGCCACCTTGCTGGATGTCCCCTCGGTATTTGGACACCGTATTCTGGTCCCCACTCTCCCGGGCTGTTTGGAGTGGACATCGAACCCTTCAGAGGCAGCAATGCTACTACTGACCAAAGACTCACTCCCTACACTAAGGTATACAACAGTAAATTTTATGATTGAGTGCTCCCAGCTCGGGGCTTCACTTCATGGGTGTGCATGTTGAGAACTGAGGCCTGCATCAGATTCAGTCAATAATTACAACGGTCGGAACACCACTGCCCTGGGAGTGTTCGATGGGACTGTGTATGGGGAGCTTTACTCTGTATCTAATCCTGTGCTGTACCAATGCTGGGTGTGCTTGATGCTTGCATTGGATGCCTGAAAAGTAATATCCTCTATTCCCCAGCATGTTGACAAACACAAAATGAATTCCTAGTAATTAATATGTATTACCTCCTCAGATGATTATGAGTGTTTGTGCCGGTACATTGCCAAGGAAACGGACTCGGTTGTGGTGTCTGTGGAGTGAGTATCAGCAGCCTGCTTACACAGGGCAACGCGATGCTTAATAAAATTGGCAAATTCTTAATGCTGGGCTGAGCTTATGCTTTTTAAAAGCAACACCACCTGGGCCAGCCACTGTCCAGTGAGGAGTCTAATTCTTCAGCCACTCCACTCTGTATCTCATTCCAGAGTGAAGGGGATGGCTTTGTTTTCTGTCTGATCTTTCCCCTCCTCCCCATGTTTGGCTTGTCAAATTTTAACACATGTCAGGGGCCCTTATTCCCTCTGGTTATCCTCTGAGAATTGGGAGAGTTGGAAAGCTATTCAACTGTGGCGGAATTACGGCCAAACACATTGCTCTTCTCAAATGAGCCCGTTGCCCTTTACATTCATGTGTGAAGCTTATCTCACTCCTGTTACTTTCCTGTGTATCCTATCCTCACCCGTTCTCAATTCTGATGCCTGCGACTCTAGGCCCGTCTCTTCAGAACATTCTATCTGCTTAATGTTCCCTGGGAATGGTAATTATTAGCAACATTCCAGCTGACGAGTGAATCCTGAATGCTGGTGACACAGACCATGCTGGGCCCCATTATCTCCTGCTTCTCGTTGCTCATCGATGGGACATGGGTATTGCTGACAAGGCCAACATTTATTGCCCACTGCCAAGTTGCCCTTGAGAAGGTGGTGGTGAGCCACCATCTTGAACTGCTGCAGTCCGTATGGAGAAGGCCCTCTCACTGTGCTGTTAGGGCTGCAACACATATTTAGCCCTCCTCTTTGTTTTGCATCTATCAACCAACCCATGCATTTCTAAATGGTCACTCATTTTATCTTCAATAGTGGATTCCTTTAAGTTTGCCCATAAGCAACATTAGAATACCCGCTCTATTAATACCTGAGTTTATCCTTCCCTCTCTTCTCAAACACAGGTTATGCATCGGCTACTCTGCAGTCCCACAACTTGAGGAAGATCGAAATATTGTAGCCAGAGTCCGTGCTTTCTCCTCTCTCACTTCTTTCAACAGACATTACGATCCAGTGACTTATCCATGTCATATTCTGCTCATCTTTATCCAGAACCAATTCCTTTTCTACAGTTATTTCTAACAATTGTCCCACGTTCAACATTTCCATTTCCACCATCATTTGTAACAAAGGCTTAGAACCATAGCACCATAGAAAAATGTTGGCACAGAAAGAGGCCATTCAGCCCATCGTGTCTGCGCCAGCTGAAAACACTAGCCACCCATTCTAATCCCACCTTCCAGAACCTGGTCCGTAGCCTTGCACATTACAGCAGGTAAAAGTATAAAATATGTCAAATATTTATTTAATATCTCCGTCATACCTTTATCCTCCACAATTCCACTCCTTCCTTTCTTCCTGAGCTATCCTATCCTCTCTTCAAAATGCTTTTACTTTTAACTTTCTTCTAAAAGATGTTATTTGCTTTTATATTATCTGCTCACCTTTTATCATATTCATGTTTAGCCCACCCGATCTCCCTCCACACACACACCCCGCACCCCCCCCCACCCCCGCACTACATTTGCTATATTCTTGATCATTTTATTCAGCAGTGTGAGGCCTAATTTTACCCCTGCCCCGCATTGTGTACGCTTATTTAGTTTTAATCTCTCTATATCGAGACTAATTGCTATGATTGGTCAGTAACTCCATTATATTGTTGTAACAAGTAACTACCTGGATGGTAGAAGGCAAACTAAATTAACTTTGATCCTTTATCAACTAGCAATTCCTATCTTTCTATTTTATCCATGGAGCTCTATTCTTTGACGCACCCATTTTTGTGTTATATTTATTTTGTATTCTATCCATCTGACATTTGTCGATTCCCCACTGCTGCTTCATTGTCCTGTTTGCTGATTTTTTTGTCCATTATTTTGGGTCACATCCCTCATCTCCTTGAACTTTGCTCTTTTCCATTCCAATAGTTTTAACTTCCACTATTTATTACCCTTTTTATTTCTTACTTTGGTCTTAATTATTTTGACCTCACTATTTCCCAATTCTTCTTTCAAACTCCCATCAGTTATTTGGCTCATTTCTTTTCCCGGAACTAAAGCAAGGCTTCAGTCCTTCATTTCACATCCCTTCTGATTCCCCAGTGAATCTCTCCCTTTCCTCCTTGTGACTTTGACAATTGTCTGTCTCTTCAGCATCTCCCTGCATAATGCCATGAGCAATGCCCTTCCCTATTCTCAGCCTCATCTCAGTGTGTCCTTGCCCCTCACTCTAGATGCCCACCCCTAGAAAAGCACCTCACAGCTGCAGCCTCAGGCTCGCAACTCATGCCAGCATCCGCAATCCATCACTCTGCTTTCCGGCTGCCTTTCCTCTCTCTATTTAAAAACCGCCAGCCCTTCAGATCTCAGATGATTACCCATCCCCGCCATTTCCCTGCTACAGAAGCCACTTCTGTGGATTGTAGTCCATGGGCCACAGGTCAGTGCAGACAGGGCATCTGACTGCCAAATCTGGCTTGACAACCTCAAGCAGTATAGAGTCTTTCTTAAACCTTGGTGGTGCCCTGCACTCTGGGTCAGGGCCCCTCATCAGGGTTGCTAATAAAGCTAACCCAAGTTGATCGAATGTTTTCCTCCTGGTTTCTCCAGGTACCGTCTTGCACCTGAGCACAGGTACCCTACTCAGCTTGAAGACTGCCTAAACGCCACTCTGCATCTCCTCAAGACCGCAGACGATTACGGAGTCGACAGCACCAAGATCGTTGTGAGTGGGGACAGTGCTGGGGGCAACCTAACTGCCGCCGTGTGTCTGAGAATCACTGCCATGAAGGAGAGCTTGGAATTTCCACCTCTCTGCGCCCAGGTTATGATCTACCCAGCCCTCCAAATGGTCGATTTCAACCTACCCTCCTACCAGCAAAACCAATATGTGCCACTCCTGTTTCGAACACGCATGATCTTCTTCTATCTGCAGTATCTGAATGGTGACATGTCATTGGCAGAGGATGTACTGTCCGGCCACCACCTACCAGTGGAACTCAAAAATAACTACAGGAAGTGGATAAAAGCAGATCTGATCCCCAGTGAGTTTAAGGTCAGAGGGCACAAGCCCAGTCTTGTCCTAATGCATGACGATGACGTTTATGACCTTGTCAAGCCCAGCTTAGAGCCGACCTTCTCCCCTCTTCTAGCCAGTGATGCTGCCATTGGGAGACTGCCGCCAGCATACATTCTGACGTGTGAGTTCGATGTACTTCGGGACGACGGACTGCTGTTCAAAAAGAGGCTGGAAGATAACGGTGTTCCAGTATCCTGGTACCATGTTCAAGATGGCTTCCACGGGATAGTCAGCTTCTTCGATAATGGTTACCTGACCTTTCCATCAGGGAAACAGGCTGTTGATAACATTGTTACTTTTCTTAAAGACATATAGTGTTTGTTTACTGTACTTGTTGTAGGTACAGTATTTCCATCTGTTTGCACCATGTATTCTCAGGCTTTCTCCTGCTTATGGAACAGTAAGGTACTGTCATTCCTTCAATGGCTCAGTTGGTATAAAGTCAGTGTGTAATTTATCCATTCAGGCACAAAGTACCAGGTTCAAATCCTGGGATATATGCTGAATTAATTGGCTATCATGACCTCCCTCTATGGAAAAATGGTCTCTTGATGTGCATTGCTAAAATCATAATGATTATCCACATGGTCAAAGTATTGGAGTCTGTGGAATGATGCACAATGGCAGTAATTATGAGTTTGCACCATAATGGGTTCGGATCCATATGCAGAACATCTACTCAGATCTCTGTATTTAGCCATTATCTCCACTCCTGCATCACAATTTCCAACCCAAGACTACCTCCAATTTCTTGTGCTGTGGAAACAGAATTTTCGAGAACAGAATAATATGGGGACATTTAAGGTGAAATAATTAATCAATCATGTACTACTAACAAGCTTTCTGTGCAGCCCTGAAGTTAGTTTATCAGTAGAAGTAAACTAACAAGCAAAAACTAACAGGACAGCTGCAAGCTGCTTCATAGGCTGATTGCTATACAATGCTACTAACGGTCCAAGGAGATAGGGGGGATGAGAAACTGCTAGAGGGGAAGGTGACAAGGCAGTACCCCAATCAGGCCATGACACCAGGAAACTGCAAAGTTTGTAAACCAATTGGGAACATAAAGGGGGTGTCACTGATTTGTATGAACTATAAGAAAGGCTTGATTTCCCTGCTCAGGAAGGAGAGGAGAGAAGAGCCCAGGTGTTGTTGTTGTTTGCTTTGCTGATGATGTAACCAAGAAGTACTGCAATAAAGTTTCTTAAAGCTACAGTCAGACTTTGTCTCTCTTTGTATAATTAATGGGATCCAACAGTGCTTTCATTTTTGTGTGGAAACTTATTGAATGATTTCTGCAAGTCCATATATATAGCATTCGTAGAAACTCCTTTGTCTACCTTATTAGTGGCCACCTCCAGAATTTCAACTGGATTAGTCGCCTTTAACAAAGCCATGCCGACTCTCCCTGATCAGTTCATGTTTTCTCACGTGCTCAGTCACTCCATCCTTGGTGATAGCCGTTCCTCTAAAACTGATGTTAAACCGATATGACTGTAGTTACCTGACTTCCCTCGACCACCCTTCTTAAATTATGGAGTCACATTAGCAATTTTTGAGTATACAAAAAAGGAAGGAACAATCTATTAGAAACTGCACCAACCAACCAATTCTGCAGCGGGGAGGTTATGAGAGCTGAGATTACACCAAAGGGACCCTTTTCCAACTTCCCACTCTGAACCTTGCCCCAGGAAGCGTAGATCAGAAACTGGAATGCACATTGTGCACAATTTTCCGACTAATAATTTGCACAGTTAGAAAATCATGAGCAGCAGACACCAAATTTCCAACATGTGCTTCCAGTGGGTAAGGCTCCTTACTAGAAGCACAGACTCAGAATATGACCCCTTATAAGTACAATGAAGAGGTACCTCAACAGACACAGTTACACAGAGAATACTGGGTGGACATGAGTGTAATTTCCTCGAGTGCTTCAGACACTGAGAACCACAATACTACTTCTCTCTGTATATTTATAACATGTTTCTTTTAAAATCATTTTTCCTGTCCAGGATTTCTCCCCTCTTCTCAGGATTAGGCACCGTTGCGATGCCCCTCACAGTCGCATAGCACACTGATAATCCGTGTCCAGCCTCACAGAAGAAGTATGGGCACAAAGTCAGCAATGATGTTGTATGATATGACATGCTAATTCCTTCTGGTCAATGTCTGAGAGCCAGTAAAAGTGCAGGTTGCTGTGCTCCTTCTCAATTGTAATAGTGTAGATGGCTGTTTAAACCAGTTTGGATTATGATGTGAGTAGATTTCATGTTTGACTTTTTTTTCTGGATTGATAAAACCTTTGATTATTGAAGAGTATATTTGGTTTCTTCAGACTACTAGAAAAGATTGGATGTCCACCAAAGCTACTAAGTATCATCACCTCATTCCATGACAATATGAAAAGCACAATTCAGCATGGCAGTGCCTCATCAGACCCCTTTCCTATGCTGAGTGGCGTGAAACAGGGCTGTGTTCTCGCACCTACACTGTTTGGGATTTTCTTCTCCCTGCTGCTCTCACATGCGTTCAAGTCTTCAGAAGAAGGAATTTTCCTCCACACAAGATCAGATGGCAGGTTGTTCAACCTTGCCCGTCTAAGAGCGAAGACCAAAGTACAGAAAGTCCTCATCAGGGAACTCATCTTTGCTGACAATGCTGCTTTAACATCTCACACTGAAGAGTGTCTGCAGAGTCTCATCAACAGGTTTGCGGCTGCCTGCAACGAATCTGGCCGAACCATCAGCCTCAAGAAAACGAACATCATGGGACAGGACATCAGAAATGCCCCATCCATCAATATCGGTGACCACACTCTGGAAGTGGTTCAAGAGTTCATCTACCTAGGCTCAACTATCACCAGTAACCTGTCTCTCGATGCAGAAATCAACAAGCGCATGGGAAAGGCTTCCTCTGCTATGTCCAGACTGGGCAAGAGAGTGTGGGAAAATGGCGCACTGACACGGAACACAAAAGTCCGAGTGTATCAAACCTGTATCCTCAGTACCTTGCTCTACGGCCGTGAGGCCTGGACAATGTATGTCAGCCAAGAGCGACGTCTCAATTCATTTTATCTTCGCTGCTTCCGGAGAATCCTTGGCATCAGGTGGCAGGACCGCATCTCCAACACAGAAATCCTCGAGGTGGCCAACATCCCCAGCATATACACCCTACTGAGCCAGCAGTGCTTGAGATGGCTTGGCCATGTGAGCCGCATGGAAGATGGCAGGATCCCCAAAGTCACATTGTACAGCGAGCTCATCACTGGTACCAGACCCACCGGCCGTCCATGTCTCCGCTTTAAAGACGTATGCAAACACGACATGAAGTCCTGTGACATTGATCACAAGTCGTGGGAGTCAGTTCCCAGCGATCGCCAGAGCTGGCGGGCAGCCATAAAGGTGGGGCTAAAGCGTGGCGAGTCGAAGAGACTTAGCAGTTGGCAGGAAAAAAGACAGAAGCGCAAGGAGAGAGCCAACTGTGTAACAGCCCTGACAACCAATTTTATCAGCAGCGCCTGTGGAAGAGTCTGTCGCTCTAGAATTGGCCTTTATAGCCACTCCAGGCGCTGCTTCACAAACCACTGACCACCTCCAGGCGCTTACCCATTGTCTCTCGAGACAAGGAGGCCAAAGAAGAAGAATATTTGTGGATTTGTACATTGACAATCAGAAGTGCTGCTCCAGTGATGAAGTGGGACTTGCGTCTGTGTATCTGTCCCTCCACTGATCCCAGTTTCGGTCCGTACAGTAAATCTCACTACCCGAGGTGGGGGAGGCGACACAAAGTGGGTAGAGAATCACTGCAAGATCTGGAGCAACTTAAAGGGTGTGACTGCCATCCGGGCAGATGGAATTTGATGGGTGGGGGATGGAGCATGAACAGGGTGGGTGGGGGTGAGCCAGTGCCAATGAAATGATGGTGCTATTAGCACCCAGTGTTACTAAGGAAGTTATGACAGGAGCCCGACATCACGCTGTCATTACCGCCTTATTTGAATATGCACCCCATATTTGGTCCGGTGTTTACAGCAGCCAGTGAAAGTGATGTCACAAGGTCCCGATTGCTGTGCACAATTGGGCAGGGTTGGTCCATCGTCCAAATTTTCCACCCCAGCTCACCTAACTCCAGAAAACTGGCATAACTCAGGCAGATAATGTTTTACAACTTGAGATTCAGGGTTGGCTCGTGCACCTGCAATTGTAACCAAGAAAGCAGATGGAAAGGTGGGTGGAGCATTACCTCGGACTATATGCAATGGAGAATGTTGTAACTGCGGAAGCTCTCCGTGCCATTCCAGACTTTCCTGTCATGGAGAAGCTGGACAGCAAGCCCACCATTGTAGAGCTTAACAAGGCCACTGATCGTCTCACCAGCGGTAAAGCCCTGGGAAATGATGGCATCCCATCTGAAATCATCAAAAGTGGAAAAACAGCACGGCTGCAGCATCTCCATGAACTTTGTGTCTCTGTTGGAAGGAAAGATCTGTGCATCAAGGCACGTGTGATGCAAACATAGTCACCTTGTGCAAAAACAAGGTGGATTGCAACAATTACTGAGGCACGTCCTTGCTAAGTATTGTGGGGAAGGTCTTTGCTCGTGTTGCTCTGACCAGATTGCAGACCCTGGCATCACGCATCTATCCTGAGTCTCAGTGCAGCTTCTGAGCTGGCAGATTGACAGTCAACATGATTTTCACACTTCAACAGCTACAGGAGCACTCTACATTGCCTTTGTAGACCTCACCGAGGCCTTCAATGTTATCAGCAGAGACAAACTCTTCAAACTACTATGGAAAATAGGGTTACGACCAGGTGAGAAAGGTATCTGGGCGGGGGGGGGGGGGGGTGGGTGGGTCTTTCTCAGCCTTCATCTGGTTTTATTGTAACAGGGTTTGATTTTAAACACACCATTTTTGAGTTCCCCCTTGGTGAATCCTTGTTCATCACTTTCCAATTATAAGGCAAAGAAATGAGCATAAACAGGCTTTCTTAGGTTTAAAGAAGAAAAGTGAAATGTTATTAAACTTAAACTCTAATTCGGTTAATGCCTATGAATACACACCATGCCCCACACTAGCATGCATACACGATATGCACATGCAAATAGAGACAGAAAAAAGCAGAAGGCAAAATAAAGTAGAGAGGTTTGAGGCAATATTGGAAGAGTTTCTTGTTACTGTGCTTCGAGCACACTGCAGTCCTTTTGTGGGTAGTTCTCGCTTTTTGTTGGGCCCCAGTATTCTTCTTAAACCTTGTTCACTGTAGGAGACTTTTCTCTCTTGGGGTTCATGTGTCTTCAATGGTTTCCGAAGCTGGTGAGAGCGAGATGAGAGCAAAGAGGAGAGAGGTCTTTTCCAGTCCAGGAGCAAACAGCTTTCTGAGTTCTAAAACTCTGTGGCAAGTTCAAATTCAAAAAACTCCAAAAGCCAGTTAGTCATGTGACTAAACTGATCTGACCAGGTCTTCTGTGTATTGGGGAAGCAGGGACTGGTTCCTTTGTTCCAGCACTGTCTGCTAGTATGCAAAAAAGGCTTTTCCGGCGAGGGGCCTGGCAATTCCTTGTGATAGGCCCTCTTTTCTTCCCAGCAACAATTTTAAGTTTTAATGTTCATGTGGTAAAATAATGTGTGCCTCAGTCTTGGCAGGTAGGGGCCTGAATGACCAAAGGCCGTTCACTTGCAGCAGCTTGTAGATTGGTTCTCCTGGGCCTGCAAGGAGTTTGGACTGACAATCAGCAATCCAGGATGTAGAGACGCCACCTTCCATCAACATCAACAACCTCACTCTGCAGGTCATCAACAGCTTCACATACCGTGGATCAACAATCACCAGCAACCTGTCCCTTGATGCTGAAATCAGCACCAGGGTTGTCAAAGTGAGAAGGCGAGTATGGAGCAACAGCAAACCAGCCCAAGATACCAAAGCTCCGCATGTACCAGGCTTGTATTCTCAGCACCTGCCTTTCCAGCAGTGAAGTATGGAAAACTAATGCAAGCCAAGAAAAGTAACTGAATGGCTTCCACTTCCGTCACGTCAGACGGATATTGGGCATGTCCTGGCAGGACAGAAGGCCGAATATGGAAGTACGCCAGCGTGCAGGGATCCCTAGCATGTTTGCCCTCTTGATTCAGCAGCGACTCCGTTGGCTGGGCCATTTGAGCCGTTAAGGATGACAGCCGTGCCCCCGAAGACATACTCTATGGTGAGCTTGCAAGTGACATGAGACCAACAAGTCGCACACATCTATGATACAAGGATGTCTGCAAGTGACACCTCAGTTGACCTCGGGCCAACTGTATTCCTCTGTGCCAGCTGTGGAAGGGATTGCCACTCCTGAGTTAGCCTCTACAGCCACAGCAGACAATGTTCAATCCAGAAGTGACATACACCCCGTGCGCAGTCCATCGTTTACTGAGATGGACTGATGCTTATCCCCTTCGCTGGAGACACAGTCTGGGTGAGGGGCGGGAAGAAAGACGTGTGGATCGTATCTGAGGAAATGAGATAAGGTAACTAAATGGAAGAAAGAAATCTGACTATCAAAGAAAGACTCGACACACCACCTTTTGCAAACCCAAGACATCCCAAAGATCTTTACAGCCAATAAAATAATATTTCTGAAGTATAGTCACTGTTCAAAAGTTGGAAAACATGGCAGCCAATTTGTGCACAGTAAGCTCCCACAAACAGCAACGTGATGATGACCAGATCATCCGTTTTTGTGCTGTTGATTGAGAGATAAATATTGGCCAGGACACCAGGGAGAACTCTCCTGCTCTTCTTCAAAATAGTGCCATGCATGTGTTCTTTCACATCCACCTGAAAACAAACAGGATCTTAGTTTAACATCTCATCCAAAAGACAGCACTTCCAACAGTACAGCACTCCCTCAGTACTGCATTGGAATGTTAGCCTGGATTATGTGGCCAAACCTCTGGATTGTGACTCAGAGGTGAGTGTTACCAACTGAGTCACAGTTGACACTCAGTAGAGTTTCAGACTAATAGATGATTCCCCCATCCAACCTTCATCTCCTGCTTGGCTTTTTGAAACCTAAAACATCCACTTTTTTCTGACTTGTGCATGTCATTTTCCAATTTAGATCAGTATATTTACACTATGTCAAAGCAGCACAGCCATGAATCACAATCACTGACTTCCTCTCAACAAACTGTTCTCATCTTACTGTACCAAGACATCACAAATCTGATGTAATATGCTACTGTGATGTTACAATGGAAGAGGGGAATTGGACAGTAACAGGGCTAACTCCTGGGAAGTTACATCACAAAACATACAGACAACCAGACACAGGAGTCTTTCTACCTTGTGAAAAGCTGAGTTTACTAATAGCTCAATGACTGTAGAGATTATAAGATAGGTTGGGATAAAGAAAGCCCATTCGTTATCTTCCTTGCAGAACATCGACCCTATCATCTTCCCATTGCAGCACCTAGCTATTTGGTAAATAAAGCCTTGTTACACTTACCGAAAATCCGTGGTACTTGCTCATCACCTTCGTTGTAAAGAAATTCCTCAAACCTGTGGCTCCTGGGTCCATTGTCCACTGGAGGTAATACACTGGAGAGCAGCAAGGCTGATCCTAGATGGTCAATGGAAGATCTATCAGGAATCATCTGATCAGCTGTGCAAACTGAGGTCGCATGTGTGACCTTAGAGAGTTATAGAAAATGCTTAATAAGATACAGAAAGTAAACCCAGATCGGCGCCTAGACTTCTCGATCAGTGGAGTGTTACTGAAGGCAGTCTCCATGGAAACGGGAAACAAAGAGGCTGAAAGTGATACATTGAAAGTGACACACGTGCGTCCGAGTCAAGCATACGCCCCTGGACATGGCGATCCCATCGGTTTGCCCTTTACCCCTTGTCGATCGATTTGCCCCCGACCCTCTGGGAGCAATGCCCAGCTGGAGAGTACAACAGCGCTATCAGAACCGAGTGCTGGTCGGCAACTGGGCGGAGGAAAGGCAGAAGGTAAGAAAGAGGGAGGAGACACATGGGCTGCAGACAGCTGACTGAGGTTTAGTTCTAAGAATGTGAACTTGGAGCTGGGGGAAAGCCAGTGTCCGACTCTTCTGGGCTCCTGTGGTTGGTGTAGTGGGTGCATTTGGACATTACTGGGCTGCCTTGCTAAAAAGAAAGATATATAGTGCCTGATCAGGTCAAAGAACAAATTATTTTGGAGGACTTTGTGCAGAGAGAGGTGTGGCTAGTTTTTAGTGACCCGAAACGTTAACTCTGCTTCTCTTTCCACAGATGCTGCCAGACCTGCTGAGTGAATCCAGCATTTCTTGTTTTTGTTTCAGATTTCCAGCATCCGCAGTATTTTGCTTTTATTTTAGTGATAGTGACTTTGGGGAAAATGTTGGCCAGGGCACCAGGAGAACTCCTTGTTCTTCAAATAGTGCCATGGGATCTTTATCATCCAGACATCGGGTTAACATCCCAGCCAAAGAACATCCAACGATTGGACACTGAATCGGGATTATACATCCGAGCGCTGGTGTCGGACTCAAGTCTTCTTACAGCCCATGGAATAAAAGGGAAAGTGGTAGCATGGATATAAAGTTGGCTGAGTGACAGGAAACAGAGAGTAATGGTGAACAGTTGTTCTTTGGACTGGAGGAAGGTATGCAGTGGGGTTCCCCAGGGGTCAGTTCTAGGACCACTGCTATTTTTGATATATATTAATGAATTAGTGTGCAGTGTTTACAGGGCACAGTTGAAATTTTTCAGATGACACAAAACATGCAAGTATTGTGAATTATGAGGCAGATAGTGACAGACCTCAAGCAGACATAGAAAAGCTGGTGGAATGGACGGACAGGTGGCAGATGCAATTGAATGCAGAAAAGTGTGAAGTGATACATTTTGGTAAGAACAACAAGGAGAGGCAATATAAAATAAAGGGTACAATTCTAAAGGGGGTGCAGGAGCAGAGGGACCAGCATCACAGCCAAATGCAGTACTGTCCTTATCTGACATCCACACAGCAGGAATCCCCGGCTTGTAATCAGAAGCAGGCACATTGGATGATTTTAACCCTCCCTAGCCCACTGGGTACTGAGAGAATTGTAACACATCCATTGTCATTATGGCTGGAATCAGCTAACTCAGCATAGCCCATCGTCTATTGTGCTCTGCAGCTACCCCCTGCTGTTACCAACTAAGCCAGTGGATGAACCGGGCACATTTTTTTAATGCTATTCGTTCTTGGGAATTAGGCATTGCTGGAAAGGCCAACATTTATTGCCCAACCCTAGTTGCCCTTGAGAAAGTGGTGGTGGGCCTTCCCTTTAAACTACTGGGGTGTAGATACTCCCACAGTGCTGTTAGGGAGGGCGTTCCAGGATTTTGACCCAGCGACAGTGAAGGAACGGCGATATAGTTCCAAGTCAGGATGGTGTGTGACTTGGAGGGGAACTTGCAGCTGGTGGTGTTCCCATGCATCTGCTGCCCTTGTTCTTCTAGGTGGTAGTTGCGGATTTGGGAGATGTTGTTGAAGGAGCCTTGGTGAGTTTCTGCTGTGCATCTTGGAGATGGTACACACTGCTGCCATGGTGGAGGGAGTGGATGATTAAGGTGGTGGATGGGGTGCCAATCAAGTGGGCTGCTTTGCCACTTGTTCATTTCCAATATAAATCCTCACTGTTGTGTTTATTTCCTTTGGCTCATGCAGTTCATCAAGGGGACTTGCTTTGGGACCACCACATACCGAGCTGACTACACACGCTACCCACATTTCACGCCGGACTTCAGAGAGAATGTTTTGATACAGAAAAAACATCAGGTGAGACGAATAGCAGGGCAAGGGAGTCCCAGAGAAGGAATGCTCCCTGGCACCAAGACAAGGTCCTTTCTGAACCCTGATAATCATACAGATTATGGAATAATTTCTGAGTACATGCCATTGTGGCAGTGGGAAAGTGGGGATTCTTGCGTATATCAAGGAACTGCAGATGGTGTTGTGGTATTACTTTAAGGGGTGCATCTAAAATGGCTGTCAATCACCAGACAGGATGTGATGTACAGGGTTACAGGTAGAAGGCGGGGGAACTGAGTGAATTTCTCTTTCGGAAAGCTGGTGCGGACACGATGGGCCGATTGGCCTCCTTCTGCACTGTAACAATTCTGTGATTCTACAGAACCATGTGATCTCTAGGCAGTTGTTGGAAGCAACCACAGAGATAAGACATGTTATCCTACCTTCCCAGTATTGCTGTATATAAGTTAGTATCTTCAATAAAAGAACCCACCTTTTAAATTTGTTGATCTTGTCTGTGTGATTGGTGTGTTTGCGTTAAGAAAGGGGAAAGACAACAGACGGGCCCACATATTCTGTCCGTCTTTGATTTGTGCGTCTGGCAGTTGAGACCTATTCGAAAATCAGTCCTCATATCTTACCTGGTGCTAAAGGGTGGCCTCTGATACCACTTTGACTGCAGTTTCTTGCCCAAATGCGATGCCTGAAGGGGTGGGGTACCCCTCAAATTCTCCCCCTCTCCTGGAGGGTTCTGACTTGTGCTGGATACATTTGCATGGACATCAGCAGATCTCTAGTGCTTCCCTAAATGTGTGAGTCTAAACAGTGAGCACCCGCAGGCTGTTTGGCTGATCTGTATTAAGCACATTTTCCAACAGGGACAGAAACTCTGGCTGATTTGTGCTGGTTGCTTGTTGGTTTATCTTGGCTCCAAATAAAAGGAGCTGATGGGCCACCTTGTAGAATGTTTCTGTGGAGGTGGGAGTGCATTACACCCCCCAGAGTGGGCAGCTTCAGTTGCATTTTGCAGTCTCCGCTGCATCCTGAGATGCAATCTTAGTACTGTGGGTCCGGCCATATTTAAACCAGTGAATGTCCTCCGGTGCTCTATTCTTATGGCATATTTTTTACATTTTAATAAGCTTCAATTTCACCTCCACAAACATCTGTATCTGTGTAGTGATGTATCAGTTTAACAATGAGAAGCTGGCGACTTTCCTGTTACAATAGTAATTGCTGCACCAAAGTTTGCTGTTACACAACACGTCAATCTAGTCAAGTCTAGTCCATTTGCAAGATAGATGTTGCAAGCTAGCAGTGAGCTGAACAAACTCGAAAAGAAGTTTGGCGTAAGAATAATCCTCAAAGCTGCTCCTTTGGACCTCTTGCGATGTGACCCTTGAACTGGTTGCACCAGAGCTGTACTTCCTTCCCTCCCAGCAGCACTAAGCCGATGAGAGGTGGTTTTCTGGCTGCAAACTGCCCTGCATGACTAACGGACCAATCTTGGAGGAAATTGTAATGCACTGGCAGCGGTTGGCATGTGTTAGAAGCAGCATGCCATAAACTTTTCAATGAGTGGGGAATTCAGGCCATTTTGTCACCAATGAAACAATGGGACTATTGATACAACATGAACATGACCCTTAAAATAGTAAAAAACCAAGGAATCCCTAGTAACAAAGAATTTGATTTATTCAGTCCTTGTTAAACCAGAAGCCCTTGTGTATGATTAATTTTTTTCTCACGCAGTGCTTGAATCAGAAGAGCCCCTAAATAAGTTGCCTTATTTTTTAGGGTGTACCTCTTTCGGTATTATTCCCTCATCACAACATTCCACACTCCTGGTACTTTGTTACTCACTACGATGAAGAAATAAATAGACGCCCAAACCCGTGTTTGCCTCCACTTCGTAAATGGGATAAGAGAAAGCCAGGCTGGGTCCCAGAACGTTCAGACTATCCGCTAATAGGTGCGTATTACAATACATATTTATGCCAATTTTCTCCCTTTTTTGGTCTCCTTTCTCCTGTGAAGATACTGACTCATGACAGGCTATGGTTTGCTGGGTTGCCAGCAACTCTCTGGTGCCTTGCCTAAATGGTCAATCATCAATTAGGAATATTGGAAGTTTATTCCTCTATGGGAGGGTGGTAGGCAGGTCGTGGGGTGGCAGAGTAAAGTTGGTGGGACATTGTCATGAGCAGTCCTGTCCTTGTTTGATATTCCCATGTGAGTTTTCCAGCTGATAATGATCAGATTGCAAGAAATCCTGACCGGTTTTCCTCCTCCCAGTTCGGGGCTGTTAGGATCCCACTTCGCTGTCACAGCTGGGATCAGTTAACTCAGCACAGAGCAGGGATCGAACCTGGGAGCATCTGGTGTGGCATTTTGCTCATCCCCAATTCCCTTCACCCCTCCATTGGCTACATGCTTCTCTCTCTTTAAGCTACTCTGCCTCTCCACCTCTCTCCCCTCCTTATAGATGCGCCTGCAAACTCTTTGACCAAACTTCTAGTCACCTGTCCTAATCCGTCTTAAATAGCGATGTCAGTTTTCATTTGATAGAACTCCTGTGAAATGCCTCGGGATATTTTGTTACATTAAAGTCACTGTATAAAAGCAAGCTATTATTGCTGTAACTCAGAGACATCTTTTATATCTGTTTCTTTCAGCTCCTCCTACAAATGTTGGCCTCTTGGAGGAGAAGCTAGCCAAATTGAAGAGATGGAGTCAGCACCACCCCACAATGTATAACAGCATCTACACCCTCTCCTATGGTCCCAATTCCCTTGTTCCACGACAGCCCAGAGGCAATAATAATCAAAAATAATCAGCCAACAATAATCTCACACTGCCTGTCAAGAAATGACAAAAAATTTACTCCAGTATTCCTTAAGCAGGCCTAACATGACGGCAGAAATTGGGGTGTCACAATATGTCCAGCAGTGTGCCTTCACTGCATGGGGCATGCTGGGAACACCCTATCAGGTATTGCTGATCATGACAGAATGACCTTGTGGAGGAAGTTCATGAACACCTATCAACAGAATATATCTAAACAAAGAATCTCTCAGTAATAAACCTTTGCCTTATGAAACCAGTGGTGTGTGTCTTTGTACTGCTCTCTCTACCTGGGAGACGATGTGAGAACATTGTAAGCTTGATCTTTTCCCTCAGTTTTCTCCTTCCTCCCGCAAATATGCTGACACCTACTAGAATAGCAACCCTTTGGTATCTTGTCCAGGTCACTATTCCTCATGTGCAAACCTACCCAGTTGGCATTTGTGTGTTAGTTAATCAATGAAGGTTGAGAAGATTCACTCGACTGTTTCCTGGGATGAGAGAGTGATGTTGTGAGGAAAGGTTGGACAGGTTGGGTCGGTATTCATTTGAGTTTAGAAGGATGAGAAGTGATCTTATTGAAATATAAGATCCTGAGGGAACTTGACAGGGTGGATGTTGAAAGGATGTTTCCCCTCGTGGGAGAGACTAAAACTAGGGGGCACAGTTTAAAAATAAAGGGTCTCCCATTCAGGATAGAGATGAGGAGAATTTTTTTCTCTCAGAGGGCCGTGAGTCTGTGGAACTCTCTTCCCTGGAGAGCGCTGGAGGCAGTGTCATTGAATGCTTTTAAGACAGAAGTAGACAGATTCTTAACAAACAAGGGAGTCAAAGGGTATCAGGAGGAGGCAGGAAAATGGAGTTGAGTCCACAAACGGATCAGCCATGATCTTATAGAATGGTGGAACAGGCTTGAGGGGCTGAATGGCCTTCTTTTGCTCCTAGTTCGTATGTTCATAATGGGGGAACATCACAGGGCTGCGCCAATAGGGGGAAATTCTGTAGTTGCTCTTCCCACTCCTGATCACCGTCCAGCGACACCCGTTCCAAAGTGCATCTGCTTAGGCATTGGCTCAGGATAGGACCATGCTCAGCTGTGATACTAGCCATTCCAGCACTCATTGCTACTATCAGTGGCAGGGCCTTGTCAACAATGCTCAGCTCTATGGAATTCTCTGCCAAGACCTTCACCTCAAAACATCTCTTCCCATCTTCAATAGTATTTTTAAAACCTGCCTCTTCAAGCTCATCATTAGTCACCTCCCCTAACCCTTCTCCCAAACACAGCCTGAATGCTTCTCCTCTCATGAAGCATGTTGGGATATTTTGCTGTGGTGCAAGTCTATATAAATGGCCTGATGATATGAAAGGTGCTTTATAAATGCAAGACTCCGAAATGAAGGCAATGTGCTTGGATGGTGCACTGAAAGATGGTACAAAGGATCTGCATACAAAATATTAACCTCTATTTTCTCTCTTCAGATACAGTGTTGCGTGTTTCCTATTTTTGTTTTGCATCATTGTTATTAAGCACTGGTTAATATTGATGTGTAATTACCAATCTGGCCATTGGAGGGACCTAGTTAATGGCATATGTCATAAGAGTTTTATTTTATTTTAATACTAAGAGGTCTGTGTGCCTTTAAGACTGAGAAAAAGGGCTTTCCGTGAACAGTGACTGCTGAGACCTGGTGTTTGAAACAACAGGCTGTAAAACTTGTATCAAAGCAAACAAAAAGATTTTGTGACTGTCTTGTGACTAGGTTGTTAAAAGTTTAGTTTTGCTTTTGGATTGAGAAGCCAGTTGCTGTTGGAGACCTGGGTTTGCAGACCAGAAAAAGAACTCTCCCTAGAAGGAATGCTTGTCTCTCTTGTAAAAAAGGAATTTTACATTTTTGGGGGTGTGCTCTGTCTGGAGAGAGAAAAGACCCCTGGAGAAAAGAAAAAGACCCCTGGAGAGGGGAAGACCCAGAGAAAGAGGAGTTGCTGCTCTCTGTGGAGAAAGGCTCCTTTGTTGAGAGGAATCCCGCATTTTTGAAGGTAGCAAAATTCCTAGTGTCTCCAGTCTCTGGCAAATCTCTCCTTCAAGAGCGAGTCCTGTTGCCTTTTGTGTTTTTTTGACGTTCCTGAAATCTCAAGAAATTCTCTACTGTTAGACTGCTACTTTAAAAATCAAGTGGACCTGTTGCTATACCTTAAGCTGAAAAATCTGTGTGATGCCTGCTGCAGACAAATTGCTCTGAACACCTACCCATCACAGACTGTTTATCAAACTCATCTGGAGAGACATCGAGTGGCATCTGACTATTCAACTCTGGGACACCTCACCAATCTGGAAATATCCTACCAGACTCTGACAAACAATTATTTTATTGTTCCTAAGAAATAGTTACAACTCAAAACACTCTTTTTTCCCAGTTAACCGATTTTGAATGTATGTGTGTATGCATGAGGGTAAGGAAGAATAAAGAGTTATAAAATCTGTTCATACATGGAGATTTATCTTATTATCATTTAAAACTTGATTTATTAATAAATAGTTAATTTTGTTATTGTTGAAAGAAACCTGGTTTGGTGTGCTTTATTCTGGGAGATAAATAAAATGTTTAATTTGGCTAATTTGCGGTAGGTGGGAAACTTTACTAATATGCTGTGACCTGTGGAGTAGTGGGACTGAATTAACAGTGCATTACTCCTGCCTTGGTTGTAACACATAATTGATGGTCAATGTGGGTAAAACAAGTTCAAGAATAGTAAAGACAGTCATCCTATAAATAGTAATATTTGCCTGGAATCCCGTTTCTGTACAACACTGTGGTTATAAACACCAAAGACATGTAATATTTCCATGCAAATCAGATGAAAACTGTTTGAAAACACATGCTCACCATTACTTCAGCATTGTCCATTCAACCACTAATTGACACCAGCTCTGAAACCTCCCGGGTATGGTTTGCTGGTCAAAGTCACATGATTGGATTTGGTGTGACTGTGCCTGAGAGGAAAAGGTTCTTCTCCTGCTTTACAATGGGGAAGAGAACAATGTATATCGCAGCATCACAATGGGTGAGTACAAAAACAGGGGAACGGGAATGGACCTTGGGAAAGGATTGTACTCTCAATAGACTTGGAGTTACTGGGGGCATTATTGCAACTTCAATAAACTGTTGGAGATGGCAAACGGCATTCGTGAAGAACGGTCATCTCAAACAGATAATTGATCTTGCCGAAAGCTGGAAGGATAACAGAGGGATTAAATGTTAGCCAAAGGAAAGGAGAACAAAAGGATCCCAAAAATTCAACAAGTGTTCCTTCTGTGATATCACATCCAACTGGACAAAAGGAACATCACAATTAGACACGATGTTTCAGGAGAGGGAATTTATCTAGGTTACTGCACCTGATCACTATATTGGAACCCCACTGAAAATGTCGACCTATGGATCTTGGGCAAGGACAGGATGACAGAAGGAAAGCAACAAAACAGATGAAACATGGTGTTGGTTTTCAGAATCTTCAAATGCTGCACAGACACCAGTCAATGCAGCAACATTAGAAATCCCCAATCTCATTCAGAATGAAGATGGAGAACAATGTGAACTCATGGAAAATGACTGTTTAAAGTTCCCCTTTGATTTGCTCCACTTCTCGTCTGAAGGAGTTGGCATATGCTGGAATAAGGATAATGAAATGACCAGTAAACTTATTAATGTGTTAAAGAAAGATTTACGGTTATATGCAGTAACTTATTAAGTCTCTCAGACTTGTCGTATACATTTCTCTGAAATGCACTGACTGTTATCTAGGCAAATGTAGCAGTCAGTCAGCAAGTGGTCCCACAAACATCAATAACCACGTAATCTGGTTTTTTTGGTAGTTTGATGTCAGTTAATAGACAAATACTGGCCAGGATGTTAGGAGAGCTCGTCTTCTAATAGCGTCTGGATTCTTTTTGCCCACAGGAATATGTAACCAGGGCCTCTGTTTAACACCTCATAGAGTCATATAAGGCACAGAAGTAGGCCATTCGGCCCATCGAGTTCATGCTGGCTCTCCAAGGAGCTATGCTGTTGGTCCCATTCCTTAGCTCCATCCCCATAAGTCTATTTCTCTCAAGTGGCCATCCGACTTCCTCTTGAAGTCATTGATGATCTCCGCTTCCCCCCACCCTTGTGGGTAGCAAGTTCCAGGTCATCACCTCCCACTGTGTAAGAAAGTGCTTCCTCATATTCCCTCTGCATCTTTTGCCCAAAACTTGCAATCTGTGTCCCCTACTCCTTGTATTATTTGTTAATGGGAGCAGATTTTCCTTATCTGACCTATCTAAGCCTATCATAATCTTGTGCAGTTCTATTAAATCTCCCCTCAATCTTTGTTCCAAGGAGAACAAACCCAGCTTTTCAAACCTCACCTTGTAACTAAAATCCTCCATCCCTGGAACCATTCTGGTAAATCTCCTCTGCACCCTCTTATCCTTCCTGAGGTGTGGTAGCCAGAACTGGATGCCTCATCTGACAGCCATCACTTAGAAGAGTGCTACACTCCCCCAGTACTGCACTGGAGTATCAGACTACATTATAGGCTCAAATCCTGACATGGGCTTGAACCCATAACCTTCTGACTCAGACTGCTACACCAACAGAGACAAGCTAATATTGTCAATGAACTCCACCATTTTCAGTCTATTAGGAACTAGACAAAGTAATCTGTCAAGCAGTGAAGTATTTTTCCATCAGACCACTAGCTTCTGAAGGAAAGGAGGGATGTTGTGTTTAAGATTATCACTTGGAAGCTATACAGTGTGATATTCCTCTGTGTATGAAATGCCTAATCTGCCATTTTAACAGAGGTGTTAATCCATGTTAAAATAATTGGGTTAGCATCCTTGTTATGATCAGGTGAAGAGGGGTCGAAGGGCTCTCTGCTTTTCCCTCCTTGTTTGAACACAACAGGTTTATTTCTTTTTTGAAGTGGATATATTTGCCAATTCAGTCAATGCTTATCTGTTTACACGCCGTGATCATAAAAAGAGCCAATCGGACAGGGTTTCTCGAGTTTAACAAAGAAAGAGGTTAGCTTTATTGTACTTAAACCGATCTAAGTAAAATAATAAAATATGCTCCAACTTTCACACGCACACACAAATAGGTTACAGAGTGGGAAAGGATAGATTGGTCAAATTAAGAGTCTAGAGAAATAAAAGGGGTATATAGTCTATGGAGGTTGGTGACTTTGCTGACTTCAGGCTGAATTCGGTGGTCGTGCTACTTTCCTTTGGTGGTCCTGAGGCTTCGGTTTGAAGATGTGGATGGCTGATTTGGTGGTACTACAGGAGGCAGCAATATGGCAGGTTTCCTTCAAGGTGGTCTCGGTCTGTTCTTTTCAGAACCTTCTCTCAACTCACTAGCTCCAGCCTCAGGCTTAAGTCATTAAGCACAGTGAACATTGATCGGTGAACAGACTAACACAATCAAACACAGATCAATTAAACCACTGAACACTCCAGTCTGCAGCAGGAGATATGCCTCGGTGGTTACGGTCAGCAGGCAGAGTTTGAAGCTTGCAAGGTTTGAGTGGTTCATCTCCATCAGTTTACTTTTCAAGTTTCCAGCTGGTGTATTAAAAAATCAACTTTTGACATAGCATGTTTTCATGACACCCCCATTAAAACAATGGAGAGAAGAATTTGCACAGAGTGCATGAATCATTTATTTGTATGGTAACATCATAAAGGCTGATATTATGTAATTGTATTGATATGCAGTTACACATGTGCCCATCAGAGGGAGCCAACCATACACCTATTTATTTTTGATGTCTTCAGTTCCAAGTGTCTTCACTTTTTAATGACCATTGGCTTTTGCTGGATGCGGACAGTGAGACTTAACTGTTATCAGAGAGAGAGAAAAGACAGCTCCGTCTTTTCTGTCTGAGGTTGGCTGCAGTCCAGGTTCCTGAAATTAAATAGGTTGCCTTCTAATCAAGATTTCTAGGAAGAGGCAAATGAGCACCAGGTGTTTGAAATTCAGTTCAGTCCAGAGAGAGAGAGAGAGAGACTAAAGCCTGGTAGACTTAGAACACGACAAAGAGAGGAAAACACGAGATTAGGATAGGGAGGAACAGACTGCAATGAAGAGATACAGTGTAACGAAGAAAGCTCAACAGCTAAAACTGGGAATGGATGACAGAATGTGAAAGCAACAGAGAACCATAGAAAAGTTACGGCACAGAAAGAGGCCATTCAGCCCATCATGTCAGTGCCAGCTGAAAAAACTACCCACCCAATCTAATCGCACCTTCCAGCACCTGGTCCGTAGCCTTGCAGGTTACAGCACTTCAAGTGCACGTCCAGGTACCTTTTAAATGAGTTAAGGGTTTCTGCCTCCACTGCTGATCCTGGCAGTAAATTCCAGACATGCACCACCCTCTGGGTGAAAAAGCTTTTCCTCCTGTCCCCTCTAATCCTTCTACCAATCACCTTAAATTTATGCCCCCGGTAATTGACCTCTCCGCTAGGGGAAACAGGTCCTTCCTGTCTACTCTATCTAGGCCCCTCATAATTTTGTACAACTCAATTAAGTCACCCCTCAGCCTCCTCTGTTCTAAGGAACACAGAGCAAAATGAAACAGTTGGGAGAGAAAGGGCATAAAAACATGACAAAGGGAAAGCAATGAATGAGAGAGAAAGCCAGAGAAAGCAAGTATAAAAAGAGCAAGGAGCTCCAGGGATGGCTCAGTAACTGAATTGAACCATGTAGACAGGAAGATCCCCCATTTGATCTCTCGCCTACTGTTCACAACTTGGTGGTAGGGACACAAACGTTAGCTTCATTGTCACTGGGCCAAAGGAAAAAAAAGCCAGGGTATTCAGTCATGATCACTATTCAGTAATGTCTCGTTGGAAATTGTGTGTCTGCACAGGCCTAGAGTGAAGGTAGCATTGAGCTCGATAGTGATGCAGAATTGTCTAGTACCCTGCCCACACTCACTGACTGGGATTAGACATGGCAAATGGTCTCTCGGGGTATCGAAGGGTTACAGATGCCCACAGAAATATAACCAGCGAGAGTCAACCCCTTCAGGAGAAATAAAAAGTCAAAAGTGAGCATTGTGGTTGGAGAAATTGTCAGTCAGCTGTTGATTAAAGAACTGGAAATCCCAGGGGAGATTATGATGGCAACAAACGGGAAGTTAGAGAATAGTAGATCTGCTTTTATATTTAGTGAGATGTTTATGGATTCGGTTCCTGGTACACAAATCCCCTACAGTCAGCAGCAATTGTAGGCCAAACATAACTCTTCCTACTGGTTAGTCTTAGCACTTCTGGCATGTTTACTCTGCGCATCCCACTAAACCCAACATGAGGGCCGATTGTCCAAATTGGCACAGCGCCTTGCCCGCTGAGTGAACGCTCGGGCACTCAGCCCGCCAAAAACATCTTAAACTGATCATCCAGCCTGTCGTCCACTATTCACAAATGCAGTGGGGAACTGCTTAATCCCTGATACAGCCTGAGACTAACTGTAACCCACCTTCTACCTTGGGGGGAAATTGCTCTGTATGCCTCCAGTCCCCTGTACACGGCTTGCCAGGGTGTGAGACAATGACTGACATGGAAATTTAGAACTGTTCCTTCTCTTTTTTCATTCTCTCCAGTGCTGAAATGCAAAGAAATGTTTTTAGGAGATGGAGTTATCTCAACTTCCATATAGTGAGCCCATTTTAAAATAAAATCACAGCACAACTACAGATACTGCCATTTATTTTCTCTTTCTGTGAGAAGGTGTTGGGCTTCCACTTGACAGTGACCGTCAGTGACATTCAAATCAAGCACTCATTTGTTTCAGGAATTGCAGGCAAGGACCCTCATCCCATTATTTCCAGAAGTATTCCTGAAAGTGGCCCTTAAGCATGTGGGAATGTGACCTTTGGAAAATGGTTAGAGAGCAAGTTTTCCACTTAGTTTGCATAAAGCTATTACTTGATTGATGTTAGAACTCTAAAGGACACAGCACTGCTGGTGCCAACTACAGATAAGTGACTCAATCATTAGGTCATCAGATTTAATGTCAGCTGAGTTTGTTACAGGGAATCAAAGATAACAATATCTAAGTAGACTAGGTTTCTTCTGTCGCAAACCCTCTGTGACCAACAAATGCAATTTAAACTGATAAACTAAAGGGATAGGGAGCAACTTGTCCTGATGCAATCAATTAGGCTAAATGTTGGTGATTAGCAATGCTGGTTGTAAGGAGGTTGTTGTCGACACAGGCCCATTATGTTGACTCAGAGCCATTTCCCATTTTTCAACAGGTGATGGTATCTCCAAGTTGATGCACCTGACTGAGTTTGGTCGGCTTCGTACTAAATAAACCTCTGATTCAACCACTCAGCACTTTGTCATATTGAATGATCCTAAACAATTCATGGCTGTCAGTCTGTAACCCAGTAACTCTCTCTCTGCTTGCTGACTAAAGGTTGAAGTTTTTTTTTAATGAAAGTTAGCAATGGGCTCCTGTTCAAACAGAGAGAGAGTGTGCTGGGCTCCCAGTCAAAGGGGGAAAGAGAGAGCGCTGGGCTCCCAGTCAAAGGGGCAGGTGGGGTGAGAGAGGGCTGGGCTGGACCCAGACCTGAACTGTTCAAGTGAGAGAGAGAGAGAGAGAGGGCATGAGAGCTGGGCTGGCAGTCAAAGAGAGAGAGAGATGGGCTCCCAGTCAAAGACAAAGAGCACGAGTGAGCTGGGTTCCCAGTCAAAGGGAGGAGAGGAGAGAGAGAACGCTGGGCTCCCAGTCAAAGAGGGAGAGAGGGGGACAGAGAGAACTTGGTTTCCAGTCAAACGGAGAGAGATGGCTGAACTCACAAAGGGGTGGGGTGGGGTGAAGAGAGAGGGAGAATGTGAGCGGGGGCTGGGCTCCCAAAGGGAGGGGAGGAGTGGGTTGGGGAGAACAGAGAAAGAAAGAGAGCGAGCTGGGCTCCCAGTCAAAGTGGGGTGGGGAGGAAGAGAGAGAGAGGGGCTGTGCTCCTAGTCAAAGGGAGAGAGAGAGAGGGGCTGTCACAGCGCAGGCTGAAGAATCACACTTGAAGTCACAGATTTAACTTTAACAAATATTTAACAAGCTTCAATAACAAAGACTTCTGTAGAGTTCTTGCTTACCGCTGTTCACTGTGGCTACAAAGCCTATCTGACCTTACAACAGTCCCCTGGTCAGGTGTTTTCCCGAAACACAAAGCTACTTTCAGTTTCCCTTCCAAGCACCATAGTCTCTAATACCCAAGCCCATGCATCCAGTCATGACAGGAGCTGGGCTCCCAGTCAGAAAGAGAGAGAGAGAGGGGGGGCTGGGCTCTCATTCACAGTGAGGGAGGAAGCCCACTTGAATTTCTTTCAAGTCCTTTCAGTCCATTTTTGCCGATGTCCTCGGGTTACATTTTGTTTGTTTCATGGGCACCCTGGATAATTTTTTTTACAGACCAGAGCTGAACTCCTTACTTGGGTCCAGCACAGAGAGGTGATTTGGATGAGCTGCGTTAAGGAGGTGACGGGATTTCCTCTCTGCACTGCACTCAGACAGCTGCTTTATGTCCTTCCCCCAAAAATCTTATTTTATTCGAGTGACAATGTGGGTTATTGGAATATGAGAGTGAAATGTGGTGAGGGCAGCATGCACTAGAAATTACTGTTGGTGTTATTTGGAGGTGAACGCTGTTGTTTGTATGTGATTCCTCTGTCCACTATTTTAAAATAGACCAGTTGATACCTTTGTTAATGTAGGTGGACCGATTGTGTTCATCCAATAAAGTCATCGGCAGTCATTAGCAGTTTGTATGTTTGTGCTGGGAGGACTTGAGCCACATTTTTTCTCCTGTTAAGGAACCCTAGCCATCAGTGCAGGCCAGTATAGGGACTCAGCCTGTATGGATACCTTCCCTTAACTTTAAGGAATACCTCCAGCCAGAATGATAAAGGCACATCATGGCCTTTTTTGAGCAGCCATTTGCGTTCATGATTCAATGCTTTTGAATTTCTGTTGGTTTGTGTATGGCATGACTCACACTCCCAGATTCCCAGCAGGGAGTCTGGGTCAGAGATGGGGCTATAACATTGGAGTCCTGATTCAATGATCCATGGCAGTCCCGTGCCTGCAGCTGCAGCTTGGGAACATGCAGGGATCGCAAATCACTTTTATATGGTACATATGCTGCTGTCATGAAGAGAAGCACCTCTGGTGAATCTGTTGGACTCTCAGCTACAGTTTAGCCACTGAACCTGCATTATAAAACTGGTGCAAAACCCGGAACTCATTGTAGGGGGAATCACAAGCACAGACCTATACCCTAGCATTCCTGATTTGTGGTCTTCAAGCAGGATGTCAGTTGGAATTGTGACTGTCAGTAGCAACCACTTCAATACAACCATTGTTTCCATGAACGTCTGCACTGAACCTTGTTGAGGTACTATCTACAATCAATGACTATTTTTAAAAAATTTATTCATGGGACATGTGCATCACTGGCTAGGCTAGCATTTATTACCCATCCCTAATTGCCCACTGAAAGCATTTAAGAGTCACCCACATTGCTGTGGGTCTGGAGTCATATGTAGGCCAGACCAGGTAAGGACAGCAGATTTCCTTCCCTAAAGGGAATTAGTGAAACAGATGGGTTTTTACATGGGAGCCAGGATATCCTGCATGCCATCCGCTCCTTCGTGTGACATGGACACTCAGGGTTGCTTGGTATTGCCAAGTGTACAAAGGGTTTTAACTGTACTGTTAGGTTAAGTGTACTTCAAGCATTTCTGAACTGTTTTTCTTCATGTTTTGGCTTTCTTTCTGCTGACACTTGTAATTCCTTTTTGACGCCAGCACAATTGCTGGCACTAAAGGGTTTTCCATTGGGGATCCCCCTATCTGGCATGCTTGGAAAAGGAAAGACCAATGGAGAAATGCCACATGGTCAGGCTACATGAGAGCTGCTATAAACCCACCTGCCAGTATCCACAGACGCAACTGTAGATAAAGGTGAGCATACGCATATCACCCTGGCAGATGATTAGTACATTTGGAGGCTTCCATTCCCATAGGAAACTGGATAGCAGATCAGTTGGCACCAATAATATATCTGATTGCTTGACTAATCCTACTGCTGGGTGTCTCCTTGGCAGCATCCCAATCACCATATGTTATGCCTCCAGTGGCACCACAAGAAGGAAAGCATGGCAAGATAACTATCTATACTCATGAAAAGCTCACCAAAAAAGATCTGCAGCTCCTGGCAATGATCATGAGGAACTGCAAAGAGACCTCCAAGATATAAGGCCAGCAAATCCAGTTCGAGCAATGGTCAGGTGTGACTGAGACTTGGCTCTAACTCCTTGCAGATGTGCTGCAGTGCTGACTAAGGGAAGAATGTTTTGGGGTGGTATACGAGCTTCCTCATAACCAACTCAAGCAGCACCAGCTCCACTTCAGCAAACAGGGCATTGGGTCCTGGTCTGCTCTGTCACTTGCCTACAGGCTCATGCCTACACCTTTGGTTTCCTTCCTTCTCATCACCACTTTGACCAGTTCCCCTTTGGCCTTGGCAAACACTGCTAATGAGTTACGGTGACTTTGGGCCACAGGCTTTCAGAACTTTTGTGACCCTCTGGAGTCATGTCACTTTTATTGGCCTCCCCTCTTTAAATTTCATTTGCATGTCATTTTGCACACCACTACCAGAGTGCAGCCTGCAGTAAAGTCCAAATTTGCACCTGGCAATATACATTATTATGATAATTTCCTGACTGTCAGAAATAGATGCAAATAGCGAATTTCCAGTTGTATCAGTGTAAAACCTGTTACTGGCCCTTGAGGTGTAAGCTCCTTGCATATCAGAATATCCAGAAGAGGTGGGAGAAAATTGGAGAAAAAAACATTTTCATCTTCATGCATCACTGAAGTAGGCAGGATATTTTGGGGAAATAATCCTTCCGGGGAAACCAAAGGACAAAGGGCAGAATCCCAGTGATGGTATTAATAGCTCAACGTTGCCTGTTTTTGTTCAATGTAATCCTGGGATTAGAAGATGTTTCCAATTTCTGTTGAGACAGATCCCTCAGGAAAAAAGTGAAAATGTTGTCCATGCAGTTTAGACTCAATGGATGATTGCATCTCTGTTGAAAGGGCGATGAATGTTAGAAATACAGAGTTGTGGAAACAAAACATAATTGGACTTAGGATACTAAGGGATGAGCTTCGATGGGAAAGTTGAGGTGCTAGAAGGATACCAGAGGGAGAAGCTGAATGGCCATTTCTCATCCTATATACAACTACCATGTAAAGAGTTTTCAATAACTTGAGAGGATTAGATATAGTGTCACCCCAAGCAATCTGTAACACCAGCCTCAGCTTTGTGTCCTTCAATATAGAATAGTTGGTTTATAGAGTCCTATGAGGATGCAACACAACTGAAGAATGACATGATTATCACAGGAGCAAAAAACTTCAGGAAGTCTGGAATGAATATTTGCCCTATTAGGTTCTTTCCACAGGATCATGCTCAATCTAAACCATCATGAACTCTATCCCACCCATTTAATTCCCATCTCTGCGTTCCTCCAAACCACTCCTCCAGTTGGCACCTCTTGCTCATCCCTGATTTTAATCACTCCACTATTGGTGGCATTGCCCTTTA
The DNA here is from genome assembly GCF_036365525.1 of Heterodontus francisci. Taxonomy (NCBI): domain Eukaryota; kingdom Metazoa; phylum Chordata; class Chondrichthyes; order Heterodontiformes; family Heterodontidae; genus Heterodontus; species Heterodontus francisci. The sequence continues at coordinate 28,288,056 of NC_090407.1, read as the reverse complement.
AGCTGCCTGGACACTAAGCTCTGCAATTCTCTCCCTTAGCCTCTCTGCCTCTCTACCTCTCCTGCCTCCTTTAAGATGGTCTTTAAAATCTACCTCTGACTAAGTTTGCAGTCACTTGTCCTAACATCTCCTTATGTGGCTTGGTATCTAATTTTGTTTGAAAACATTCCTGTGAATCATGTTGGGATGTTTTACTACAATAAGTGCATGTAATTGTATGTAGACTTCCTGATTCCCAGTGGGAGCCAAACAAAACTCCAGAATGTTCTTCCATCCTCATCTCCATTTTCAGACTGGATTTGCTCCCTCCACTAAATAACATTCTCCCATCTTCCAACCTGTTAGCAGAAGAATTATCATGTTGTATGGAGTATTTGATCATCACAGTCTGTACCTCCAATCCCGTTCCCAACCAAGTATTTATCCAGGTTCCTTTTTGAAGGCGTTAATGATTCAATCTAAACTGCTGTTGCTGGGAATCTGTTCCACATTCACTAGTCTGAGGCTGAAAAAGTATGTTCTAATTGCATAGATGTCAAACAGCAGTTAGAAAACAAACCTTGTGTTCATGTTTAGGAGTTATCCGCCATTGAGGCAAAAGCACTAAAAACAGCCCTTTCCTAACCTAGAAGTTCAAACACCATCAGTGGCAGAGCCCTCAGTCATCAGGCTCCTTCTACATGGATTTGTTTGCCAATTCTTTCCACCTCTCTTTGTCTCCTTTTAAAAACTTCTCAAAACCCTACCTGTGAGGTCCCTGGGATATCTTTAACAACAAGCGCAAGTTGTTGGCAAAAAGTTAGTTATACTGTTTCTTCGGAATAATCAAGGACTTTGCTTCTTTTTTTTGCCTATTGCCTCCCTCCCTCCCATTGTGAAGGAATCCTACTAAGGATGGCAATTTTCAAGGATCCTGTTCTCATCCAATGATTGCTCACATACATTATATATACGTGTATAGATACATTATGTAGTAAAGCTCATTGGATAATGATCAGCAAAGGCAACTCTCAATAGTCAAATACTCACTCAGTATGACCCAGTCCTAAATATTTCAGCACATTATATCCAGCTGTAATTCAGTAGAAAGTCAGTCTTAAAACAAACACAACAGGTTTGGACTAGATTCACTTACGGAAGAAACCCCATCTGAGGGAGATTAATTTACAGTGTGTGAGTCAGGAATCAAATATAAATGGGAGACCCTTTGAAAGGAGATAGTGATGGTCTTCCTGCTTAAGAAATTCATTGACTGTATCGTCCAATGCAGCACTGAGTTATACTGGCCAGGAAATATAGGTTCCATGCTTGGCCTGTGCTGAGTTAGCTCACCTCTACAGGTCTGACTCTGATTTTCACCAGGGGAAAGCTCTTTCAAATGTTGACTGACATGCTGCGAATTTGCATTGTTTGCTGTTTTTGGTCTGTCATTTTAAAAATATAATTGTTCAAATTCTAAAAGTTTAAAATGAAGAGTTAACTGTGGGCGATGATTCCATCATGTGGCCTCCAGGGTAAAACCTCATCCTGGAGTATTCCACTTTGTCTTCGTCTTCTCCATCTCCCAAATTCCTTCCATCCTCTCCTGAAGCAGGTTACTTTTGCTGGAATACAATTGTACCTCACCAAAGGGACATGTCTTCTTGAGCGAGCCAAGACAGTAATCTTTAGAAGGCTGATCAACTGTGGGGTGCACTACAGCTGAGTCCTATCCTATCCTTACTCAATAGTGGCATATTTAATGACTGCAGCACACCCCAAAGTACTTTACAGTCAGTGAGGTACTTTTGAAGTGTAGTCACTGTTGTAATGTAGGAAACATCATAGCCAATTTGTAACAGCAAGATCCCACAAACAGCAGTGTGATAATGACCGTATAATCTGTTTTAGGGGCTGTCCAGGACACAGGGAAGAACTCCCCTGCTTTTCTTCAAAATAGTGCACAGGAGCTTAACTCTATGTCCACCTGGGATCTTGGTTTAATGTCTCATCTGAAAGACATCACCACTGACAATACAGCATTCACTGAGTATTGCACTAGAACATCAGACTAGACTTTGTGCTCAAGTCTCTGGCGTGGGACTTGAACACTCAACTTCCCTCACTCAAAAGCAAGAATGATATCAACTGAGCCACAGCTGATACCAATGTCTGTCTGTGGCCACTTCTTAGCTGGAGAGGTCACTGGATCCTGAACGGGAACCGGGACTCTAGCTGAGAAGATTGTAGTGCCTCTAAACCCATCCATCGCTCCAAGCTAAGACTAAGAATTGAATCTGGAAGCTTCCTGGCATGGTCTTGAATAGTTTCCTCCCCTTTTCACTCTTCTGCCTATCCTGAAGTTATTGAAGTCTCAGAAACACTGAGGTCAATTGCTCAACTGCCGGCTGAGATCAGCCAGCTCATAATATAAAGATTTTCTTGAGCCGTCACGGAGATGTGCGCCTAGAAACTACTATAGCTGGTAGCAAGAGCGATGGAGTGCATCTGTGACAACTGGCATTCTCAACAGGGCTAATTGGAGTCCATTCACACGTAGGCAGTGTTCCTTTAATTCAGCGATGCTAGCCAGTGTAAACAGAGCAGTGACAGACTCAAACTGCGGGAGCAGTTTCTCGGCTGTGTTGACCTTGGTGCTTGTGACATTCAATGAAAGTCACTCTGCCCTCAAATCCACTCAGCTTTCAGGGAGTGAGTAATTTGCTGTGCTTGACATGAAAAGGTTTATCGTGCGGCTGTCACTGGCAGCCCGCCCTTCATACATACCACCCAACTGCTCTCAGTCCTTTCTACCAGCAGAACAGAGACTGTGGGAACATTTTCAGGTGTTGCTGTCATCTGGTTCTCTATTAAAAAAAAATTAACTTATTCGCTCCCGACAGACCCTTGACATATGCAGCAATTTGCTCAAATGCTCATTATCCTGTCCTATGCCAACATTATTCTGAAACCTCATTTAACTTCACATTACTGCACGCTTTCCTAGAGCTGTTGATGGAAGTGGGTCCCACAGGCATGGGAATACCCTGATACTTAGCGGAGGTGGTCATTCTTCATGTATGAGCCAAGATAGTAAACGTTGTCAAGCTTTTGGACCGTGGGGAGTATCATAGTCAAACGCCTATTCTGTCCTCAGCTGGACATGCACACTTTCCAGCAAGGGTTTCTGGCCAGCAATTAGGAGATTCCCCAGCTGATTTTCCACTCCCTGGTCACAAGGCTTTGAGACTAACTATTAGCACAGTGGATGATATCAACAAGCTCAGGCAATTTATATGTAGAATAATGGATATCTGGGAGTGAGTTACAGGCTGGAATCTGACTGCGATATTCAGATGGCTTATAAGAATTGGTGGGTGGCACAGTGGTTAGCACCGCAGCCTCACAGCTCCAGCGACCCGGGTTCAATTCTGGGTACTGCCTGTGTGGAGTTTGCAAGTTCTCCCTGTGAACCGTGTGGGTTTTTGCCGGGTGCTCCGCTTTCCTCCCACAGCCAAAGACTTGCAGGTTGATAGCTAAATTGACCATTATAAATTGCCCCTAGTATAGGTAGGTGGTAGGAATATGGGATTAGTGTAGGATTAGTATAAATGGGTGGTTGATGGTCAGCACAGACTCGGTGGGCTGAAGGGCCTGTTTCAGTGCTGTATCTCTAAATAAATATAAAATAACAGATGCTGGGGAGTGAGTTACAGGCTAGAATTAAATCAAAGGAGTGGATGGCTTGATGATAGAGTAATGGAAATGCAGGAGTGAGTTATAAGTTGGAATCTAATTGAAGGGGTAATTTGGTTTCTCTAAAGAATATCGAGGAGTGAGTTATAAGTTGGAATCTAATCAAGTGCTTTTTCTCTTGTTTCTACGGAACTGGCTGAACTGGAAGTTTCTAAAATGTTAATTTTCATTCTTTCAGCTAAGGGAGATGTAAGGGTGGATACATAATCTGGAGTTTCCTTGATCCCCTTTGAGGACCAGTGGGCATTTGTATATTACTTACCCTGAAAACATTAACTATGTGGGGTAGAGCCCATGAAAGGGCAGAATGTATGTAGGCTGTGGAAAGAGCAGGCCTGGTGGGCGACATGCTGGGCTTCACTCCAGTTATTAAAACTTTTTAGGCCTTAGCTTTTCACTGGCCCTCCGTCAATTTTTCAGCAGGTCCCAAATGAGTGTGGGTGAACAGTCGCTCAATAACATGTCCCCTTCTCATTGCGTTTCTCCCTATTTCCCAGTGCCTGGGTCGAGTGGGAGTGGGCACAATCACCTATATGTGGGCTGGAGTATGCCAATGGTGTGAAAATCAGGGAAATACATTTTCTAACATGTTTCCTACAATTTGCATCCTTTGAAGGCTGGAGCCACCCATTCCACCCTGGCTTCCAGTGCTCTCCGGACAGTGCTGGGGGTTTTGGAACTGGGCCTGGACAACCACTTGGCAAGCAGGGCTTGTACAGAGAAAAGATACAGTGAAGCAATATAGACTTAATGGCACTAAAGAGTGTACAGGGACAGAGGGGCCTTAGGGTTCATCTGCATAGATGTTTGAAGGTGGCAGGACATAGTGAGAGTAGTTAGAAAACAAATGGAATCTTGGGCTTCATAAATAGAGGTATCGAGTACAAAAGCAGGAAAGTTATTCTGAAACTTTATAAAGCTCTGGTTAGGTCACAACTAGAGTATTGCGTCCAGTTCTGGCCACTACACTTGAGGAAGGATGTGAGGGTCCTTGAGAGGGTTCAGAGGAGATTTTCCAGAATGGTTCAGGGATGAGGAATTTTAGCTACAAGGTTAGTTTGGAGAAGGTGGGATTGTTCTCCTTGGAGCAAAGGAGATTGAGGGGAGATTTGATAGAGGTGTACAAGATTATGACATGTTTAGATAAAGAGCTAATGGTTCAAGGACTAGGGGACACAGATTTAAGGTTTTGGGCAAGAGGTGCAGGGGGGGATGTGAGGAAGAATGTTTTTACGCAGTGAGTGGTAATGAGCTGGAACTCGCTGCCTACAAGGGTGGTGGAAACCGAGACAATGAACAATTTCAAAAGGAAATTGGATGGGCACTTGAGAGAAATAAACTTGCAGGCCTATAGGGATAGAACAGGGGAATGGGACTGATTGGATTGCTCTACAGAGAGCCAGCATGGACTCGATGGGCCAAATGGCCTCCTTCTGTGTCGTAATGACTCTATGATTCTAAAAGACGTTTAGTTTTGCAGGCAGCACGAGGCCTGCTGCAGATAAACTCCCACCCCAAGGGGCAGCCTGTATTTAAATGGCTTCTGGGGGTGGGATAGAGGGGAGTGGTCAGGAGCACAACATGCCTGTGGCAGGTAAAAGTCCAGTGCTCGAAGAAATATGTCTCAATCAAAGGGGGATGGAGGGGCCAGAAAGGCAAGGCTTTTGGCACTAGTCAATTCTCTTGTGTCATGTGCCCAGTCAGCATTGTTGGAACAGTTGTAGGTCCAGTTTGCTTACTCTATGGAAACAATGGAGAAACATTCAACATGGAGCCATTGTAAATCCAAATAAACTGGTTACAATATGTCTTCCTTTTTCCTTGACTGAGGATTCCTATCCACAGAGGTTGACAATGCCCTTGATCGTGACTATCCCAGTTCCTCCATCTTTGCTCTCACCCTTTATCCTCCCTTCCAGAACCACGATAGTGTCCCCCTTGTCCTCACCTTTCACTCATCAGCCTCCATATTCAATGGATCTCCCTGGTCCAATATTCAATCATCCCCAAAGCCCAGTCCCTTTTTCCCTGGCACCTGCCCATGCAAGCACAGAAGTTGCATAACTTGCCCTTTCACGTCCTCCCTTCCCAACATCCAGGGCCCCAAACACTCCTTGCAGATGACATAGTGATTTACTTGTACTTCTTTCAATTTATTACACTGTATGCACTGCTCACAATGCAGTTTTCTCTACATTGGTGAGGCCAAATGCAGATTGGACGACTGCTTTGCTGAAGACCTTTGTTCCGTCTGTACGTGTGACCCTGAGCTGCTGGTCGCTTGTCATTTTAATTCTCCACCTCAATCCCACTCTGATCTCTTTGTCCTTGGCCTCCTACCCTGTTTTAATGGAGCTCAATGAAAGCTTGAGGCATAGCACCTCACCTTTCAATGAGGAACTTTAAAATCTTCCAGCCTCAACATTGCGTTCAACAACTTCAGATTATAACCAGCACTATTGTTTTCTCAGACAGGTACCGCTAATAGTTTTCCTGTTGCTATTTACACCTCCTTACCCATCTTTTGTTTGTTTATTGCTACATTACCGCCCCCCTCTCTGACATTGCACCATCATTCCTTTTGTGGTTTTATCACTCCTGCCCTCCACCCTTTCACTGGCCTTCCTTTTTGTTCTTACCTTTCTCACCTCCCCTTTCCCTGCCTCTGTACTTGCTTAAAGCCTGTTAATTCTCTAACTTCTTCCAGTTCTGATGGAAGGTTATCAACCTGAAAGGTTAACTCTGCTTCTCTCTCCACAGATGCTGCCAGACCTGCTGTGTATTTCCAGCATGTTCTGTTTTTGTTTCAGATTTCCAGCATCCGCAGTATTTTGTTTTTGTATCTGATTACTCTGTTGTCTCAGCATGAATTGCCAGTGTGGCTAATTACACACATCATACATACTGTTACTGTTTCGATTTCCTTCTATTTGAGTGACCTTGTCACACCTACAACTCCTTCACATGTTGTGCCCTGGTACTTAAACACAGAGTTAATATCACTGACCCCAGAGACGAATTAATTTGGAGCTAGGATTACCATTTGAGCAGGCTAACCAGCAAAGTTAAGCCTGCATTCCTCGATCATACGGGAAATTACACCCAGACCTTCTCATGAATTTCACAAGCAATCAGGTGTAAATCAACTCCCTGCCGCTCTGTGAAATTATTTATATGGTTATCTCAGTGAGATCACATTCCCAGTTGTCTCCTCTCACTTACTGCCTCAATATACAGAATGGAAAAATCAGCATTTCAATTGTCTTTGTCTATGATTCATTTCCCTGGATGTAAACAATGAAATCATAGAATCATACAGCACAGAAGCAGGGCATTTGGCCCATTGTGCTGTGATAGCCCTTTGGCAGAGCTATCCAATTCGTCCCGTTCTCCTGCTCTTTCCCCATAACCCTGCACTTTTTATCCTTTTCTAGTATATATCCCATCCCCTTTTGAAAGTTACTATTGAATCTGCTTCCACCACCCATCAAACACAAGGTAAGCATTCTGTCACGTTGAAGTATCTCAGACACAATTGATGATTTTTTTCAACACAATAGTCATAAGTGACTAGTATTTGTTGGCTTAGTTGGTAATACTCTCTCACTTTTGCATTAGAAGGTTGTAGTTTCGAGCCTCGTTCCAGGATGTAGGTACATAATCTAGGCCAACATTTCAAATCAATACCAGACAAATTGTCTTTTTGATGGGATGTTACACTAAGGTCTTGTTTACCTGGTTCAGATGGTCATATAAGATCCCATTGCACTATTTGGGAGTTGTCCCAGTGTCCTAGCTAACATTGTTCCCGTAACCACATCACCAAAAGTAGATTAACTGGTCATTCAGCTCATTGCTATTTGTAGGACCTTATTGTGGGGCTGCCATGTTTGTCTCCACATGATGGTAACTGCACTTCAAAATACTTTGTTGTTTATAAAGCACTTCGGGATGTCCTGAATATGTGAAAGGTGCTTTATAAATGTGAGTTCTTTAAAGTATCTAGATCCTCATTGGGATGTTGATTCAGTTAACCAAATATTGTCCACTCCATTTTAATGTGCATATAATCTTGTTACTCATGTGACTCCCTCCCTTTTAATTTTCTCCTCTGCTTTCCCGAAATCATTAGGGAAGATTTTCTTCTTCATTCCCAGGCACAACAAAGATGAAATTGCATCATGACCCTTTGGATGAGGTGTCCTCTCGAAATGAAATAATCCCCCAGTAATAAGTCAATGATATCACAACATGATACATTTTGTTAAATAACTGATGACATCACATAATACTCTGTTGCTAATAATATCGTAATTGGATACCCATTGTTGCTAAGTAACTCATATCATAATAGGATATTTATTGCTAAGCCAACAAAGTCATTAAGATTCGCTGTTTGAGTTCCTTCTGGTTGTAAGTATTTAGAATTTTTTGACTTGTGAATTTGGATTTAAGTTAATTCCCTTCCTTCTCAGAGATGAAATAAGCTGCCTGTTTAATGCCAGACAGCTGGCCTGTTCCAAAGTGCTGCCAAAACTCTGCATGGTCATCCACAAGGACACTCTATGGGTCTTCCAGGCATGGCTGCCCTGGTGTGACATAACACATTCAGGAGAGGAGGAAAAGAAAAAAAAGTAAAAAAATAATGCAATGGGAGGGAATAAGAATTAGAATAAGAATCAATGAATGCTCTGTTCTGAATGCTGGACTTTGTAACATGATTATGTTTTAAATGTTTAAGATGGAGTCAGAGAAGTCAGGTGACCTTACATCTGCTCTGCTTAAAGCCAAAATAGGAATCTTGGTTACCAGGACAACAGAGAACCTGGATCAAAGACTTTTTCGAAAAGAAGAGAACACAGGGGTATAACACCTGAAAAACGATGGGTTTCACCCTCCCTGACTGTCAGATCGTAAATAAGTTATCAGTGATTATGAGGCTGTAAATGTGCACGGCAGCTGCTAACACCTGGAAACAATGGAAAGCCTGGGTGGCTCTGCTGAAGCCAGACTTGTGGACTTTTCATATTGGAGAAAGACAATGGGCTATTGACTTTTGATTCCAGATAAATTCAACAGATTTTCTGAAGGCAGACAGGCTGTGAGAAGGAAAACCAGTGGTGCAGCCTCAAGGGAGAGAGAGGGATCACCTGCTCTTGGAAGCCTGATACAGCGAAAGACTGTGAAGACTTGAACCTGTTTTTGAAAGTTGAAGTTTGCGGAAAAGAGACTGACAGGATCACCAGGAATTGCCTTATTCATGGGCATAGAAATCACAGAATTATTACAGCAGAGAAGGAGGCCATTTGGCCCCTTGTATCTGCACCAGCTTTCCAAATGAGCTATTCACCTAGTCCCAATTCCCCCACCTTCTCCAGTAATCCTGCACATTGGTCCTTTATCAAGGTCAAAAGTGCTAGGGGAAGTGTGTGAAGAGGATAATTACTTGGTGAAGGGTTTGGGAGATCCAACCCCTTGCAACTGGGAGGAGTTTGGGACTTTTAGCTGCAATGATTTTGCCATCAAGGAGGACTGTGTAATGTGAGGTTTTCAAGTGTTTTAAGAAGTAAAGAAAATACCTTTCTTTGTAATTTGGGGAATCAGCTACTTACAGAGTACCAGTTAGTTAATGGGGATTTCTTTTACTTCAGTTGTTTTAGTAAGTTCTCAAAACATGAAATTTTGTTATGTAATTCTTTAAATTGTTCTGGGTGGGGGGTTCATATCTCGTAATTTAACATCTTACTGAGCTCATAACAGCTTGTGTTACTCTTAAAGGAAGAACCTGCATTTATATAGCGCCTGACATATATTAATGACCTAGACTTTGGTGTACAGTGCACAATTTCAAAATTTGTGGATGATACGAAACTTGGACAAATTGTGATCTGTGAGGGGGATAGTGTCCTTTCCTTTTGGGCCTCCTTATCTCGAGAGACAATGGATACGCGCCTGGAGGTGGTCAGTGGTTTGTGAAGCAGCGCCTGGAGTGGCTATAAAGGCCAATTCTGGAGTGACAGGCTCTTCCACAGGTGCTGCAGAGAAATTTGTTTGTTGGGGCTGTTGCACAGTTGGCTCTCCCCTTGCGCCTCTGTCTTTTTTCCTGCCAACTACTAAGTCTCTTCGACTCGCCACAATTTAGCCCTGTCTTTATGGCTGCCCGCCAGCTCTGGCGAATGCTGGCAACTGACTCCCACGACTTGTGATCAATGTCACACGATTTCATGTCGCGTTTGCAGACGTCTTTATAACGGAGACATGGACGGCCGGTGGGTCTGATACCAGTGGCGAGCTCGCTGTACAATGTGTCTTTGGGGATCCTGCCATCTTCCATGCGGCTCACGTGGCCAAGCCATCTCAAGCGCCGCTGACTCAGTAGTGTGTATAAGCTGGGGATGTTGGCCGCTTCAAGGACTTCTGTGTTGGAGATATAGTCCTGCCACCTGATGCCAAGTATTCTCCGAAGGCAGCGAAGATGGAATGAATTGAGACGTCGCTCTTGGCTGGCATACGTTGTCCAGGCCTCGCTGCCGTAGAGCAAGGTACTGAGGACACAGGCCTGATACACTCGGACTTTTGTGTTCCGTGTCAGTGCGCCATTTTCCCACACTCTCTTGGCCAGTCTGAACATAGCAGTGGAAGCCTTACCCATGCGCTTGTTGATTTCTGCATCTAGAGACAGGTTACTGGTGATAGTTGAGCCTAGGTAGGTGAACTCTTGAACCACTTCCAGAGCGTGGTCGCCAATATTGATGGATGGAGCATTTCTGACATCCTGCCCCATGATGTTCGTTTTCTTGAGGCTGATGGTTAGGCCAAATTCATTGCAGGCAGACGCAAACCTGTCGATGAGACTCTGCAGGCATTCTTCAGTGTGAGATGTTAAAGCAGCATCGTCAGCAAAGAGGAGTTCTCTGATGAGGACTTTCCGTACTTTGGACTTCGCTCTTAGACGGGCAAGGTTGAACAACCTGCCCCCTGATCTTGTGTGGAGGAAAATTCCTTCTTCAGAGGGGGATAGTGTAAACCTTCAAAAAGACATAGACAAGCTGGTGGAATGGGCAGCCAAGTGGGAAATGAAGATCATGTCGAGAAATGTGAAGTGAATCATTTTGGTAGGAAGAACATGGAGAGGCAATATAACATAAAGGATACAACTCTAAAGGGGGTGCAAGAACAGAGGGACCTGGGGATATATGCGCAGAAGTCATTGAAGGTGACAGAACTGGTTGAGAGACTGGTTAATAAAGACATGCAGTATCAACGCAAGCTCGAGGAACAGCATCTCATCTACCGATTAGGCACACTACAGCCTGCCGGACTGAACATTGAGTTCAATAATTTCAGAGCATGACAGCCCCCCACTTTACTTTCATTTTTAGTCATTTTTAGTTATTTTTTCTTCCCTTTTTTTTGCATTCCTTTTTACATTTTTTACAATCTTTTTTTGCATTTATTTCATTTCATCTTAGTTTGTTCAGTTTGCTTACCCACTGTTTTTTTCAGGTTGTTTTTCTTCAGGTTTGCACTTGCTGATGTTCAATATTCAGTATATTCACACCTATTCTGTACTAATGCTTTGTCTTTCAACACACCATTAACATATTGTTTGCCTTTGCTCCGTGACCTTTTGGTCAGTTATGTGGCCTGGTCCAATCTGCACCTTCTCCTTTGTTATCTCTTGCCCAACCCCCACCTCACTTGTTTATAATCTGTGACTTTTCTAATATTTGTCAGTTCCGAAGAAGGGTCACTGACCCGAAACGTTAACTCTGCTTCTCTTTCCACAGATGCTGCCAGACCTGCTGAGTGAATCCAGCATTTCTTGTTTTTGTTTCAGATTTCCAGCATCCGCAGTATTTTGCTTTTATCCTGGGCTTTATTAATAGGGGCATAGAGTACAAGAGCAAAGAGGTTATTCTGAACTTGTTTAAGACACTAGTTTGGCCTCAGCTGGAGTATTGCGTCCAGTTTTAGGCACCACACTTTAGGAAAGATGTGAAGGCCTTGGAGAGAGTGCAGAAAAGATTCACGAGAACGGTCCCAGGGATGAGGAATTTCAGTTATGAAGGTAGATTGGAGAAGTTGGGACTGTTTTCCTTGAAGAGAAGGCGGAGAGGTGATTTGATAGAGGTATTCAAAATCATGAGGGGTCTGGACAGAGTGGATAGGGAAAAAGTGTTCCCACTCCTGAAAGGATTGATAACCAGAGGGCACAGATTTAAAGTGATTGGCAAAAGAAGGCAAAAGTAACATGAGGAAAAACTTCTTCACTCAGCGAGAGGTTAGGATCTGGACTGCACTGCCTGAGAGTGTGGTGGAGGCAGGTTCAATTGAGGCATTCAAAAGGGAATTGGATTGTTGTCTGAAAACAAAGAATGTGCAGGGTTACAGGGAGAAGGCAGGGGAATGGCATTAGGTGAATTGCTCATTCAGAAAGCTGGTGCAGACACAATGGGCTGAATGGCCTCCTTCTGTGCTGTAACAATTCTGTAATTCTGCCTCTTTCAGTAGAAATTGTCTTTCACACATCCAGGCAAGTGGAGAGTCGTCCATGACACTCCTGACTCCCGTAAATGGTGGACAGGCTTTGGGGAGTCAGAAGGTGAGTTACCTCACCGCAGAATTCCCAGCCGCTGACCTGCTCTTGTAGCCACAGTATTTATGTGACTGCTCCAGTTCTGTTTCTGGTCAATGGTAACCCCCAGGATGTTGACTATCCCTCCAACCCCAACCAGCGGAAATAGTTTCTCTCCATCTACCATATCTGTTCCTCTTAATATCTTGAAAACTTTGATCAAATCATCATTTAACCTTCTAAACTACAGGCAATACAACCCGAGTTTGCATAATCTTTCCTTGTAATTTAAACCTTGGAGTCCACGCATCATTCTGGTAAATCTAAACAGTACTCTCCCCAAGGCCAATATATCCTTCCTAAGGTGTGGTGCCCAGAACTGCTCACAGTATTTCAGTTGTGGACTGACCAGGGCTTTGTATAGCCAAAGCATGAATTCTACCCCCTTGTAGTCTCGTCCTCTAGATATAAAGCCCAGCATTTCATTAGCCTTTTGGAGGAACAGGCTCGAGGGGCTGAATGGCCTACTGTTCCTACATTCAAGCAGATGTAAGACAACCTCAATGAGCCTCGCAAACCTGAATTAGAAAAACAAAATCTTTTTAATATTTTAATTTTTACCAACAGATGCATATATCATACTAATTAATATCTTAGAACATAATGTGCAACTTTATATTTAAGTAAAAACACTTCTTCCTTGCAAATGAAAAATGTAGGAAAAAAATGACTGACAGTGTTCATTTGGTGTCTGTTTCTTGCCCTTAATCATCCTCTTCATCATCGTCATCGCCTTCCTTGAATAATCCCAGTCTCTGGAAGCATTGCACTATATTGGCCAAGATAAAGCTTGTTGTAATGGCGGTGATGGAGACACAAACCCCAGAGAAAAATATAATCAAGTAGTCTGTCAGAGTCAGTGAGAACTCGCACTCAATGAAGCTGTTGTCAGATAACTCGTTGAGTGTGATCTTCCTCATATCCCGAGGCAAGGAGCACTGGATTGCATCAAAGCCTTGAAGAAATGAACATCAACATTTTTATATGAATAAGAAAAAGGTTATCAATTCAGTTCCATCAAACCTGGCCCTCAATCCCTTGTCCCTCCGGAAGTGCTCAAGCTGGTGTCTCTGGGTCCCATGCCTGTTCCTGGACACTCCCACACTATAATTTCACTGGGTTTGCATTAAAACAATCACAGAATTTCTGCCCTTGTGTTTTCTTGTGAAGAGGAAATTGGGATCCCCAAAAATTGGGAAATTGGCACTTGTCACTTTAAGTGGCCAATGTGAAACCATCCCAGGAAAGGAGAGGATAGGAGTTCCGAAGAAGGGTCACTGACCCGAAACGTTAACTCTGCTTCTCTTTCCACAGATGCTGCCAGACCTGCTGAGTGGTTCCAGCATTTCTTGTTTTTATTTCAGATTTCCAGCATCCGCAGTATTTTGCTTTTATATTAGGATAGGGGATGGTTGGTAACATTCAAAGTTTAACCAGCTCTCATCTCGGTACATTGATAATCAGGTTGGCACATGAAGGTTGTTAGAACCAGTAAGCTTGGTTAATGTTTAGCATCCTCGCCATTCTGCATTGTGCCGAGTATTTACAGACAGACCCATGCAGTTTTTCAAGGATTATTACTACTTAATGTGGTAAAGAGGAACTGAGAGTATAACTCAAGTCAGTGAGCTCTGCATTGTCATAAGCAGGTACCTATCTTGCATCGGTGCCAATAGAGTCATAGAGTTCTTACGGCACAGAAGGCCACTCAGCCCATCGAGTCTATGCCAGCTGTTTGTACAGCAATCCAGTCAGTCACCTGCTCTATTCCCATAGCCCTGCAAGTTTATTTCCCTCAAGTCTTCATCCAATTTCCTTTCAAAATCATTCATTTTCTCTGCTTCCACCACTCTCATAAGCAGCAAGTTCCAGGTCATTACCACTCTTTTTTTTTAGAGATACAGCACTGAAACAGGCCCTTCGGCCCACCGAGTCTGTGCCGACCATCAACCACCCATTTATACTAATCCTACACTAATCCCATATTCCTACCACATCCCCACCTGTCCCTATATTTCCCTACCACCTACCTATACTAGGGGCAATTTATAATGGCCAATTTACCTACCAACCTCGCTGCATAAAAATGTTCTTCCTCACATCCCTCCTGTATCTCTTACCCAAAACCTTAAATCTGTGTCCCCTAGTCCTTGTACCATCAGTGAATGGGAACAGTTTTTCTTTATCATCCAAACCTGTCATAATCTTGTACACTCCTATCAAATCTCTCCTCAATCTCCTTTGCTCCAAGGAGAACAACCCCAGCTTCTCCAACCTAACCTTGTAGCTAAAATTCCTCATCCCTGGAACCATTCTGGCAGATCTCCTCTGCACCGTCTCAAGGACCCTCACATCCTTCTTAAAGTGCAGTGACCAGAACTGGACGCAATACTCTAGTTATGTCCAAACCAGAGCTTTATAAAGGTTCATCACAACTTCCCTGCTTCTGTATTCAATAACTCTATTTATGAAGCCCAAGATCCCACATGCTTTGCTAACTACTCTCTCAATATGTCCTGCCACCTTCAAAGATCTATACACATGCATTCACAGGTCCCTCTGTCCCTGTACACTCTTTAGAACTGTACCGTAGAGTCTATATTGCCTCATCCTACCCTTCTGCCAAAATGCATCAACTCATACTTCTATGTATTAAATTCCATCTGCCACTTGTCTGCCCATTCTGCTAGCCTATCTATGTCCTGTTGCAGTCGATTGGTATCATCTTCACTGTTTGACACACCTCCAAGCCTGGTATTAACAGCAAATTTTGAAATTTTACTTTGTATCCCAATATCCAAGTCATTTATATATATATATATATATATATATTATATATATATATATAAAAAATCAGTGGTTCTAGCACTGAACCTTGGGGAACACCACTGTCTACCATCCTCCAATCTGAAAATGACCATTTACCACAACTTGCTATTTTCTGTCCTTAAGCCAATTTTTAAAATCCAAGCTGACACTGGCCCTCCTATTCCACGAGCTTCAGTTTTGGTAACCAGCCTTTTATGTGGTATTTTGGCAAATGCTTTCTTAAAATCCATATCGACATCCACCACATTCGCTTCATCAACCTTCTCTGTTACTTCTTCAAAAAATTCAATTAGGTTAGTTAAGCACAATCTGCCTTTTACAAGTCCGTTCTGGCTCTCCTTAATTAACTCAAACCTCTCTAAGTGATTGCTGAGTTTTCCCTGATTATTGTTTCTAAAACCTTACCTACCACTGATGTTAAACTGACCAGCCTGTAGTTACTAGGACTGTCCTTACACCCTTTCTTGAATCAGGATGTAACATTTACCACTCTCCAATCATCTGGCAGCTCCCCCTCCCCCATATCTAGGGAAGATTGGAAGATTATGACAAGCCCTTCCACTATCTCCATTCCCACTTCCTTTAGCAACCTGGCATGCAAACCATCCAGCCCAAGCAACTTATCCACGCTAAGCATAACCAGCCTTTCCAGTACATCCTTCCTATCATTACCTCTACTATCTCCGCTTCTACTGAACTGACCACAGCCTTCACTGTCTCTGGGTAAATATTTATATTTGCAGGTTCGATTGCTTATGGAGGATATGAACTATGAGAAAATTAGGGGGAAATATGGTGCAGGTACTCAGAAAACCTCTTTCCCTTGGCACCTGTACATTGAGGAGTTAAAGGTATCTCATTCAGTGAAAGCAGATCTGCCCACAAGTGTTGACTGATCCTTGTTTGAGTCTAATTCTAATATTTTCCAATGTGAACACACAAAGCGTGGGGTTAGGAGAATCACATTCAATGGAAAAATAAACCAGTGCATTGTTCCCAACATCAGATGCTCTAAACACCTGGAACGTCGAGACAGGAAAGAAGTATTTTCATTGATTAACACTGTCACCTTGTCTTACACCACTGTTGGTGATCTGTCAATGGTAGCTATGCTTTTAATGATTAGTTAATGAACACACTTGACAGTGAGACTGTCTGGCTGCAGAGCCAGATGAAGACCCAGAGTTTAATCTGAATATCCACATTGTCACTTTAACCTGTTAAACACCCAGCATACTTACATTAACATGTTTCATTTGAAGTGAGATAGCAGCAAATTGTGCCCTACTAAAGTAACACATAAGTTATATCCACTTTCTCTTCACCACAAAGGTTACTCACAGGCACGGCACGCTAAATCCCAGGTTGCCTGGGTGATCACTGGGCCCCACATTTAACCTTGTAAGCCATGCATCTCGTAGGCTCCTGGGTACTCTGTTAGTAGGCCTGTGCATTAATCCACGTCTGCTTGGATTGTTTAGTGAATGACACTAATGCCTGGTTTAGTACAGACTGATACAGGTACATTGATCTGTGCTGAGTTAGTAGGTTGAATGCGAAAGAATGGGAAAATCATCCAGGGTTGGGTCCTGACATCTATCCTGTGATTCCTGCCTGAATGTGCCAGTGTGTGGCCATTAGACACAGAAGAGTAGGTATGGATTAGATACCCCCTCACCTCCCCATGCTCAAGCTGCCAACTGACCCTCTAGACATCACACAAGAGGAATGTCACTTGGGCCAGTACCAGTGAGCAAGATCAAGACCAGCATGAGTTATCACTTTGAAAGGAAGGGAAAAGATTGCAGAGAAAAAGTACTTGACAAAAGAGTTTGCATTTGCATACGAACAGCAGGAGGCTACTCAGCTCCTCGAACTTTCTCCACCATTAAATTGGATTATGCTTGATCTATATCTTAACTCCATCTATGTCCCTTGGTTCCGTACTCCTTACTACCCAAACTAACAAAAATCTATCAATCTCAGTTTTGAAATTTGACCATCAGCCTCAAAAGCTTTTTGGGGGAAGAGAGTTCTAGAATTTCACGACTGTTTGTGTGAAGAAGTGCTTCCTGGTATCATGCCTGAGCGGCCGAGCTCAAATTTTAAGGTTATGCTTTCTTGTTCTGGACTCCCCCAACCAGAGTAAATAGTTACTCTCCACCTCCCCTTTAATCATCTTGAACTACTCCAGGCGCTGCTTCACAAACCACTGACCACCTCCAGGCGCGTATCCATTGTCTCTCGAGATAAGGAGGCCCAAAAGAAAGAAAGAATCATACCCACAGGACACGAGTGAGCACTCCATAGCCGTTGAATTACTTTTAAATGCAATGACTGTTGTTATGCAGGCAAACATGGCTGCCAGTTGCACCCAGCATGATTCCTACAAAGAGCAATTAAGATGACAGATGAGTTAATCAATATTTTGTTGGTGGTTGAAGATAACCCGGGACACCAGGACAGCTCCCCGATTATCTGTAAACAATGACGAGATTTTGTTTATGGTCCACCTGAATGGTTCTGAATTTAACATTTCATCCAAAGCGCAGCACCTCTGACGGTGCAGCACTCCCTCGGTACTGCACTGAGGTATCAAACTAAACTATGTGCTTGGCTCTGCAACCATCTAACTCAGAGGGAAAGAATGCTAACGAGTGCTTTGAATAGGTCATTTTTTAACCAGGGGTAGTTTCCTCATCCCTTGATATCGTTTCTGTGGCGCTTTCACTGTCTGGTTTGCAATCTTATTCAGGTGGTCAAAAGATAGCTGGTTGGGATATGGGAAACTGTAACACTGGTGCAGTGAGGGACAGTCTTCTAAGGTTGGGACTGCAGCACTTTGTTGGAGCTGTGTAGAGGCAGTTTTACACTCCATCTGTCTGTCTGGCAGTGCACCGCTCTCTGCTGACATGCACCTTCCCAACCCTATTTCCTTCTATGTCTGCCCCCAGATAAAACTTTTCTCCATGTCACTTACAATGGTACTTTTAAATTCCCAACTGTCTAGCCTTAGGCATTTCATTCACCATAACATTTCTGCAGGTACTGATCTGCTCAATCACACCTTCACCTCTACCTCTATACTCTTGTCCCACTAAAATGGTTACTCTCTCTCACCATGGTCACTCCCCTTGGTATGGCCCCTCATCTCTGTTCCCTTAAGTCCAAGGGATGCAGACTTGAACGTTTGTGGCAGACAACTGGACTAGCCACTCATCGCCAGATCTAGCTGGGCTGCATAAAACACTATCGGGTCCTGTATTCCTCTGCCAAACTGCTCATTATTCCAGGATCATCCTAAAAGGATTTAAAAACAGGAATAAAGAGGCTTTGCAGCAATTGTATACAACCTTGGTGAGACCGGACCTGATGTATTGTTTACAGTTTTGGACTCCTTACTTGCCATACAACAGGGAGTGCAATGAAGGTTCACCAGACTGATCCTGGGATGGTGGGATTATCCCAAGAGGAGAGATTGAGGAGACTGGGCCTGTATTCTTTAGAGTTTAGAAGAATGAGAGGTGATCTCATTGAAGCATACAAAATTCTTACAGGGCTTGAAAAAATTGATGCAGGAAGGATGTTTCCCCTGGCTGTGGGGGGTATAGAACCAGGGGACAGAGTCTCAGAATAAGAGGTAGGCTATTTAGGACTGAGAGGAGGAGGAATATCTTCACTCAAAGGGTGGTGAATCTTTGGAATTCTCAACCCCAGAGGGCTGTGGAAGCTCATTCAATATATTCAAGACAGAGATTGATAGATTTCTAGATGTTAAAGATATCAAGGGATGTGGTGATAGTACGGGAAAATGGTATTGAGGTAGAAGATCAGCCATGATCCCGTTGAATGGCGGAAGAGGCTCGAGGGGCCGAATGGCCTACTTCTGCTCCTATTTTCTATGTTCCTAAACTCCTCTCCCCGCCCGCTCCACCCTCATCACCAATAATGTACAAAGAGCTCACAGACTTCTTTGTCACTAAGATTGACATCATCCATTCAGTTGCCTCTGCCAATTCCTTACCTTCCCCTAGCCCACTAAGGCAAACCTCTCCTAAAACACGCATCTCATTTCTCTCCTATCTCTCATCATGCCTTCCACGAGATCAACTTGTCCATGAGACCCACCTCCTACTCCTTCGACACTATTCTCATCAAACTGCTGACCATCCAACTTCGCTTCCTGTTAGCTGATGCTGTTAACGGTTCTCTCTCCTCAGCTAGTCCCCTTCCCCTTCAAATTGCCACCATCAACCCATTTCTCAGAAAAAAAACCCTTGACTACTCTGTCCTTGCAAACACCCTTTTCTCGCCAAAGTCATTGAATGTATTGTTGCCTCCCAAATCTGTGCCCATCTTTTCTGCAACTCTGTGTCTGAATGCCTTCGATCTAACAGCACTGCTGCAGCTCCTATTAGAATCACAATGACATCTTATATAATTGTGGCTATGGTAAACTATCCCTCCTCATCCTTCTCAACCTGTCAATTGACCACATCATCCTCCTCCAACGCCTCTCCAACGTCGTCCAGTTGGTGGGACTGCACTCGCTTCATTCCATTCCAATCTATTCAGTTGTAGCCAGAGAATCACCTACAATGGTTTCTCCGTCTGCTCCTATACCATTACCTCTGGAGTCCCTCAATGATCTATTCTTGGCCCTCTCCTATTTCTCATCCACATGCTGTTCCCTCAGCATCAGTTTCCACATGTACACGAACAACACCCAGCTCTATCTCACCATCACCTAACCTCTCCCCTACCTCTGATTTGTCAGGCTGCTTCTCCAACATACAGTATCGGATGACAGCAATTTCCTCCAACAGTCCCCACCACAAACTCCCTTCCTTCACCATCGACTCCATCCCTCTCCCTGGCAATTGTCTGGGGCTGAACCAGACTGCTCACAACCTTGGTGTCCTACTTGAACCCAAGGTGAGCTCCTGACCCTATATCTGCTCCATCACTGCCTGCTTCCACCTCCGCAACATGTTTCTTTACCCCCGCCTCAGCTCATCCGCTGCTGAAACCCTCCTCCATGCTTTGGTTATCTCTAGATTTAACTATTTCAATGCTCTCCTGATCGGCCTCTCATCTTCCACCTCCACATAAACTTGAGCTCATGCAGAACTCTGCTGCTTGTATCCTAGCTCTCAAGTCCCATTCACCTATCACCCCATGCATGTTGACCAACAGTGGCTCCCTGGTTGACAATGCCTCGATTTAAAAATGTTCATTCTTGTTTTCAAATCTATCTATGGTCTCACCCATCTCTATCGTTGTAACCTCCTCCAGCTCGACAACATCCCTGAGATATCTGCACTCATCCAAATATGGCCTCTTGAGCATCCCTGATTTTAATCACTCCACCATTGGCGGCTGTGCCTTTAGCTCCCAAGACGCCAAGCTCTAGAATTCCCTTCCTGAACCTCTCTACATCTCTCTCCTCTAAGATGCACTTTAAAACCTAACTCTTTGACCAAACTTTTGGTTACCCATCCTAATATCTCTGTATGCGGCTCAGTGTCAAATCTTGTTTGATAACACTCCTGTAAGCGCCTTGGAATTTTTTATTACATTAAATGTGCTATATAAATGCAAGTTGTTGTTTTGGCGTGTATGTTGTCAGCAGTGGGTGTCTGAAATCGGGATCCTGGTGCCCCCAGCACTAACATCCCTCACCTTTTATCAACACAAAAAAGCAATAATAAAGTCATTTATCTCTTTATTGAGTCCCCTGTCAGAATGTGTACACCCTTGTGTACACATTCATTGACTTAATTGACCCTATTTTCATTCATCCAAGCATCAATCCATTAACTGTTCAGCTAAATGTGTCAGTTTAATACCTCATTATTCATTAACTTCTGTTGTCTGGACAAGATAAATGTTCTCTTGTTGTCATTAGTGTGATTTGTTATTGGAAATATTAAACCACATAACACTCATTTTCTACTTTATTCTAGGCTGCTGTCCATCCACCCACCAGGAGCTACATACAGTGTGAGTGCTTGCAAACTGGTGAGCAAGAGTCCACTCACTGCCTGACACCTCAGTTGTTTAGAATAGTGAGTCCCCGAGCCACACCAACTGAGAGAGTCCAGAGTTTGCTCCCTGCCCTGTTTGCGGTTAGCTTGTTGCACCCAGGGCAGCAGCGGGATTGTTCCAAATGGCCTCAGTGTCCCAGGGCTCCTGCTCCCGATTGCGATGCAGTAATTCCTAGACAAATATGAATGTGAGGTGAACACGGGATTATGTTGCGATGGATCCCTTGGTTGAATACTCTTTCACCACTTAGGGGCTGAAATTGATCTTCGGTGAACTCTCTCCCTTAATTCTAAAGTTCCATCATCAGTAACCATTACCAAATTCCTTTAACACCTCACAACAAAAAGTCAGCAATCTGGACAATATTTTTAGTAGTTGTTCCCCATTCCAATTTTAGCCCATCTCAGAACACCCAAAGGAGACCATGCCAACAAAATATTCTCATTGACTGCTGCCCTGATGTTCATAGTTCTAGCACCCGATTTTATTCATGAAAACATCATCCTCTTGCTATTATGGGAAGGGCAGGTGTAGAATGAGGGGTGAGAGAGCCAAGGAAAGTGCTGAACTGGGGTGAGGGAGTCTCATATTACAGTCAAATTGCTTAATAATCAGGAACCACATAATGTGACCCAGATTCTCTTATCCAGTTTGATATCTGTTTGAAACAAAAACATTTCCCGTTCAATTTTCTCCACTCCTCCCCTGCTAAGTGCTGGGATAATGTTCCAGGGGCTATAGCCATTCTCTGTTATCTCCCCCAAATGCCCACTGTTTGTGTGTGAGTCTTGACAGTGAGTGTCAGCAGGCTGATGGACTGGGAATTGCACCACAGTTTAGCCTGACCCTGTTCCTGCCCCATACCCACAGACATGCACACTTTCCAGCTGGCTAACAATCAGGAATGGGATCTCTGGCTGCTGATTTCCCCCCTCCTTAATTTGGGTAAGTTGAGGGTCTACCTCCCTACTTGGAAAGGTAACTGCGGAGTAGTACCCAACAGGAGTCATGCTCCTGGATTGTTAGGGGCGGGGTGGGGGGGGGGGGGGTAGTGGGTCAATGGGGTGGGGTGGGGAGAAGTCCAATGTCCACATACAGGTGCACATCCAGCAGGAGTCAGCGAAGAGCGAGAAAGGAGACAAAAAACTTTAAGATCAGGACAACGTCGGGAACTCCTATTAATCCTAATCAAATCCAGCCAAAGTGTTAATTTTTAACTCCCTGTTGCACCTCTTCAAAGCACCTGTAAAAATCTTGAGAGGCCAGTCAGAGCTAGTATGGGAGGCATCACAGTGAGCCTGACCCTGTCTGTCATCACCCAATGTTCACACACACACACACACACTGAGTAGGGGTAAGTGAATGCCCACCAGGAACCCTGACCAACACTCTGCCCCCCCAGCCCCCCAAACCAGAGGTACTGAGGTCAACTGAAGCAGCCTTACAGCCACCCTGGCTCCAGACCAGTAAACTCAGCACAGAATTGGGATCTAACCTAAATCTTTTGAATTAGCTCTTCAACCCTCAGCTAAACAAGCTATCCTCAAAGGAAATGTCAGAAACTTGGAATGATAAAGTTAACGACAGCTCAGTTTTCCTCATTCTTAAACCCCATAAAAGCAGGCACACGCGTACAAAATTGCTTTCAATATTTCTTTCAAACGAAATAATTTAAACAACAACCAGATTTCCACCACAACCTCTCGGCTAACCCCCAATACTTTAGTAAATATGAATCTGTTAATATTAATTTTCGTTACGTTGCCGATTCCAGCACCAATGCTACTGATATATTAATGTTATGTTATTTTCTCCCCATCTGGGGCATGAATTCTACAGCAGCCCGAACTCCTTCCTGAGAGGCAGCTTTAAATGGTGAAATTTCTCAATGGTAGAAACTATTTCATCCTAACCTGACCCCTGAAGAGCTCCACATGTCCAGCAGGAGTCATCAGACAGCGATTGGGAGCAGGGACCCTGGCTATAGTTGGACCCGAGGGGAAACAGAGGAAAGGTAGCATTCCGACTGCTCCGTGCCTGTGATTAATGAGCAGCTTTTACTCCGGTGATGAGAGTTCTCTTCATTGCTTCCTTTTATTCTAGGCACAATTGAAAAAATGAATCCATCGGATCATGACTTGTCTAAACTGACCTGCAGCAGTGACAGTGATTCACAGGGCAACACTCACCTGTAGGAAGAACTTCAGCATTGTCTCTCAGCCAGAGGAAAAGGTTGGCGAAAGTGCAGTTGCAGAGCCAGGGGTTGCCGTCCAGCCGCACAGTGCGAAGGGACGGTAAGGAGCTGAGCACGCTGACACTCAGAGCCTCCAGCGCGTTGTCATTAAGCTCCAGCACTTGCAGGCGGTTCAGACTGTGGAAGGCCGCCTTGTCGACCTGCTCCAGCTTCGGATTGTTCCCCAGCCGTAACATTATCAGCCTTTCAGCTGAGCTGAAGGCACCCGGGCTCAGCTGGGAGAAGTTGTTGTATCGCAGGTCTAAGTAGATGAGTTTGGTGCTACTGAAGGTCCCTTTGGCGATGGAGGACAGTGAATTGTTGCTGAGGTCCAGGTAGACCAGGTCTCCGTAGTACATGAAGAAATCAGTCGGTATCTCCTGGATTTGGTTGTTGCTCATCAGGATCTTCCTGATCACCAGAGGGAAGGCACCCGCCGGCAGGTGGGAGAGCCCCAAGTCCCTGCAGTCTATGGTGTGAGTGTCCTTACAGACACAGCCCTCGGGGCAAGTTGCCCCCAGGGGTAGGAGGAAGAGGACCAGAGGCAGCAGGCAGAGTGGAGGGCATGAGGGCATGGCAGAGGAGGCTGGAATCGTGGCTGCTGTGGGGGCAGAGACATGCTGAGGGAGTGCACAGCTGGGCATGGTGTTAAGTGTGATCGAGTAGCAGGGCTCAGATCAGATCGCACGAACACAGGGAGCTGGAGGGAGGAGGGGACTGGGATGGAACTGTAAATCTAATGGATCTTCCCATTCCACAGGGACAAGTCTGCACATCCTAATGTCCCAGCTTTTATAACAGAAACGTTCTAGATTGCAACCACTTGAATAATATGCATAATTACTGTAGGGTTTGCATGATGTGCCAATTATAATCAATAATCAGTATTAACACCCAGAAAAGATTTTTCAAAAACAAGACTTGCATTTATATAGTGCCTTTCACAACCTCAGGACACCCTCAACTCACTTTCCAAGTATAGTCACTGTTGTAATGTGGGAAACGTGACAGCCAACATGTGCACAGCAAGATCCCACAAACAGCAATGTGACAAGGACCAGGTCATCTGTTTTAGTGATGTTGGTTGAGGGCTAAATATTGGTCAGGACACCATGGGAAAAGATGCAAAAAAAATTCCCCACAAAGGTACTGTTGATGTTAGCATTAAGTAACAATTTGCATTTAGATAACGCCTTTCACAGAATGACATTCCCCTAGCTGCTTAACATGGTTTGGGTAGAGTGGGCAGGGAATGTGAACATTGATCAGAAAGTAGGAGGGCTTTGGGAGGATGAATCAAGTTATTGTCAAAGAGAAGGCTTTTGAAAATCTTCACCAGCCAGTAGGCCCCAATCCAGGCCCTGGTATGCACTGCGTTAGCCAATCCTCAGCAGCGAGCGAGCTACAATTGGCTGCAGTGCTCTAACCCAGTGAAGGCAAAAAAAAAAACCAGAGTTTGACTCCTGCTCGGAAACAAATGACTCCTGCTGGACAGTGCATGTGAGCAGATGTCTGATTAAAAACAGCCCGCCAGAGTCGCTGTTCAGTATCGTAGTAAAGAACAGAAAGAAATAGCAGCACCATGTCATAGGAACATCCCAGGTGAACTGCTTTAACATGCAGACATTATCATGGGTTAATGCAGCAGTTATTTCCCACAGCAGCAGGGTCGCACAAACAGCCACAAGGTGAAGAACCAGTGAATCTATTTATTGTGATGGTGTTGGTTAGGACTTTAGAGGAACTCCCTACCACCTGCTTGAGCCAGGGCCATGGTTTAACATTTCAATTAGGAGACAATATCTCCCACAATTCATTGGGACGTCCACCAAGTCACATGCCCACCCTCTCAAGTGGTGCTTGAACCCACAACCTTTGACCTCAGAAAAGGCAGTGCTACTAAATGAGCTGAGCAGACACTCACAAGTAAGCAGGGTGGCCAGTGCCCATGGATCCATATCAAGAAACAAAATGACTAATGCTGTTTAAAATGTCTACTATCTTCTTCTTCTTCTTCTTCTTTGGGCCTCCTTATCTCGAGAGACAATGGATACACGCCTGGAGGTGGTCAGTGGAGTGACCTCTCCATGGCGCATGCCTGGGCAAATTTATGGAGGTTGAGAGTTGCCCAGTCGTCAAAACCCCCCTCTCGGCCTTTCTGGTGGGGTCCAAAGGAGTGCAGGACACGACGTTTGGCACCAGTATGGCTGCAGGAACTGCCGGAAACATGCCAAAGGTGACACATGACCAATTAATTACATTAATGATTATTATTCAGTGATCTATTATTTATTGGAGACAAGGATCATTATTTCATTGGGAATCTTATCACTAATAATTATCAGCACCAGTCTAAATGTTTCACATGGATATGGATTGTTTTTACCTTCTCGGATTAATTTTCCAAGTACTCTGCTACCAGTGCAAAACTCTCTGATGTAAGCATGTGTCAGTGATAAGGCTACAACACCCTTCGATATCTTGCTGAAGCATCTGCTCTACATGGGCTTAAACAGTTTAGTGTTGGCATACTATTGCACTATGGAGAGCAGCGCTGTCTAACCCAGTCCTGTCTGGTGTAGTGGTAATATCACTGGTAATCTAGGCTAATGCTCTGGGAACATGGGTTTTGAATCCCACCATGGCAGATGGTGAAATTCAATTCATAAATCTGGAATTTAAAAAAAAAGCTAGGCTCATGATTACTATGAAACCATTGTTGTAAAAACCCATCTGTTTCACTAATATCCTTTAAGGAAGGAAATCTGCTGGCCTACATGCAATGTGGTTGACTCTTAAAATGGCCTAGCAGGGCAATAAACGCTGGCCTCACCAGTGATGCCCACAAATGAATAAAAATAACACACATGTTTCCACAGTGTTGGGAACAAGAACCTAGAGTCAGCTACAAACATTCACTCCCTCCACCACCGACGCACAGTGGCAGCAGTGTGTACCATCTACGAGATGCACTGCAGCAATGTACCAAGGCTCCTTAGACAGCATCTTCCAAACCCGTGACCTCTACCAACTAGAAGGACAAGGGCAGCAAATACATGGGAACACCACCACCTGCAAGTTCCCCTCCAAGTCACACACCATCCTGACTTGGAACTATATCGCCGTTCCTTCACTGTCGCTGGGTCAAAATCCTGGAACTCCCTTCCTAACAGCACTGTGGGTGTACCTACCTCAAATGGACTGCAGCAGTTCAAGAAGGCAGCTCACCACCACCTTCTCAAGGGCAATTAGGGATGGGCAATAAATGCTGGCCTGGCCAGCGATGCCCACATCCCACGAATGAATAAAAAAAAAATTTCTCCCCTCTCACTGGTCTGCAGGTGAGAGTTCAAGTTCCTCTCCTCTGTATAGCTCAGCAGCAAACCAGGCAGGGTCATTTTGTGCTAAGCCATTGGAAAGCTACATGAATTCTTTATTAACATTGGTGTTTTAACCATTCTACAGTTAGGAGATGTGTTTACATAAAGACATACAGATATCTATTCTTGATCAACCCATAAGGAGATACTGGGGCACCAAACAGAAACAAACAAAAGTGCCCCCTTTCTCGAGGGACACAATTAATAAAGAACTAAACCATAAGGCAAAGTGTTATGAGGATTTTTTTTGTATTAAAACTTGAGATTCTATATTTTTAAAAACTGAAAAGGATTTCAGTGGAGATTGAGACATCTGGAGATAGCTGAATTCTATGGATGTTTTTGAAAGGAAGTTCTATAAAAGCTGAACTGGTAAACAAGGACTGGAATGCAGGTAATTTCAAGGAAACCAGCAGGGGGTTGACTTCAGAACGACCCTCTGTTATGACAAGAGGGAATTTATGACTGGGTATGTGACTTGTTTATGGACAGTTTTGGTTTCAGTTTTGAACTTTAAAAAGCCTATGGGTTTGGACAAAAAGCAGGCATTTGAATTTTAATTTTGACCTGCCTGGAGGTCAGAAGAAGACCCAGAAAAAGTATTACCTCTCTATAAAGAATCTCTGCATCAAGTGTTGTTCCTGTTGCCTCCTAGGTTTAAGAAATCCTGAATATTGGAGTGGCATCCTACTATTTGACTTTGGGACACCTCACCAAACCGAAGAACTTCCTTCCAGATCATAACAGACTAAGTGTTTTGTTCCTTTTATTCCTATGAAACAGCTGTAAACAAAAATCCTTTTTTCCCCAGTTAACCTGTTCTGGATGTTTGTATGTGTGCATGAGGGCTCGGGAAAATAACAAGCTTTAATATCTTGATTCGTATATACATTTACTTCATTATTGGTTAAGACTTGGTTTTATAATAAACAGTCAATTTTTGTTGTTGATTAAAGAAACCTGGTTGGTGTGCTTTATTCTGGGGACGAATCGAGTATCTAATTGGCTATTTCGGTAAGTGGGAAAATTGATTGATATGCTGTGACCTATGGAGAAGTGGGACTGAGTTTAACAGTGCACTCCTCCCACTTTGGCTGTAACAAAAGGAAATTAAAATAATATTATTACCTGTTACCAGTACACACTCCAGTCCCTGCAGAATCCACCAGTTACAGAAAGCCTCGATCACATGTACTAGTGGACACTGCATGCTCCTCCTCTATGGCCGCCCGGGCACAGACAAACCACAGAAAAGAGGCGGGCAGCCAGAGTGACCACCCCTACAGCCACTTCAATCCTGGATCTGTCAATGGCCACCTTAGGTCAGGAGCGGATACACAACTAGGATGTCTAACACAACCAGGATGTCTATTATTTATTAAGAAATAGCTGAGAACATTTAACTCAGTACATGTGAGGTGGACATGGGACTTGTTGGTTGAGGTGACTCAGTACTACAACACCAGGTGCATTTAGCCTGCAAACCTGTCTATCTGCCTGTGCTCTTGGGTGACTCAAGCCCAATAGTCTAAATAGCCCAATATTTATCCCTCTTGAACCAAGATATCAACATGACAAACACAAGCTTCATTTTAAGAAATTCTTCAATAACAGAAATCCTGATACCTAAAGCCCTCAACATTAACAACCCCCGCATGATGGGCAGGAGGAGGACTGGTGGGTTAAACCCTAAAAAATGAGAAATGTGACCCTGACCTGTTGCCATTTTGACAATGGGAGTAGGGAGGCACACCAGTGTTCCATCTTGTAGAGGGAGGACACTTAATTAACAGTGCAATTGGGAGCCTGATTTAAATTTAGCAGCTGCCACATGGGTTTTCCAAGGCTCAGGGAATGGAGGTGGGAGCCACCAGCTCCGGAAGGTAAGTGCCTTTTATAACAATCCTTGTTGGTCCTAGAGGAGCAGGAATGCTCCCCCCGCCAGTACCCCAAGGAAGACTTTGGACTCCCCTCTGCTGATTGTGGTCTCTCTCTTGCCCCTGCCTCTCTCTCTCTCTCTCTATCTTACCCCCCCATCTGCAATCACCCCTGCCCCCCAAGCACCAATCTGGATTACCAGGCACCGTCTCCATGGACGCAGCCTCCTGCTGCTGGTTTTCCTGCCTGGTAGCCAGCCTGCCTGTCAATTCGGCCAGCTGCAGGTTTGGAAAATGGAAGAAAAAAATGATAATGAGGTCCAGCTAATAATCCAGCTGGATGTCCGCACCCCCTGGCCTCCCAGATTAATCAGCTGATTCCAGCCTCCCCCGCACCCTTCCCCATAAAAATCAGGATCAAAGCGTTATTTCTGCTTGAACACTTAACTGTCAAACATTCTGAAGCTTGAATATGATGACTGTAAAGTGAATGAAAATATATTTTTAGAGCTGAAAGGTGAGATAAGAATTCAGAGCCCAGAAAGTTAATTTAGGAACTGTCTTCCCCTTGATGTGCGATCCCATTGAATGCCCTCTGGATGCCTGCCATTTGGCACTGAGATAGTAACATCACATGTGAGGTGACACTTGCCCTCTACTTCCCTCAAATGCGATTGAGTCACTCATCGGTCTTACTAATTGATTTTCCTTTCTTACCGACTGGAGCAGTCATTACATCTGTCTCGCGGTGAACATTAAGTCATGAGCACACAGAATTAATTTGTCCAATGATCCAATGTCAAAATGAGCTGGGAAACAAGAATATTTTTCTCTTATTTGCATATTTTCCATCACTGGTAAATCCTGGAGATGAAAGGAGCTCTTGTTTCTCCACAGCATAAAGGCAGGATGATCTCAAGGACAATATCACCCAATTTCATTCTTAATGTCATAGCTGGTTTCAAGCTTTCAACACTTCTGTTCTCTTCAGAGTGCATTGTACTCAAACAGGGAGCCATTGAATGAGGCCAGTTTTCACCTTGCTCCTGTTTACATCTGCAACTGCAACAATATCAAGTTGAAAATCGTAAACCCGACTTGCAGCTGGACGTCGCATGAATGAATGCAGAAAATCGTAGCTGCTATTTGTGCACAGCAGTGAAATAAATGTATCTATGTCTGGTGGTGTTGGTTGAGGGAGAAATGTTGACCAGACACTGGAAAAACTGCATACTCCTCTTCAAATAGTGCCATAGGACCTTAACATCCAGCTCTTGGACCCAAAATTCTCCCAGTAACATTGGTTCACATTAACATAACTCATGGAAAATTCAATCTCACCATGCCCACTATAGGTGAAATGTATCAGAATTCATGGGGGTAATTTTAACCCACTGTTCCTGGCTGGAATGGGGCAGATGCACTGTTAATATAGCTATGCATTGATGTACCACCCCATTCCCACGTACACCCTCCCACCATCATCTTAACTGAGCCTTTTTTTAAAAGTTCAGGCAGGAGTCTCAATAACATACACTATTCTGAGTCCTATAACATCCTGATGAGGAAAAAGGTGAGGCCCTCTAAGGTTAGTCAAAAACTTTGTTTTCCCTTAGTGGAACCAAAAGGAGCAGGAGTCTGCTGCCCACGGCTCCATCTCTGTTCTCACCAGCAAAACGTCCACAATCCTCCTTCCCTGCTACTTACCTTTGTGCTGGCAGCAAATCTCCGGGACCCACAATTTTGACCTGCTTGAAGCCAGCCAGCTGCCTCTGTCCAATTTCAGGCAGGCAGTTGGCTGTCAGGATCAAATTAGGCCTGTGATTTAAAATAGCCTCAAACTGAATGGGCCCCATTTTAACTCTGTGAAAGTGGATGGGTTTTGAGTGAGTTAAAATCATGCCAATTGTGTCAGTTGGGTTTGTAGTACCGCCTGGCCAACTCCCAGTCACATACCCCACCACCGCCACATTTGTGCATCTAAGATTTAAAGTACAATGTCATATTTAGGCTGAGTGATTGTACATTAACCAACCTGTTATGACCAGGTGAAAAAGGTGTCGAGGGTTCCCTTTCAGCCTTCACCTGGTCTTACTGTAGCAGGGTTTAATTTTAAACACACCATGTTTTTAGCTTCCCCTTGGTGAATCCTTGTTCACTGATTTCCAATTATAAGGCAAAGAAACCAGCACAACAGGTTTTCTCAGGTTCAAAGAAAAAAAGTGAAATTTTATTAAACTTGAACTTTAACTCTAATTCGTTTAACGCCTACAGATACACAACGTGCCGACACTGGCAGGCATACGTGATACACACATGCAAATAGGGACAGAAAGAAAACAGAAGAAAAATAAAGTGGAAGGTTTTGAGGTGATATCTGAGGATGTTTATTTGTCTTACCATTTTTCATGTTAGTGTCTTTGATTATAGGTAGATCTTGCTTTTCGTTGGGGCCCAGTATTCTTCTTAACCTTTGTTCGCTGTAGGAGACTTTTCTATCTTGGGGTTCATGTGTCTTCAGTGGATTTGGATTTCCAGGAGAAAGAGATGGGAGCAGACTGGAGAG
This sequence comes from Heterodontus francisci, assembly GCF_036365525.1. Classification (NCBI taxonomy): domain Eukaryota; kingdom Metazoa; phylum Chordata; class Chondrichthyes; order Heterodontiformes; family Heterodontidae; genus Heterodontus; species Heterodontus francisci. Next base: position 28,256,750 of record NC_090407.1, on the reverse strand, counting down.
GCTGTGGCAAGCCAGCCAGGAGAGAATCTTCTTAGTCCAGGAGCAAAAGTCTTTCTGCCAGTTCAAACACTGTCTCTCCAATTTAAAACTCTCTGTTCAAACTCTGCAACAGCCAGTTAGTCATGTGACTAACTGGTCTGACCACATCTGTTTGTGGATTGTATTGGAGCAGGGGATAGCTCCTTTGTTCCAAGCAGTCTGTTAATATGCAAAAATGTCTTTCCAGCCAGGGGTCTAGCAACCCCTTATTACAGGCCTTCTCTTCTTCCCAGTAACAATTTGATATTTAATGTCCATGTGGCAAAATTAATAATGCCTCATCCTTGGCAGGTGAGGACCTGCATGATAAACCCAAGCTTTTACTCTTTCATGAGATGTGGGCATCACTGGCAGGTCAGCATTTGTTGCCCAGCCCCAATTGCCCTTGATCTGAGTGGCTTGCTAGGCCATTTCAGAGGGCAGTTAAGAGTCAACCACATTGCTATGGGTCTGGAGTCACAGGTAGGCCAGGCCAGGTAAGGATGGCAGATTTCCTTCCCAAAAGGAAATTAGTGAAACAGATGGTTGTTTATAACAATTGATGATAGTTTCATGGCCATCATTAGACTAGCTTTTAATTCAGGATTTTTTTTTTTATGAATTGAATTCAAATTCCACCTTCTGCCATGGTGGGATTTGAACCCATGTCCCCAGGGCATTAGCCTGCACCTCTGGAATACTAGTCCGGTGACATTTGCACTATGCCACCATCTCCCCCTAAGTAATATTAATTAAAAATATTTTCTACCAATAGCCTGAGTAAAGTGCAATATTGGTTGAAACCATACTTTGGCTTAACAGAGATCAAGAAATGAACAACAACCAGCTAAATCTTTAACACAGTTTTGTTTTCCTTACTCAAGAGTGATGCAATGTTCAGCATTTCTATCACAAATAATGCAATAATTAGGTTTTAGAATTACAAAAGCACAGCATTAGTTAGGTTCAATGTAATGTGGTATCACTCAGTTAATCTTACAAATGGTTAGCCTTATTTGCAATGAACTAAATATAACATTGCATATTGCTCACTGTTAGAATTACGCTCTCAAAGTTTGCATGATGTGTGATTGCTTGTGGTTGTGTAACCAAACATAACCAGCAGCAATCACCTGCATTTTGAAGTAAAATAGAATCTTTTATAAGCCATTATTTTAAATCTGTTAATTTCAAAATTAATGCATAAAAGTTGTGGCATCCTATTGATATCATGCATTCATTACAATGACCTTACTTTGTCTACTTGAACTGTAAAAAGACATTCATTAACACAATTCTAGATTGAATTCTTCCAACCTTGTGTTGGGTTTGTATTGTGAGCTATATTACACAAGGTTGAAGTACTGGTGTTCACAGGTCTATTCCTGGCTGTGTGGAAGCAATTGAAGTGATGAATTAAGAATAAGTAAATGGGGTCACAATAAAGACTTTTATTCATAACCTATTGGTAACAATACATTAGAGCCACTGCACTGGAATATTAGTCCAGATTAGGCACTCAAGTTTCTGGAAGGGGCCTTCAATCCACAACCTTCTGACACATAATTAAGGCTTTAGATTCTTGAGTTAAATGTATCTCCCGACTCGGACGTTGTTGTCATAAATGGTTTGCTGCCAGATCTGGTGTATTTATTCACAGTCTTCTGACTGATGCAGCCAATATCACTGATGACCTGTAGCAAGTTTCTCCTGAACTTCACTCCAGCAAAAGCATACAGGAATGGGTTGAGACAGCAGTGGAAATAGCCCAAATTGGATGTGATGGAGATGGCGATGTCCAGCCTAGATTCAATAACACAGCTCTCAGCTATGACGCCCAACCTCTGCAGAGTGTCTATGAAGAGGACGATGTTGTAAGGGACCCAGCAGATGAAGAAGGCAGCGACTACCATTACAATGACCTTCATGGCCCTATACTCTTTATTCTTTTGCATATTGTGAGATCCATGTAGAGTCTTGATGATCATGATGTAACAGTAGAACATTATTGTCATCGGGACAAGGAAGCTAGTGATATGGTAGAAAAAACGCAAGCCCACCATCCAGGCCTTGGCAATATTGGCATCAAAATCATAGTGGCATTGCAAAGTGTCTTTGGAATGTGTCTCCCTCAGGTATATGAAATCAGGGATGGCTAAGAGGTGGCAGAAGAGCCAAACGACAAGGCAGCTGATGTGCACTGACAAAGACCTGCGTTTGTTGTACATCTGGACTGCGTGCACAATGGAAAGATAACGCTGAAAGCTTATGCAACCCAGAAGATAGATGCCACTGTTGAAATTGATGTTGAACATGGCCCCAATAATTTTGCAAGCAATTGACCCAAAGATCCAGCCCTTGATTGTCTCCACGGCCCAGAAGGGCAGACTGGCCACTAGGAGAATATCAGCGAATGCCAAGTAGAGAATATAGGTATCAGTCATGGCCAATGTCTGCCTGTTCCTCAAGAGAACGGCCACTGCCATTCCATTCCCCAGCAGTCCCACAAAGAAGATGACAAGGTAGAAAATAGGAAGGAAGAATTTGTTAAATGATTCAACCTTGAGTGTGTTACAGCCAGCATAGACATCGCTGAGGTGAACTGGATCGTGGCTGCTGTTTGGGAAATAATCCCAGCTCAGGCTGGAGTTAAAGATGTCCTGAAGCTGAAAACCATCCAAGATGAATTCCTGCAAGGAATAAACAACACTTACTTATCACAGTTAAAGGAAGAACTATGACTGCTGAAAATTTGAAATAAGAACCATAAAATTGGTCTGCAAAAAGTGACACCACAATGCATGGCCAGAATGAAGATGATTGGATATTTCCTCCATCAATCATGCCTGGAGGTTAGAGTTGGCCAATATGGAGCCATTTTGGCCATTGTTAAGGTAGGTTTGAGGAGGCAAGGGGGTGCGAGGTGGGAGGGAGAGCGGTTGCAATTATGGAGCGGGGGCTCCCAAGACAGGAGTGACCCAGATTATTTTTGTGAGGCTTGGAGGAGAAAATTCAAGCTTACCTAGGTGTGGCCTCTTCATCTCTATCACCCCTGGAAATGATCATAGTGTGCACGGTCCCATCATTTCCAACCAAACATGCTAAGCAGGCTCACAGGATCCCAGTTTGCATATTGAAATAAGCCTACCATCAGAAACAGGAGGGGGCTTAGGGAACCCGGAAGAAGGCCCCTTTCAAGTGGCGGGTAGCCAATTAGGGTAAGTAAAATGACCTCTTAAGGCCAATTAACTCCAGTCAGCCTGTGGGCCCCTCAGGGCGTCGGAAACTAGACCAGCTGCCCGGAGGGCAGGCTTTAAGGCCCTCCCTGCCTATCTGGCCATAACTTGCCGCAGTCTGCCCTGTGGAGGGGCACCCCCTCCAGAATGGTAACCTGACAGCTGTGGCCATTTTTTAGTTTAAATGTTTTTAAAGTTGCTGACATGGTGCCTCAAGATGGAGGCGGCCTCTGTCTCTCTGAAGCAGCAGGTTGCTGCCATTTATGAGCTGGAGAGCCTCCTATTGGTCCTCCAGCTCCGAGAGCCCACCTGCCTTCCTTAGATGGATGGTGAGCTCTCCCTAAATGGACAATTCGGGGAAAATCATGGCCCAGTGACTGTTTCCCAAAAGCCAAAATCCTGCCCCTTACTTTCCTCAGTCTTCCCTCTCTCCTAAATCTACAGGCTTTTAAAATTGAAGCACAAAGTCACCTAATCAATACTTAGTGATATATTTACCTGGAATTGGTAAGGTTTTTCTTGTCATTACCCCTCTGATTGTGTCTGTCTTCACTTTAGAAGGCATAAAATCATCCAAAGAATACTTGAAAATCAGGAGGTAAAAGGTAGGGAGGAATTTAAAACAATTACAATCACTGGAGAAAATATACTGGGAAAACTATTAGAACTAAAGCCTGACAAGTCCCCTGGATCTGATGACCTGCATCCTTGGGTCTTAAAAGAAGTGGCTACAGAGATAGTGGATGCATTGGTTGTAATCTTCCAAAATTCCTTAGATTCTGTAAAGTTCACAATGGATTCGGAAATCGCAAATGTAACACCTCTATTCAAGAAAGGAGGGAGACAGAAAGCAGGAAACTATAGGCCAGTTAGCCTAATATCTGTCATAGGGAAAATGCTAGAATCCATTATTAAGGAGCTAATAGAACATTTCGAAAATCATAATACAATCAGGCAGAGCCAAGGCGATTTTATGAAAGGGAAATTGTGTTTGACTAATTTACTGGAGTCTTTTGAGGAAGTAACAAGCAAGGTGGATAGAGGGGAACCTGTAGATGTGATGTGACTGGAATTCAATAAGATGCCACATCAAAGGTTACTATGCAAAATAAGAGCACATGGTGTTGGTGTAACATATTAGCATGGGTAGAGGATTGGTTAACTAACAGGAAGCAGAGAGTAGGGATAAATGGGTCATTTTCAGGTTGGCAAACTGTAACTAGTGGAGTGTCACTGGGATCAGTGTTGGGCCTCAACTATCAACAATCCATAGCAATAATTTGGATGAAGGGGCCAAATGTATGGTTGCTAAATTTGCTGATGACACAAAGATAGGTAGGAAAGTAAGCTGTGAAGAGGACAAAAAGATTCTACAAAGGATTTAGATAGGTTAAGTGAGTGGGCAAAAATTTGGCAGATGGAGTATAATGTGGGAAAATGTGAACTTGTCCATTTTGGCAGGAAGAATAGAAAAGCAGTATATGATTTGAATGGAGAGAGACTGCAGGACTCTACAATACAGAGGGATCTGGGTGTCCTGGTACATGAATCACAAAAAGTTAGTATGCAGGTACAGCAAGTGATTAGGAAGATAAATAGGATGTTGACGTTTCTGGCAAGGGGTATCGAGTATAAAAATAGGGAAGTGTTGCGACAGATGTACAGGGCCTTAGCTAGACCACAGTTTTGGTGTCCTTACTTAAGAAAGGTATAATTGCATTAGATGCAGTTTAGAGAAGTTTCACTAGGCTGATATGAAAACAAGAAATGCTGGAAATACTCAGCAGGTCTGGCAGCATCTATGGAGAGAGAAGCAGAGTTAACGTTTCAGGTCTGTGACCCTTCTTCAGAACTTTCAGAAATTTTGCTTTTATTCACTAGGCTCATTCCTGGGATGAAGGGGTTGGTCTTATGAGGAAAGGTTGCGCATGTTGGGACTATACTCATTGGAGTTCAGAGGAATGAGAGGTGATCTTATTGAAACATACGAGACCCTGAGGTGACTTGACAGGGTGGATGTTAAGAGCACGTTTCCCCTTGTGGGGGAGTCCAGAACTAGGGGACACAGTGTAAAAATTAGGGGTCTCCCATTTAAGACGGAGATGAGGAGGAATTATTTCTCTCAGAGTGTTGTTAGTCTGTGGAATTCTCCCCAAGAGAGCAGTGGAATTGAGGCCTCAATCAGAACTGCCATTGTCTTATCGAATGGCGGAGCAGGCTCGAGGTGCCAAATGGCTTACTCCTGTTCCTAATTCTTGTGTTCTTGTGATTCTGACCACTCAAGTTCAGATTAACGCAGAAATCCTGAAGTTGCAGTCTGTCATTCACTGCTCTGCTATGGGCTGGATCATGGACGCCTCAACTTCCCCAGAGCCAGCAATCAGCGAAATCAATTGATTGATGAGAACTTCCCCTGTTCTGCTCTGATATCGCTGTTAGAAACCCCATTAAAAGTTAAGCCTCGTTCAATGGTTTTTTAACAGCGATCTGAGTAATAACTGCTCATGAACAAGCTATCTTATAGAATCATAGAATAGTACAGCACAGAAGGAGGCCATTCAGCCCAAGTTTGTGCCAGCTCTTTCAAAGGGTAATCCAGTTAGTCCCACTCCTCTGCTCTATCCCCATTTATTTTTTCCATCCAGCATCGCAAAATTAATTTGATATTTGTGGAACGTCGTTAAATGTCTCCATTATGATTGCTAGATTTTTTTTTAAGCCAGACTTTTAAAAATAACTTTTTTAAAGTTTGTTCACGATATTCCAGCTTTTACCTTAACCCCGTGTATATGCCCCAATCTTTATTTCAGTCTCTCTAAAAGTTTTTAAAAGTGATTTAATTATTGGTACTTTTTATTTCTTGGTTGGCTCTCTGTATGAATTCTTTAATGCGATTGGCTGCTTGGACAGTTTAATCACCTCACTGCAGCTCCACTCTGTGAATCCCCATTAAAGAATACAACAATTAATTACAGGTTGAGAGGGCCAATGTTTTCGCCACAGAGATTGCGAGATCTCTCAGTGCAGCTTTTTTCAAGGTTAGTGGCGAGAGCCCTTACTTTGCCGCTGACTACAAAATCCAGCTGTTTGTCTTCACAGAATCACAGAATTATTACAGCATAGGAGGCCATTCGGCCCATCGTGTCTGCACTGGCTCACCAAATGAGCAATTCACTTAGTGCCATTCCTTCACCGTCTCTCCGAAACGCTACACACTCTTCGTTTTCAGATAACAGACCCCATCTCTTTTCAAACTTAATGTTGTCCTCCCCCATGGGCCTTCACCCATGTTGCTCAAAAAAAAGGAAAGACATTTGATTGGGTGCGAAGGTCGCTACAGAAAATATAAATAAAACCTTCAGGGCCACATACTTATTTATGCTTCGAAACTGAAAAGGGAAGAAGGCACCAACATTGATACAACTTCTTCACTGTGGTAAAAGTAGGTAGACAGTTTCAGCAACAGTTGGAGTTATGTATGAGTGTATGTAAGCACGGAATTACAAAATGAACCATCATCCTGTTTCTTGCACTGGTTCATACGACATTCTCTTTCATTTAATCTTCAGTGGTTAAGGTTAGCAAAGCTTCCTTCATTTATTTTTCCATTGTAATTGATCCATCCAGCACAGTCACAATGGGCCAAATGACTATCTCCTGTGCTGTATCATTCTATGGTCAGCTGCCTGGAGATTTATGTTGCTGAAACAGCTCAGTCCCTGCAAAACTAAACTCCACACATTTCAAGATGGTTGTGTATGAAAGCTGCGAGTGAGTGTAAACTAAAGAACTGTGGATTGCAGGTGGGAAGGGAGATTACTCCTGGAACTTCTGTGGGGGTTTCTCCGCATTTCCCAGCATTAACTTTAGTGGAAACTGCTATTTACGCTGTCTGAGTGACCTGCCGAAGCTATGGCAGAAGATCAGGCGAACGCCCCACCACCCCACCTACAAACAGAAATTTGAGGTGCAAACTCCCCCGTCCTGCAATCAACAGTTTAATTTGAACCACATTCTGAACCAGCCTCCATGCTGGACCTTTGGAATGGCATCAGAGATTTATCATCATAATAGAATAATTTACTAAATGCTGGTCTCTGAAATTGCTCAGGTGTTACTTTTCAACTGGGGGGTGTAAGCCCCCAAAATTGTGATATTGGAAATTTCCAGATGGCCCCCTTGTAGAGTGTGAGTGCCATGAGCTGAGAGGGCAGACATTTACAAGGCGATCTCCTCCGCCTAATTGCTATGGATTCCCATCAACCGAGAAGTAATTCTGGAGAGGCCAGCGTCTATCAATACTGTAGGAAAGGTTGGTGAAGAAGCAAAGGAAATGATGCACTATTAACTTAAACAATCTGGGGAAGGAATTGGTCCAGTGCCAGAACTCAGCGCAAAGTGGACGGTACCCCAAGATCTCAGCCTGTGGGTCACTCAGGATTGGGTATCATTACATGAGACTGGCGTTCTGTGGACGCAAATCGGGCAACTTGCAGGTCAGAGCCTTGAAAAATTCATCCAGCTCCAACACGTATCCAAACCAGTGGTAAGTCCTGGATTGGGAGTGAGGCGAATGGGAGTGAGCCAGCCCGGGATGGCGGTGGTCCCAGTACTGGTGCCCAAAAGACTATTTTTTCTTACTTTTCCTCAGCGGCCTCCAGTGCTCCCGTTAAGAACTGCTGGTGAGGCCCCTGTAGATAGGGAAAAACTGAGTGGAACGTATATAGTGCTGCCAAACGTGGTAGCAGGGTCCTAAAACAGGCGTTCGCTCCTGATTAGCATTTTCAAGGGGCCCAATGCCCGTTTCATGGTGCCCTGGACATTTGGAACCCAAATTGGCAACCAGTGCACTTCCAAGGGCAAGATTGGGTGTAGGGCACCACTGCTCAATATTCACCTCCCCCGAGACTCATTTCCAGATCGATAAATAGATGTAACACAACCCAGTTTCTTACCGTCTATCCCCAAGCATATTTTGGAATCATAAAGCTATAGACATTTTCACCACAGCTGGAGGCCGTTCCAACCATGTGCCAGTTCTTTGCTGGAGCTGTCCTGACCTGCTCCCAAATAGCCAAGCTGGAATTTATAGATTGTACCCCCTTGTCCTGAGATCCCCCAACAGAGGAAATCGTTTTCCTGCAGCTACGCCATCAAATTCTTTTAACATTGAAAACACTTTAATCAGTTTACCCCAGAATCTACTATAGTCAAGGGAATACAAGCCAAATTTCAACAACTTTTCCTCATAATTTAATCCTCTAAGTCCTTGCAGAGCAGCCCTTGCAGACCAGATAAGATTGTGGAAAGGTTGAATCCAGGTCCCAAGCCAGGGTAAAGAAAGTTAGGAACCTATGGCCAAGAATATTGTTAATTTTAACTTTCATTGATTCAAAGAATACAATTTGGTCATCAGTTTGTAATGCCCTGGTAAACTAAGTTGGTCACTGGACTCACTGCAGATGAGAAGGATGGATTATCATTAAATTTCTACCATCAAATTAGCCGCCCAGTCAAGAGAATGGAAATAAGAATCAGGAGGGATGTATAAAAGGTGACTGGTTTGACATTGTTTGTTTTGAACCGTCCCCCAATGTCAAAATCACCTCCAATGACCAGAGGAAAGCTTTCCACCAACAGTCAGTAAAAACTAAAATGGCGCAATGGAGAAATAAACAATAGATACTCATTGTATAAATCACAAAAAATGAAAATTATCAAGAGGCTTTATTGCTGACATTTGTTTTTAGCAATTCTTCTTCGCAAAAATGTTAAATCTTGACCATGCTTTCAACCCAATAATGGTAGCCCAATGCTCATCTGTTGGGCCTCTACCCCACCTCATCAACCACCCCCCACCTCGCCCCAGCAAACCAACCCCCCCACACCCTCGCTATTGTAGGAGTCTTGTGTTTGCATGTTGACTGACCCTCCCTCCTGATCCAAGCCTCATGCTCCCCATGTTAATTAATTCCATGGATTTACTAGGTAACATGCAGGCTAGCAGTCACACTTTTCATTTTTGTCTGTGAGCAATGGCAGGCAAAATTGCCCAGTAACAATTAAACACGTTGATCCAATGATAGGGTTGGGTACGGCAGTCAAAAACAAACTTACTGTGTACATCCACTCGGTCTGGCCCATGGCTGCTGGCCTTTAGATGGCTGGCTGATGCTAGTCTTTCTTTCTAGCTTTTCGCTTCTTCTGTCCTCCGGCAACAGAGATTCGACAAATTGCTTGTCCGAGACAGCAAACAGGAAACACTCAACTTTCGTTTCAATAACAAAACCCCAATGAATGAACCATTCCTGTAAGTAGGATGTGGTTGAGGTGCATATTTAGCTGATCAGCTGATCAGCTACTGTGATAACTCAGCTCATCTTCCCGGTACATTTTCTTTCAAAGCCGGTTGTTCCCCCATCCCCTGCCTCATTTGGGGCTCCCCATCTTACGGCTGTGTGTTTTTTTGGGTTATGTATGTCTTCGTTTCCCATTTCTCTCCTGAAGGTGTTGCCTTATGCAGGGGTGCAATTCCATGGTCACCAGACACCTTCCAGTACGTGCAGTTGAAGGTTAAATTTATTCTCATTTGAAAGGAAGATTAAGGCTAAACTGATCTACACCAATCAGGGGAAATCTCTAAGTTGTATGAAGAGGATTTTGTACAAAGAAGATGATTATAAAGTAAGACAGCCAGGAACCAAACAACACAAAGACTAGGTTCTCCATTCTTAAGAGTCACTGATTTATGGCCATATGTCCAGTACAATGAGAGACTCTCTTAATCCCTCTGTCACAGTCTTGGACACTCTTGGTCTGTCGCTCTAGAATTGGCTTTTATAGTCACTCCAGGCGCTGCTTCACAAACCACTGACCACCTCTAGGCGCTTACCCATTGTCTCTCGAGACAAGGAGGCCAAAGAAGAAGAACACTCTTGGACAGGATTCAGGAAGAAACATTGTCTGATGGGCAAACTAACTGTTTCTCGCTCTCTCTCTCTCTCAACTCTTAGACCCCAGCTCTCTCTGTGTCATGACAATTTCTTGTTTTCACAGGAGCTATTTTAACCCACTCTGACCAGAGGGACCTGAGTGGCCAAGCAGTTAAAATCATCTCCAAAACGGTACCCACCATCTCCGCATCCCCATCCGACACCACAGGGCCCTTTACTTAGGTGGCCGAGGTGCTTGCCTGACTCTGGTGCAATCCTCAATAATACATGCAAATCAGGGTCTTATGATGCCATTAGGACCCTGATGACTTTTTTTTAAACTGCTGACTGAATGGGCACTCAGTGTGGCTGCCCTGTTCAGTGAATCCTGGCCTGCAGGAAGAACGGGATTTAATATGAGTGTTAAACTTTCTTTTGTAGGCCAGGAGGATTGGGAGGGCTCCTCTGGGCCCTTGAAGGAATGTTTGAGTTCTGCTGCCCCAGTCTCCTCTCCACCTTCCCACCCGTGAGACCCTGTCGAAACCTGACCAACCTTTGACTCATCTAAGTGCTGACAGGCAGCCTGACGTCAACCAGTTAGCACCAGATATGCAGTTAGGCAGCAGATCAGCCATGATCTCATTGAATGGTGGAACAGACTCAAGGGGCTAAAAGGACTACTGCTGTTCCCATGTTCTAGCTGGGTAGCTCCTCTTCATGTCTGTTTTGAGCAAGCAGCTTGCTAGTGGAGTGTGAATAAGGGCTGGGGGAGGTTGAGAGAACCCAAGCCCCAAATTGATGATGTCGGGATGGTTTGACACTCACCCCTGTCCATATGCCCTCCACCCGACACATGCTGGAAACCCAATCAGTTAAGATCCCCAATATTTTAACACTAGTATGATCATTGCCCCTCTGAAAATTCCTCTCTTATTCCTCCTAAACTCCAGATACACCATCCTGTATACACTTTCTCCTGCCTGCATCCTCACAGTGGTAAAATCAAGGCGTGAATTGGCCGCCCATTTTACACCTTGCCCAATTTTCTTTTCCATTACTTTCCATTAAAATCAAAGGTAAAGTGAATAAGGTGCGATGTAAAATTAGCGGCTGATTCACTATCACCCGTTCTGTACCACTGCCCAAGTGCAGTTTCACCCTCCAAAACTCATCACACCATCTCCAACTCTCATGTTTTTTCCCCATGACCTCTGAACTGCAGAACTCCTTCCTTCCTTCGGTCTACCCTTGCTCCTACCATCAACAGGCTTTTAAATCACAAACTTGACAACACCTGAATTAGTTTGCCTTCTATCCTTTAAGCTTTGGTGGGATCTGCACTCTGGTCCTTGACTCTTCACCTAAATTTTCTAACTAAAAAAGGGAAATATTCAAGAGCTGGGTTCAATTCTGCATTCAGCAAAGAGTAGAAGGATGTGGGTTTTGCATGTTGACAAAAATGGAAAATGGTCCAATGAGGCTCAAAGGAAACAGTATTTGGTTGGCAGAGCTTTGAATCACAGAAGGAGGCCATTCAGCCCGTCATGTCCCTGCAAGAGAAAAATGACAACACAGCACTCCCTGATTACTGCACTGGCATATCAGGCTCAATTTTGTGCTCAAGTCTCTAGAGTGGGACTTGAACCCACAATTATCTGACTCAGGCAACTGTGCTACCAACGAAGCCACAGTTGACACCTTTGCCCCAATGTTAAAAAAGAACTATCCATACTCATATCATGGAACCAAAACTTCTCAAGGCACTTCACACCGTGAATTACTTTCTGAGATACAATAATTTGTGAAAGGTGACAATCATTCTGCACAGGCAGCAACACACAACTCCAATGTGATGTACAAACAAGTGAGTATGTCTTGTCCACCTGAACCAGCAGCCAGGATCTCAATGTAACATCTCATTCGAAAGATGGCACCTCTGACAATACAGCCCTTTCTCACTACTGCATTGGGGTATCAGATCAGATTACAGGCAGAGAAATAAGGAGTCATTATAGGTTCACTCTCTAGACTGTGAGTTAACGTTATGCTTCATGAATCTTTTCCCGCCATCCTTTTAAGATTAAAAGCAAAATACTGCGGATGCTGGAAATCTGAAACAAAAACAAGAAATGCTGGAATCACTCAGCAGGTCTGGCAGCATCTGTGGAAAGAGAAGCAGAGTTAACGTTTCGGGTCAGTGACCCTTCTTCGGAACTGACAAATATTAGAAAAGTCACAGATTATAAACAAGTGAGGTGGGGATGGGGCAAGAGATAACAAAGGAGAAGGTGCAGATTGGACCAGGCCACATAACTGACCAAAAGGTCATGGAGAAAAGGCAAACAATATGTTAATGGTGTGTTGAAAGACAAAGCATTAGTACAGATTAGGTGTGAATACACTGAATATTGAACAGCAGCAAGTGCAAACCTGAAGAAAAACAACCTGAAAAAAAACAGTGGGTAAGCAAACTGAACAAACTAAGATGAAATGAAATAAATGCAAAAAAAGATTGTAAAAAATGTAAAAAGGAATGTAAAAAAAAAGGAAGAAAAAATAACTAAAAATGAAAGTAAAATGGGGGGCTGTCATGCTCTGAAATTATTGAACTCAATGTTCAGTCCGGCAGGCTGTAATGTGCCTAATCGGTAGATGAGATGCTGTTCCTTGAGCTTGCGTTGATGTTCACTGGAACACTGCAGCAATCCCAGGACAGAGATGTGAGCATGAGAGCAGGGGGGAGTGTTGAAATGGCAAGCAACCGGAAGCTCAGGGTCCTGCTTGCGGACTGAGCGGAGATGTTCCGCAAAGCGGTCACCCAGTCTGCGCTTGGTCTCCCCAATGTAGAGGAGACCACACTGTGAGCAGCGAATACAGTATACTACATTGAAAGGAGGACAAGTAAATCGCTGCTTCACCTGAAAGGAGTGTTTGGGGCCTGGGATAGTGAGGAGAGAGGAGGTAAATGGGCAGGTATTACACCTCCTGCGATTGTCCTTTTAAGATTGTCTACTACAGGAGCAGCTGGTATATGCAGCCATACAAGTTATCTAAGCATGGTACACAGACACAGAAGAAGGTGTCACCATTTCAAGGACACTGACCTATAAGCTTTCCTTGAGAAAACTGACACCAGGGGACTGCATGGTGTCTGTGACAGCAAACCTGACAGAAATGTCCTCCTGCCACTTGAAGGGAGTGGGGGACTGGCAGTGACTGCCAACTGTCTCTTCACCAGAACTGCAGACCAATGTCACAAGGAGTTCAATGACCTCACCAGGTCAGCCAAGGGAACACATTGGTCACTCTCCTTTTCCTTCTTTGGCCACCCTGGGCACCAGCATACCATTCACCCTTTAAAAGCAACACTTACACAATGCACTCTGGTTAAGGGGTGGCTCATGGACAGAATCTTGCACTATTGCTATCTATCTCCTCTAACAGCAATTACTTAGCTGCACCTCTTTCCCCCAGTTCAACAGGCTGATTCTCCTACATCTCTTACTCAGTTCTACCATGCCACACTCAACTGCTGCTATTACTCAATCTCATTGTAGGAAAATTCATCACACAATGGCCATAGAGGCAGACAACGAGGGACATCCCTTATTAGAACTATGGAGCCCAAGTTACCCTGAGGAAGATGGCACGTTCGGAGGCAATTGCTGGTACATCAGAGTATATGGCCAGCACCAGGTTACTGGCTGTACACCTACAATGTTGCCCCACTTCTCTGCCTCCTTAATCACAAAGGAGTGATGCTCAGCTACTCTTTGGCCCCGATAATAACTGTAAGGTGGGGAGGTTGGAGGGGGAATAGTTTTAGTAACTGGGAAATCTGGGTTTTTGGAGGACAGGCAGGAAGGCCACAGGCAGGGGCAGGACATCAGAAAGAGGGAGGGACAGATGCTGGGGGGGGTGGGGTGGAGGATTGTTGAGGGTCGATGAAAATGTCGGAAATGTCGCGAGTAGATTGGCGATCTGATTGCTGGGGGAGCATGGACGCGCTCATTTGGGGTGGTCCAATGGTGGAGGTCTGATTGTGGGCAGGGAAGCAGATTATCTTGGTGGGTCAGTGGTGCGAGGCACTTCTGCTCCTCCTGGCCTACAAGCAGTGCTGGAAAGGCACTTGCCTGATTGATCCAGTCCTCCTCACCTCACTTGAGCCAGCGGGTTTCCCAAGGCTTGGCAAGCATTGGAAGAAATACTCTTATTAAATTAGAGACATACAGCCTCATTAAAAATATTTTAGAGCTGATCCTGCTCCCCCCCCCCCCCCCCCGAGCTATTTGGTCGTCCACACGCAAACCTGGCCCTGTTAAAGCCAGAAATGGGCAGGTTAGAGGCAGGCTGGCCATTTGTCAAAAGTTTAATCCTTCCCACCCATCTTTGGGGTTATAATCCCCCCTCTTAGTTTCTACTCTCCTTTCCAACAGATCCACCATGGAAAGTTGGGGATGGGGGTAGGGGGTGGGGTTTGGAGGTGCAGTGGGTGGGGGAGGGGAAAACAGTAGGAGAAAGATAATAACTTTCTTCTTGTATACTGTGGATGATGAGGAGGATGAGAATGATGATGAAGAGAAAAAGACAGACTTGTATTTATATAGCACCTTTCACAACCTCAGGACACCCCAAACCACTTTACAGCCAAGGCAGTACTTTGTGAAGTGTAGTCTCTCTCGTAGTGTAGGAAGAGGGAGATGGAGTTGGACACAAACTCATCTATGCATTCTTCCTGCTCTATATTCCTCTGCCCTAACTCTTTCCAACTCATTTCCTACATTATTTGCTTTGCTCATTCTCATGCACTAGGTCAGATACTCTGGGGAAAAGCATATGGCACCAGTTGATTCACTGAGCAGCAAGGCACTAGAGGATTTGTTCTCTTTCTTTTTTTCTTTCTTTTTGAGGTAATTGAAGGAGTTTTCTCTCAGAGCTGTTATTTATTGGGAAAGCCAGCTACCATTTAAAACTAGATGGTCCTATCTTGTTGCTGCCTTGCTGAGTTACCAGAGGTGATGAATTCTCCTGATGAATACTGGTCTGCACTGCTGCTATTACAGATTCCCTGTGGTTGCCTGGGATGAAGCTGTACCTTAGAAGTTGAGTCCAATGGTCACCTTCACAATCACAGACTTAGCAGTGCAGGCAGTGTTGGGTTTTGTAGTATTTGGTATTAATAGTATTGTAGGGCACTCTAGAGAAAGTCTTAGACTCTGGTAAAGGTTAACTAACAACTATTTATGATTTACAGTTACTATATACACTCTCCACAAGCCACCTAAGCTAGTATCCTTCGTGCTGCTAAACATTCTTCTCCTCAACCCTATCTCATGTGACAGTTACGTCATCGCTCGTACATTAGGAGGAGTCTCTTTCACTGTCTTTGGTGCTAACCCTTTACAACCTTATACTACAGGCAGGAGGCTTTGACTGCAAGTTTTCATGCAGTAAGTGACAGAGCTGCTCTATTATGCCTTTGGTGAGGTGTATTCTTCTTATACACATCTCTGCACCAAGACTTTTATACGACCTATGCTGCCTGTATATTCAATGGAGGAGGGCAATATGTGGTGGTCTGGGTCCTCCTTAAATATTGCTTGGCTCTCCTTTGCTCCATCCTCTGCTGCTCATCCTCCTTGATAATTACAGGTAAGGGGATCCCCAGAGGGGTCCAGCTTCCTCAAAGGCCTCACTGTGGGTAACAGTTGGAGGGGAAAATCTGTCAGGCAGTGAGCAGCAAGTTCAGGTCAGCATCGGCAAACGGGAAACAAGAATGTCGTCAGCAAGTGCCTTCTACATCTCAGTCCAAGTGATCTCGAGCTGTTAGCTGGAAAATCTGTGCAGGCCCACCGCCACTTCTCGCCCCCTTCCTAAAGTTTTGTGCTGTCTTCTCCTGCAAAGGGTGAAGGAACAGAGCCAAGAGTGACTGAAATGGCATGTTTTCACCCGGTGGTTGCAGTGCATTTGGTGAGGCTGACTATCAGGGCGAGATATGACATTGTATCAGGATCAGGGGGAATGGCAGAGGTGGATGGATAGATGGTGATGTGTGGAAGTGCAGAGAGAGAGAAGGATGGGTGGGCTTGCAAGGTAAGTAGACGTGATGAGTGATGTGATGGAGTAGACTAGACAAGGCAGAGTAAGGATGTGGAGTGATGTGCACAGTAGGTGAATGTGCAGTTGTCCTTATCTTTGCTGACCTGCTTAGGTCATTAAATTCCTTCCTGCACTGCATCCACATGTGTGGCGCAATGCTCCTGCTGCTGACCGCCTCGGCCAGCTCCAGCCACGCCTTCTTTGTGGCAGCAGTAGGTTTTCTCTTCCCATTGTTGGGGAAGTGTATCTCTCCATGATAATGACTGGCCATGTTAAAATGTCCCTGACAAACGCGTTGAACCTACTTAAGGGTTTCCCATGTGATATTGGGCCCAAGCTGGCTCCAAGGTGCTTCCGAATTAATATCGGAGCTACAATTTCTGAGCACTTAAAGGTATTGAGTGAAATTTAGAGAGAACTTAAATGGAGCTCTGCATATTTTTCACTGACTGCTCGGGATTACGTTAATTACAAGGCATCTGATATCACCTGGAGCGGAGCAGAAGTCCCTCGAGGTGTACTATGCCTTCCTGAATGAGCTTTCTCCATCTAGGACACTCATGAGCCAGGGACACCCACAAGGCAATGGGGATGTTTGATATCTTCAGGGATGGGTTGAGGACATCCCTAAGGCATTTCCACTGTCCTCCTGGGAGTCTCCTGCCATGACCAAGTTCTGAATAAAACAGCTGCTTCAGGAGTCTGGTGTCAGACATGTGAATGACATGTCCCACCAACGGAGCTGCTTTTGGGTGATTAGCACCCTGATGCTGGGCAGGTTGGCTTGGGGGAGGACACTGCTGTTGGACCACCTTTCTTGCCACCCTATTTGGAGGATCTTGCGGAGGCACCTCTGGTGTTACTTCTCCAGTGCTTTGAGGTGTCTGCTGTATGTCATCTGAGTCTCCAAAGCATATAGGAGTGCAGGGATCATTGCTGCCCAGTAAACCATGTCTTAGGTTTGAGATCCTGATCCTCAAAAACTCTCTACCTCAGTCAGCTGAAGGCTGAGCTGGCACATTGGAAGAAATGATGAACCTTCTTGTCGATGTCTGCCTTCACCGAAAGGAGGCTCCCAAGATATGGAAAATGGTTCCAGGATCTTGCCATTGATCTTGATTGATGGCAGGAGATGTGTGTGGGAACTGGTTGGAAGAGACCCTTCGTTTTCTGAGTGTTTAGTGAAAGACCCATTTTCTCATATGCTTCGACGAAGGAGTTGACAATGATATGGAGCTCAGTTTCAGAATGAGTGCACACGCAAGCATCGTCTGCTTATTGAAGCTTAATGGCTAAGGTTGGAGGGACTTTGGTTTTGGATTGAAGGTGGCATAGGTTGAACAGTTGCCTGTTTGTTCTGTAGATTATCTCCACACCTGCGGATAGTTTGCTGGAGTTGAGGAAAATGGAGAAGAGGGTTGCTACAATGACACAGCCTTGTTTGACTCTGGTCTTGACTGAGATAGGGTCTGTGGTGATTCCGTTGGTGAAGATCACGGCTTGCATGGCATTGTGGGCTAGACGGAGGATGGTGACAAATTCTGAGGGCAGCCAAATTTGAAAGGATGCTCCATGAGCCTTCGTTGTTGACAGAGTTTTTGTGAGGTCTAAAAAGACCATGTATAGCGGTTGGTGTTGTACCCTGCATTTTTCTTGGATTTACCACGCAGTGAAGATCATGACTGTGGTGCTTTTTGATCGGCGAAAACCACACTGCGGCTCCAGAAGGAGATCTTCAGCCACTGGGAGGAGGTAATTGAGGAGGATCCTTGCAATGATCTTCCTTGTGGCAGACAGCAGGCAGATTCCTCTGTCGTTGACGCAATTAGTGTTGTCTCCCTTCTTGAATACAGTCAGGATCACAGCGTCCATGAAATCCCCTGGCAAGCACTCCTCATCCCAGATGAGGGATTATGGGGTTGTGCAGTCATGCCAAGAGTGTATCTCTGCCAAGCATCAGGATTTCGGCAGGGATTCTGTTTGCTGCAGAGGCCTTGTTGTTCTTCAGCTGTTGGATGGTATTTTCGACCTCACTCCAGATTGGGGTAGCACCGAGACTGAGGCAGAAGGGTGTTGAGGGATGGAGTTGAGTACATTCAAGTCCAAGACAGAGTCTCGGTTGAAGAGTTCTTCAAAATGTTCCCTCCAGTGAGCCCGCACTGCCTCCCTGTCCTTGATGAGTTCACCGCCATGCTTGGCTCTCACCAGGGTGGGCCCTTGAGTGCTTGGGCCATAAATTGCCTTGACAACGCTGAAGAAACTGTGCATGGCGTTGGTGCCCGAAAGTTACTGGATCTCTCGTGCTCTTTCTACCCACCACTTGTTTTTTATGTCCCAGGTTTTATGCTGCACTGCTGTCTTCAGGTATGTAGGATTGTTGCTTTACCTTGGATTTGTGGTGAAGTTTCCAGTCTGCAAAGGCTTTGTGCTTATGCTCGATTAGGTCCTGCCTTTCTTGGTCATTCTCGTCAAATCAGGCACGATGCTTTCTGGTGGAGAAGCCAAGGACCTCTTTGCAGGTGCTTGTTATGGTGGCCTTTAGGGTCGACCAGGCACTAATGGCACATAGCAGCTCCTGGTGGTTGGAGGTTGAGAGTTCGGTGGTAAGGCACTGACTGAGAAGGGCCACTTCAGTGGGATCTTTGAGCCCTTCAATGTTAATTTTCTTGCGGCATTGCTTTTGTTGCTTCCGCTGCTTGGGAGCGAGGCTGATGGAGACGGTAGATCAGAAGAGGCATTGGTTGGTCCAGCAGTCATCAGTACCTGACATGGTGCGGCAGGATTGTTAGAGTAATGGACTGGGTGAAGTTCCTTCTGGATAGTTTGGTTTCACAGACATGTTGTAGCTGCTCCAGTTACCATCAATTAAATGATAAGCTCACAAATTTAAATTTGAGGTTCCAAATGTCAGCACTAATTCCTTTTGATATTTTAAGCTTCATTACCTGCAGCCAGTTATGTTTGAAAGTGTAATTCTATCCAGCCTCTGCAGTTCTGAACTTGTTGCTTAAACATATATTAAACGCTTGATGTGAAGGCCAGCTGTTAGGAAAAAGAACCTAATGTCATTTGGAAATAATGTACACAAGATATGGATTTTATTGCCCCAGCTGAGCTCAGCCAGATCAGTAGAGCATGAAGGTTGGATCTCTGACCATCCTGGTCTGTGTGGTTCAGTATCAAATTGCATGATGCATCCACCCGCTGAGAAATCAGGGAAGCAAATCTCCTCTCCTAGAGGTGCTGGTTCCATGGGCAGTGGCCACCCTTTGGTATCTCTCCCAACATGGCAGCCAGTCATCTTGAAAGACGATGGTGTAAGCGGCAAAGTGGTTCAGTTACTTTGCAATTCTCGAGTGATGGTCCTTGTCACAGAGGTGCACAGGTCGCAGGATCAGATGATGCCACCCGTGTAAGTGGCCAACATTCATGTGCGAGCCCAGTCAGTGAATGTTGCCAGGCTCTTCGCCAAGTTGGTAACCAGCCCATCCCAATCCTGTCCTCATCTGAGGTTCACGCGCACACACCTGTCGGGGGAACTAGTGAATGGTGATCGGAAGTAGGGGCTGATTTTTTTACCGCAGTATCCCAGGGATACAGGGCAACATTAGTGCCCTAATCCCCAGTCTGTGCCTAAGATCAGCCAAGTCAGCACAGACCAGGGATTAAAGTGTGAGGCCTTATTCCAGTCAATGAGCAGGTTTTAGTTCACCACTCTCTAGGTAAAGTTGGCTTGGAATTTGCACCTTGGCTCCCCGTCTCTCAGTTGTTATAATGTAGAAGCTGTTCTCCAAGGTGCTGTTGGATCTGCTGCTCAGATTGTGTCCTGTTTGTTAGTCCTATGCGGTTGCTGAAACCTTGTGATCACAAGGGCCGAGTGCTACTCCTGCTTCTACTTTGTATGTTCGTATAAGTCACTGTCGCCCAATAATGATTAAACACTTTACAGTCCAGCAATGTGAAAACTGCTTCTTATGCTTGTCTCTGACAAGCACATTGTTTCAGGAGGCCCCTCAGAAACACAGCCATGCAAGGTTTTCCTTGCTAATGTTGTGATCTAAATATCCCAGTAAATGTCAGCTGCTTACTGACGCAGAATACAAGTGTTACTATGCAGGCAGTTTGATATGTGGGCATCATACACAGTATTGGACCCACAGCAAGGTGGTTGACTCTTAACTACCCTCTAAAATGGCCTAGCAAGTCACTCTGTTGTACCAAACCGTTATGACAGAGGATAATCACCACATGGACTGCAGCGGTTCAAGAAGGCAGCTCACCACCATCTTCTCAAGGGTAGGTAGGGATGGGCAGTAAATGCTGGCATTGCCAGTGATGCCACATACCCTGAGTGAATAAGAAAAAAAATCAGTAGTCTGTGTCCCCCAGACAGATGCCAGTTATAAAGCTTGAAGTCTATGATTCTGTTAACTCCCTCGGCTCATTGACCATCTTTCCTTCTCTTTATATGAGATCTGTTACATTTTCCAATTTATTCAGATCTAACCTTGTTGTTTGCATTATGTGTATTTGCAGTATTAGTGTGGAGATCAGGGGCAGGATTTTTAGCTCCATATGGGATCGAGCATGGAGGGGGCAGGTGGGAAAATTCACACTGCCGGCCGGCGTGCCAGTTTCCTGGCACCATCCCGCCTCTGGGCCATTTTCCTGGAAGCGGGATGGGGGTGGACAGCGTTACCCACCTGTAAGCAAAGGTAAGCCAATTCAGGGTACTAAAGAGCCACTTAAGGCTATGGGACCCCCAAGGCATCAAGGACTAGGCCAGCTGCCTGGAGGTGGCCTTCTGGCAGCAGATTGGCGGCCAGTGTTGCGGGCAGGCTTTGAGGACCCTGCCCGCCCCCCCCAACCCCGCCAGCCTGGCCACAGCTGTGGCCACAGGCCACCCTATTGAAGGGCTGCTGATTCCATTCTTCAGTTTAAATGTTTAAAATGTTGGAGAGAGGGCACCTCAAAATGAAGATGCCCTCCCTCTGTCTGGCCTGAAAAGGTAGCCTACTGCTTCTTCTAAGCTGGAGAGCCTCCTATTGACCCTCCAGCTTCAAGAGCCTGCCAGCCATCCTTAATTGGACGGCGAGCCTCTGGCTGCTAATTGGCCAATTCGGGGAACTTCGCTGCCAGGTGACTGTTTCCCACACAGTGCGCGGTTGTGACCCCCATTTGACCTTGATGTCGGGGTTTCACCCCAGAGGGCAACATCCTACCCCAGGTCTCAGCTCTGCAGTTCGGGACAGAATTGAGAAGCGCCCCTACCTCCATCTATGCGGCTGGATACTGAGGTTTTTTCCATTCATTTATGGGATGTGGGCATCATTGGCAAGGCCAGCGTTTATTGCCCATCCCTTGAGAAGGTGGTGTAGATCCGCTGCAGTCTGTCTGGTGAAGATACACCCACAGTGCTGTTAGGAAGGGAGTTCCAGGATTTTGACCCAGCGACGATGAAGGGAAAGCAAGTTATTTCCAAGTCAGAATGGTGTGTGACTTGGAGGTGCTGGTGTTCCCATGCACCTGCAACCCTTGTCCTTCTAGGTGGCGGAGGCCACGGTTGATGGAGCATAACCTCCAGGGTAAATTGTAGCACAGTTCCCTCTGCTGGCTAATCGGTACAACCACATCAGGAGCAGTCACACACTCGACTGTGTTTACACCTTGTATTCCTAGCCATATTTACACTGTCATTTTCCTGTCTGTATCTACATGCTTACAGTGCCCATTCTGAGTCAAGACTTTGGAAACCCTTGCCTCCATCACATTGCTGTTCCGTCTACATCTGAGAAACATTTTATCTGTTGGTTTTCTTCCTCCGTCAATTGCCATTAAGGCTCGTTGTTGGATATCTGTCATTGGCTCAGAGCCACAGTCCCACAGGCACCAGTCATTGGCTCAGAGCTACAGTTTTACGGGCACACGTCATTGGTTTATTGTTGGGGCACAATCTCACGGGTATCAGTCACCCTCCAGTTTCTTGCCCAGTAGCTCTTTATTAGAGCATGATTTGAGCCCAGCCAGTGTTGCTAGGTTATTTGACTGCAATGGAGAATTGCTGCAGAGCCCAATCCTATTTGCAGCTTGCACCTGGTGTTACTTGTTAATGATCAGGAGCTCTGGAAAATTAGCCCTTCTCAAATCACAGAGACACAGGCCAGTTGTAGGACCCTTCCACCCACCTCAGTTCTGGGCCCCGCACCTCAGGAAAGATATATTGGCCTAGGCGGGGGTGCAACGCTGATTCACCAGAATGATACCGGAACAATGAAGAGCTTAATTATGAGAACAGTTTGGATAGGTATTTCCTTGAATATAGAAGGTTAAGTGGCGATCTAATTGAAGTATTTAACATGATTAAAGGAGTCGATAGGGAAGATAGTGAGAAACTATCCCCTCCGGTGAGGGAGTGCAGAACAAGGGGTATAACCTTAAAATTAGAGCTAGGCTGTTCAGGGGTGATGTGAGGAAGCACTTCTTCACATTAGAAAGTAGTGGAAATCTGGAACTCTCTTCCTCCAAAAAGTTGTTGAGACTGGGGGTGCCTGGGGTGGGGGGGGGGGGGGTCAATAAAAAAAATTCAAAATTGAGATTTTTGTTAGGCAGGGGTATTAAGGTTATGGAACCAAGGTGAGTAAATAGAGTTAAGATACAGACCAGCCTTACTCAAATTGAAGGGTGGAACAGGCTCATGCAGCTGAATGGCCCTATTACTGTTTCTACACCAGCTGTGATTAACTAATTCAGCAATAGCAGGGATAGAACTTTAGGTCTTCCCGGTCTTCGTGGCTCAGCTACTCATTGGATTAACTTAAGGAGCCTTAGGACAAGCTATCCTTTCTGTATTCACACACTCACAGCTTTGCCAATACATAGTATTTACAAAACTGTCCCATCTTGGGTATGTCCTTCAGTTTAGGATGTCTATTGTGTGTATATGTGGGTTGGGCAGATTCTAAAGCACTGACCAATATCTTTTCTACCATTTTCGAAGCCGCTATATATAAACATGGTTACTCTGCCTAAGATTAGTTTAAGCCCAACCCACATGGACCATCTTCCCTATCTCTGTAACCTCCTCCAAACCCTACAACTCTTCGGGAATGTTGATTTCCTCTAACTCTGGCCTCTTGCGCATTCCCACTTCATTCACCCCACCATCGGTTGCAATGCTTTCAGCTGTTAAGGCCCTAAGCTCTGAAATTCCCTCCTTCTCTGCCTCTCTCTTTAAGACCCTTCTTAAAACCTACCACTTCGGTCAAGGTTTTGGTCACCTGTCCTATTATCTGCTTTGGCATGGCGTGAATGTTTCCCTGATTATGCTGCTATGAAGTGCCTTGGGATGTTTTACTATGTTAAAAAGAATGTATAAATGCAACTTCTTGTGGTTGTTGCTGTCCTTTTCTATAAATTAACAATCCAATCTGAGTTCACGCTGCAGAAAGGAAGCAAAGGAAAAGAGTAGACTCGTCGATGCTCGTCCAACGATTATTCACAGCCTAGGCTCACATGGAGTCTGAAGCCTAGGTGCACTCATGGTCAAAAACAGCCCAAAGATTGCATCAACCACTGGATCCTATCTTTAGTTTGAACTCTTTCTAACCAGCCCTTGTTCCAATTAAAGAAAAAAATGTCAATAAAGATTAAAGCTGACTGGGTGTAGCCTGAAAACTGTTTGAAATGTAGCCTCTGTGTAGGCCTTTTATAAACAATAACCATTCCTTTAATTCAGATTCCCTTCAATTGTATAGTGCTTTAACATATGAGAGGCTTAAATAGCACAGGACACAATGGTTATACATAAATATAGTTGTCGCCCTTCAAAGAGAATCAGATAGTGTTGGTCAAAAATTAAAAGCCATTTCCTGCCAAAGCCCTGTTATTCAAGAACAGTTATAATTAACCTAATAGTACTAAAGTCTGCTGATGGGATTGAGTTCCACAAGATGATGGCGTTAACGATATTTTTTGAGGGGAGTAATTTTTTGCTCAACAAGACTATCAGTGCTCGGAAATGGAACACTTCCTCAAATTTTGTGCTTGGTCCCAGTGTTCTTTAACATTGCCAATTCTGGTTGGACGTATCCTTGATGGTTTCGTCATGTGACCTCCTGCCTCCAACCGCCAGCCCCCACTCTCCCGCCATTGGTCAGCCGACACGGCCAACCATGTAGCGCGTCACCTTCCCAA
Organism: Heterodontus francisci; assembly: GCF_036365525.1. NCBI lineage: Eukaryota > Metazoa > Chordata > Chondrichthyes > Heterodontiformes > Heterodontidae > Heterodontus > Heterodontus francisci. The sequence continues at coordinate 28,232,272 of NC_090407.1, read as the reverse complement.
ACCAATTGGAAAGTGAGCAGACTCATTGTTAGCTGATTGACAGCCAAGAGTCATCCAATCAAACAACCTTTTTGCTATCTCCAATATTTTAAGAACTGATAAATAAAATTGTTCAAGTAAGTTTTTTAAAAAAATCACACAACTTCTTTTAAAGCCCCTATGATCTTTCTCCCAGCTTGCTCACAGCAGTGAGCTAGAGAATAAGCTTTAATTCCTGGAGACTCCAGGACAGTTCTGGAGGGTTGGTAACCCTAATGCTTTGAGATTAGGTGCAGCACAGGTCAAACCCAGTGTAAAACTCTGAGGCTGTCCCATCAAACAGCTAGTATGATCTCATAAATTGGTGTCACATTTGAGTTCTTTCCCCTTCTAGCCCCCAAACCTTTCTTTCCCGGTGTGATATCCCAGCAGCTGTCCTCCCATCTCTCATCTAATAATCTAGTTGCTTGGAGGTCAGCTCAGGGTGGACTCTGCTTCTGGACTCCCCATTCTCCTGTTGGAGAATCATCAAGCCATCACCTGGTGCCGCCACACATCTGAGATCAGCAACTGAATGGTAGGAGGGAAATCGAGCATGCCTTCTACCATCCTGTGGCGCCTCCTGTTTGTGCTCTGATTCATAGCGATACTCAATGAACTGCGTTACTTAATATGTACAACGAGCACTCAACTACTGTCGGCTGGTGTGTACAAATAGAAATGGAAAGTCTTCCACTTCCCAGCAATAACAAGTCACCTTACTGAGAACATAAGAACAGAAGAAACAGTATCAATGGTAGGCCATATGGCCCCTCTAGCCTGCTTCACCATTCAATAAGATCATGGCTGATCTTTGATCTCAACTCCACCTCCCTGCTCTATCCCAAAATCCCTGGATACCCTCAGTATCCAAAAATATACTCAACAGCTGAGCATCTTACAGTTCTCTGGGGTAGGAAATTTCAAAGATTCACAGCACCCTGCATGAAGAAATTTCTCCCCATCTCAGTACGAGATGGTCGATGCCTTATCCTGAGACTGTGACCCCTTGTTCTAGACTCTTCAGCCAGGGGAACCAGCCCTGGACAAAAAACTGTGAGTTAAATGAGAGTTGGTAGGTTTAAACCACAGCTAATTCAGATAATGATACAGGATTCGTTGTAATGAGATGGGATTAAAGTGTAATGAGACTGGATTAGTTGTAATGATGCAGGATTAGTTGTAATGATTCAGGATTAATTAATGACCTCACAGTAAAAGATTGTCTAGGCAAGAGTGATCATAACATGATAGAATTTTGCATTAGTTTGAGGGTGAGAAATTTGGGTCTGAAACTAATCTCTCAAAATTAAATAAAGGCAATTATAAAGGTATGAAGACAGAGTTGGCTAAAGTGGGCTGGGAAAATAGGTTAATAGGTAAGATGGTAGAAAAGCAGCAGCAGATATTTAAAGAGATTACAAAGATATATTCCATTGAGAGGGAAAGACTCGATGAGAAGGATGCACTATCTGTGGCTAACTAAGGAAGTTAAGGATGGTATCAAATTGAAAGAAAAGGTGGACAATGCTGCAAAGTTTAGTGGTAGGCCAAAAGATTGGGAACATTTTAGAAACTAGCAAAGGATGGCTAAGAAAATAATAAAGAGGGAGAAGTTAGAGTATGACAGTAAACTAGCAAGAAATATAAAAACAGACAGTAAAAGCTTCAACAAATATATAAAAAGGAAAAGAATAGCTAAAGTAAGCATTGGTCCCTTAGAGGATGAGATGTGGAAATTAATAATGGGAAACAAGGAAATGGAAGAGACTTTGAACATCTCATATGGGGCAGAATCATGGACAACTACAAAATATATAGAACAAAAACTGTGTGCAGCTCAGAGAGCAATGGAAAGGCAAATGTTATACATCTCCATTCATGATAAAATCAGTTGTAATGAAATATGCCAGAAAACCGGAGTTAAGGACATCATTCAGAAGATAAAAGAGGCCAAATGGAGATGGGCTGGAGTTGCTCGAAGAAATGATAATAGGTGGACAAAAAGACGAATGGAGTGGGAGCCAAGAACAGGAAAAAGGGGGAGACTGAGAAGAAGATGAAGAGATGGCATAATATCATAGCTAGGAACCACAGGGCGTGAACAGGAAGAGATAGAGATGAATGGAAAAGGCATGAGGAGGGCCATGTCCTACAGCCTAAATGATAATGAAGATGATGATTTTGTATTTGTCTATACAGTAGAAGACACAAAAAGCATCCCAAAAATAGCAGAAAATCAAGAGGTAAAAGGGAGGGTGGAACTTAAAAGAATCACGATCACTAGAAAAAAAGTACTAGGAAAACTAATGGGACCAAAGCATGACAAGTCCCTGGACCTAATGGCCTGCATCCTAGGGTCTTAAAAGAAGTGGCTGTAGAGATAGTGGATGCATTGGTTGTAATCTTCCAAAATTCCCTAGATTCTGGAAAGGTCCCGGTAGATTGGAAAACCGCAAATGTAACACCTCTATTCAAGAAAGGATGGAGACAGAAAGCAGGAAGCTATAGGTCAGTTAGCCTGACATCTGTCATTGGCAAAATGCTGGAATTGATTACTAAGGCATTGGTAGCAGGACATTTAAATCACAATGCAATCAGGCAGAATCAAAATGCTTTTATGAAAGGGAAATCATGTGTGACAAATTTATTAGAGTTCTTTGAGGATGTAACAAGCAGGGTGGATAAAGGGAAGCCAGTAGATGTAGTGTATTTGGATTTCAATAAGGTGCCACATAAAAGGTTACTACACAAGATAAGAGCTCATGGTGTCATAATATATTAGCATCGATAGAGCATTGGCTAATTAACATGAAACAGAGAAATGGGATAAGTGAGGCATTTTCAGGTTGGAAAACTGTATCTAGTGGAGTGCCTCAGGGATCAGTGCTGGAGTCTCAACTATTTAAGATCTATATTAATGACTTGGGATGAAGGGAACGAGTGTATTGTAGCCAAATTTGTGGACGATAGAAAGATAGGTGGGAAAGCAAGTTGTGAGGAGGACACAAAGTGTCTGCAAAGCAATAATTTGGCAGATGGAGTGGGAAAATGTGAGGTTGTCCACTTTGGCAAGAAGAATAGAAAAGCAGAGTATTATTTACATGGAGACTGCAGAATGCTTCAGTACAGAGATCTGGGCATCCTTGCACATGAATCATAAAAAGTTAGGATGCAGATACAGCAAGTAATTGGAAGACAAATGGAATGTTGGCCTTTATTGCAAGTGGGATGGAATATAACAGTAGGGAGGTTTTGCTACAACTGTACAGGGCATTGCTGAGACTGCAGCTAGGGCACTGTGTACAGTTTTGGTCTTCTTACTTAAGGAGGGACATACAAAGGAATTTAAGGATTGTATAAAATTAAAAGAAAAGGCCTATAAAGTTGTCAGAAATAGTCGAAAACCTGAGGATTGGGAGGATTTTAGAATTCAGCAAAGGAGGACAAAGAAACTGATGAAGGAAGAATAGAATATGAATGTGAGCTAGCAAAAAACATAAGAACAGACTGTAAAAGCTTCTATAGGTACATAAAAAGGAAACATTTGGCTAAGACAAATGTGGGTCCATTACAGGCAGAGTCAGGAGAATTTATAATGGGGAATAGAGAAATGGCAGAGAAGCTAAATGATTACTTTGTTTCTGTCTTCACTGAGGAAGGAACAAGAAATCTCCCAGAATTAGAGGTCCAAGGGATTAGGGAGAATGAGGAATTGAAGGAAATTAGTACGAAGGTTGTATTGGAGAAATTAATGGGGCTGAAGGTTGATAAGTCCCCAGGACCTGATATTCTACATCCCAGAGTGTTGAAAGAGGTAGCTATGGAGATAGCGGATGCATTGGTGATCATCTTCCATAATTCTGTAAATTCTGGAATGGTTCCTGCAGACAGGAAGGTAGCAAATGTCACCCCACTATTTAAGAAGGGAGGGAGAGAAAACAGGGAATTAAGGAAACCTGTTAGCCTTCCATCAGCCTTTGGGAAAATGCTACAATCTATTCTAAAGGATGTGGTAAATGGACACTTGGATAATAATAATCTGATTGGGCATAGTCAACATGGATTTATGAATGGGAAATCATGTTTGATGAACCTGTTGGAATTTTTTAAGGCTATTACTAATGGGTGGCACAGTGGCGCAGTGGTTAGCACCGCAGCCTCACAGCTCCAGCAACCCGGGTTCAATTCTGGGTACTGCCTGTGCAGAGTTTGCAAGTTCTCCCTGTGACCGTGTGGGTTTTTGATGGGTGCTCTGGTTTCCTCCCACAGCCAAAGACATGCTGGTTGATAGATAAATTGGCCATTATAAATTGCCCCTAGTATAGGTAGGGGAATTGAGGGAAGGTGGGGATGTGGTAGGAATATGGGATTAATGTAGGGTTAGCATAAATGGGTGGTTGATGGTCAGCACAGACTTGGTGGGCTGAAGGGCCTGTTTCAGTGCTGTATCTCTATAAAAAGAATTAATTAAGGGGAGTTGGTGGACGTGGTATACTTGGGTTTTCAGAAGGCTTTTGATAAAGTCCCCCACAGGAGGTTGGTTAGCAAAATTAAAGCACACAGGAGAGGAGGTAATATACTGGCATGGATTAAGGATTGGTTAACAGGCAGAAAGCAGAGAGTAGGAATAAGCGGGTCATTATCGCGTTGACAGGCTGTAACTAGTGGGGTACCGCAGGGATCAGTGCTTGGGCCGCAGCTGCTCACAATATATATCAATGATTTGGATGTCGGGACCAAATGTAATATTTCCAAGTTCGCGGAAGACACAAAACTAGGTGGGAATGTATGTTACAAGGAAGATGCAAAGGGCTTCAGGGGGATTTGGACAGACTTAGTGAATGTGGCAGATGGAATATAATGTGGAAAAATGTGAGGTTATCCACTTTGGTAGGAGGAACAGATGTGCAGAGTATTTTTTAAATGATAAGAGACTAGAAAGTGTAAATGTACAAAGGGACCCGGGTGTCCTTGTCAATAAGTCACTGACTTATTGTCAGGTGCAGGTGCAGGTGCAGCAAGAATTTAGGAAGGCTAATGGTATGTTGGCCTTTATCGCAAGAGGATTTGAGTACAGGAGTAGTGAAGTCTTGCTTCAATTGTATCGAACGTTGATTGGACCGCACCTGGAGTACTGTGTGCAGTTTTGGTCCCCTTACCTTAGGAAGGATATTATTGCCATAGAGAGAGTGCAACGAAGGTTCACAGGACTTGTTCCCGGGATGGCAGGACTGTCCTGTGAAGAGAGATTGGGGAAACTGGGCCTGTATTCTCTAGAGTTTTGAAGAATGAGAGGTGATCTCATTGAAACCTACAAAATACTTAAAGGGATAAACAGGATGGCTGCAGCTAAGATGTTTCCCCTGGTTGGGGAGTCTAGAACCAGGGGACACAATTTCAAAATAAGGGGTAAGCCACTTAGGAAAGACGGTTGTGAATCTTTGGAATTCTCTATCCCAGAGGGCTGTGGAAGCTGTCATTGAGTATGTTTAAAGTAGAGATTGACAAATTTCTAAATGCCTATGACATAAAGGGATATGAGAATAGTGTGGGAAAAAGGTATTGAAGTGCATGATCAGCCATGGTCTTATTGAATGGCAGGGCAGGCTCGATGGGCTGAATGGCCAACTCCTGTTCCTATATTCCTATACTTGCATTGGAAGCAGCTCAGAGAAGGTTCACTAGGCTGAATCCTGGGATGAAAGGGTTGTCTTATGAGGAAAGGTTGAGCAGTTTGGGCCTATACTCATTAGAATTCAGAAGAATGAGAGGTGATCTTATTGAAACATATAAGATTTTGAGGGGCTTGACAAGGTAGATGCTGAGAGGATGTTTCCCCTCATGAGGGAAGCTAGAACTAGGGGGCACAGTTTCAAAATAAGAGGTTTCCCATTTAAACTAGAGATGAAGAGGAATTCTCTTCCCCAGAGAGTAGTGGAGGCTGGGTCATTGAATACATTCAAGGCTGAGTTAGTCAGATTTTTGATCTACAAGGGAGTCGAGGGTTATGGGGGGCAGACGGGAAAGTGGAATTAAGGCCACAATCAGATCAGCCATGATCTTACTGAATGGCAGAGCAGGCTCAAGGGGTCAAATGGCCTAATCCTGCTCCAAAAGTCCGAGTGTATCAGGCCTGTGTCCTCAGTACCTTGCTCTACGGCAGCGAGGCCTGGACAACGTATGCCAGCCAAGAGCGACGTCTCAATTCATTCCATCTTCGCTGCCTTCGGAGAATACTTGGCATCAGGTGGCAGGACTATATCTCCAACACAGAAGTCCTTGAAGCGGCCAACATCCCCAGCTTATACACACTACTGAGTCAGCGGCGCTTGAGATGGCTTGGCCATGTGAGCCGCATGGAAGATGGCAGGATCCCCAAAGACACATTGTACAGCGAGCTCGCCACTGGTATCAGACCCACCGGCCGTCCATGTCTCCGTTATAAAGACGTCTGCAAACGCGACATGAAATCGTGTGACATTGATCACAAGTCGTGGGAGTCAGTTGCCAGCATTCGCCAGAGCTGGCGGGCAGCCATAAAGACAGGGCTAAATTGTGGCGAGTCGAAGAGACTTAGTAGTTGGCAGGAAAAAAGACAGAGGCGCAAGGGGAGAGCCAACTGTGCAACAGCCCCAACAAACAAATTTCTCTGCAGCACCTGTGGAAGAGCCTGTCACTCCAGAATTGGCCTTTATAGCCACTCCAGGCGCTGCTTCACAAACCACTGACCACCTCCAGGCGCGTATCCATTGTCTCTCGAGATAAGGAGGCCCAAAAGAGATTTCTTATGATAGTGGACTTATATTGACTGCTACAACGGCAAAGAATAAATATTTGCTCCCCGTAACTTCTGCCAAGCCCTAATAAGGAACTGGAATAGATGTAATGACATGATCAAACTGCATGCACTTGAAACACCGCAGGCTGGATTTTAAGAAAGCCTATACATTGTGATCTGTGACGGGGGGAGGGGGGAGCCTGAAGATAGCTCTGGAAGAGGCCCGCCACGGACCTTGACGCGTGGAGGGCCCGGCTCAATCCTCCCGGCGACAGGGAGGCTCCGTGGTGGACCCCCCACCCGCTGTGCTCGGCGACGGACCCAGATTTGAATATTTAAATTGCCACTTACCATGCATTAATATTAGTGCCGCTGTGATTCAGCCAGCAGGTCACGATCTTCATCTGGACATGCAACACTCATGTGCCTTCAATTTCATGTTCGGGAAAAGCCAGTGGCACTGAGGGGCCAGTCCTCAGAGCCTTTGAAGGTGGGTGGGTGGCTGCAATGAAAGGGGTTTCAACTTAGCATTCATAAAGGTAGGAAGCCCGTAAGGGGGACACTGCACCCGTTAACATTGCGGTGGGTGGTGAAGGGGGCTGACTCTGCATTCGGCCAGTGATGTTTGGCGGAGGGGGAACCAAGAGACCGGAGCAGCCCATGTGGAAGCTCATGGACATGAGCAGCAACAGGCACCAAGGCGTATTCAAGGCCAGAGAAGACAGAGGGTCTACGGCCCTGCATGACATACCTGCAGATGTCGGAGCACCAGTGTCAGAGGCGACTGCGGATGTCCAGTGAGGTGGTGACACATCTCTGTGCACTGCTGAATGAAGACCTGCAGCCAATGGGCTTTAGTGGACCTCCTATGCCTGTGGCCCTCAAAGTGATTGCAGCTCTTAATTTCTACGCCTCTGCATCATTCCACGGACCCACTGGTGACCTGTGTGGGGTTTCACAGTCAACTGTATCAGGGAGGTCATTGATGCCTTGTACAGGAGGGCTGGTGACTATGTTCGCTTCGGGACAGACCCCGAGAGTCAGAACCAGAGGGCCCTTGGATTTGGGGCCATCGCAGGATTCCCACAGGTGCAAGGGGTCATCGACTGCATGCATGTGGCCATCAAGGCTCCTGCCAGACAGACAGCCGCATACTGCAATAGAAAGGGCTTCTACTCACTCAACCTGCAGCTAGTCTGTGACTGCAGGAATCGCTTCATGCAAATGGGTGCCCGCTTTCCTGGCAGCTGCCATGACTCATTCATCCTGTGCCATTCTCAGGTGCCACTGCTCAACACTGCACCAGCTCAGATCCAGGGGGAATTCTTGCGGACAAGGGCTACCCCTTGCAGACATGGCTCCTGACGCTGGTAAGAAATCCCAGCAGTGATACACAGGAGAGATACAATGCCAGCCACGGCTCGGCACAAGCTACCGTCGAGCAGGCCATCGGCACGCTGAAGATGCACTTCTGCTGCTTAGATAGATCAGGTGTGGCCCTGCAATCTGAACCAGAAAGGGTTGTGCGTATCTTTGCTATATGCTGTGCTCTGCACAACTTTGCAATACAAAGGTGCAGGCCTTGCAGGATGATGAGAGATGGGAGCAGGAGACATCCTCAGACGATGAGGACACAGAAGGGTTGCAGCAGCATACGTGCATGGGAGGGCGGAGAGCATCAGGCATCACAGACAGGACGAACAGCGAGCAAGGGATGCATGACAATGCCTTATTGCTGAGCGCTTCCACAATCCCAAAAGTGTACCATAGGCTCCCCATGTCACACATCAGCATGCTTCATCTGGTAGGCAGTCTTCTGCATCTGTGACATCTGTGTCTCCACCATTACTGGCAGCAGATGACTGAGCCATTGCCCATGTGACTGCATCCATGCAGTGCCACATCGTGCATACTGGCATGGTGATGATGTTGTTCCATACATTGGCAGTTCTGTCAGATCAATGATGTAATGGGAGGACACATAATCAGCACATGCCGGCATGCATCATTCACACAATAAAAAGGAGACACCTGTTAGAGAAACACATTTAATGAGAAGTAAACAATACATAGGCGTGTCACCTGTGAAAACCCAAATGTGTTATGGTGTCTTTTTGAAACGTTTGTGGGTGCTCCTTTGCGGTGCTACTTCTGCGCTAGCAGCTTTACTGGAGCCAGGCTGTTGATCAGGACGTCCTATGGCTTTGGATGACTTGGGTGGTCGTCCTCTGGGCACATGAGGCCTGGAGGCCCCCGGATAGGGCCTCCTGCATCAATGCAGGGCTGATCTCAGATGTCCTGGCTGCTAGAGCTGGACTCACCGGCGGAAGTGCTGAGGAGTCATCCTGAGAGGAGACCCCAGGTATGGAGCGCTGGCTCGCCGCCTCCCTCTCAAGTCTCATCGGAACCTCCCTGTTCCCCTGAGAACGATCAGTAGCAGAGAGACTCTCCAGGTCCCTCTCTTGTCCAAGTCACTGCTGTGTCCAGCTCATGGCTGAAATGAGGGTTTGCAGGTTAACACGCATCTGTAGAACGTGGCTCTCTATGAGGGTTACCATCCTCTCCAGGAAGGAAGCCAGGAGTGCATACTCATATGCCTGGGACATGGCAGCTGTCATGGCTTGGATGGACTCCCCCATTGACCGCTTAAGACTGTGCATGGCGTGTGGTATCCCCGCCAAATGTTTTGTTACCTCTCCCTGCAACCCCAGCGTGCCCTGTGCTGTCAACACCAGAGGATCATCATTAGCCTGGGGCTCAGCATGGGCCTGGCCAGCCACAGTCCTCTGACTCAGAGGTGTTGCCTTTCTCTGCCTCAGCCAGCTGTTTGGGTGCCTGTGTGATGCTGTCACCAGCTTGTGACCCAGACCCTAAAGCCGAATGGATTCCCACCGAGGTGAGTGTCTCTGCATCGGTGGATGGTGCACGAGCGTCATGGGATGCTGCCTCCTCTGAGGCTGTCTCTCCCTCAGAGATGCTGGAAGTCTCCAGAGCCTCCAATGCTGACCCTGAGGGTCACCCTGCAAGAGACAATGTGAAGAGCACAGTTTTAGGTTTAATGGTGTAAATGGCATGAATATGACAGCATTGTGTCCAAAAATGAAATGTTTTAGTTAATCATTGCATTTGTCAAAGAGCTGTATGTTCACCTGGGACCCCAAGCTTCACGTCTGAAATGGCACGTCCTCCCTGGCTACCATCTAGCTCGAGGGCCTCCTCCTCAGCCTGTGATAGTGGTCTGATGTCTGGCACCTCTCCACCGGTCCTGGAGGACTCCTGCACATGGTGGGCCTCTTCGCCTGGGAAGAGCAAGGATGCAGATATTGAACACGGACAAACAACAACTTGATGCATGAGAGAACAGGGACGCTAAAACTAAAGGTGGGGGAAGCTCGGTCTGTAATATGGACTCCGCCTGTCATGTAGGTGCCATGCTCTGAGGTGCAAACAAGGGTGAGCTCTTTCACACATGTGACATCGATCCTCCCCGCCCGACCTCCCTATCTTTAACATGGCAAAGGCACCAAGTGTCACTCTGTGTGGGGACACCCAGGTCAAACGGAGCCGTAGAACTAACTGCCACTTACTTTTGCCAAGCGCATGAGATCGTTCAGCCTCTTGCGGCAGTGGACCCAGTCCCGGCGGATGACCCCATGGCAGCTTGCCTCCTCTGCAATCTCTGTCCAGGCTTGCTTGGTCAGGCCAGAGGGCCTCTTCTTACCAGTGCTGGGGAAAAGGACCTCCCGCCTTGCCCATGCAGTCTGGGGGAGAGTGAGCAAGGATGCATCGCTGAACCATGGGGCCACTTTTCCTCGCACCTCAGCCATCTCCAGTGCCATTGCAGGAGGAATTGTTTGGCAGCTGGACCTCTTCATACCTCACTGCTGACTGGTCAGCTCCAGCAGGTTTAAAAGTGAAAGAGGTTGCATGCAGGACTGGTGGTCATTTAAATATGGCGGCAGCACTTGCTGATGCCGTTCATGGCGTCGAACAGCTCGCCCCCTCCACATCATTGTGGGGGGGGGGGGAGGGGAGGTGGTGACGGCCCGACCCGGGCATACTAATGCGCCGCCACGCACAAGATGGTGGCGGCTCCATAGTGTGCGGCCGCACGGGCGGGCTGCCATTCTTTTTCACCCACCACCATGATCGGCGGTGGGCTCATAAAATCCAGCCCTGTATGTCTGGACAAGATTTAGCATTGTGGAATAAATGAATCAAGAACTCGTGCTTATGTCTAGGGTTTTAACAGAATGTCTCATTCAGTTACACAAGCAAAATACGGCGGATGCTGGAATTCTGAAATAAAAACAGAAAGTGCTGGAAATACTCAGCAAGTCTGGCAGCGTCTGTGGAGAGAGAAGCTGAGTTAACGTTTCAGGTCTGTGACCTGAGTTTAATATACTATCCTGCTGGAAGGAAGAGCAATGAGGCCTAGTTTTATAGTGTCCCATCAGTCCTGCAATAGTACAGACTTGGGACTGTGTGAACAATGGTATTGACACCAGTTGAAAACATTTCAAAGATTTAACCCTATAATTTATCCTTTACTTTGAATATCTCCCACTAGATGCTCCCCAATAACCAAGAATGGTGATGGCAGCAAACAAGTGCAGTTCTTCAAGATTTCCAGCAGAGGGTGGTGGCGGACAGCTGCTGTTCACCAAGAGTTGGGGCGAGTTTTCAGACTCCTGTTTAGAATTGGAATTAGAATTAGAATTAGAACATTACAGCGCAGTACAGGCCCTTCGGCCCTCGATGTTGCGCCGACCTGTGAAACCATCTGACACAGTGGCGCAGTGGTTAGCACCGCAGCCTCACAGCTCCAGGGACCCGGGTTCAATTCTGGGTACTGCCTGTGCGGAGTTTGCAAGTTCTCCCTGTGTCTGCGTGGGTTTCCTCCGGGTGCTCCGGTTTCCTCCCACATGCCAAAGACTTGCAGGTTGATAGGTTAATTGGCCATTATAAATTGCCCCTAGTATAGGTAGGTGGTCGGGAAATATATAGGGACAGGTGGGGATGTGGTAGGAATATGGGATTAGTGTAGGATTAGTAGAAATGGGTGGTTGATGGTCGGCACAGACTCGGTGGGCCGAAGGGCCTGTTTCAGTGCTGTATCTCTAAACTCTAAACTACACTATTCCATTTTCATCCATATGTCTATCCAATGACCACTTAAATGCCCTTAAAGTTGGCGAATCTACTACTGCTGCAGGCAGGGCGTTCCACGCCCTTACTACTCTCTGAGTAAAGAAACTACCTCTCACATCTGTCCTATATCTATCACCCCTCAACTTGAAGCTATGTCCCCTCGTGTTTGCCATCACCATCCGAGGAAAAAGACTCTCACTATCCACCCTATCTAACCCTCTGATTATCTTATATGTCTCTATTAAGTCACCTCTCCTCCTCCTTCTCTCCAACGAAAACAGCCTCAAGTCCCTCAGCCTTTCCTCGTAAGACCTTCCCTCCATACCAGGCAACATCCTAGTAAATCTCCTCTGCACCCTTTCCATAGCTTCCACATCCTTCCTATAATGCGGTGACCAGAACTGCACGCAATACTCCAGGTGCGGTCTCACCAGAGTTTTGTACAGCTGCAGCATGACCTCGTGGCTCCGAAACTCGATCCCCCTACTAATAAAAGCTAACACACCATATGCCTTCTTACATCCTTGGTTCAATTTTCTACAGATATTTGATGACATTGATGCCCTCGGGATGTAAGTAAAAGTGAGATGGTGTAGTGTGTGCGAGTCTTGACACGTCACAACATGAAGAGGTGGCACACTGGTTCGCATCTGCATTCTCCACCTTTGTATTGGAGAAGCTGAACGGAATCTCAGTTCCTTCTCCGTAAGGGATGGGGGAGAAAAGTAAACCAGATCGATTGCCATTACCAGAACCACAGTTGTGTATCTCCTCACAGACAGTTCAAGTCTGTCACCCATTTGACCTGCTGACCAAAGTTGGCATTTGCCTGAGAAGTGTCGGTCAGGCTACTTCTCTTCACACATTGCCTGCGTTCCTCTAGCTTGTACAGTTCTACAGGCATTGGCTACCCAAGTGTCTATACATCATCTAGACAGCAAGTAACAAGACACCATTGAAGACGGGGGGAATATCTGCAATCTGGTCAAGGGAAAGTGATCAGGAGACCAAAACACAGATGTTTTACCCTTCCTTTGTACATTCTACCTGCTGCCCTTGGCTTAAATCAGCAGACTCAGTATAGACTGTGGATTGAACACGTGATTGTCCTGCTCTAGATGGATTTGCTGTTTCCTGGAGAATCTCACGGGCCATCAGGAGGAAGGAAGTACCTTCAAAAGAAAGAAGGTTCAGTATCCTCCCAAAATAAAAACTACATTTCTCCAGGGATACCCACACTCGGTATCTCACGGTCTAAGGTTGGCCCAGGAGGTTGGAAAATGCAACAATCCCCAGCAACCAGTGCCAGTGAGATGTTATGTCCTGTCTGGGAACTCGATGCCTAACCCTATGTTCGAAGTGCTTGTGATCACTGGGTATTGTGATAATTGGAAGGGAATGGGTAAAGCCGGTGAGATTTGGTGATCTCATTGGTGAGGCAAGAACCTGCTTTTGGCAAATTTGCTCTCAGTGGCAGGTTCAATTGCTTAGATGGATCAGTGTGTGAGTGCAGTGACAGTAGCAGTATTGCAATTGTCCTCAGTGCCCCGGAGATATTGAGCAGCTTTTCATGTGCAAGACTCGAGTATTCCAATGCTTTCCTGGCTGACCTTCCACTGTACACTCTCTGTAAACTTCAACTCACCCAAAACTCTGCTGCATGTATCCGAACTCGCACCAAGTCCTGTTGACCCATCACCCCTGTGCTCACTGACCTACATTGGCTCCCAGTCCAACAACAGCTTGATTTAAAATTCTCATCCTTGTTTTCAAATCCCTCCTTGGCCTCACCTCTCCCTGTCTCTGAAACTTTCAGCCCTACAACCCTCTGAGATATCTGCGCTCCTTCAATTCGGGCCTCTTGCGCATCCCCGATTTTCATCGCTCCATCATTGGCGGCCGTGCCCTCGGCTGCCAAGACCCGAAGCTCTGGAATTCCCTCCCTCGACCTCTCTGCCATTACCTCTTTCCCTTCCTTTAAGATGCTCCTTGACCAAGTTTTTGATCATCTGTCCTAATGTCACCTTACGTGGCTTGGTGTCAAATTTTGTTTCGTAATGCTCCTGTGAAGCATCTTGGGATGTTTTACTAAGTTAAAGGGGCGAGATAAATGCAGGTTGTTATCTAGACAGTGAGTATCTGCAGGCTATTTAACTATGGGGAGATGTCACAGCTGAGCCTAATGTGCACAGAATCATCAATGTTCCACATGGAGTCTGCTGACAATATTCTGTCCTCTCCCTGCAGTGCTGCTGCTCCTCTTTTGACTGCTGCCTGGATCCTTTACTTCTCTGCTCCCTTGGTCAATACTAACACAAAGATAAAAAACACAATATGGTGGCAGCGGTGGAGATTTTTCGATTCTGAGCTCTACCATCTCCAACGAGGTTCAAGTTCACAGACTTTGGAAGATCCTCGAGGACAAAGAGGAATCTGACTTTCGACTGCATAGTTTGCTACACAGCCTGTGTAGGCAGCTCTGCATTTGTGTAGGGTAAGATTGTCTGCACTCTCTCTGTGAGATCGGACCCTCACAGAATCAAGCAAAGGGCTCAGTTCTGAAAGGGAGTCGAGTCCCCGGGGCATTTCAGGGTCAATCTGGACCCACAGAGGGAATGTGTAAGTTATTACGGACCCTCGCACATCGCGTTAAGGGGCATTGTGCCAAATCAGTACTTGGGCACAGACGCCGGGTAGCCGGGTCAATAGTGGGCTTGTAAAAGCCAAAGTCAGGTGACCACATGGATCAGGCAAGCTATATATAAAAAAATTCAGCTCCATTACAGTTTCGTCATCAATCAGGCGAGCTATTTAAAAAGAAAAAAAACTTTTTATGCCATTGTTGACCATTACACCATCCATCAAGTGAGCTATATACATAAAAGAGAGAAAAAAGCATTCTTGGCACCATCATTGTCTGTTTCATCGTCGATCAACTAAGCTAAAAGAAGAATTTTTTTTCCCTGTGCTGAGACAGGAGACAGCGGAGCCTTTTCACGCCAAAATTACCCTTCGTGGGCGGGGCTTAAAGAAAGCATGCAAACCCAGAGTTGGCACCATGCTTGCAAAGCCTCTCTCCACTGCTCCACTAGGTTGTGGTAGCCTCTGGTACTGCAGGCAGTGATTTTGTTTTCAAAACAGCCAGAAAGTTTTTTTAGCTGCTGCAGTCATTTTTTTCCCAAATCAGCAAGGCAGTTTTTTTTTTTGACTACAAGGAAAGCTTGTACTGCCAATTAAAGGGCAAGGATGTTTTCCAAGTTTCCATCCATCAACTGGAAAGCGGCTGACTTTTTCTTAGAGTTTAAGTGTTTAAACTGCGAGTCCAGTTGTGCCTCCTCGACTTGGCAGTCTCTGAGCCTGAAAAGCAAGCCGTGAAAGTCCGTATCGCTATAGGCAACGAAGGTTTGCACCAATAGAATACATCAGGGCTCACAGAGGAAGATCAGAAAGATCCCGCTAAGATTTGATCTACACTTGAAGTTCAACTGCAGATCAAGATCAATTTCTGTGTTCACCACCTTGAGTTCATGTCATTCTATTAACAGCCACAAGAGTCAATTGATCGTTTCGTGAACAGGTGTCATGATCAGGGACGTGACTGCAACTTTTCAGAAGCTGAACTCGTAGAGCAAATCACAGAATTAGTCATTGCGTCAACACCGATCGAGGCATATCAGAAAGACCGCTTGGAAAAACCTAAAGGTTACACCGTCGATTCAATTGTCAAGGACAGACACAAATACGAAGCGATCATTGAAAGACAGCGAAGTTTACAATCTTTGTGTTCTACCCCAATGATTGGTACCCTAGCTAAATCCGGAAGATCATGTGAGAGATACAGACTCCAACATACGCCAAGGAGCTGTCCGGCATTCTATGATGTGTGCAAAACATGTGGCGCAACAGGGCACTGGAAGTGGCAGTGCAAGAGAGCCAAGCCTGATGGGAGGAGCAAGGTTTGTGACAAGAGTCAAACGGTCAACAAAAAAGGTTCAACATGCTTGCAAGCACAGGGACCGTTATGGATACAGCAAACAACAGATACATGTGGTAGCCAATGGAAGTGACCAGAGTGACGATGATACCACTGATTAAGGTTCCAAGGGATGTGAGGAACAAACTTTTCACACAGTGAATGTCACTGGATGCATTGATGCCATCACACTATTGGAAGCATTTGCATCCATACAGATCATTTACTATCAGCAAAAGTTTATATAGGGGCAAGTGCGAACATACTCCCTCTGTGGATCCTCAAAAACACGTACCAACCCAAAGACGTGGAAAGCCATGATGACATCCACAAGCGCTCAGCTTACAGCTTCTAATGGGTCAGCAATTCCATGTTTGGGTTCCATAAGGATAGATTGTCAGTACAACCAATCGGCATGGGCATCCCAACTCTTTTATATTGTTCAGACTACCGGACCAGCAATTACAGGTCTACAGCTGTGTAGGGACCTAACCCTTGTTGCAATACGTGGATCAACCATCAAGACAAAAGCAGATCAAATGTGAACAACAAGCCAATCAGTTCCAACGGTGATCTCACCTCACCATACCCTGACTGCTCCGACAAAATTGGCAGCTTCAAAGGGGATGTCACATTGCAACACCATCAATTGATCCACCCCTGCAAATGCAGCATGCATATACAGAGTAAACTCAAGATTGAGCTTGACAAAATGGAAGCAGGCAGGATCATTAGAAAAGTGGAGGAGCACACTGATTGGTGTAGCTCCATTATCCCGTGTGATCAAGAAAGATGGCACCATTTCTGTCTGTTTGGATCCTCGTCGATTGGGCGAGGCACTCAAACGCTGCCCTCAGAAGATTCCCATACTGGAAGAACCAAACCCAAAGTTCGCATGTACGCAGTTCTTTTCCAAACTGGAAGCGAAAAATGAGTATTGGTCGGTCCACCTGGCAAAGCACTCCCAAGAATTGACAACATTCCGAACTCCATTTGGTCATTAATGCTTTCAGTGACTTCCTTTTGGCCTCTCCGTAAACCAGGAATTTTTTCAGCAGAAAATTGATCATATTACCAGTCAAGTACCAGAATATATCTGCATTGCTGATGATATAGCTGTTGTGGGAGGACCAAACAAGAGCACGACCACAATTTACACTCTTCCCCTGCAGTCGGTGAGGAGCAAAGGCCTTGTATTTAACAGCCAAAAGTGTGAGATCAATGCATGTCACATTCATTTCCTTTGCTTGGTTTATTCCAGCCAAGCTAGAAGATATTCATGCCAGGTCCTTACCTCAGGACAAGGAGGGCCTTCAAAGATGTTTGAGTCTTTTCAACTTCCGATCGCCGTACATCCCTAACTTTGTGCAACAAGCTTCATTGCTTAGAGATTTGCGAAAGATATTCCCTTCCTTTCTCTTCCACCGGCTGAAGAGTTCATTGTCTGAAGGGATGTCAGTTCTCCAATTTTATAACCTTGTTGAGGTGACCACTCTGGAAGTTGATGCTTCCCAGAAAGGCCACAGGGCATGCATTTTGCAGAAGGGGCGACCGATAGCTTTCGGCTCCAAAGCGTTATCACCAGCTCAAGTCAATTAGTCTAACATTGAAAGAGAAATGTTAGTTTCAGTCTCTGGCATTATGCACTTCCATACTTACCTATTTGGGAAGAGATTTGTGGTAGAGACACACCACAAGCCACTCGAAATGATCTGGAAGTAGCCCTTAATGAGCACACCGCCAAGACTGCAAAGACCTCTTGTCAAGATATAGCTTTATGACTGCAAGGTGAAGTACAAACCAGGCCGACTCATGGCTACTTCTGAAACACTCAGCAGGCTATCCAACCCAGCAAAGGCCGTGGATCTATCAATCGACCTACAAGTTGACTCGATCCATATTGAGTTTGTTCTGCATATCGACTTGGTATATTTTGGACAGCAGAAATGTGCTCAGTTGCGTGCCAAAACAGCAACAGATCCTACCTTTCAAGAGCTGTGGGTAACCTCCTACTGATTACCATCGACCGCCCTCCCTCAGCTGATGACTCAGTACTCCTCCATGTTGAACACCACTTGGAGGAAGCACTGAGGGTGGCAAGGGCGCAGAATGTACTCTGGGTGGGGGGACTTCAATATCCATTACCAAGAGTGGCTCGGTAGCACCACTACTGACCGAGCTGGCTGAGTCCAAAAGGACATAGCTGCTAGACTGGGTCTGCAGCAGGTGGTGGGAACAACAAGCGGGAAAAACATACTTGACCTCGTCCTCACCGATCTGCCTGCCGCAGATGCATCTGTCCATGACAGTATTGGTAGGAGTGACCACCGCACAGTCCTTGTGGAGACGAAGTCCTGCCTTCACATTGAGGATACAGTCCATCGTGTTGTGTGGCACTATCACCCTGCTAAATGGGATAGATTTCAAACAGATCTAGCAATGCAAAACTGGGCATCTATGAGGCGCTGTGGGCCATCAGCAATAGCAGAACTGTACTCAACCACAATCTATAACCTCATGGCCTGGCATATCCTCCACTCTACCATTACCATCAAGGAGACCAACCCTGGTTCAATGAAGAGTGCAGGAGGGCATGCCAGTAGCAGCACCAGGCAGACCGAAAAATGAGGTGGCAACCTGGTGAAGCTACAATACAGGACTAATTGCGTGCCAAACTGCATAAGCAGCATGCAATAGACAGAGCTAAGCGATCCCATGACCAATGGATCAGGTCTAAGCTCTACAGTTCTGCCACATCCAGCCGTGAATGGTGGTGGACAATTGAACAACTAACTGGAGGAGGTGGCTCCGCAAATATCCCCATCCTCAATGATGGGGAGCCCAGCACGTCAGTGCGAAAGATAAGGCTGAAGCATTTGCAACAATCTTCAGCCAGAAGTGTCAAGTTGATGATCCATCTCGGCTTCCTCCTGAAGTCCCCAGCTTGACAGATGCCAGACTTCAGCCAATTCGATTCACCCCGCGTGATATCAAGAAACGACTGAAGGCACTGGATACTGCAAAAGCTATAGGCCCTGACAATATTCCAGCAATAGTACTGAAGAACTGTGCTCAAGAACTTGTCACGCCCCTAGCCAAGCTGTACCAGTACAGCTACAACACTGCCATCTACCCTGCAATGTGGAAAATTGCCCAGGTATGTCCTGTACACAAAAAGCAGGACAAGTCCAACCTGGCCAATTACCGCCCCATCAGTTTACTCTCAATCATCAGTAAAGTGATGGAAGGTATCATCAACAGTGCCATCAAGCAGCACTTGCTTAGCAATAACCTTCTCAGTGACGCTCAGTTTGGGTTCCGCAGGGCCACTCAGCTCCTGACCTCATCACAACCTTTGGTTCAAACATGGAACAAAGAGCTGAACTCAAGAGGTAAGGTGAGAGTGACTGCCCTTGACATCAAGGATGCATTTGACCTAGTATGGCATCTAGGAGCCCAAGCAAAACTGGAGTCAATGGGAAACAAAAAGCAGTTGAGGCCAAAACATTGTATGTTTTCAAGAAGGAGTTAGATATAGCTCTTGAGTCTAAAGGGATCAAAGGGTATGGGGCGAAAGCAGGAACAGGTTACTAAGTTGGATGATCAGCTATGATCATAATGAATGGCGGAGCAGGCATGGAAGGGCTGCATGGCCTACTCCTGTTCCCATTTTCTATGTTTCTATGTTTTTCTATGTTAAAACTATCCGCCGGTTGGAGTCATACCTAACGCAAAGGAAGATGGTTGTGGTTGTTGGAGGTCAATCATCTGAGCTCCAGGACATCACTGCAGGAGTTCCTTGGGGTAGTGTCCTAGGCCCAACCATCTTCTGACCAATCATAAGGTCAGAAGTGAGGATGTTCGCTGATGATTGCACAATGTTCAGCACCATTCGCAAACCCTCAGATACTGAAGCTGTCCATGTAGAAATGCAACAAGACCTGGACAATATCCAGTCTTGGGCTGATAAGTGACAAGTAACATTCGCACCACACAAGTGCCAGGCAATGACCATCTCCAACAAGAGAGAATCTAACCATCTCCCCTTGACATTCAATGGCATTACCATCACTGAAACCCCCACTATCAACATCCTAGGGCTACCATTGACCAGAAACTGAACTGGAGTAGCCATATAAATACCATGGCTACAAGAGCAGGTCAGAGGCTAGGAATCCTGTGGTGAGTAACTCATGTCCTGACTCCCCAAAGCCTGTCCACCATCTACAAGGCACAAGTCAGGAGTGTGATGGAATATTCTCCACTTGCCTGGATGGGTGCAGCTCCGACAACACTCGAGAAGCTCGACACCATCCAGCACAAAGCAGCCCACTTGATTGGCACCCCACCCACAAACGTTCACTCCCTCCACCATAGAAGCACAGTGGCAGCAGTGTGTACCATCTACAAGATGCACTGCAGCAACGCACCAAGGATCCTTTGACAGCACCTTCCAAACCCGCGACCTCTACCAATTAGAAGGACAAGGGCAGCAAATGCATGGGAACACCACCACCGACAAGTTTCCCTTCAAGTCACACACCATCCTGACTTGGAACTACATCACTGTTCCTTCACTGTCGCTGGGTCAAAATCCTGGAACTCCCTTCCTAACAGCACTGTGGGTATACCTACCCCACATGGACTGCAGTGGTTCAAGAAGGCAGCTCACCACCACCTTCTCAAGGGCAATTAGGGATGGGCAATAAATGCTGGCCTAGCCAGCGATGCCCACATCCCATGAATGAACAAAAACAAAATTGTCGAAGAGTGACCAAACTCCATCCATGACGTGAACGAGAAAGCAGACCATTCTGGGCTTACAGGGATGAGATGGGGATTTCCCGAGGAGTCATTTTCAAAGGAAAACAGGTTCTCATCCCAAAATCATGGTGAGTTGACATATTGCAGCAATTGCACCAACCACACATGGGAATTGACAGGACCAGAAGACTAGCCAAGGAGACAGATTATTGGCCTGGAATTAATGATGACATCAAATCCATTGTCAAGGAATGTCAGGCATGTCAATTCAACATGCCTAGTTGGTGTAGGGAACCACTTCTACCCCATAAAGTTCCTACATATCCATGAACCAAGTTAGCCTCTGACCTCTTCCCCGTTCATGGTGCTGATAATTTTTCCAAATTCCCAATTATCTGCCAATTGCATCGCAAGTCTAGTTCTACTGTGGCACAGACATTAAATGCTATCTTCAGTCTGTTTTGTGCACCCAAAGAGATAATCTCCGACAATGGTCCTCAATATACTGGAAAGCCATTCTGTCATATAAGTCAGTAAGGGGGCATAGACCCCACTACATCCTCACCTTACTACCCGAGATCCAATGGCCTAGCAGAACACATGATCCGCACAGTAAAATCTCTCATTTTCAAGTACAGGCAGACCAATCAGGATTTCTATATTGCTATGCTGTATCTTAGAGCTACTCCTCTAAGTTCTACCATTCCATCTCTGGCAGGACTGATGTTCAGAAGACAGGTACGCACAGATCTACCTGGCTATCATCATTCTCCCTATCCAGACGTACAAGATGCACTTTTGAACAAACAGCAGACGATGAAAGGTGAACATGAGAGACATGCAAGTGGAGAATTACTCAGTCAGTCAGTGGGACAGCAAGTCAGAATACAAAATCCCACAAATGGTGTGTGGACTCCAGCAGATGTTTCGTATCCCAGTGGTGGGCTAAATACTGAGCTTGGTGGTCCCCTAACCGAGATTAGACATGTGTTATTCAGGCCTGGTGGAGTCGCAGAGGAGTGTCATGAGCCAATGTCTGTAGGTGTATCACATGTTCCCCTCAGGTTCCTGGGAGGGTCTAATACTGGGGAAATGAAGCAGCCTTCTTGGATAAATGCCCTCCAAAGATCTGCATGTAATGCCTGCCTAATAAGTTACCAATCTAATGTCCTGCTTAATGAACCTTAAACAGCTTGAAGCAGTTTTATGGTAGACCAGAAATTGTTCATTGACTTTCCAGATTTCTCTCTTTCTTGGAAAGGTTCATCCATCCATTAGACGTCTGTAGTCTCTCACTCACCAAAAGTACCACTATTACACTATCAAGACCTTCGTGCCAGCTCTAGCTATGGTAGCACTCTCATCTCAGAGTCTGAAGGTTGTGGGTTCAAGTTCCATGTCAGGACTTGAGCACAAAATCTAGGCTGACACTTCAGTGTAGCACTGAGGGGGTGTTGCACTGTTGGAGGTGCTGTCTTTCACATGAGATGTTTAACTGAGACCCTGTTTATTCTTTCAGATGGATTCCATGGTCCTATTGTGAAGAAGAGTAGGGGTGTTAACCCTGGTGTTCTGGCCAACAGCTATCCCTCAACCAACATCACTAAAGGATAATCTGGCCATTATCACATTACTGCTCGTGGGAGCTTACTGTATGCAAATTAGCTGTCACATTTCCTAAGTTTCAACATTATTGGGCTAGAGCAGGGAAGTTATGCTGAACCTTTATAAAGCTCTGGTTAGCTCGCAACTAGAGTATTGCGTCCAGTTCTATTCCCTGCTTTTTAGGAAGGAAGTGAGGGTCCTTGAGAAGGTGCAGAGGAGATTTACCAGAATGGTTCCGGGGATGAGGGATTTTCGCTACAAGGTTAAGTTGGAGAAATGGGGTTGTTCTCCTTGGAGCAAAGGAGATTGAGGGGAGATTTGATAGAGGTGTACAAGATTATGGCAGGTTTGGATAAGGTAGACAAAGAAAAACTGCTCCCATTACCTGGGACACAAGGACCAGGAGATACCGATTGAAGGTTTTGGGCAAGACATGCAGAAGGGATGTGAGGAACAACTTTTTTTATGCAGCGAGTGGTAATGGCCTGGAGCTCGCTGCCTGGGAGGGTGGTGGAAGTGGAGACGATCAGTGATTTTAAATGGAAATCGGATGGGCACCTGAGGGAAGCAAACTTGCAACTCTGCAAAAATACAGCGGGGGAATAGGTCAGACTGGGTTGCTCTGCAGTGAGCTGGCATAGACATGATGGGCCAAATGGCCTACTTCTGTAGCTTAAATGACGCTAAGACACCAGTACCTTCAAATAGTATTTCATTGGCTGTAAAATGCTTTATTACATCCTGAGGTCATGAGAGACACGATATAAGTTCTCTAAGTTTCAATCAATATGACAGCATTCACAGTAACTTTATGCTTATCAAAAAATTTCATGCAGTTTTTCTTATTCTGCTAATTTCCAAGCCCATGTGTGGCCCAGTGTGTCTGCCCTTGCATCACATTCCATCACATTATATCAGTGGTGCTGAAACTTCGGTTGCAAATCTTTTATTGTCAGACGCAAAGCTCCAATTTTTTAATAGAATAGTATTTCTGCCATTCAGGGTAGGCGGTGGCGTAGTGGTATTGTCACTGGACTAGTAACCCAGAGACCCAGGGTATTGCTCTGGGCACATGGGTTCAAATCCCACCACAGCAGAAGGTGGAATTTGAATTCAATTAATAAATCTGGAATTAAAAAGCTAGTCTAATGATGGCCATGAAACCATTGTCAATTGTTGTAAAAACCCATCTGGTTCACTAATGTCCTTTAGGGAAGGATATCTGCTGTCCTTATCTGGTCTGGCCTACATGTGACTCCAGACTCACAGCAATGTGGTTGACTCTTACATGCCCTCTGAAATGGCCTAGCAAGCCACTCAGTTAGGGCAATTAGGGATGGGCAATAAATGCTGTCCGAGCCAGCAACGCCCACATCCCATGAATGAATTTTTTAAAAATTCATTTCTTCAGTGATTTCAGACAGAAGTGGCCTTTGCCTCATGGAGGCCCAGTGCAAAGGTTGGGTTTGGGACATTTTACTTGACAGTGATACTAAATACCACCCACTTAATCCAGTGTCAAATCTGTACACATGCGATCGTGAAAAGGAGGATTTACAATAGGTAATATGGAAATAGTTGACAAAATGGACAGGGGTCAACTATTACCATTGGACAGATGATCTTTCACTGGATCACCTGGAAATCCCTAACTGGCTTGGGGCTCTGTGCAATTACGCAGGTTCTATGGCCCCATTTCTGTTCCTGATTGGAGGTCCTCAGCAAAGTGGACAAAGCATAAGAAACAGTAAAGTCATACAATGGAGATAAAATGTGAAAGACAATTCCGACTGAAAGAGGCAGAATCACAGAAATGTTGCAGTGCAGAAGAAGGCCATTTGGCCCATCGTGTCTGCACCGGCTCTCCCATTGAGTAATTCACCTAATGCCATTCCCCCACCTTCTCCCCATAACTCTGCACATTCTTCCTTTTCAAATAACAGTCTAATTCCCTTTTGAATGCTTCGATTGAACCTGCCTCTGCCACATTCTCAGGCAGTGCATTCCAGATCCTAACCACTCGCTGCGTGAAGTTTTCCCTCATGTCACTTTTGCTTCTTTTGCCAATTACTTTTAATCTGTGCCCTCTCGTTCTCGGTCCTTTCACGAGTGGGAACAGTTTCTCTCTATCTACTCTGTCCAGACCCCTCATGATTTTGAATACCTCTATCAAATCACCTCTCAGTCTTCTCCTCCAGGGAAAACAGTCCTAACTTCTCCAATCTATCTCCATAACTGAGGTTCCTCATCCCTGGAACCATTCTCGTGAATCTTTTCTGTACTCTCTCCATTGCCTTCACATCTTTCCTAAAGTGCGGCGCCAAGAACTGGATTCAATACTCCAGGTGAGGCCGAACTAGTGTTTTATACAAGTTCAACGTAACATTTTTGCTCTTGTACTCTATGCCCCTATTAATAGAGCCTAGGATACTGTATGATTTATTAATCGTGCTCTCAACCTGTCCTGCCACCTTCAATGACTTATGCACATATACCCCCAGGTCCCTCTGCTCTTGCACCCCCTTTAGAGTTGTATCCTTAATGTTATATTGTCTCTCCATGTTCTTCCTACCAAAATGTATCAGTTCACATTTCTTCGCCTTGAACTTCATCTGCCTCTTGTCCGCCCATTCCTCCAACTTGTCTATGTCATTTTAAAGTTCCACACTATCCTCCTCACAGTTCAAAATTGTTCAAAAATGGTGCTGCTTCTGAGTGCCGCCCAGGCTCACTTGGCATCACTGGCACTCATCACAAACCTACATTGTTACGACTATGGGTCTTTACTGTCTTCAACTGGTCTTAGTGTAACAAGGCTTAATTTTAAACACACTGTGTTTTGAATTCCCCCTTTGTGAATCCTTGTTCACAGCTTTCCAATTATAAAGCAAAGAAATGAGCACAAACAGGCCTTCTTAGGTTTAAAGAAGAAAAGTGAAATTTATTAAACCTTAAACTTAAACTCTAATACAGTTAACACCTACGGATATACGACGCGCCCATGCTAGCATGCACACACTATACACACATGCAAATAGGGACAGAAAAGAGCAGAAGAAAAAATAAATGGAGCATAAAAGCAAAATACTGCGGATGCTGGAAATCTGAAATAAAAACAAGAAATGCTGGAATCACTCAGCAGGTCTGGCAGCATCTGTGGAAAGAGAAGCAGAGTTAACGTTTCAGGTCAGTGACCCATCTTCGGAACTAGCAAATATTAGAAATGTCAAAGTTTATAAGCAAGTGAGGCAGGGATGGGGCAAGAGATAACAAAGGAGAAGGTGTAGATTGGACAAGGCCACATAGCTGACCAAAAGGTCATGGAGCAAAGGCAAACAATATGTTAATGGTGTGTTGAAAGACAAAGCATTAGTACAAATAGGGTGTTAACGGACTGAAGGTTGAACAGCAGCAAGTCCAAACATGAAAAAAAAACAGTGGGTAAGCAAACTGAACAAACTAAGATGAAATGA
The DNA here is from genome assembly GCF_036365525.1 of Heterodontus francisci. Lineage (NCBI taxonomy): Eukaryota > Metazoa > Chordata > Chondrichthyes > Heterodontiformes > Heterodontidae > Heterodontus > Heterodontus francisci. Next base: position 28,206,507 of record NC_090407.1, on the reverse strand, counting down.
AATCAACATGAAAAAAAGGCATTGTAAAAAATGTAAAAAAGAAAAAAAGAAAAAATAACTAAAAATAAAAGTAAAATGGGGGGCTGTCATGCTCTGAAATGATTGAATTCAATGTTCAGTCCAGCAGGCTGTAGTGTGCCTAATCGGTAAATGAGATGCTGTTCCTCGAGCTTGCGTTGATGTTCACTGGAACATTGCAGCAATCCCAGGACAGAGATGTGAGCATGAGAGCAGGGGGGAGTGTTGAAATGGCCAGCAACCGGAAGCTCAGGGTCCTGCTTGCGGACTGAGCAGAGGTGTTCCGCAAAGCGGTCACCCAGTCTACGTTTGGTCTCCCCAATGCAGAGGAGACCACATTGTGAGCAGCGAATACAGTATACTACATAGAAAGAAGTACAAGTAAATCGCTGCTTCACCTGAAAGGAGTGTTTTGGGCCTGGGATAGTGAGGAGAGAGGATGTAAATGGGCAGGTATTACACCTCCTGCGATTGGAGGGGAAGGTGCCATGGGACGGGGACGAGGTGGTGGGGGTAATGGAGGAGTGGACCAGGGTGTCGCGGAGTGAACGATCCCTTCGGAATGCTGACAGGGGAAGGGAGGGGAAGATGCGTTTGGTAGTGGCATCACGCTGGAGGTGGAGGAAATGGCGGAGGATGATCCTTTGGATATGGAGGCTGATGGGGTGGAAAGTGAGGACAAGGGGAACCCTGTCACGGTTCTGGAAGGGAGGGGAAGGGTTGAGGGTAGAGGTGCGGGAAATGGTCTGGACACGGTTGAGAGCCCTGTCAACAACAGTGGGGGGGAATCCTCGGTTGAGGAAAAAGGAGGTCATATCAGAAGCACCGTCATGGGAGGTAGCATCATCAGAGCAGATGTGTCGGAGACGGAGAAACTGGGAGAATGGAATGGAGTCCTTTCAGGAGGTAAGGTGTGAAGAAGTGTAGTTGAGGTAGCTGTGGGAGTCGGTGGGCTTATAATGGATGTTAGTAGACAACCTATCCCCAGAGATGGAGACAGAGAAGTTGAGGAAGGGAAGGGAAGTGTCAGTGATGGACCATGTAAAGGTGAGAGAAGGGTGGGGATCCCCATCTCTTCCCCTGTCAGCATTCTGAAGGGATCGTTCCCTCCGCGACATCCTGGTCCACTCCTCCATTACCCCCACCACCTCGTCCCCATCCCATGGCACCTTCCCCTGCAAATGCAGGAGGTGTAATACCTGCCCATTTACCTCCTCTCTCCTCACTATCCCAGGCCCCAAACACTCCTTTCAGGTGAAGCAGCGATTTACTTGTACTTCTTTCAATGTAGTATACTGTATTCGCTGCTCGCAATGTGGTCTCCGTTATGTTCCAGTGAACATCAACGCAAGCTCGAGGAACAGCATCTCATTTATCGATTAGGCACACTACAGCCTGCTGGACTGAACATTGAGTTCAATCATTTCAGAGCATGACGGGCCCCCCATCTTACTTTTATTTTTAGTTATTTTTTCTTTTTTTCTTTTTTTACATTTTTTACAACCCCTTTTTTCATGTTGATTTCATTTCATCTTAGTTTGTTCAGTTTGCTTACCCACTGTTTTTTTTTTATGTTTGGACTTGCTGCTGTTAACCTTCAGTCCGTTAACACCCTATCTGTACTAATGCTTTGTCTTTCAACACACCATTAACATATTGTTTGCCTTTGCTCCATGACCTTTTGGTCAGCTATGTGGCCTTGTCCAAGCTACACCTTCTCCTTTGTTATCTCTTGCCCCACCCCCGCCTCACTTGCTTATAGACTTTGACATTTCTAATATTTGCTAGTTCCGAAGAAGGATCACTGACCCGAAACATTAACTCTGCTTCTCTTTCTACAGATGCTGCCAGACCTGCTGAGTGGTTTCAGCATTTCTTGTTTTTATTTCAGATAAATGGAGGGGTTTGAGGCAGTCTCTAAAGGGGTTTTTTTTGTTACTGTTTCTGTGGTTCCAGCTTGCCATGGAGTCCTTGATTGTAGACAGCTCTTACTTTTCGTTGGGGACCAGTGTTCTTCTTAAACCTTGTTTACTGTAGGAGACTTTTCTCTCTTGGGGTTCATATGTCTTCAATGGTTTCCGAAGCTGGTGAGAAAGAAATGGGAGCAGTCAGGAGAGAGATATTCTCAGTTCAAGAGCAGTCTTCTGCTTTTCAAACACTCTGTGGCAAGTTCAAAATTCAAAAACCAACAGTCATATGATTAAACTGGTCTAAGAATTTCTTCTGTGTATTCGGCCATCTTAGTAGTTAAACTGGAATGCTTGCCTTTCCATCTTCAACGTCTGGTAATCAAACGTCCATTGTGGATTAAATTGGAGCAGGGAATAGCCCCTTTGTTCTTTGAAGTACTGTCTGTGGATATGCTAATGTCTCTCTCCAGCCAAAGTTTTCAATTGTTTTTTAAAGCAAGTTCTTTCTTTCCCATCAGCCATTTAAAATCAATGTTCATGTGGTGAAATTAATTTTCTTCATTCTTGGCAGGTGGGGGTTTGCCTGACAACAGGAACACGACTTAAAATTGGGTCAGCGTCCAAATGGTGTTGGCGGAGCCCGACTTTTGAATGTTGATGGGGACCTGGCTTGTTGGTGACAAGCGTCACACACTCTTCCCAAAACCTGTAAGTTAAAATGGCAGAGGGCACCGAAATGGGAGGAACTCAGATGTCCGGACACTGCCGTGATTTTAACCCTATGCATGCCTGTTCTCGGCGAAGGTTTGGCATTTGAAAATTGAGGATTTAGATTGTAAGGTGGTTTCAGATTTCCCATTTGTGATTACTGTTATTGTCGTGGGAATTGAGATCTGCCCTTCCTTTAATTTCTTTATTTCTCAAAATATGCCCATGAACATCTACACAATGATTAATGGCCAATGAGTGAAAATAAAGGACTTCTCAACAAAATGAGATGGAAGTTAGCTGAGGATGTGGGTGTTGATGTGCTGGGGCAGATAATAAGTATGAAATGGGGACCCCATCAAAACCTGCCAGAGGGACATGAGCTCTTTGATTCTGTAGCATAATTATTCCTTAAAGAGAGACAGTGGCCTGCCTATTCATTCCAGATTTACTTTTGGGTCGTTTATGTTCTGAAGGTGAAATATGGCTAGGATTTCATTTTCAATGGAACAGTGCAGAGGGAGCTTTGCTCTGCATCTACCCCATGCGGTAACGAACCTCAGAGTGTTTGATAGATCAATATAGAGGGTGTTTTATACTGTGTATAACCTGTACTGTACTGGCCCTTGGAGTGCTTACTGCAGTTGTGTAGGCGTATCCTGTGACATGTTGTTGTCTGTTTTCTCATTTCCTGTGTCTTACTAATGTCCTGACTCCACCCAGTAGACCCTGGTGAATCTGATAATAGCACTGGCCTCTGTGTCCCACTCTGCAGCTATCATTTCAATTCTGTATTTATAGCAAAGTGTGGCCTCCAGTGGCAGCCTCAACTCCAAAACATTTGCCTTATGATTGTGGCCCTTTATAACAGTTGGTAGATGAGTCCAGAACTAGGGGCTATAAATATATGAGGATCAGTAATAAATCCAATAAGGAATTCAGGAAAAACCTCGACCTGGAGAGCATTTAGAATGTGGCACTCGCTACCACAGGGAGTGGTTGAGGCGGTTAGCATAGATACATTTAAGGGGAAGCTAGATAAGTACATGAGGGAGAGATATGCTGATAGGGTCACATGAAGTAAGGTGAGAGTAGGTTTGTGTGGAGCGTAAACCAGTTGGGTCAAATGGCCTGTTTTTGTGCTGTAGATTTTTCTTAGGCAAAGGTATTAAAGGTTACAGAACCAAGATGGGTAAACAGAGTTAGGACACAAATCAGCCCTGACCTAATTAAATGCCGGAACAGACTCAAGGGGCTTAATGGCCTACTCCTGTTTCTATTTAAGTTCTATGTAAATTTTATGTTTCATAGTTGACATGGCTTTAAGTGGGCAAATGTTGTTAAAGTAATATGCTGCCCTATTGGATTTTATAGATTACTGTTGCGAACTTGTAAAGGAATATGGATGATTAAGAGTCAGGTGGGTCATTTGGTGAGTCTAAGCTAGGCCTGAAACACAGGCAGCTGCATAAGCTCAACAGTCGTTTCTGCGTGTGCAGCTTATTTTCATTTCAACCTGTTTTCCTGCCCGCTTCAGAAAGTGCTGGTTCCTGTCGGGGCTGCAGGGCCCTGGGCCAGCAGCCTCTGTATGGGCCGAAAGGGTCAGTATCGGCACATGCTGGTGGGAGGACCTCGCAGCTGAGCCTGATACTGGGCTCACTGACCGAAAAACCACACGGGGGTTTCCCTTGCACTTCCACCTACATTACAATGGCAGAACAGGAAGAGCTCTAGGGAAATTCCCAGTTACAGTTTCTAACAGCAGGCACCAGATATTTCCTCCTCTGCCTCCCCCCAGCCCTGTTAACCAATTATAGAGAGACCACCCGCACCCCCGTCCCAGCGGACACTGAGAGCTGAAATTCTGCATCGCCATCAATACTGTTTATTGGTTGACTGATACTATTTTAATAAAACACACTTTGAGGCATCGTAAAGCACATTTATGAAGGACAGACCAGCTGTAAGGGTGAGGGAAAAATGGTTGAGTTTTCATACAGCACAACGCAGTTATTGTAATACTAATAGAAATGAACGTTAAACCACCTGTCCCCGGGGCCCTGTGTGAGGGAAATAGAACCTTTTGTCCAACAGAATAGCTATAGTCTGACTGAATGGAATATATATAGAAACTAGTTGCATATCACCCCAGCTCACAGATTTAGAAACAAGGTTTTGATGTATTTCAATACACAATGGCCATTTGTTGAATCCATTCTGTGGATCGAGCCCAAGTAAAGTAGAACACGTGTTCTGAAGGTTTTGTTTTCTTTCTATTCATAGAATCATGGAATGACACAGCACAGAGGAGGCTATTCGGACCATCATGTCTGTTCTGGCTCTTTGGAAAATATATCCAGTTAATCCCATTCCCCTGCTCTTTCCCCTTAGCCCTGTAATTGTTTCTCCCTTCAAGTATTTATCCAATTCTCTTGAGTAACTATTGGATCTTCTTCCACTACCCTTTCAGGCAGCGCATTCCAGATATTGACATCACACTGTGTAAAAAATTGTTTCCTCATGTTATCTCTCGCTCTTTTTCCAATCATAAATCTCTGTTCTCTTGTTACCGATTCTTCTGCCACTGGAAACTGTCATGCACGGAAGGAGCCATGATGAAAAAAAAATGAAATGGAAGAATTATGAATTAAAAGAGTCAGCTGTTAAACAAACCACAAGAACATGGACACATATACCACACTCAAAATGTAGTAGCATTCACATGGCCCCTTCTGTACTGGAAATCCATAAACCTTTCTACAAGGATGGAACTCGTTAACTTCATCTGAAATAGCTCTGGGGAGAACCCTTCTGAAATTGAAATTGCACTATTGCATATTATTGACTCTTATCAACATGAATGAACTAACAAAGGATTCTGGAGACAGACAGACTCACCATCCAAAGCAAAAAGGAATGAATAGCACAGTTTGCCGGAATAATCCCCATTCAGACATCAATCAATAGCCATCGTCTCCACATCCTGGGCCATTGTATGGTCACGCCAGGGGAGCAGGCCATATGTCACCTAACAGAAACTCAAATGTGATGAATCTTTACCTTACAAGGGAGCCCTCTGGAGAGAGAGGGGGAGATCAAGCCAGGGACCATGAAAGAGATCCAGCCAAGCAATGAAGAAGCTCTGCTGCTAATTCTACACTTCAACTTGCTGCAGCAGAGTCGTTAAAGTGACCACCACCTCCAGTCTGAAGCTTTAACTACCAGAAGATCTACAACACCTCAACAAGTTCAAGACTACAAACACCCAGGCCTGCACCTTTAAAAGAAGCTATCCTCCTAACCACGAACACCTACCTCACTTTGAACTTTAAACTACTTACTCTTTGTCTCTCCATTTATCTATTCTTGTGTATGTGTGAGTGAATGTGTGCATGGGTGAGGTTGCGACCATTTTGGAAATGCTGTAAAAATAAATAGCTATTTTTTTAACGAACGAGAAAATCTGTCATTTGTCTGTTTATTTGCCCCAAAAGACACTCAGGGGTTAACACAGCATTTTAACAAAACATGATTGCAGTCAGTTGGGAGGTGAACAGTGGGAACCACCCACACCCCTCTCCATCCGTCTGTAACAAAACAGTTTCTCTTTATTTACCCTATCAAAATCAATCCTGATTTTGAACACTTCTATCAAATCTCATCTTAACCTTCTCTACTATAAGGAGAACAATTCCAGCTTCTCCAGTGTCTCCACATTATTGAAATCCCGCAACCCTGGTACCATTCTGATAAATAAATCTCTTCTGCACCAACTCTAAGGTGTTGACACCCTTCCTATGGTGTAGTGTTTAGAATTGAACACAGTACTCCAGCTGATCCTAACCAGTGTTCTATAAAGATTTAGATGAGCTTCCTTCATTTTGTACTTTATTCTTCTATTAATAAAGTCAAGATTCCCATAGTTTTTGTAACAGTCTTCTCAGCTTGCGCTGTCACCTTTAAAGATTTGTGTATTTATACCCCCAAGTCTCTCTGTTACTGCACCCACTTTAAAATTATACCATTTAGTTCATATTGCCTCTCCTCATTCTTCCTACCAAAATGTATCACTTTACATGTCTCTCTGTTAAACTTCATCTGTGATGTGTTTGCCCATTTCATCCATCTGTCTATGTCCTTCCGTAGTCTGTTACTGTCCATCTCTTATATTTCTGAATTTTGTATCACCTGCAAATTTTGAAATTATCCCCCATAATCATCATCACTAGGGAAAAAGTACTGAGCAAACTATTGGGATTGAAGGCAGACAAGTCCCCAGGGCCTGATGGCCTACATCCTAGGGTCTTTAAGGAAGTGGCAGTGGAGATAGTAGATCCATTGGTTATGATATTCCAAAATTCCCTGGATGCGGGAAAGGTTCCAGTGGATTGGAAAAATGCTAATATAACGCCCTTATTCAAAAAAGGAGGGAGGCAGAAAGTAGGAAACTATAGACCAGTTAGTTTAACATCTGTCATTGGGAAATTGTTAGAATCCATTATTAAGGAAGTAATAACAGGACATTTAGAAAGTCAAAACGCAATCCATCAGAATCAGCATAGTTATATGAAAGGTAAATCATGTTTGACTAATTTGCTAGAGTTCTTCGAAGCTGTAACAAGTGGATAATGGGGATCCTGTAGATGTCGTATATCTGGACATCCAAAAGGCATTTGATAAGGTGCTGCACAAAAGGTTAATACACAAGGTAAGATCACATGGGGTTAGGGGCAATTTATTAGCTTGGATAGAGGATTGGCTAACCAACAGAAAACAGAGAGTCGGGATAAATGGGTCTTTTCTCTGGCTGGCAAGATGTAACTAGTGGGGTGCCACAGGGTTCGAGCCTCGGGTCCCAACTATTTACAATCTATATAAATGACTTGGATGCAGGGATAGAAGGTACTATAGCCAAATTTGCAGATGACACTAAAATAGGTGGGATAATAAGTTGCAATAAAGAAATAAGAAATTTACAAATGGATATGGATAGGTTAGGTGAATGGGCCAAAATTTGGCAGATGGAGTTTAACATGGATAAGTGTGAGGTTATCCATTTTGGTTGGTAGAATAGAAAGGCAAATTATTATCTAAATGGAGAGAAACTTCAGAGTGCTTCGATGCAGAGGGATCTGGGTGTCCTCGTGCATGAATCACAGAAAACTGGTTTGCAGGTACAGCAGGTGATAAGGAAGGCAAATGGAATTTTGGCATTTATTGCTAAAGGAATAGAGTATAAAAGTAGGGAAATGTTGCTGCAACTGTACAAGGCATTAGTGAGACCACACCTGGAGTATTGCGTACAGTTTTGATCCCTTTACTTGAGGAGGGATGTAATTGCATTAGAGGCAGTTCAGAGGAGATCCACTAGATTGATTCCAGAGATGAGGGGTTTGTGTTTTGAAGAGAGATTGAGCAGTTTAGGCCTTTATTCTCTAGAGTTTTGAAGAATGAGAGGAGATCTAATTGAGGTAAAAAAGATGATTAAGGGAATTGACAAAGTAGACGTAGAGAGGATGTTTCCTCTTGTGGGTCATAGTTTTAGGATAAGGGGTAGCAGATTTAAAACTGAGATGAGGAGAAATTACTTCTCTCAAAGGGTCGTGAATCTGTGGAATTCACTACCCCAGAGTGTGGTGGATGCCGGGACATTGAGTAAATTTGAGGAGGAGATAGACAGATTTTTAATTAGAAATGGGTTGAAAGGTTATGGAGAACGGGCAAGAAAGTGGAGTTGAGGCCGAGATGAGATCAGCCATGTTTGTATTGAATGGCGGAGCAGGCTCGAGGGGTTGAATTGCCTACTCCTGCTCCTAGTTCTTATTTACTTATGTTCTTATATACACAAGTCCAGGTCATTAATATATAACAAAAAAAAAGCAATAAAGTTTCAAAGTTTGAGCCCTGGCATATGCTGATCTCAGGTACAGTGGTGGGAGTTGGGCTGCTGCATTTGGCCTTAGGGAGGGGAAATATCGGCCAGGGTTCCTGCCGTAGCCGATCCTGTTGGAAAGTCACATGAGTGGTGGTCGGGTGACAACTGTAATATCCCCCATCCCACAGTTGAATAAATTGTTGGCACTTCCTCTCTCAGCTCACACAAGGAGCGTGGCCTTTTGGGTGAAGTACCAGAGATTGATTATGGTCCTGAATCCCGACAGTCGTCAGCAAGTTCAAGAGAGGAGAGGAGATGGCTGGGGTGATCATGAAAGGGAAGAAATAACTACTAGCACACATACCAGTTAGAAGGTTGTTCTTATGTCCAGTCGCCATCAGCATCCAGCCCATTAGTAATCTGTGGCTTGGCTGTGAATCCTGTTTAATTTGATTCCTCCTCATTTTATTTTAAGACGTCAGGCTTCTTGGCCCAAATGATCAGTTGAGGGATGCAAGTTTGCACGGAATCTCTGCAGTGTATTTATAGCAGAGAATTAAAGGGAAGAAGATCCTGGTTATAGGCCTGTGCTTAATGAATGTTACACAGCTCTCTCTAGCTACAATCCACTGTTAAGGATCAGTTTTCAGTCACTCTATGAGAAGACACCCAGCACAGACCAGCTCAAACTGTTTGTCAGCAGAGAAGCTGATACTGATGACTACCTGACATCCCTCTTTTTATCCCCCTGCCCTTTATTCCTCATGTGAATCTCCCCAGGGCATATACTCCCAAAGGTTGAGAGTACAGGCCTCAATGAATACTGGTTTGGAACCAGTGCTGGATTGTAGGTTGGCTGTACAACATGGTGCGCAACTAAGACACTCTAACAATCTCTCTTTCTCTCTCTCTCTCTCTTGCTGTCTTTCTCTGTCTCTGTCTCTGTCTCTCTTTCTGTCAGACTCTTTCTATAAATCCTGGTATTCCACTGTGGAGTACTACAGGATGAATGCTTGTCTGAAATTCCTCTCTCCCATATTCCTGTGGAGATGTTAACCTGTGTAAGATAAGTGTGTTAGGTCTGTGTTAAAATACTGAATAAAGGAATTCAACAGGGATGGGTAATCACAAATATCACATCTGATTCTTCTGATTAAGAAAACTTAGTGACCATTGACAAATATTGGCATGTGATTCAAGAGGACTGGATGTGTTATGCTGAGCTGAAAAACAGTGAGTGAATTCACTGCCCAATGTGGTACTGCATTCTACAAACCAAGAAGGTCTGAGATCTAAACAGAGAATGGTGGAAATATTCAGCAGGTCAGACAGCATCTGTAGAGTGAGAAACAGAGTTAAGGGGCTGAATCCTGCTACCCAGGCCGAAAGCAGGAGTTGAACCTGCTCCGGTGGCCAACAGCCTCAGCAGTGCCACCACTGGCAGTGGCCACTGCTGAGGCTGCAGCTCGAGGGAGAGGGTGCCTGAATGCTGAGGCGTCCTAAAAGTTGGGTAAGTACTCCTGTGGAAGGTGGGTCTTCAATTAATTCAATTAATGAAAAAAAAATCTGGATTTGAAAGCTAGCCGGCATCAGGAAACTATCATCGATTGTTATAAAAACCCATCTGGTTCATTAATGTCCTTTAGGGAAGGAAATCTGCCATCCTTACCTGGTCTGGCCTACATGTGACTCCAGATCCACAGCAATGTGGTTGACTCTTAACTGCCCTCTGAAATGGCCTAGCAAGCCACTCAGTTGTCAAGGGCAATTAGGGATGGGCTACAAATGCTGGCCTTGCCAGTGACCCCCACATCCCATGAAAGAATTTTTTAAAATGGGAATCAGCCCTTAATTGGCCCCTTAAATGGCTCAGTTGGCCGCCCAATGGGTGGCTGAGTCGTTGAGGTGCCTCCTGCTGGTAATATGCCACGGTGGCAGGGGAAGAAATCAGGCTCCCCTCCTGACGCACCCTCGCCACATTACCAGCCCTACCCCATCCAGCCAGTCTCCAAAGGGAAAATTCAGGCCAACATTTCAGGTCAATAGGATGTACTGGAAAAAGTTGGAGATGTAACAGGTTTTCAGTAACTACAGGAAAGTGGGGGTGGGGAGGAAAGAACAAAATGGAAGGTCTGTGAAAGGGTGGAAGGTAGGAGAGATTCAATGGCAAAAGGGATGATGGTGTAAGCAAAAGGGAGTGGTATAAGACATGAACTGGAACATTGGACTGGATTTTACCAGTCCTTTGGAGACGGGGTGGGAGGTGGGAGGCTTTGGGGGTGGAGGGGACCTGACGTCTTCCTGCTGTCACTGGATGCTACTAGTGGCGGGAATCTCTACGGCATGGCTGCCTGCCGCAGGAGGAAGATGAATGATTAAGCCAATTACTTGGTCAATTATTGGCCAATTCCCACACCAGCTGACATTTTGCTGGGGTCAGGAGGGGCTGCCTCTCTGGTGAGTAAACCCTGGTGATCTCCGAGGGGGAGGCCCTCCTTTATGGTCACTTCCATGGCCCACAGAGAGCTCCCCCACCCCCACCCTCCAGCCGGCAGCAACGGCCACTGAATGTTGGGGCTTACCTGCCTGGCCCTGGCTCAGTAAAAACAAAATTTACCTTTCCTTCAAGGGTACCTCAGCATGGATCCTCTTCCTGCAGTCTTAGCAGCAGCCACCTGTATCAGTGAGGCTGTCGGCCCTCTGATTGGCCGCCACCAGTAAAATGTCACTCAGGGTCCCGTTGCCCGCCCATGCGGGGTCAGGTCCCAGTGGCAGAACAACTTACCTTTTCGAAAAATGCCAGCTGTTCACTCTTTCTATCTCCACAGATGCTGCTTGTCCTGCTGAGCACTTCTAGCATTTTCTGTTTTTAACGTCCGATTTCCAGCATCCGCAGTATTTTGTTGTTATTTCAAGTCCGAGATCGGACAGCTGGTTTGTGCTGATAGCTGCTGAGACACCAGCAGTGACACGGTAGTTAGCATCAAGCAACCATGGACTGAAGATGGAAATCAATGGCTGAAGCTCTGGGATTCCATCCCTAAAACCTTCTTCCTCTCTTTCCCCCCCTTCAGCCACTCCTCCTCTTTGGCCAAGCTTTTGGTCATCTGCCCACATATCTCCTTACATGGCTCAGTGTCATTTTTTTTTAATGAGGGTCTTATGAAGCACCTTTACTATGTTAAAGGCGATATACAAATGCAAGTTGTTGTTATAGTTGGCACTCTTCCTGCGCCTGCAGTGGGAGGAGGAACATTCCTCTGGCTACTGCTTCTAAGCTGCAATGTAAATATACCGGGAAGATTTCTTGTGTTGGTTTATTTCCTTTATTGCTTTTTGGATTTCATGGACATTGCCAAGAAGGACATATTCCCCTATTTCACTACAATGCTGAGACTAGTAGAAATCATTCCCTTGACCAGTGTCCAGGAATTGCTGTAGGAGGGCAGTGCAGCCAGGTGGATTGGGATGAGAACATGTATCCAGCTCAGTGGTCAACAGACTCACCATCACTTGAGACCCGAAATTCCTGCAAGGGTGGCGCAGGGATGTATACAGTGGCCGGCAGGGGCGGAACGGAGGGAGGAGGTGTACATTCTCTCCACACTCAAAATCTGTAACAGGAAGGGGCCAGGGTAAACAAGGGCTGTTGAGGTGGAGTACACCCACCCCCCCACCCCCACCCAAGATTTTGCCAATCCTGCCTTTCTTGTAGTCGAGGTTAACAGGCTGGCGTGACAGTGCGGGCACCTGCCCGTTTTAAGTAAATGACCCCATGCACAGAATTGGGCTTCCGGGCCAAAACTGGAGGGGCGACCAGAGGTCTCTCCCCATCTCAACTTGAGTGATGACGCAAGAATCGAGGAATTTTGGCCCCTCACAGTTTAGGCAAACGCAGGTGCTCCAGAGAGAGCTGAGGGTGGTCATGTAAACCCATCCAAGTAAGCAGAGAGTGTCTTTGGTACAGGAGTGGAGAAAGCTGGCAGATGTAGTGCTGCCCCTCTGGGCTGACTGCTCCACATCTTGGAGGGCAACTTGTATAGTCAACGTTCCCACTAGCCAGCAACCAGTAGGTCAAGCAGCAGCTAGGTACAGACTATTCCCTCTGCCTCCCTGCTGGGATATATTGCCATCTCTGATCAGCATGTGCTAACTGAGTTCTTCCAGAAAATGTGCAAAGTTAAATTTATTTGGACAGATTCCATGCACCAATAAAGACTTGCGTTTATATAGCGCCTTTCGCAACGTCAGAATCTCCCAAAGTGCTTCACAGCTAATGAAGTGCTTCTGAAGCGTAGTCACTGTTGTAATGTAGAAAACACTGCAGCTAATTTGTCCCACAAACAGCAATGTGATATTCACCAGATCATCTGTTTAGTGACGTTGGTTGATGGACAAATATTAGCCAGGACACGAGGGAGAACTCCCCAGCTGTTCTTCAAATACTGCCTTAAGATCTTTTATATCCACCTATAAGGGCAGAAGGGGCCTTGGTTTAACATCTCATCTGAAAAGTGGCACCTCCAACAATGCAGCATTCCCTCGGTACTTTACTCGAGCACCAGCCTAGATTTCTGTGCTCAAGTCCCTGGGGTGAGATTTAAACCGACCACCTTCTGACTCAGGGCTGAGAGTGCTACCCATTTTGCTACCACTGACCATCAAAGAGGAGCCACTGCCTCAAGCAGAATTCTTTGTTCTGTTCGTGTTTGACCCAGTTACCTGATGAAAGGATTAAGGTTACTCCAGGCTGCCTTCCTGATACATCCATAGAAATAGACAGGTCGGGTGGACACTGACTGTGATGGGCTTTAGCACCAACAACCACAGCACCTAAAACTGAACAGGGACCGACTGATGGTGTAGCAACATCCACATAACTGAGGGAATCTCAATGACCATTCAATGCAGTCTGAAATTGCAAACAGACGCATCCCTTGATCTCATGATCCCCAAACACCAGCTTCAACTCTTCAAAAGAATTTCTTAAACTGTCCACAAATATAACTCACTCTCTAATCCTGCAAGTACTTTCAGAGTTTTTAATTTTGCTAAGTAATTGCTAGGCTGGAAGAGTTAGAATACTTGCAGGGAGAGCTTTGATAGGCAGTTAAAATATTAGAGCAAAGAGTTTCGATGGTACAGCCAGGGATGTAGAAAGATGGGCTTTGGATTGTTAGATTACATCGAAACAGGAGTAGGCCATTCACCCCCTCAAGCCTGTTCCACCATTCAATTAGATCATGGCTAATCTATATCTCAACTCCATTTACTTTAATACTTTTACCTAACAAAAATGTAACAATCTCAGTTTTGACATTTTCAGTTGACCTAGTGTCAACAGTTTTTTTTGGGGAGACAGTTCTAGATTTTCACCACGTTTTGTGAAAAAGTGCTTCCTGACATTGCCCTGAACAGCCTGACTCTAATTGTGAGGTTATGCCCCCTTGTTCTGCTCTCCCCAACAGGAGAAAATAGTTCCGAAGAAGGGTCACTGACCCGAAACGTTAACTCTGCTTCTCTTTCCACAGATGCTGCCAGACCTGCTGAGTGAATCCAGCATTTCTTGTTTTTGTTTCAGATTTCCAGCATCCGCAGTATTTTGCTTTTATATATAGGAGAAAATAGTTTCTCTCTATCTATCCTACCAACTCCCTAATCATGTTAAACACCTCAATTAGACCCCCCCTTAATCTTCCAAACTGAAGGGAATACAAGCCTAGCTTACTGGAAGGATGAGCTTCAATGGGAGAGTTAAAATAATAGAGTGACGAGCTTAGCTTAGATAGACGGATGGATAAAAGGCCTTTTCTAGTTCTTAATGCTTCTTATGTAACTAAGTAGTTCATTACATAATAAATAAAACTTATGTATATGTGCACAATTTATTCTCTTTCCACCCCAATAATCAGGGAGTTGAACTCCATTCTGTATCTGTGGCTGCTGATAGGATTAATTGAACCCTCCCAGATTTTGTGAATGTTACTGACTGATCTGTCCTAATATCTCCTTAAGTGGATCAGTGTGAAATTTTGTTTGCTAGCACTCCTGTGACTCCTGCCATAGCATCAGTGCTTCTGGAATAGGGAGGTGAAACTTAGCCACATTTCCCGACTCTGATCAGTATTGGCGATTCCTGTGGGACAATTGATGCGATGAGGATGGGATCAGGCTTGGAGATATTGAAGGTTTTGTGGGATTTTTCCCCGAGTGTGCTAGGAATTTATGTTCCCCTATCCAATCTTCCATCTTATTTTGTTTCCTCTTTTCCTAATACTTTCTTTGAAATTTACCACTTCTGTCTTCTTCTCCTGAGTCATTTTCCTTGCCCCTAAACTTTACTCCCTCCTCTCCTGAAGCCACTTCATTTTCTGGCAGTGCCACAGCAGGTGGAGATGCACTATATTTGGCGGGTACCATAACCCCACCCAATTTTCTGTCTTCTGGTTTTCCGGTGTTCCCTGTGCCCGATGCTGGAAGTAAAAGTACCCACCAAAACTCAGGTGGGGGCATATATTGGCATGGTAATGATGTGCGACAACGTTTGGCACATTTTGCATGACTGCCACCTCAGTGGTGCTGGAAGCTACTTAAGGTTGACAGTCAGCAGGTGTCGCGCGTCCCAATATGAGAGTAACCAGGGTGGGAGGGTCATGAGTCTGCAGTGGGAATGTGAACGAAGAGAGAGACGATCCATCTAATGCCCCTTATGGGTGACACCTGCTTACTTGGGTGGTAAAGCTTTGAGGTTGATGCCTGGTACTTCAAGATGCTGCATGTGTTGGAATCCTGCAGCAGAGGCCGTTTCCCACCCCACCTCCCTAGCAGTGAGCACCCAAGAAATGCTGGAAGCCTGCCGATTGTATTTAAATAAGACTGAGCTGGTAAATTCATCAGAGTCAGCACTGGGTTAAGTGGGCGGGTGGAAGTCCCTCTCAGCTCTGCCTCACTGGAGTGCAGGTCTTTAGGTCCCAGGTGCCCTCTGGTGCCTTGCCCATTGCCAGTGCCTACACGCAAGCAATTGTGACTGTGGAGGATCTCACAGCTGAACCTGAACTTGTCTTCATTACACATGCTCATTACCATTCAGGGCTTGGAACCCTGGCTGATTCTTTTCTTCATCCCTAACTGTTGCGTGCTGGGCCCGACTGTAGAAGCTTGAGCACGGTGAACTCAGCACAGATCTTTGGTGCACCCCATCCCTCTTTTATCCCATTGTTGGAAGCAGAGTCTTCAGATGCTTTGGACCTATCCCCGTGAACACCCTCCCAAAACCTTTACCTCTCAACCTCTTAAAAATCATCTCAAAATCCATCTTTATGTCCGCGCTTTCAGGCCCCTCCTAATTCACACATGGACTCATCCTTTAATCGATTTTTCCTTTCCCCTCTGTAAAGCCTGTCAAAGGTGTCCCCAATTGCCTAGGCCCCTGGAACTCCCTCCCTAAATCTCTCTGTTGTCGTCTCTCTCTTCTAATACCCTCATTAAAATCCACCAGTTTGACCAGGCTTTCAGTCGCCCCTCCTGATATTTCCTTCTTTGGCTTGGTGTCCATTTATTTGATTATGTCTCAGTGAAAGCCTTGGGATGCTTTTCTATGTGAAAAACGCTATACAAATGCAAGCTGCTGTTATTGTGATGTTGTTGTTGATAATGTTGTTATTGATGATAGCAATTGTCCAGAGTTGCAATGTTTTGATTTTTAGTTTGTTAGCATTTATCTGCTCAGTGCAATTGAGTGTCTGTGTGGAGGGAGCAGCATACGTAGAGATTGTAGATTCCTAACTAGTGCAGACTACTCTCTGCTCTCAGTGGAAGGAAGCTGCACAGAGGCCAACTGAACAGATATTGCAAGGAAACAAAGAAGGGAGTAATAAAACTATTGGCGGCTGTTCATAGAAATCAGATTTAAAAAACTTTAAACATACGATAACCACTTGTCACTCAGAGTACTCAGAAAAGTCCTTTAAAGTACTAGTAAAGTATCTTAACACATCTTTCAGAAATGTTTCCAAGCAAAAAAAAATACAGAAAAGATTCACGAGAATGGTTCCATGGATGAGGAATTTCAGTTATGAAGATAGATTGGAGAAGTTAGGACTGTTTTCCTTGGAGAAGGGTAGGCTGAGAGGTGATTTGATAGAGGTATTCAAAATCATGAGGGGTCTGGACAGAGTAGATAGAGAGAAACTGTTCCCACTCGTGAAAGGATCGAGAACAAGAGAGCACAGATTTAAAGTATTTAGTAAGAGAAGCAAAAGTGACATGAGGAAAAATTTATTCATGCAGAGAGTGGTTAAGGTCTGGAATGCACTGCCTGAGAGTGGGGTGGAGGCAGGTTCAATTGAAGCATTCAAAAGGGAATTAGATAGTTATATGAAAAGGAAGAATGTGCAGGGTTACGGGGAGAAGGCAAGGGAATGGAACTGAGGGAGTTGCTCTTTCAGAGAGCCAGTACGGACACAATGGGCCGAATGGCCTCCTTCTGCGCTGTAATGATTCTGTGATTCTGTGATTTTACATACAGTGAATTGTTTTGTTCTGCAGTTGTCCATGGCAGCCATTTTGTACACATCAAGATTTCAAACTGCAATGAATGGCTGACTAATTCAGTTGGTTGGATGAGGGAGGAATGTTGGTCAGGTCACCATAAAAACTACCTGCATTTCTTCAAATAATGCCTGGGATCTTTGGCATCCCACTAAACCACTGGAACAAGCAGATGGCCCCTCAGTTTAATGCCTCATTCGAAGTACAGCAGTTCTGACAATGCAGCACTCTCTCGGTATTGCACTGGAGTATCAGCCTAGATTATGTGCTCAAACCCTGGAATGGATTTTCAACCCACAACCTTCTGAATCAGAAGCAAGTGAGCCAGAGGACATTGGTAGGGTGTTGAACGAATACTTCACATCTGTCTTCACCCAAGAGAAAGAGGATGTAGATATGGAACTTAGAGAGAGAGACTGTGAGGTTCTTGAGCAAATTGTCATAGGGAGTGACAAGGTATTGGAGGTTTTGGAAGGCTTAAAAGTGGACAAATCTCCAGGTCCGGACAATTTGTGTCCCAGGATGCTGTGGGAGGCGAGGATGGAGATTGCAGGGGCTCTGACCCTAATTTTTAGTTCCTCTCTGGCCACGGGGGAGGTGCCAGAGGACTGGAGAACAGCTAATGTGGTCCCACTATTTAAGAAAGGTTGTAGAGATAAGCCAGGGAACTATAGACCAGTGAGTATCACGTCAGTGGTAGGGAAACTATTGGAGAAAATTATGAAGGAGAGAATCTATCACCACTTGGAGAGGCAAAATTTGATTAGGAATAGTCAGCATGGCTTTGTCAGAGGGAGGTCATGCCTAACAAATTTGATTGAATTTTTTGAGCATGTGACCAGGTGTGTAGATGAGGGTAGTGCAGTTGATGTAGTTTACATGGATTTCAGCAAAGCCTTTGACAAGGTCCCACATGGGAGACTTATCAAGAAAGCAAATGCACATGGGATACAGGGTAACTTGCTAAGGTGGATTCAAAATTGGCTTAGCTGTAGGAGACTGCGAGTGATGACAGACGGCTGTTTTAGTGACTGGAAGCCAGTGTCCAATGGCGTACCACAGGGATCTGTGGCTGGGTCCCCTATTGTTTGTCATTTATATAAACGACATAGATGACTATGTGGGGGTTAGGATCAGTAAGTTCACGGATGACACAAAGATTGGCCAAGTGGTTAACAGTGAGGTGGAGTGTCTTAGGTTACAGGAAGATATTGACGGGATGGTCAAATGGGCAGAAAAGTGGCAGATGGAATTTAACGCTGAAAAGTGTGAGGTGATACACTTTGGAAGGAGTAATGTGACACGGAAGCATTCAATGAATGGCCTGACACTGGGAAGTTCCGAGGAACAAAGGGACCTTGGCGTGTTTGTCCATAGATCTCTGAAGGTAGAAAGGCAGATTAATAGGGTGGTGAAAAAGGCATATGGGACACTTGCCTTTATCAATCGAGGCATAGATTACAAAAGCAGGGAGGTCATGTTGGAGTTGTACAGAACTTTGGTAAGGCCACAGCTGGAGTACTGTGTGCAATTCTGGTCGCCACATTATAGGAAGGATGTGATTGCATTGGAGAGGGTGCAGAGGCGATTCACCAGGATGTTGCCTGGGATGGAACATTTAAGCTATGAAGAGAGGTTGGATAGGCTTGGGTTGTTTTCACTGGAGCAGAGAAGACTGAGGGGTGATCTGATCGAGGTGTACAAGATTATGAGGGGCATGGACAGGGTGGATAGGGAGCAGCTGTTCCCCTTAGTTGAAGGGTCAGTTATGAGGGGTCACAAGTTTAAGGTGAGGGGCGGGAGGTTTAAGGGGGATTTGAGGAAGAACTTTTTTACCCAGAGGGTGGTGACGGTCTGGAATGCCCTGCCTGGGAGGGTGGTAGAGGCAGCTTGCCTCACATCCTTTAAAAAGTACCTGGATGAGCACTTGGCACGTCATAACATTCAAGGCTATGGGCCAAGTGCTGGCAAATGGGATTAGGTAGACAGGTCAGGTGTTTTAATGCATCGGTGCAGACTTGATGGGCCGAAGGGCCTCGTCTGCACTGTATTATTCTGTGATTCTGTGAAACTAATATGAGTACAAGCTGACAGTGGTAAAGTGCACTTATGATCCTCAAAGTAGTCCTGTGCACTATCACTATAACAGAATGTTCTGTTAGCTTCCCAATGGTTCAGTTACTGAGGCAAGTTTATAGCTGTTCCATACAGAAGGTCACAAGACTCAATCCCTGGGCTGGCTCCTAGGATTGAAGGAGCGAAAATGCTTCTCATCTTGATCCCTGTTGGGTGCTCATCTATTGGAGTAAATCAGGTCTAAGTGATTACTGTGCTCATCTAGTCAGCAATCACATTTTCTCAAGCAGACCATTTACATAATTATTCTGCAGAGTCTGGTGCAGACTACAGCAGGGGTACGGAGCATATTATAGTTGGGAGCATGAAATTTAAAGGGATGGCGCAATTGAACAGATGTGTCACATTTGGCAGACAAAAAATCTGAAAGCCTCTAGAAAACTTCAAAAAGTATCAATTCATTTGCAACCATTTTCACACTGAAAGTTGGTGGCGTTGGTGGGGGAGGAGTGGGAGTGGAGGGGGGGCGGTGGGGGGACAGTGGGCTGGCATTAAGAGGTGAGAGACGAAGAAGTGAAAGGCAACTACATGTGCAGACATGAGAAGGAGAAGCTCGGAACCCAACCCTTTGTTTAACCACTGCTGAAGTGAGGTGGCGTTGCCCAAGATAGTTCGGAAGAGGCATTCCCTTAATGGCACTCCACGACACTAACCCAATACGTCCACATACCTGGAAAGAGGTGAGGACAGGCTGGAGGCTGCAGCCCACCCTCATTGTCACTGGCTATGCCAGCCCTATGCTGCATGTCAGCAACAACACATAGTACTGCTCTGCATCTAGCTGCCTCCTGAATTGGATCCTGTGAGGACAGTTTCCCACACCCATTGCCAGCTATGGGTGATTGTTGATGCCATCTTGGAAGGCTTTGCTGCTGTCAATCATTCTTTCTTTCATGTCTAACCATGTAAAGTATAATGTATGAGATTGGGGTGCTTCTGTAATTCGTTTGTAATGGCAGAGACCTGGGATAAAGGTCAGAAAAAGGGGGTGAGATATGTCATTACTATATTTTAATGAAGCTTGGACTGGTTTCAGGCCGCAGCTTCCCTGTTCACTCCAACTTGCTGGAACTGTAGGTGGTGAGCAAAGGGGGCAGAGACAGGGGCAGGAGGTAACATTTACCTTTACCGCCTGGCCATAATCTAGTGGAGAGGATGACCCACCCAGTGTAGAACCATGCCTGTTTCATTCTTCTCAAATCCATGAGATGAAAATGGGCCAGGTGATGCACTCCCTCATATAACCTTTTTGGCAATGAAGGTGACGATTCCCCCCTGGGGTGTTACATGTTCCTGTCTATTTTACTGATCCATGCCTCTCTCGTGATCTGGGTGCGTACAGGGTATCGAGGACAGGAGAATTACCCCAGAAAGCGAATATTCATTGAGGGCAGGGATTGGGCTCGGCTGTGCTGCCACCACAAACAAATAATTTGTCCAGGCTCGGGTGAGTGTCTGGTACCTGGGTTGAAATTTTCAGGGGAGGGGCAAAGAACTAATAAAACAGGAAGCAAATGTTTGTTTAGTTTGTGATTTGGTGTGGAATATTTTGGGATAGCAAAAGAATTATAATCAATAATCTAAAAATGTTTTTATTACAACCATTAAGTTGTTCTTTCTCCAACAACAAATTACACAGCCATTAATTTCTCAGCCATCCCCCACTGAACTCCTCACTAAATATATCTCAAAGAACTGGATTCCTTTTAGATGAAAGGTCTTGATTGCTGGCACTGGCCCACACTGTTTAAAGTGGGTACAGACTGAATGAGTCTCAAGTTTATCCTGAGTCTGACATCATTACAACTCCCCCCCACCCCCGACCATCCCCACCCCCACCCTGATCCACACCCAATCCACTTCACTACGAGGCGTCACAGTGCCTCTTGCTGCAAAATTTCCAACCCAAATATATAGGAGTCTGAAAGCCAGGGCTGTTCCTTGTTCTCTCCCAGACTGTTCGCAAAGTTTATCAAAGCCTGGTTTGAAAAGCTTCTTGGCAATTTAGCTTTTCAAGTACCACTGGACCTTGCTGGGTTTTTGTTTTGAAGCTGAGAAGCAGATTTATCTTAATAAAAGAAATAAGTATGTACAAAATGGGATTCAGACATCTAGTTCTCCTGACACTGGCTGTGTTCCTCTGTATTTCAGCCCAGACAGGTAAGAAAAACTATTTTGAATGGTGAGGGGGGTGGGGGTGGTGATGTTGTTTTGGGGAGGACCAGAGACGGGCAGAGACGGGCGGGATATTAATAATTACCAGTTTTATGACAGATCTCCGCAGTTTATGTGGAAAATACAGTAACGCTAAACACAGAAACATTTCAAAAATACATGATTTATGTGAGAAAAAGGTTTCTTTGAAAACGTTCAGCCTTTTACAAAAGACACTTTTTTTTTTGGAAAATCAGGAAGAGTTACATTATTTTTTAAAAGTTCTAATTCTGTTTGAAATATTCTGTGTGACATCCTGGAGTCTTGACTCCAAATTGTCTTTTTTGTGATTCATTTACATCCAAATAAGCACGCAGGATTGAACAAATATTGGACGGCTGTAGACTGAGAGGCTTTGCTGAAAAAAAGTTTACAGTGAGTGGGAGATCGTGCTCTTCGGATTTCTGCAGATATCCAGTAAGATAGTGAATAAGCAAACGGCAAATGGTAAAGGATAGAAGGCAGTATCTGCATTGGAGACTTACTAAAGTTAAAAACTGTGCAAAAGATTCCAGATTTGAAATTACTCCGGGATATCTATCTATCTATCTATCTATCTATCTATCTATCTATCTATCTATCTATCTATATTATGTAATATTTATCATATATATATATATATATACACACACACTGTGTCCAGTTTTTGAAGAGCCCAATGTCATGACGGACACATGCTGTGTCACTAATACATGTAAATACAAACATTTAGGAATGCTTAGGAAAACTTTCAACAGACTGATATCAACGTTCACACTGAGTGATTAGTCATTCTCATAGCCAATGCTACATGCACATCCTGTTGGTTGAATGGGTAAAATGAGAAATGTTCCTAATGCTGTGGGACTGAGTCATACAGACTATGAAAGTCTCAGGTTCAGTCACGTGCCTGTGCTGAATTTGTTGATCTCAGCTAGGTGTCAGTATAGGCAATACACTTAGTCTCATTGACTCTGCCCAGTGTTCAATCAGGATTCCTGCCTCTACTGGAAGGTCCATGCTTTGAGGAATAATTACGCATGAATGGCTCCTTGGATGGTATACACAGACGTATTCCAGCACCTTCAGAAGAGGAGGGAGGAAAATGGAAGGAAATCAAGAAAAAAGATCAAATACTCCATGGGATATAATGATTTTTATGCAAATAGGCCAAAGAAATGGTGGGTGTGTTGTCTGGTGAGGGCAGTAGGCTGGGGCTGAACATGAACATAAGGATGGATGAATATTCTGGAGATTTGCTTTATTTCCTTTGGGAACCAGGGAATATTTATACAGAACTTGCCTTCAGGAGATTAAATGGAATAGAGTCCATGATGAGGTAAACTGAATTGGCTAGAAATTGGGCCACGCCCATTTTGGGCAGGCAATAGTCCGTAATCCGCGTACATCCCCAAGCCCTCCGGCATCTAAACGGTGAAACACATGGCTCTCACATGATGGGCCTCAGGCCTCATTTCAAAGTTCCTGGTGCAGTGTGAAGAACCCCCAGTGAAGTTAAGTCCAAGTTTGGAACGTTGCCAGCAACGCAGTGGCCCTCGAGTAAACGTTGTCAGAGATCAGGGCCTAGAAGGGGCTTTATCAGGGCCTGGTTTCTGTTTTGGGATGGGGTCATGTGTCAGGGCATGGTTCGGGGATTACAGGGGTGAGTGTTGGGGATCTTAGGGGTCGGCATCAGGAATTGCCCATTGGGCCATGAGTCATAAGGGTCAGGTGGGAGCAGAGAGGAGATTAGGGATTGGGTTGACAGCAGCAGCAATGGGGGAAGGAGCAGCGAGTGGGAGTGATGGAGGGGGAGTGGTGATCGGGTCCTTTGATGTGGAGACCTGCTCCCGGCTCCACATTTAGCTACGTTACTTAACCTCTTTGGGTTGACACTGCGCAGGCTGCCTCAGAGCAAATCAGTTTTAGAGAAGAGGATCTCAAACAGACCCTAACCCCTGTTTTAGGTGTGGGTAAAGGTCGTCTCTTGTTTGTCCTTACCTAATATGTGCACAAATTTCCTGCCCACCATATTTGGGCCTTAGTAGTCCGAGAAACATGCGCAGAGCAATCTCTAGGCCTATATGTATCAGCTTGTCTGAGTTGGTAGCTGTCTCACCTCCGAAGGTTGTGAGTCCAAGATCCACTTTGGATGACACTTTGGTGCAATATTAAGGGAGTGCTATGTTGTTGGTGATGCTGAACCAAGACCCTATCTGCCTGGTCCAGTGGATATAAAAGCTCCCATAACACTATTTAAAGAAGAGGGAGTTATCTTAGTCTCAACTAAAACAATCACACATGCATTAACTAGTCACTTACCTCATTTACTGCTTGTAAGAAGTTCCTTTGTACAAATCGTTTGCTGCATTTGCTGATAGAACACCGACGATTGCGGTCTGAAAGTTTTTCATGATACTCAAGGCACTTTGCTACATTTGCCTGATGAAAACAGGATCAGAGTTACCTGAGATGTCCACCACAGTTGATCATGGGGGTGAGGGAATGGAGGATGACTGATAACCATTGAAACACACCCCATTAAAGAGTCAACACCTTCACCTTTCAACAGAGGCCACTGGATAGCATTCAGGAATGGGAACACATGCTGAATTTTCCTCTCTTTGACTTTGGAAAACCTTATTATGGTTTGATCTAATGTGACTTTATCCCCACGTGTTCAGCTTTTACACTTGTGATTTACACATTTGTGTGAAACATAAAGAACAGAACAGAACTGTACAAGATTAGCATCAGATTCATACAAAGCCATTCCAGAACTGATTGGTAAAGGTTCTGGTTTTGTACACCATCTCCTAGTTTTTTGTGTTTCTGAAGTTACTTTAGCCTGAAAGTTGAACCAAAGGGGACAGTGTGGGATTCCATCACTCCTGTGACACAATGAATCCGGGAACAGAATCCTCTCAATTCAGCCCTTTACATCGAACTGTGGATGAAAACTCTCCTCTTGGTCCTGCACATTCCCATTTGTAAACAAGAAACAGGATGTCAAACCAGTCTGGGCATCAAGTTTGGTATAATGTAAACCTCATCCTGTTTTTACACCTTTAGTCTCTCTGACATCCCTGCTGTTTAATGGGTCCCTCTTTATCCTGGGCCTAATGCTGCTGTGGACGACTGACAAGCACACAGATTATAAAAACCCATTGTTAACCCTGGGTCTCACATCTTCCCTGGCTGGCTCTCCTCCCCTTTTCCATTGCCTCAGCTCTGTACTTGTAATGATGTTTATAGTATAAAAATATACAAATGGAAGAACATAATAAAACCTATCTGTGCGAGGGGCTGGATGGTGTAGTGAGACTGATGTTTAGCCTTTCAGCATGGATCTTAATCCAATCTAAATTGGATGAGATGAAAGCATCCTTTGTCAGCTCACAGTGGAATGAGAGTGTGCAGTCTCAGTCTGGTTCCTAGTGAACACACGATATAAAGATACTGATAATCCAGTATAATTGACACTAGTTTGTCACACTCAGAGTCCACTGCCCTCCTAACACAACTGGTCCCACCTTGCTCCTGACCAACTGAACTGATAGACAGGGCCTATCACCTCTCTCACTGTGCCATGTGTGGCTTGACAGCCGCATTCTGATATCAGGGGTATGGAAATGCGTGATTCCCATTTGGGGAATTTAATAAAGAATAAGGATATACTCCAACCTCCCCCGCCCCCACCCAAGTGGGTTTACCAGTAAGTAGCTGAGCATTGCATAAAGGAAGACTCGCGTTAAATCAGCCAAACAGTCAGGTTGATAATGGCGCCTTAAATTATCCTCCGCACCCTTGGGTTAAAAAGATTCCTACTCCCAATCATGGTTCAGTTCCGCGTATTGGAACATGTATGTGGTTGGATATTGGGAAAGGACAGGATGAGGTTCAACTGTAACTCATCCAGTGTAAAATAGCCTGCAACAACAACTTATATTTATATCACACCTTTAACATAATAAATCGTCCCAAGGTGTTTCACAGGAGCATTATAAAACAAAATACGATGATATGAAAATATTGGCCATTTGGATGAAGTACTTGTGCCTGACAGTTCAATCCCAGCAAGGCGACACAGCCTTCAGGACAGCAGAAGATAGGAATGGGTGGATTTTTTTTTTGAAGTCTGATTTTGCTGATCGCCTCAGATGTTGATATTCTCCCCACTGTCGATGTGCCACTGGGACAGTAACTATTTGCCACCAGGTTACAAAAGGCAATGAGATCCTTTTAAAAGGATTTGAATGTGAGGTCCGGAACATGATTGGAGGTTGTAGGTACAGGTACAGACTGAGACGCTGAAATTCTACATCGGATGCAGTTGTTCCTGTGCTGCTGGAATGGGGACAGAGAGGAGGATGGAGAAAATGCCTGCGGAGGCTAGCAGGTCAGAGTTGAATAGTGAAGTTGTATGGACGGATGAATGCATATGAGTAGAGTCCAAGGTAGGGATGATTTTTTAAGCGATGTGGAAGGATTGGGAAACAAAATTAACATTTCAGGTCAATGACCTCTCCTCGGTTCTAATGAAAGGTCCTCAATCTGAAAGGTTAACTTTGTTTCTCCAACACAGAGGCTGCCAGACCTACTGAGTATTTCCAAGATTTTATGTTCTTATTTCAGATTTCCAGCACTCACAGTATTTTGCTTTTGTGGAAGGATTGGGCTTAATTGGCTGAATGTTCTTTCCTTGATTGCCAACTTTCGTAACTTTACGTCTTGAGTTAACTACCAGGAAGTAGTACATTCAAGGTCACACACTCCTGATTGGTAGATTGTAAATATGATCACAGTATTAACCATCGTATAACCAACACTAGCAATTAAGAGGTACTTCCCCTTTAAAGGAGATCCCTAAAGGGGAAACCAATCTGGTGCAATTGGGCTTATGGCAGACACAGGTTTCCTGGAAGAAAATGGGGGCAAAAAGCATCAATTTTGGGCATAACATCCCATAACCAATCTGTGCCTGCGTTTCATGTGCCTCCATATTTGTAAAGGGGTATTTCCTGCCATCCCTGGCAGCCACCTCAAACTAGGGCTAGGCCCCTTGCATCGGTTAGTGAGGGACCTAAGCTGTTTAAAGACCCTTTCAGGTAAACGGGCAGTGCTGAGCAAAGCAGGTCCCAGGTTCACTGAGGATTATTTGGTTTAAGTGTGGCCTTATCAGCCATGCTTAAAGGGATCACTAGAAGCTGCTTATTCTTTTAAATTTATCTTCATGTGGAGCTGGAAGGAGCAGAGAGTGCTCCTCCTGACTCCACAGCACTACTCCCCCGCAATCGCACCTCCTCTTCTCCTCACCTACCTCCCTGCCCTCCCAGGACTTACCTGAGGGTGAGGCTTCTGGCCCAAACCAGAGCGGAGCAAAGCATGACAGATGCTCACCGCAAGGATTAAAATGAGATTTGAGGTCCAACATCAGCGAGCCTCAGGCCTCCAGCTTCTACTGCGTGCCAACCGTTCTTTGGCTTGAATTACAAAAGCCTTCAGAGGGAGCACGGTTCTGTTTATAGGGGCGTTTAAAGCCATGCTTATCTACTATATATACAAATGCTAATACTGCCAGTGTATTCAGGGAGTATATGTAGTTCTGTCTGAAAGGAGACATGTTTCTGTGGAAAGACACCAACGTCAAATATAATTTCTAAACCATAAACAAACAGTCTCCTGAAATACTTCCTCAGACTATTTTTAATGCACATATAAAATATATTCTTGACATATTTATATAAATGAACTGCAGCATGCAGACCAGAAGGTTGCAGATGTGATCCTTAGTTTGTGGTGTGAGCTGATCCTACACAGATCTGTAGTGAGTGGTCCTACAATTTGGCGTCGTGTGTTCCCACTACCTGTTCTCCAGCTCTCTTGCCTGGCTTCCTGAGGCCCTCAAAGTGATGCTTCATGGTGCAGTATCATTCCACAAGCCCTGTAGCCACCCTGACTCCCCACCCCGCCCCCAACTCTTCATCCATGAGACAAGATGGTGAATGGCGTCAGGCGATTTCTGAGAGGATTCACAACCAAGCCCCTTACCTGCCCTCCCCCAACATCTACACTCACACAGGGGCCTAGATTTTGAGCAGAAGACAGGGGTCATGGCGCCAGGCTGAAAAGTCAGGGGGAACCCCGCCTCTGCACTTTTTCAGGCCCCCGGACTAATCCTCCGGTCTTTCGCTGTCAAAGTTGAAGGAGGCGGGATCCCCAACCCTTTAAACACTTAATAGGGACGGGGATCCTGCCAATCACAGGGCTGGCAGCTCAACAGTATTGGCAGCACCACCGGAATTGGTGGCCACTGCTGGTACTGCAGAGGCCTCAGACCCAGGCCCAGTAATTTGGGACCTGAGGTAGGTGAGGCGGTGTTGCCGATCATTCCGGAAGGCCCCGGCAAGTGGGGTTGGGGAGGATGGGCCACGAATTGCCCACGAAGGAGAGACATTTCCTCCTCCAAGCTCTCAGGGAGGGTGCCTTGTTTTCCAAGGCGTCCTCCCCGCGTAGCGGAGGCCCCCCCCCCCCCCGCCGCCCCCCCCCACCCTGCTGCTGATAAGATCCCAGTGGTGGTGGGAAGAGGCCCTTAATTGGCCGTCGATGGGCCACTTAAGAGCCTCAATTGGCCTCTGGTCGGGAAGACTGACATCGGCCTATTCCACACCCAGGAAGATTGGGTCCGGCAATCCCGGGGTCGGGTTCTGTGGCGGCCGCTGCTGCTCTGATTCTCCACACCACCACCACCTCCCCCCCACCCCAGACCCCACCACGGAACCCAACGTCGGGCCGGGAACAAAATCCTGTGCTCGGAGTTTCTAGCAGGAGTCACTGGCTAGTAAACACGAACACTAAAGCCAACTGTGCCACGATTACTATTGCCTTGACCAAGATCAGCCAGTTCATCAGAGACCAAGGATGCAGCCTGGGACCTTCCGCTTAGTCTTGCCAACTTTGGTTGGAGGTAATCCTGGAGATTTCATCACATGACCTCCTGCCTCCAACCACCCCGCTCAGTCAAGCAGTCTTTCCTCCCCATGTCTAGTATTTTTATAACCAGTAATTGAAAGTGTTCAAAGAAAATAGGAAATAAAAACACCTCTATGATTTTTTCTCCCGCGTTAGTCTCCTGGAGATTAATCTTTCATTCCTGAAAACACCTGAACAAGCCTGAATGGTTGGCAACCCTACTTATGGAGCTGCAGCGGGCAATTTATTCGCCCACTAAGTCTTCAGGGGAGATCCAAGCGCCAGTACTTTTCATCTATTTTAGTGACATTTAATGTCCTCTGCTTGGTCAATGTTAGAGGAATAGAACATAACTAAAATTGTGTTGTTGAATCTAAAGGAGTTGCAGGCTTAAGAGTTCCGTTTGGCTGAGGAGAAGAGATGTGATCGGATGCAGGATGTGCCGTGAGCCTCAGGGAAAAGTAAACAGTGCCTGCAGGCAGCGGTTAAACTGCCATTTGGTGCTCATAAAGAAGGTTTGTTCTATACAGGATCTGACTCCTAGCATCTGGCATTCAAGATCTGTAGCTTTGGCATTTTGCCAGCCCACTCAGCTTATCTTACCGGTACTGCCTAATTAACAATCCTATGGAAGAAGCACACTATTTTCTCTGAGCAAACACCTGATCTCCTGTAACCACCCACCCAACCTCCCTTCCCTCCAATTGGAAGGATTGTGTCAGTGATGAATGCAGGACAAGGAGCATGTGACACCAAAGGTGCAAAATTACAGGAGTAACTTGCACATAATGATATAAGCACATAAAGGTTCTACATTTTGGAAAATGCACAAATGCTATGGGTACCTGTGTGTGTATAATTATATGTCTATCATGCACACTTATGCCACATGTTGACCAGCTCCTATGTTTAAAACACAAACCTTGTTATTTATGTATTTTGAGCTCTGAAGTCTTGTAAGTTGCACTTCTTGACATTGCAGCACTTTGGTTTTAATTACAGTGTCCTTGTACGGAGCAGAGAACAGGATCATGTTCTTGTAATGGTTAACCAATATCAAATTCAGGCTTTAAATGCCTGCAGATTGTAGAAGGATGGGAATACTGGGGAAGTGGGAAGGTTCCACAGTTTTGAGGTGCTGTTGAAGAATGGGTTAGAGTAGGAGATGGTACGAGTCTTGATTTCAACACAGTGAGAATGCAGGGAGGGATTTTTATATACCATCTAAACATGGAGGCTGGTCATTGGTGGGTTAGCAGGAGGATTTGCATCTGCTTGTCCAGTCAAGCCCTTTAGCTACGTGTTTGGCAGAGGAACTCATAAGATGGCAGGACAGTGCTGCTGAAATGCATAGTTGCTGTGACTCTCAAAAGACTCTCTTGGAGATTAGACTGGTTCAGTGGTGCACGCGCTGTCCAAGAGGGAACTGATCCTTAGAGACTAGGAAGGTGCCTGGGTTGGAGTATCTGTACAGCCAGTACTACAAATGGTGGCTCATTTCACCACTGAACCATGGAGGTTCCTAAACAGCAACATTTACTTTGTAAACGTGGGCACAATTCAGATCATATGCAAGAAAAATTTGAACTTGTTTCCTTTACAAATCCCCTTAGGATACTTTTTAAATATTCCATTCCTTTTTTGCCTTCTCTCTCCACCCCATGCTGGGATTTTTGGCACAATTCCTCCTTTCCAAACATTTTCCTGTTTTGGTTACAATTTCTCCAATCGGCCGCTGAGTGTTGCTGGGAAAATGTTGCTCACTGTGCCTGTGGAAATGGGTCTCGTGTTCGGTATTTGTCTAATTACCACAGTCCTAAATACAACTCCTTTTTAATCAGATAATGGGATAGAATTTTGCTGCTCAGTTAGCTCTCCCGGAATGAAGTGCTCCATTAACAAACATGTAGATAAAAATCAAACAGACATTTCTCCCAGGGACAACTAATAGGTAAGAGTGCAAAGGCCTCAAAAGACACAAAGCTTAAAGGGAGAAAATCCAGGTTGTGGGGTGGGGGGGGGGGGGTGGTGGGGGGGTGGTGGGGGGGCGGGGGGGGGGGGTGGTGGGGTGGGGGGCGGGGGGGGGCGGGGGGGGGTGGTGGGGGGGTGGTGGGGGTGGTGGTGGGGGTGGGGGGTGGTGGGGGGGGGGGGCGGTGGGGGTGGGGGGTGGTGGGGGGCGGGGGGGTGGGGGTGGGGGGTGGTGGGGGGGTGGTGGGGGGGGGTGGGGGGGGGGTGGTGGGGGGGCGGGAGGGGGGGGGGGTGGTGGGGGGGAGGGGGGGGGGTGGTGGGGGGGTGGTGGGGGGGTGGTGGGGGGGAGGGGGGGGGGTGGTGGGGGGGTGGTGGGGGGGGGGGGGGCTGGTGGGGGGGTGCGGAATCTCAGGTCACATTGGCGCCAGGGAATCTTGCATATTGAGAAAATTAGGATTGGCTGATCCTGCCCTCTGATTGTGGGAGAATTGCATGCAGCATGCCCACATTATGGGTTAGATTTTAAAGGGTCCCTGATGCAGGGGACAGTGGAGAGGGGGGAGGTATGAAGATCGCTATGGACGAGGCCCTCCACTGACCCCGACGCCAGCAGGGCCCGGCCCGATCTCTAAAACGTAAAACTGTAAATATTGGAAATCTGAAAAATAGCAAATGCTGGAAGTTCAGTTCCTCATCCAGACAATAAAGTCCAACGTTAACTCTGCTTCTCTCTCCACAGATGCTGCCAGGCCTGCTGAGTATTTCCAGCATATCTTGTTTGTATTTCAGATTTCCAGTATCTGCAGTATTTTGCTTTTATATTGATAAAGCCCAACATCTTGGCTGAGGACTGTTCTTCGGTATTGTCCTAATGTTAGGCCCCATCTCTAATACTTGTCTTTTCTCTCTCAGATTTATACACAGAGCCATATAGGCCAGGAGCCCCAAATTCATTTCCTGCTCTGTGCTGAGTTAGCGTTTCCCACTAGGAACGACAGCAGTGCCCCACCTTCATGGAAGGGAGCCAGGGCTCCTGTTCCTAATCACAAGGCAGAGCACAAGCATAGATGTCAGGGGTGGACAGCTTCAGGCTCCTCTATGATGCTTCTGATGATTGAACAGCCTCTGGGAACTCACTCTCCAGGTCACACATAAGAAAGAACATAAGAACATAAGGAATAGGAGCAGGAGTAGGCCATATGGCCCCTCACGTCTGCTCCACCATTTAATAATATTATGGCTGATCATCGACCTCAATTCCACTTGCCCGCCTGGTCCCCATATCCCTTCATTCTCCAAAAAGTCCAAGATCAATCAATCTCAGCCTTGAATATACTCAATGACTGAGCATCCCCTGCCCTTTGGGATAGAGAATTGTAAAGATTCACAACATTCTGAATGAAGAAATTTCTCTTTTTCTCAGCCCGAAATGGCTGCCCCCCTTATCCTGAGACTATGTCCCCTAGTTCTCAATTCTCCAGCCAAGGAAAACAGCCTCTCTGCATCTACCCTGTCAAGCCCTCTCAGAATCTTATATGTTTCAAAGAGATCACTTCTCATTCTTCAAAACTCGAGAGAGTACAGGCCCATTCTGCTCAATACCACTTCTGGGAGTTAATGAGGGAGGGTGAGAGCTGGGAGGCCGGAGCTGCAGGGGTGACAAGCGCCTGTATATGATAGAGTTGTTTAAAATTATGGAATGGGACAGAGTGGATAGGAAGAAATTGTTTCCAGTGATGGATGGGACTGGAACAAGGGGGCATAGCTACAAGATTAAATGTTAGAAATTTAGGACAGAGAGAGGGAGAACAAAGAACAAAGAACAAAGAAAATTACAGCACAGGAACAGGCCCTTCGGCCCTCCAAGCCTACGCCGATCCAAATCCTCTATCTAAACCTGTCGCCTATTTTCTAAGGGTCTGTATCTCTTTACTTCCTGCCCATTCATGTATCTGTCTAGATACATCTTAAAAGACGCTATCGTGCCCGCGTCTACCACCTCCGCTGGCAAAGCGTTCCATGCACCCACCACCCTCTGCGTAAAGAAACTTCCACGCATATCCCCCCTAAACTTTTCCCCTTTCACTTTGAACTCGTGTCCCCTTGTACCTTTTTACAGAGGGTAGTGAGCTGTGAAATACACTACCAGTTATTGATTGAAGCAGAGAACGTTTAACATTTAGGATAGGTTAGATAGATGGTTGTCGGAGAACAGGGTGGACACGTGGAATTATGCCAACAGCTTGTGTGAAGGATAAACACCATTATGGACTGGTTAGATGCTTCCATGTTGCAATTTCTGTATAATTCTACATAACAACATTTTAAAGGAAATTAGCAATGTTGATATATTCCCTTTTTGAAAGGTTCAAATTCCACAGACACAAATAAAATTAGGAAGGTAGGAGTAAGAAGGGAGGTCAGACAAAACCTTTTTTAATCCAAAGCATACTGGAATGTGGAATAATTTAGTGGGAAAGTCACTGGAAGTGACAGAATAAATGAGTTCAAGAGGCAATTGAATGTGTTTCTAGAGAGAGAAGGGATTAAGGGATACGGTAAGAGCATGTCTAGGCTGACACTCTAGTCCAGCACTGAAGGAGTGCTGCACTGTTGAAGGTGCCACCTTTCAAATAAGACATTACCCGCCTGCCCTCTCAGCTGGATGGAAAAGATCCAATAGCACTATCTCGAAGAAGAGCCTCAGTGTCCCAGCCAACATTTATCCCTTCACCGGCTTATTATCAGGTTATTTATCACATTGCTGTTTGTGGGATCTTGCTGTGTACAAATTGGCTGTTGCATTTCCTGTATTACAATAGTGACTACACTTCAAAAAGTATTTTGTTGGCTGTAAAGCACTTTAGAACATCCTGATTTCTTGAAAGGTGCTATACAAATGCCAGTCCTTACTTTTTTTCCTATTTACTTAGTAAGTGTGTAAGAGGGGCCAAGAACAGGCTTGTTGTATCTGATTAAACATTTTCTGTTTCAAAAGGAATTTAGAAACTCTGGCTGACCCACTGTGCTCTTTGAGCTGCTTATAACAAAACTCGAGAAAGACACCACTGACTGCCCTGATAGTGGTGACAGTAAACTCAACCTCCGGGCTGACCTTATTTGGTTAAAGCTCACCATCATGACAGTACACTTTGTCTAACTTTCACTCGACCCAGCATCAGCATAACATTGGTTACTTAATACACTTCTGAGGTTTGATCATGAACTTGAGCAGCTGTTAATATGACTTTATGTTACCCAAGCTATCATCAGCTTCTAAAATGACTAAAATCCCTGAGAAAGAATGCAGTGCGCCATCCTACATCAATGCAGAAACTTGCAACTGGAATGAATAAAAGCTTCCTGACATCCTGTGTACCTCTCCATCACCCAATGTCCTCATGTTTATTCCAATTGTTTCACAAATGAATTACTAAGTATACACAGGTTTAAGAACAGGACTGTTGGCTCATGATTACTGCTATAGTTAGTACAACATTCAAAGTAATAGGAAGCAGGCAGTGTTTTCAAGGCTGTCGCTATTCTAGAGTTCAGATAACATTATGAACCATGTGAGTAAGGCTGGAGCAGCTTATGGAGTTATATTATCCTTGACATCAGTTTATAGCCTGCAGTCCTCCCTGATTGCTTTCTGCTGCTTTGCTAGACAGTTTTTGAGATGTAAGTTTATAGCTCCTACATTTTGTTTGAGGTGCCATAGACAGGCCATTTAAGAATATAGGAATTGCAAGATGATGAAAGATCAAGGTTTGTCTAATTTGACTTGAACGATCCGGGGAGTTGCATCAGAAATAATAATGAACTTGTTGACTGGCCATAGCAATCAATCTCTATCAATTAGTCTACAACAGACCCAGCCAGGAGGAAAGAAAAACCCAACAATGGTGGAGAGCTTTGGGAACCAAGATACTACACTTACCATGTGCCACGATTCAAATTACTCAGACACAGTATCCCAAAATATTATTTTCTGAAAGAAATCTAATTTGCAATTGATTGAATCAACAATTCATGTTTTCACTCGAAGGAGGCCTGTACCATAGATTTATCATTCGCTCACAAATGTTTCCACAGATTACTTTGAATTTACCCTTCTGCAAGCAGAGGCCAAGTCCTCTGCTTCTACTCTTCTGGACAAAATGAAATAGCTTGCCATGGTCTACATTATCTACTCTATGCTAAAAAAAAGGGCAATCGGGTCACCTCTCAATCTTTGCTTTTCCAGTAAGAACATGTCCAATTTATGTAATCGCTCCTCATAATTCAATCTCTCCATTCTTCAAATATTCTGATTCCTCTCTTCCATATCTTCTTAATATATTTTTTAATTCATTCATGGGATGTGGGTGTTGCTGGCTAGGCCAGCATTTATTGCCCATCCCTAACTGCCCTTGAGAAGGTGGCGGTGAGCTGCCTTCTTGAACCGCTGCAGTCCATGTGGGGTAGGTACACCCACAGTGCTGTTAGGAAGGGAGTTCCAGGATTTTGACCCAGCGACAGCGAAGGAACGGCGATATAGTTCCAAGTCAGGATAGTGTGTGACTTGGAGGGGAACTTGCAGGTGGTGGTGTTCCCATGTATTTGCTGCCCTTGTCCTTCTAGTTGGTAGAAGTCGCGGGTTTGGAAGGTGCTGTCTAAAGAGCCTTGGTGCAGTGCATTTTGTAGATGGTACACATTGCTGCCACTGTGCGTCGGTGGTGGAGGGAGTGAATGTTTGTAGATGGTGTGCCAATCAAGCGGCCTGCTTTGTCCTGGATGGTGTCGAGCTTCTTGAGTGTTGTTGGGGCTGCACCCATCCAGGCAAGTGGAGAGTATTCCAGCACACTCCTGACTTGTGTCTTGTAGATGGTGGACAGGCTTTGGGGAGTCAGGAGGTGAGTTTCCCGCTGCAGGATTCCTAGCCTCTGACCTGCTCTTGGAGCCACGGTATTTATATGGCTACTCCAGTTCAGTTTCTGGTCAATGGTAGCCCCTAGAATGTTGATTGTGGGGGATTCAGCGATGGTAATGCCGTTGAATGTCAAGAGGAGATGGTTAGATTCTCTCTTGTTGGAGATAGTCATTGCCTGGCACTTGTGTGGCACGAATGTTACTTGCCACTTATCAGCCCAAGCCTGGATATTGTCCAGGTCTTGCTGCATTTCTACACGGACTGCTTCTGTATCTGAGGGTTTGCGAATGGTGCTGAACATTGTGCAATCATCAGCGAACATCCCCACTTCTGACCTTATGATTGACGGAAGGTCATTGATGAAGCAGCTGAAGATGGTCGGGCCTAGGACACTACCCTGAGGAACTCCTGCAGTGATGTCCTGGAGCTCAGATGATTGACCTCCAACAACCACAACCATCTTCCTTTGTGCTAGGTATGACTCCAGCCAGCAGAGGGTTTTCTCCCTAATTCCCATTGACCTCAGTTTTGTGAGGGCTCCTTGATGCCATACTTGGTCAAATGCTGTCTTGATGTCAAGGTCAGTCACTCTCACCTTACCTCTTGAGTTCAGCTCTTTTGTCCATATTTGAACCAAGGCTGTAATGAGGTCAGGAGCTGAGTGGTCCTGGCGGAACCCAAACTGAGCATCACTGAGCAGGTTATTGCTAAGCAAGTGCCACTTGATGGGACTGTTGATGACACCTTCCATCACTTTACTGATGATTGAGAGTAGGCTGACTGGGCGGTAATTGGCCGTGTTGGACTTGACCTGCTTTTTGTGTACAGGACATACCTGGGCAATTTTCCACATTGTAGGGTGGATGCCAGTGTTGTAGCTGTACTGGAACAGCTTGGCTAGGGGCGCGGCAAGTTCTGGAGCACAGGTCTTCAGTACTATTGCTGGAATATTGTCAGAGCCCATAGCTTTTGCAGTATCCAGTGCCTTCAGTTGTTTCTTGATATCACGCAGAGTGAATCGAATTGGCTGAAGTCTGGCATCTGTGATGCTGGGGACTTCAGGAGGAGTCCGAGATGGATCATCAACTTGACACTTCTGGCTGAAGACTGTTGCAAATGCTTCAGCCTTATCTTTTGCACTGATGTGCTGGGCTCCCCCCATCATTGACGTTGGGGATATTTGTAGAGCAGTTAGTTGTTTAATTGTCCACCACCATTCACGGCTGGATGTGGCAGGACTGCAGAGCTTAGATCTAATCTGTTGGTTATGGGATTGCTTAGCTCTGTCTATCGCATGTTGCTTACACAGTTTGGCACGCAGATAGTCCTGTGTTGTAGCTTCACCAGGTTGACACCTCATTTTGAGGTATGCCTGGTGCTGCTCCTGGCATGCCCTCCTGCACTCTTCATTGAACCAGGGTTGGTCTCCTGACTTGATGGTAATGGTAGAGTGGGGGATATGCCAGGCCATGAGGTTACAGATTGTGGTTGAGTACAATTCTGCTGCTGCTGATGGCCCACAGCGCCTCACGGATGCCCAGTTTTGCATTGCTAGATCTGTTCGAAATCTATCCCATTTAGCACAGTGGTAGTGCCACACAACATGATGGAGGGTATCCTCAATGTGAAGGCGGGACTTCGTCTCCACAAGGACTGTGTGGTGGTCATTCCTACCAATACTGTCATGGACAGATGCATGTGTGGCAGGCAGATTGGTGAGGACGAGGTCAAGTATATTTTCCCCTCTTTTTGGTTCCCCCACCACCTGCTGCATACCCAGTCTAGCAGCCATGTCCTTTAGGACTCGGCCAGCTCGGTCAGTAGTGGTGCTACCGAGCCACTCTTGGTGATGGACATTGAAGTCCCCCACCCAGAGTACATTCTGTGCTCTTGCCACCCTCAGTGCTTCCTCCAAGTGCTGTTCAACATGGGGGAGTACTGACTCATCAGCTGAGGGAGGGCGGTAGGTGGTAATCAGCAGGAGGTTTCCTTGTCCATGTTTGACCTGATGCCATGAGACTTCATTGGGTCCAGAGTTGATGTTGAGGACTCCCAGGGCAACTCCCTCCCTACTGTATACCACTGTGCCACCACCTCTGCTGGGTCTGTCTTGCCGGTGGGACAGGACGTACCCGGGGATAGTGATGGCAGTGTCTGGGACGTTGTCTGTCAGGTATGATTCCGTGAGTATGACTATGTCAGGCTGTTGCTTGACTAGTCTGTGGGACAGCTCTCCCAACTTTGGCACAAGCCCCCAGATGTTAGTAAGGAGGACTTTGCAGGGTCGACAGGGCTGGGTTTGCCGTTGTCGTTTCTGTTGCCTCGGTCATGCCGGGTGGTCCATCCGGTTTCATTCCTTTTTATTGACTTTGTAGCGGTTAGGTACAACTGAGTGGCTTGCTAGGCCATTTCAGAGGGCATGTAAGAGTCAACCACATTGCTGTGGGCCTGGAGTCACATGTAGGCCAGACCAGGTAAGGACAGCAGATTTCCTTCCCTCAAGAACATTAGTGAACCAGGTATCCTTAAGGTACTGCAGAGACCAGAAATAGAGGGTAATTAGCACTTCAACAAGAATCAGCACCTTCAGGATTGGAGGGGAGAAAATAGGAGGGATAAACCAATAAATAAAACAGCATAAGCAACATCGTATGTTATGATTTTGCAACAAATTGCTCAAGAATACGATTGATGCGAAGTTGGTATAATCGAATTTGAAGAAAAGAGAACATTTCAGTTATAGGAAAACAAAATACTGTGGATGCTGGAAATCTGAACCAAAAACAAAAAAATGCTGGAAATACTCAGCTGGTCTGGCAGCATCTGCGGAGCGAGAAACAGCATTAACATTTCAGGTCTGTGACTTCGCCAGAGCACCATCTGGGTTTTGGTGAAAGGTCACAGACCTGAAACGTTAACTCTGTTTCTCTCTCCACTGATGCTGCCAGACGTGCTGTGTACTTCCAGCGTTTTCTGTTTTTGTTTTACATTTCAGTTATAGTTTGAGGATTACGGGGAGTTATGTGCTACTACGGTTTCCTGTAGCTTTCCTTGATTATCTTTGGGAGTTGGAGATGAATTTTCTAGACTTTTCCTGAATCGGCCACAAATTTTTCTCTGCTTCCTCTGGGAGAATATGTGGTTAGAGGGTGGGTTGACAGTGTATGAGGTTTCAGTGTTGCCTGGATTAGGTTTGGTGGACTAGTGTTTCTTTACTCACTTTTCTCTTCACATTGACACAACAAGGAGGCTACGTTGTTCTGTCAGAAAAGCTACTATATCTATAAAGTCTAATATTAAATGGTAACTTTATTCCAGTTTTGCATCGCTAGGAGCTTTCAGTATTGGCTGGAGGACAGTGATGTTACCACTGTTCCTTTATCAAGTTCATTTTGAGAAACATTTCAGTCTGGTTAAAGACCAAACACAACTTGAATTTATGTAGCAACCTTAGCATTGAAAAAAACCCCAAGACTGCTTTATAGAGTTGTAAAGAAAGAAGTGGATGCTAAGCCAAAGAAAAACATTGGGAGAGGCGCCCAAAAGCTTGGTTAAAAAAGTGGGTATTAAGGAGAATCCTAAAGGAGGAGAGGAAGATAAAGAGTCAGAGGGATTTAGGGAGGGAATTTCAAAGCATGCAGCCCAGGCCGCTGAAGACATGATCACCAACGGCGAGGCGAAAGGGCATATTGGAATTATCGCTGAAAGGCTGGGCAGGTCATTGGGCAAAAGGGAGTTTATTTCTAGGGTATGATTATATTGCTTCCGCTTCTCCTTCACTCTCCAAAAACACCGAGCTCATTTTCTTCAGGCTCTACCTAGACTCAGATTCCCATCGTCCCAGCCAAAATGAGTTGCAATTGACTGCCAAAGGAGTATAAGAGGCCACCTGTTTTCTGTCAAGCTCAGGAGTAATCGCTTCACTGTTTACAAATGCAGCCTGGTGCAGTCGCCTGTATGTAAGGTAGCTGGGAATGTCATCAAAAACTGCAAGAAAAAGTGAGATACAAATTTCATCAGTTACCTCTCATACCCTCCACCACTGGCACACCGTGGCTACAGTGTGGACCATCTACAAGTTGCACTGGGACAATTCGCCAAGTCTTCTTTGGCAGCACCTCCCAAATCTGACACTTCTACCACCCAAGACAACAGCAGCAGGCACATGGGAACACCACCACCTGCAAATTCTCCTCCAAGTAACACACCATCCTGACTTGGAAATATATTGCTGTTCCTTCATCGTCGCTGGATCAAAATCCTGGAACTCTCTACCTAACAGCATTGTGGCTGTACCTACACCACACGGATGGTAACAGTTCAAGAATAGCTCACCGCCACCTTCTCAAGGGTAATTAGGGATGGACAATAAACGCTGGTCTTGCCAGCGACGTCACATCCTATGAATGAATAAAGAAAATGCATCACAGCAGTTTGTTGTATCAACCAGTAGTTGGATGTAGAGTTATGCCCCTCAGTTGCCGCCCATTCCCTCCTCACCACCCCCTCCATCCCCAACACAGTAAGTCTTCTATCAGACTATTGGGAGAGGAGTAATGAGATTCAAGCACACAGAGTGGTGGGAGGAATGATCAGAGGGATAACCTCATTTTACTCTCACATGTTCCTGATGAGACATCAGTAAAATAAATACATGAATGACTGGAACAGATCCCAAATTGGCTAATTATGATTTATTTCATTGCTGCAAACTGGGAGAATATTTTCCATATTTATACATTCAGCACCTCTGAGCTACTTTGGAACTGATCTCTACTTTCTGTCTGCTCCCTTAGTCTGGTTTCCCAGATACATACACAGACATACAAATACATAGAAATATATTGTGCACACACAAACACACACAAAAAATATGTGGGTAGACATGCACAGATATTAAAATAAATATACCCACAGACACCTGCTAACCTAAACACAGACATGCACACAGAGACATCAAGTTCCGCATTAAAATTCATTTGTCAGTTGAGTGCCTTGATGACTCAATAGATCAATGAATTGCCTGGTGTGCTCTGTGCCAAACAGACCAGGGTAGATCCAAGTTTGATTTTCAATCTTTGCTAAATTAGCTAATCTCAGCCAGGGCTCCGGAGGGGTACTACGATTGGTCCTGAGCTCGGAGCAAAAAACATCAACGGTGTTCTTACTCCTGAATACTATCCAGTGTGTATGAGTGTGTTTTGATGTCAGGAAAGAACAGACTAGAGCTTCTATATGATGCTTTCCAAGGCTAAATGTCCTGTCAACTTTGACAGTCACCAGCTTCCTTTGCCAATTTCTCTCTCTTTCGATAGGTGTTGGCTCCTTGATGGGTGGAGGTCCATAGATACAGGGCACTGCTAACTCATCAAAATGCCATTATTCATTGTGTGAACCTTGATAGTGAGCACTGGCTGGCTATTAACCATGGGAGGTACCTCAGCCAAGCCAGATCCTGTCCTCAAGCAAAATTTGCACTTTCAGCAGGTATCATTATATAGCAATCAAAAGTGTGCTGATTGTTGCTCTCCACAACCCAGAAGTGGTGAGGCAAATTGCAGTGTCCACTGTCACGTTGTCCATGATCACCTAATTATGCTAACCTGAGAGCCTCTGGTCTGTATAACTGAGATATTGAATAAACCCACTGTCAAAAGAATATCATATTCATGTTAATTTTTTAATACTCACAATGCAATGGCTAGCATTCCAAATGGCATTACAATCCCTTCTGAAACTGGGATATGAAGCACAGTGTTAATCTTCCAATATTTCCCAATGTTTAGCTGGGAGCTGGGGTGGGGGTAGATTCTGTGAACTGAGGCTCAGCGAGAGAATGTTATAGTTTTGCACCTCATTGCGAGAAACACAGAGAAGCTGGCAGTCTGATTCAGAGAGTGACAGACACTTTGAGGTAGGTTCTGTTGTAAATTTAGTTGGTGGTCCCCTGTGCGTTGGAAGATGTGGAGCATTTCAAGTTTGTCGGCGTTGGCAAAAGGAGGTAACGGGGCCAAGTTGAAATGATTCTAAACTAGAACTGGCATTTGCTCTGCAACAGATGGTGTATGATTCAGGAGAACATGGAGAATTTAAACATAAGATTCAACTAATTTTTCCTCATCCACAGGCATGGCGGGATGAGGGATATTAAGCAGGATGTGCCCTCCCCAACTCTTGGCATAAATCATTCCCTTTATTCGCCTCCCTCTATTCTGCTTCAAATCATGGAATTTCCCTTAATAACCTCCCCCAACTCTTTATGTCCAGACGAACTGGAAACCTCTCAACTATCAAAAGAATGTTTCATTACATTGCATGCGTCGTTGAAACAAGATTCATTTTTAACTTATTCCCGAAGCAACCGCAGTTTGAGTGTGAAGTACAGCGACCAGGATAGACAAATCCAAAGGCCAGAACCTAAAATAAAGAGACAAACTGCTTCGAGTTGAATAACTCTAGTTGCAGAATTCAGAACTCATTTTCTACGACACAACTTAAATAGTGCATTCACAGTCTGCTGTTTTTCTCTTCCTTTTCAGTCCTGATTCTTCCTCACAGAAAAGTACACTTTGTTCCTAGATTTGCACTCAGATTAGGGAAAGATTTACTTTTGGAACTCTGTGTCTGGTTTGTTTCTCCTCTATTCTCTGATCTAACAGTATACACCTCTGGCACTGACCTGTTTCTGCTCTATTGATTTATGGTCTATTCACATTGAAGAACTGCTTAAAGAAGTGGCCCTGTGGCAGTTGCCTTTGGGCTCCTGGAGCAGTGCGAATCACCCTGTTTATATCGCAGGCTGGATACAAATGTACAAGCTTGTGAATGCACTGCTTTTTAAAGTCACGATTCCCAACTTCATTTCAGCACCTCACAGTCTGTCCAGGCCAATAAACACAAAACTGCCTTCTGGAGTTGCGGGGTGGGGGGGGGGGGGGGGGGTGCGGGGGGTGGGGGGTGCCGGTTGGTCATCAGAAAGAATCGCCACCTCTGCCACCAGAAATAACAATAGTTGTGTGCCAGAGTACCACTTTCAGAGCCTTGTGACCTTTAAAGGCTATGGCAACTCCTCATTTACAAGAATGGACTAACAAACTGTAAGGATGTCATTACTCAATATGTAATGGTGACATGTTCTGGGGATGTCAAAGTAGAAAATCTCCCCTTAAATATACTGGGTTGACAAATTTAACGATGTTTTGTATATTTACAACAGACCTATTTATTTTATTTAGAGATACAGCACTGAAACAGGCCCTTCGGCCCACCGAGTCTGCGCCGACCATCAACCACCCATTTATACTAATCCTACACTAATTCCATATTCCTACCACATCCCCACCTGTCCCTATATTTCCCTACCACCTACCTATACTAGGGGCAATTTATAATGGCCAATTTACCTATCAACCTGCAAGTCTTTTGGCTGTGGGAGGAAACCGGAGCACCCGGAGGAAACTACTCAGTTTCTTTTTTTTCTTTCCTTTTTTTTGCCAATTTGCTTCCTTTGTC
This sequence comes from Heterodontus francisci, assembly GCF_036365525.1. Taxonomy (NCBI): domain Eukaryota; kingdom Metazoa; phylum Chordata; class Chondrichthyes; order Heterodontiformes; family Heterodontidae; genus Heterodontus; species Heterodontus francisci. The sequence continues at coordinate 28,163,753 of NC_090407.1, read as the reverse complement.
TTCTTTTGCTGGAATATGGTTTCACCAGCGCCTTTTAATACCTTGCCGAGGTAACCATTCCCTATATGTGAGTGCTGGCAAGCAACTTTTCCATGAATCTTTAATTCTAACAAACAGCACAGAATTGATTTTATTTATAGGTAGACCGTTATGTTGAGGGTTTGTATGCTTAAATATTTCCTTGGGTTCAGGAGTGCCCTTGTGTTGAAATATTGGTATAATAGGCTTAATTAGGTAGAATTTAGATATAATTAATACATTATACCTTTTAGAATTAAAGATTGAATGAATGGTCAGTTTTCAAGACTCACTGAAATTCCCTTTAAAGGTAGAGTTAAAACTCCATGAACATCCCTGTTACAATGGAATGTGTACCAGAAACACCTTTTAAGTTAAATGAGACAGGCTATACATGGTCCGTACTGATAACTATAATCATAATCAGTTGATAATGTTAATGATATAGACAGACTGACTTAAGGAGATGGTACAAGGTACCATCAAAGAACCATCAGAGATGATCAATCACAAAATGGAACGTTACCTACAAAAAACAGATGCCACGTCAACCCAATTTAACCCAAAAAGGAAAAACAGTGACGACACAAATGTAATTAAAAATCTTTTAAGTAAAGAACACATTTATAGACTTAAGCCTTAGTGTTACTATAAAACACTACAAACATTTTGACCAGATAAAAGCTCACAACTTCATGAGAAGCGAATTCTCAGCAGGTAATTAATTGGGAATAAGTAGCTAACGATATTACCATATATGGATAACGAAAGCAGGAAAAACACACACAGAAAGGTAACACCTACATCCCAAAAGATTAGAAACAGTATAAACGTGAGAGTTTTGAATCGAAAATTCAGGGGTATTGAAATTCCTTATCAATGCTTCTCAATCTAAGGTAAGAACAGCTGACTACATTACCAGAGTTCTGCTCTTAACAGAGAGTGTTTTGTCTTGTTAAGCAGGAGGCTTACTCGGAGAATTTAAGGTAACAATTTACTTTGAATTATGATGGATATTCTAAGATATTTTGCTGTAACATTGTCAAGGTTGAACTTTTGGATTGTATTTTGGAAATAAGATTATGTTTTACATCTCTTAGTAATCTTTGATATTGTGATATACTACCCACTTAAAAGTGTATTGCATGTTAAATTCTTTGATAAATATATAAAAGTTAATAAATCATCTCATGTAGCATTCTGTATACAACTACAAGAACCCTCTCTCTTTAAGTGAAGAGAGTTTCCCAGACCCTTATAATGTCTGGGATATTTATGACTTAGCCTAATTATTAAAAAATAGGTTATCTGAAAGATTGTAATATTCTCTGTTAGTTTTTTTTCTTTGAGGGAAAACTAGTTCAATTCTTTGGACCCAAATAAGTGTCAATAAGTGTTTGTCTGGTTTGACTTTGTCTGGTTTGAACTTAATTAAAGGGGATTCATAGGGATGTACTCCTGATTTGGTTTAGTCCCTATAACGGGTTAAAGTCAAAAATCACTTCACCTTCTTCTGCAGGTGGATCTTGTATTTTTTTAAAATTCATTAATGGGATGTGGGCGTCGCTGGCCAGGCCAGCGTTTATTGCCCATCCTTAATTGCCCTTGAGAAGGTGGTGGTGAGCTGCCTTCTTGAACCGCTGCAGTCCATGTGGGGTAGGTACACCCACAGTGCTGTTAGGAAGGGAGTTCCAGGATTTTGACCCAGCGACAGTGAAGGAACGGCGATATAGTTCCAAGTCAGGATCGTGTGTGACTTGGAGGGGAACTTGCAGGTGGTGGTGTTCCCATGTATTTGCTGCCCTTGTCCTTCTAGTTGGTGGAGGTCGCAGGTTTGGAAGGTGCTGTCTGAGGAGCCTTGGTGCATTGCTGCAGTGCATCTTGTAGATGGTACACACTGCTGCCACTGTGCGTCGGTGGTGGAGGGAGTGAATGTTTGCAGATGGGGTACCAATCAAGCGGGCTGCTTTGTCCTGGATAGTGTTGAGCTTCTTGAGTGTTGTTGGAGCTGCACCCATCCAGGCAAGTGGAGAGTATTCCATCACACTCCTGACTTGTGCCTTGTAGATGGTGGACAGGCTTTGGGGAGTCAGGAGGTGAGTTAGTCGCCTCAGGATTCCTAGCCTCTGACCTACTCTTGTAGCCACGGTATTTATATGGCTTCTCCAGTTCAGTTTCTGGTCAATGGTAGCCCCTAGGATGTTGATAGTGGGGGTTTCAGCGATGGTAATGCCGTTGAATGTCAGTGGGAGATGGTTAGATTCTCTCTTGTTGGAGATAGTCATTGCCTGGCACTTGTGTGGCGCAAATGTTACTTGCCACTTATCAGCCCAAGCCTGGATATTGTCCAGGTCTTGCTGCATTTCTACACGGACTGCTTCAGTACTTGAGGAGTCACGAATGGTGCTGAACATTGTGCAATCATCAGTGAACATCCCCACTTCTGACCTTATGATTGAAGGAAGGTCATTGATGAAGCAGCTGAAGATGGTTGGGCCTAGGACACTACCCTGAGGAACTCCTGCAGTGATGTCCTGGAGCTCAGATGATTGACCTCCAACAACCACAACCATCTTCCTTTGCGCTAGGTATGACTCCAGCCAGCGGAGGGTTTTCCCCCTGATTCCCATTGACCTCAGTTTTGTGAGGGCTCCTTGATGCCATACTCGGTCAAATGCTGTCTTGATGTCAAGGGCAGTCACTCTCACCTCACCTCTCGAGTTCAGCTCTTTTGTCCATGTTTGAACCAAGGCTGTAATGAGGTCAGGAGCTGAGTGGCCCTGGCGGAACCCAAACTGAGCGTCACTGAGCAGGTTGTTGCTAAGCGAGTGCCGCTTGATGGCACTGTTGATGACACCTTCCATCACTTTACTGATGATTGAGAGTAGGCTGATGGGGCGGTAATTGGCCGGGTTGGATTTGTCCTCTTTGTGTACAGGACATAGCTGGGCAATTTTCCACATTGCAGAATAGATGCCAGTACTGTAGCTGGAACAGCTTGGCTAGGGGCGCGGCAAGTTCTGGAGCACAGGTCTTCAGTACTATTGCCGGAATATTGTCAGGGCCCGTAGCTTTTGCAGTATCCAGTGCCTTCAGTCGTTTCTTGATATCACGTGGAGTGAATCGAATTGGCTGAAGTCTGGCATCTGTGATGCTGGGGACTTCAGGAGGAGGCCGAGATGGATCATCAACTCGGCACTTCTGGCTGAAGATTGTTGCAAATGCTTCAGCCTTATCTTTCGCACTGATGTGCTGGGCTCCCCCATAATTGAGGATGGGAATATTTGTGGAGCCACCTCCTCCAGTTAGTTGTTCAATTGTCCACTACCATTCTCGGCTGGATGTGGCAGGACTGCAGAGCTTAGATCTGATCCGTTGGTTATGGGATCGCTTAGCTCTGTCTATCGCATGCTGCTTACGCAGTTTGGCATGCAAGTAGTCCTGGGTTGTAGCTTCACCAGGTTGACACCTCATTTTGAGGTATGCCTGGTGCTGCTCCTGGCATGCCCTCCTGCACTCTTCATTGAACCAGGGTTGGTCTCCTGGCTTGATGGTAATGGTAGAGTGGGGGATATGCCGGGCCATGAGATTACAGATTGTGGTTGAGTACAATTCTGCTGCTGCTGATGGCCCACTGCGCCTCATGGATGCCCAGTTTTGCATTGCTAGATCTGTTCGAAATCTATCCCATTTAGCAGGGTGATAGTGCCACACAACACGATGGACAGTATCCTCAATGTGAAGGCAGGACTTTGTCTCCACAAGGACTGTGCGGTGGTCACTCCTACCAATACTGTCATGGACAGATGCACCTGAGGCAGGCAGATTGGTGAGGATGAGGTCGAGTATGTTCTTCCCTCGTGTTGGTTCCCCCACCACATGCCGCAGACCCAGTCTAGCAGCCATGTCCTTTAGGACTCGGCCAGCTCGGTCAGTAGTGGTGCTACCGAGCCACTCTTGGTGATGGACATTGAAGTCCCCCACCCAGAGTACATTCTGTGCCCTTGCCACCCTCAGAGCTTCCTCAAAGTGGTGTTCAACATGGAGGAGCAGTTTAGTTAGAGATACAGCACTGAAACAGGCCCTTTGGCCCACCGAGTCTGTGCCGACCATCAACCACCCATTTTCTACTAATCCTACACTAATTCCACATTACTACCACATCCCCACCTTTCCCTATATTTCCCTACCACCTGCCTATACTGGGGGCAATTTATAATGGCCAATTAACCTATCAACCTGCAAGTCTTTGGCATGTGGGAGGAAACCGGAGCACCCGGAGGAAACCCACGCAGACACAGGGAGAACTTGCAAACTCCACTCAGGCAGTCCCCAGAATTGAACCCGGGTCGCTGGAGCTGTGAGGCTGCGGTGCTAACCACTGCGCCACTGTGCTGCCCACACAATGCAGCAGCCACTTACAGAAGAATTCAGACATCTTCTTGGATGTCTGTATCTGACCAAGGTGTCAAGCTGACAAAATTGAACGGAACACCTAAAAGGAAAAAAGAAACTTGCATTTAAATAGTGCATTTAACAACCTCATAGAGATCCCAAAGCACCTTATCACCAATTAAGTACTTTTGAAGTATAGTCACAGTTGTAACATAGGAAACATGGAAGGCAACTTACGCACAACAAGCTCCCACAAACAGTAATGAGGTAATTTGTTTTTTAGCAATGTTGAGGGTTAAATATTGGCCAGGACACCATGTCAAACACCCCCACTCTTGTTTGAACAGTACCATAGAATCTTTTTCATGCATCTGAGAAAGGCAAACAGGACTGACATTTTACAGGTAACAAAGGTGAGGTGACATATTGGAATGCCTGTACTGCATCCACTTCTGGACTTTCCATCTTCAATGGCATGTCAACCCATTTGCTCCCGTTTTACACACGTCTATTTTTCACCAAAATTCGCAAAAGAAAAAAGATCCTTAAATTATGAGAAAAAATAGTCAATTTGTCTTCATTGGAAAAGAGAAGATCCAGGGATACATGGCAGGTCTTTTAAAAGCTGAGAGATACAGATGGTTTAAATATATCAGGCTATTTGCCTTGGACCTTGAGCATGGGGTTCCTTCAGGAAATAAAGTGGGTGAAGTAGGGTAGATTGTGGATGATCGAGCAAAGGAGATTATTTGAGCAGGTAGGGTATTTTATAGGGTAGTTTATACATGGGTTGTGGAAGCTGATTAAATGAGCAGGGTAAGGTACTTGATAGGGTAGATTTTATATGGTCATTGGAAAAGATTAATGGGTGGGTTTGTAGTTGACAGGGTAGATCATATATGGCCTGTAGAAGAAGATTAAATGGGTGGGGCTGGATGGTTGATGTACAAGGAATAAAAATAGGAAATGCTGGAAATCGTCAACAGGTTTGGGAGCATCAGTGGTGAGAGAAACAAAACTAACGTTTCAGGTCATTGATTCTTCATCAGAACTCTTTCACTTCTTCACAGATGCTGCCAGACTTGCTAGGCTGAATTTCTGGGCCCCGCTGATGTGGGAATGGAGACAGACAGGGCCTGAGAATTTCGAAACTGGCCGCATGCCGGCTTCCTGACATTGTTCCTAACATTGGCCATTTTGGCCAATACAAGTGCGGGGTCCGGGAAAGACCCCGCCCACACGAGGCAGGCAGGCAATTAGACTCATTAAGAGCCTTATTAAAGGTAGGTTACGGAGGTCAACTGGGTTTTTAGTTTCCCAACGTGATGGGAGGCAGATCAACTGCCTAGAGGTGGGCACCCAGCAGGAGGCTTGGGTCCCAGCACTTCAGGCAGGTCTACAGGCCCTCTTTGCCTGGCAAGGTGGGGGTGCAGCTAAAAGTCACCCTGTTGCAGGGATCTTCCCCACCACAGTGGTGCCCTGGCTGCTTTTTCTGTTTTTATTTAGAGTTTTTAAAAAATGTCTGAGACGTACCATCTGTTGAGGCACCCTCTCAGTTACTTACCTTGTACTGTAGCTGGGTTTCTTCTGAAGCTGGAAGGCCTCATTGGCCCTCCAGCTTTGAAAGCTTGCCCAGTGCCCTTAATAGGACAGGGAACCTGTCTCCACACCAAAATAAGGGCTCACCCATGTGAAAACTTTAACTTTAATCAGTTTCCCACCAGAGATGGGTTCAGGGCTCAAAAACAGTTGTTACGACCAGGTGAGAAAGATGTCTTTCTTAATTTTCTCAGTCTTTCTCAGCCTTCACCTGGCCTTATTGTAACAGGGTTTTAATTTTAAACACACTGTGTTTTGAATTCCCCCTTGGTGAATCCTTGTTCACAGCTTTCCAATTATAAGGCAAAGAAATGAGCACAAACAGGCCTTCTTAGTGTTAAAGAAGAAAAGTGAACTTTATTAAAACTTAAACGTAAACTCTAATTCGGTTAACGCCTACGGATACATGCCACGCCCCATGCTAGCATGCATATGCAATACGTACATGCAAATAGAGACAGAAAAAAGCAGAAGAAAAATAAAGTAGAGAGGTTTGAGGCAATCTCTGAAGAGGGGTTTTTGTTACTGTGCTTCGAGCTTGTAGATAGATCTTGCTTTTCATTGGGGCCCAGCATTCCTCTTAAACCTTGTTCACTGTAGGAGACTTTTCTGTCTTGGGGTTTATATGTCTTCAATGGTTTCCGGAGCTGGTGAGAGTGAGATGACAGCAGACAGGACAGAGATCTTTTCAGTCCAGGATCAAACAGCTTTCTGTTTTTTAAAACTCTGTGGCAAGTTCAAATTCAAAAATCTCCAACAGCCTGTTAGTCATGTGACTAAACTGGTCTGACCACGTCTGTTTGTGTATTCAGCCATTTTAGCAGTTAACCTGGAATGCTAGCTTCTCCACCTTCAATGTCTGGTAATCAAAAGTCCAATGTGGATTAAATTGGAGCAGGGTGTGGCCCCTTTGTCCTTTCCAAGTACTATGCAAATGTCTTTCCAGTCAAGGGTCTGTTTTTTTTTAAACAATTCTTTCTTTACTCCAGTAACAGTTCAAAAATCAAAGTTCATGTGGCAAAATTAATGTGTTTCATTCTTGGAAGGTGGGGGCCTGCATGGCACAGTGCAGACTCCTGTTTCCTGCCTCCATGGGGACAATCCAGCCCGCTGAGTATTTCCAGCATTTTCTGTTTTTATTTCAGATTTCCAGCATCTGCAGTATTTTGTTCTTGTGTTATATTTTACATGGGTTGTGGAAAGAAATTAAATTGGTCACGTATTTGATAAGGCTGATTGCACAAGGGTTGTGGAAGGAGCACGTTTATGACTAACTGAATCCTATATTTTATTTTCTGATACAGATAACGTTTCAGATGAAGGTGAACTGGTAACATTTGGTGGGATTGAAGACAAAAATGACTCCACAATGTCTGGGATGCCTGCAACCACAGTACCAGGAAGTGAAAGGGATGATTCTGATGAAGACAGCAATGAATCGAGCACCGCGTCGTCAACAGAATCAAATTCAACTGAAGATAGTATACCTGACATTGATGACGCTGAAGGTACTTTTCTGAAATGAACTGCTTAATGCAGTGTGACATCTTCAAAAAAGCTAATGAGATGCTAGTCCTTGTCAGAAGAGGTACAGAATATAATAGCAAGGAAGGACTATTGCAGCACTGCAATCTCACTACAATGATACCATAAATGAGAGGCTAAAATTATGAACAAAGCTTCAAGAATTGTTTTTTTTTTCATCGGAACAGAAGGTTAAGGGAGGATCCAATAGAAGTTTAAAAAATATTTTTCAAAATGTTTTGCGAAGGTAGACAGTAAATGTTTATGTCCACTGATTGGTAAATCAGTAGCAAAGGGGAATAGACTTAAGGATTATCACTCGAAGAATGAAGGGAAAGTTTGAAGAGATTTATTTCACACAGAGGGTTTATTAAAGCATGGATTGCTTTACCATGTTTGTTACTGAGGCTGAAACAATGACATAAGTTAAAAGGTATACAATAGGATACAGGGAAATTGAAAGAAAGTGGGTTTACAGTAGAAATCTCCATTTGAAGAGCTAGGACTGACACAGGTGTGATGGCCCAAATAGCCTCCTTCTTTGCTGTAATTTCTAAAAAATCTGTGATGCAGTGTTACAGAGAATGCAAACTCATTTGGATTACATAGGAACAGGAGTAGGCCATTCAGCCCCTCAAGCCCATTGAATTAGATTACGGCCAATATATATCTTAACTCCGTTTACTCATGTTGATCCCATATCACCTAACACCCTTGCCTAACCATAATCTTTCAATCTCAGTTTTGAAATTATCAGTTGACCGCTAGCCTCAACAGCTTTTTGGGAGAGAGAGTTCTAGATTGCTACTATCCTTTGTATGAAGAAGTGTTTCGCACAATTACTGTGTTAGATGTTAGGAAGTGTGCACTGGGCTTGGATAAGAGACCAGTAAACTTGGGTTATATTCTCTTGTGATAAGGAAGTTAAGGGGTGTTAAAAAAGAAGAGAATGGACAGGTTAAAGAGGGAATAACTGTTTCTTATATTGGGGAATCCAGAACAAGAGGGCATTATATCAGAATTGTCAGTTAAAAGTGAATCCAGGATAAACTTCACCCAAATGGTTACGAAAGGGCAGAGCTTAAAAGCAACAGAAATCCTCACTTGGGAACAATGGCCAACTGCTACTCCAAAGCTCTCCTATTGGCTCAGTAAGTTTATCCAGCACACAGGCCAAGAAGATCCTGGCTTTAATTCCCAGTTCCGTGTTGTGTTCACTGGTCAAGTTGGGTAATAGTTGGGGTGCTGCAATCAGTCTCAGTGGCTTTGAGTTAGCGAGGGAGACATCAGACAGGATAGCTGCTCCTGATCGCCATGCATGAACCCCTTTTAGACAGTAAATGTATGGACATTGAGCAAGAGCAGGATCAAGCTCAGCTGTGATGCCACATATGAAGGAATAGACTAACGACACTCTGCCAATGCGCACACGTGAAGATTCACTACGTGCGGGTGGTACCAGAAGATGGTGCCACCCTGTAAAACCGTAGTCTAGCAGCAAGAGTCAGCACAAGAGAGGAAAGAAAACACTTGGAGTGATTGCAGATTCCATCTAATAAATTCACAAGACACAATGTGATGAGTGCAGGAACCACAGTTTCATTCATCTAATAACATTGTTCCTGTGTCCTTTTTCCAGGGAAGGACTTCCTAGAAATGCTCACCCTGATTGGGATAATAGTTGGTGCCATTGTAGCTGTAATCATCATCCTAACAATTATTGTTGTCATCATTAAGAAAATGTCTGGTGGATACTCGTAAGTAAACAATTGTTTGGTGAAGTGAAATGCGTTTTATTTGATGTTGACCCAGAGTATTTAAAAGGCCAAAGGACAATGTGTCCACAGTAGATCCAATGGGTCAAAACATTCTAACCCAACAGAACAAAAACAAGGACAAAAATACAATGAGTGGATTCAGCAACCCATTGTTTCTATTATTAAATATACTTTTTCAGGGCCATTTTAATGGCTAAGTTATCAGCCATAAAGCCCTGGAAAGTCTGGTCTGTGCTGAATTAGCTGGGACAGCAGTCGGGTAGTTCTACAACTGACTTCAGCAGCCCTGGGTGAGAGAGAAGGAAATTCACCCTGGGTTCCCTTTCCTGATCACTGTCCAGCCATTCCCTGCTCAAAAATGCATGAATGCAGACTGAGAATGAAAGGATTGGGCTTGTCTGTGATGGCCCCAATGATCATACAACCCACCTTAATCTCATGTCCAGCCTCACATAAAAGTGACCATTAGGGTGAGATACTAGGGGGCCACTGTCACTTGCGAAACAGTACGCCAGCATGATCACCATCAGGACAGGATTAAAGAGAAGGAAACTGAGAAGGAAAAATTTAGAACATATTAAAGTTTGTAGAGTGCCTTTAAGAGAACCTTCCAGCAGGACTGCGTGTATACAATGAATGCTATTTCTTTCTTCCAACTTTCCATAGCTTTTCACGTGTGCTGTGTAATTAATACAGTCGAACATTATGGTAGCAATTATCCTGTGCATAGCAGGGGTCTATGTAGGTAAAGGTTTAATACTGTATATTCTTACATTGTTCTGATGCAGTCCTCTCTGAATGTCCACAGGCCCTGATCTGCATAGATGAGCAGAGATGACTAACTGGCGTTTCTGAAGTGAGAATGAAGTCATTTATATCAGGACAACTGAAGTCACTCAAATAAAATTCGAGTCATATTTTGCCAACTTTTCTTGGATCCAGCAGCTGTCTGACTCTGAGAGCTGGGTGAAATCTGGCTTCTGCTTTTAAGAAGGGCTGAAATCATTTACTTTGGGATGGGGGTGGGGGGAAGGAGAAGGGAGGAGGGAGGGGAGCTTGTCATTTAATGCAGGTCCAACAGTATGAATTTTATATGGAGCAACTGAAAGTTTTGCTCACCAAGCTAGTTAGAATTCACCTCCAGATATTTTGCTTGTTCTACACTATCTTTATTTTCTCTACCCCAAATGAAATTGGACTTTTAACAAGCAGCTTGATGCTGTGCTGGCGAAAGGATAGGGTTTGTATTATGGAAGGAATGGGATCAAATGGGCCAAGGAGCTTTCTTCATCTGACTTTTGTGATGCTCTTCTGAGATTGGGTCATTGGGGAGAATTATTGGATGAGTAGTAGGAGCTCTGAAAAAGCATCTGGCCTATGCTGAACCTCATGAGAGTACTCGATGCTGTTACCGGGTTAGAAGTGACGATGACAGTACTCCCCAGTGGCAAGCTGTCAAAATAACAATAGGCGTGATTCACAGAACTCATTGAATAATAATTAATTCCAATGGCTTTAGTCAGTTGTCTGGAGATCCTTTGATGACCCTGTTGATAAATGCTCTACCTGGTGTAGAACATACAGAGCAGAGAATAAACCAAATAGGTTCGTCCTTAAGCACACTACCTGCCTTGGGTTAAAGCTCTCAGTGGCTGGAGACACTGGGGAATCTTTCCAGGTTCTTTTTCTGGGAAATGTCACTTGGAAAAAAACTGTTTCCACATTCCTGTGTGGAATTTAGACCCTTCAGTTAACGAGCAGGACGGCAGATTTTCACTCGTTTTCTGTGTGAATGTTCCCATCCATTAACCGGAATCTATAAATGACTGACTCTGTTGCAGGACTCCAGAATAAGTCATAACCCTGCTTCAGAAATGTGAGTGACGCTGACATTTATAAGTGTTTGAACAAAATAACTTCTCATTCTTCTGTAAACAATTGCCATAATATGAGATACATTCAACAAAACAGTACTTTTATAATGTGTCATTTTGTTTTTAACTATTAAAGATATTGTTACCAAAATGCACTTGGTTTTAGTTGTCATCCTTTATCTGCTTCCAGGAATTAGTTAAAAAATAAAACTGATGGTGGCTCAGTGGTGAATTCGGGTTCTGAGACTTATAAAACAAACCAGGAGGTTCTTAGCTTCAAACCCTGATCTGTACATTAGCTGTTCTCACCAGTGGTCTTAGCACCCCGTTAGAAAGGAAAAATATTAGCTGGAGATAGAAAGCTTGTCTTCAGAGGAAGTATTTTAACTGGAAATTCCTCCTCATTTATGTGCTAACAGCAAGTTCTTCCTCAGCCACCCCTGCTAGATTTGTGTATGTGTGTGTGGATACCAGGTGAGAACAGATTCCATCATCATTGGAACTGTACCTCAGTTAGTGAGTCAATGCTTTAAGCAGAGGTAGGAGAAAAATAAAACACTGGATGAAAAATTAAAAACTTTGATTGCTTTCTTTAATATACTTTATTTTAATATCTCTAATGAGGAGAAACTTCCTATTAATATTTCCAAAGGAAAGCAATTTTGTTTTTTAGCACTTCCAAAGGGATAACATTTCTTGTTATCAGTGCTTATTAGGGTATTGTAGCATAGTAGTTATATTAGTGGACTAGTAATCCCGAGACCTGGACGAATGATCCTGAGCCATGAGTTAAAGTCCCACCATAACAGTGGGGAAATTTAAATTCGGTTAATTAAATAAGTCTGGCATAAAAAATATTGGAATCAGTAATGGTGACCAGGAAATCACTGGATTGTCTCAGTAATGTGTTTCAGGAAAGGAAATCTGCCAGCGTTACCTGGTCTGGCCTATATGTGGCTCCAGACCCTCAGCATAGAGCATGGCTACCCAACCCAAACCCGACAGGACTTGACAAGTGTCGGGTTCGGGTCGGGTTAGGTCGCACTTTTGGGTCCGGCATTTGGGCTCGGGTCGGGTCGGGCCGGGTCGGACACACTCTATCACCACCTCTGGTAAGTGGCTCCAATGTTAATGTACTTTTCGGACTAGAAAGGTGGTTTAGTTACAGTTTTTTTAAGCTTGTGCAGCTAAGTAACAAAGTGAAAAACGGAAGGTAGGTTAACTGATGGTCGGGTCGGGTCAGGTCGGGCGCGGGAAAAAATGAAAGGACTCGGGCTGGGTCGGGCTCGGGTTGGAAGTGGTTCTGTCGGGCTCGGGTTTCATTTGCAGACCCGAGCCAGCCTTTACCTCAGCAATGTGGTTAACTCTTAAATGCCTTCTAAAGTGGCCTAGTAAGTCAATCAGTTGTATTCAAGAAGATGGTTCACCACCACCTTCTCAAGGTTAATTAGGGATGGGCAATAAATGTCAACCTTGCCATGAATGAATTAGAAAAGATTTATAACAGACAGGAGCTCTCTGAGATAAAAACCTTTCTGTGACTAATACTTCTAGTGGAAAAGAGATTCGTTTTGTAAGTACTTCTATGATGTGTTTGACAATCCAGTGTTTAGGAATGTTGTGTGATGTGAAGATGTATATTCATTCACAGGAAGCACTTTTCAAGAAGTTAAGTTTTCTGCCTGGTACGTTATTGAGCCATACAAGCCAGGAAAGTCCTAACTTTGATCCTCTGTCCACGCAGAGTTAGCTGAACACAGATGGGACAGTGGCAGAATGTTCCCTGAGCTTGGAAATGGGGGGAGAATGTTTAGCATTCCTACACCCAATCATTAGCTAGTGGTTCCTGTTGGAAAGTGCAGATGTGAGGATGTTAGATGACAACAGGATTAGATTCAGTTGCAATGCCCTCAACAGCTGAATAGCCTATTAGCACTCACTGTCTCAATTCACAAATGAAAATGGTCACTTGGGCAAGGTACTGGCAGATACCAAGAACTCATGGAACCATATCCCAGTAGGAATAACTGTCATCAAGAAAGGAGAGGAGAAATTTGGAGGAAATAAAGCATAACGATAAAATTGGAAGTTTATCCAAAAAAGCAACTGGGATAGAGATGAACGTATTGGGATTCTAATAACAAATGGACTATCAAACCCCTCGACTGTTTTATAGCCTTTTAAACCAGTTGGTGCACTACACAAGTGGATGTCTCATGGTATTTCTTAGAAGTCACTACAGGAGTTAGTGAAAGATGTTGAGAGACAGTGGGGACAAGTTTCCCCCGAGTTATTATAATGCAATCAGGGCAGAATCAGCCAAACTAGTGCAAACAATTGGGGAATGGTAAGCACAAGTGAGTTACGCCCAAAACCACTTCTGTTTATGTTTTCCTCGATCTTTTATGCTGGTTCAAATCAAGCTCGCCCACAAAACTGGCTACTCCAGGCCCTGATGATCTACATCCCAGAGTGTTGAAAGAGGTGGTTGTAGAGATAGTGAATGCATTGATGATCATCTTTCAAAATTCTATAGATTCTGGAGTGGTTCCTGAAGATTGAAAGGTAGCAAATGAAACCCCACTGTTTAAGAAAGGAGGGAGAGAATAAACAGGGAACTACAGATCTGTTAGCCTGTCATCAGTAGTAGGGAAAATGCTAGAATCTTTTATAAACGATGTGATAACTGGACACATAGAAAATAATGGTAGGATTGGGCAGAGTCAACATGGATTTATGAAAGGGATATCATGTTTAACAAACCTGTTGGAGTTTTTTGAGGATGTAATTAGCAGAATAGATAAGGGGGAACCAGTGGATATGGTGTATTTGGATTTTCAGAAAGCTTTCGAAAAAATCCTACACAAGAGGTTAGTAAACAGAATTAGAGCATAAAGGATAGAGAATAATATACCGGCATGGATTGGGAATTGGTTAATGGTCAGAAAACAGAGAATAGGAATAAACAAGTCATTCTCAGGTTGGCGGGCTGTGATTACTGGAGTACGGCAAGGATCAGCTATTCACAATCTCTATCAATGATTTGGATGTGGGGACCAAATGTAATATTTCCAAGTTTGCTGAGGACACAAAACTAGGTGGGCATGTGAGTTGTGAGGTGGACGCAAAGAGGCTTCAAGGGGATTTAGACAGGCTAAATAAGTCGGCATGAACATGGTAGATGGAATATAATGTAGAAAAATGTGAGGTTATCCACTTTAGTAGGAAAAACAGGAATGCAGTGTATTTCTTATATGGTGAGAGATTGGGAAGTGTTGGTGTCCAAAGAGATCTGGGTGTCGTTGTTCATAAGTCACTGAAAACTAACATGCAGGTGCAGCAAGCAATTAGGAAGGCAAATGGTATGTTGGCCTTTATTGCAAGAGGATTTGAGTACAGGAGTAAATAAGTTTTGCTGCAATTGCATTGAGCCTTGGTGAGACCGCACCTGGAATATTGTGTACAGTTGTGGTCTCCTTATGTAAGGAAGGATATATTTGCCATAGAAGGAGTGCAATGAAGGTTCACCAGACTGATTCTTGGGATAGTGGGATTGTCCTATGAGGAGAGATTGAGGAGACTGGGCTTGTATTCTCCAGAGTTTAGAAGAATGAGAGGTGATATCATTGAAGCATACAAAATTCTTACAGGGTTCCACAGGGTTGATGCAGGAAGGCTTTTTCCCCTGGCTGGGGAGTCTAGAACCAGGGGACACAGTCTCAGAATAAGAGGTAGGCCATTTAGGACTGAGATGAGGAGGAGGTTCTTCACTCGGAGAGTAGTGAATTTGTACAATTCTCTATCCCAGATGGCTGTGGAGACTCAGTCATTATGTTCAAGACAGAGATTGATAGATTTCTAGTTTTCAAAGATATCAAGCGATATGGGGATAGTGCGGGAAAATGGCATTGAGGTAGAAGATCAGCCATGATTTAGTTGAATAGCGGAGCAGGCTAGAGGGGCTGAATGGCCTAGTCCTGCTCCTATTTCCTATGTTCCTATGTTCCCCAGGTCGGAATAGCGAGATCTACCGATTACAATAATTTTCTTAGGCACTCAGGCACATTTGAAAAGTTTTATTTTTCAGATCAAATAATAGTTAATTTACTAAAAAAAAAAGGACTATTGTACATCAATGAAATTATTCAATAGTTCATATAGTATGAAAGTAATTTTCAGTGATTTTAAATCAAGTTGCTCCTGCAAAGAAACAATTATATTCTATTACACTGATTCATGGAAGATTTTACATTTATGATTAAACAATTTTTTTGTGGAAACTTGAAGCCTAACCTAACCATCACAAATTTCAAATACACTGTGGCTGCAATTGGGAAATTGCACCCAAAGCCAAAACTCTACCCCAGCGTACTAAGACTGGTGCATGGGAAATTTCAGCCAATCAGAATAAGTGGTTAAATGTATTTGAAGTAGTCTACCTTTGAGCCAATCAGTATCAGTGACTGCCTTTGATATCAACGCAGAACTTTTTTTTAATTCATTCATGGGATGTGGGTGACGCTGGCCAGGTCAGCATTTATTGCCCATCCCTAATTGCCCTTGAGAAGGTGGTGGTGAGCTGCCTTCTTGAACCGCTGCAGTCCATTTGGGGTAGGTATACCCACAGTGCTGTTATGAAGGGAGTTCCAGGATTTTGACCCAGCGACAGTGAAGGAATGGCGATATAGTTCCAAGTCAGGATGGTATGTGACTTGGAGGGGAACTTGCAGGTGGTGGTGTTCCCATGTATTTGCTGCCCTTGTCCTTCTAGTTGGTAAAGGTCGTGGGTTTGGAAGGTGCTGTCGAAGGAGCCCTGGCGCATTGCTGTAGTGCATCTTGTAGATGGTAGACACTGCTGCCACTGTGCGTCAGTGGTGGAGGGAGTGAATGTTTGTAGATGGGGTGCCAATCAAGCGGGATGCTTTGTCCTGGATGGTGTCGAGCTTCTTTAGTGTTGTTGGAAGTGTTGTTGGAGCTGCACCCATCCAGGCAAGTGGAGAGTATTGCATCACACTCCTGACTTGTGCCTTGTAGATGGTGGACAGGCTTTGGGGAGTCAGGAGGTGAGTTACTCGCCTCAGGATTCCTAGCCTCTGACCTGCTCTTGTAGCCACGGTATTTATATGGCTTCTCCAGTTCAGTTTCTGGTCAACGGTAACCCCTAGGATGCTGATAGTGGGGGATTCAGTGATGATAATGCTGTTGAATGTCAAAGGGAGATGGTTAGATTCTCTCTTGTTGGAGATGGTCATTGCCTGGCACTTGTTACTTGCCACTTATCAGCCCAAGCCTGGATATTGTCCACGGCTGCATTTGTACATTTGGACTGCTTCAGTATCTGAGGAGTCACGAATGGTGCTGAACATTGTGCAATCATCCACGAACATCTCCACTTCTGACCTTATGATTGGAGGAAGGTCATTGATGAAGCAGCTGAAGATGGTTGGGCCTAGGACACTACCCTGAGAAACTCCTGCAGTGATGTCCTGGAGCACAGATGATTGACCTCCAACAACCACAACCATCTTCCTTTGTGCTAGGTATGACTCCAGCCAGCGGAGGGTTTTCCCCCTGATTCCCATTGACCTCAGTTTTGCTAGGGCTCCTTGATGCCATACTCGGTCAAATGCTGCCTTGATGTCAAGGGCAGTCACTCTCACCTCACCTCTTGAGTTCAGCCCTTTTGTCCATGTTTGAATCAAGGCTGTAATGAGGTCAGGAGCTGAGTGGCCCTGACGGAACCCAAACTGAGCGTCACTGAGCAGGTGACCAAGTGTGACAAAAAGGATCCCCAGTATAACTGAAGTCAATAAGAATCAGGGGGAAAACTCTCCTTTGTCTGGAGACAAACCCAGCACAAATAAGATGGCAGTGGTTATTGGAGGTCAATCATCTCAGCCCGAGGACATTGCTGCGGGTGTTCTTCAGGCAGTGTCCTAGTCCCGATCAGCTGCTTCATTAATGACCTTTCCTCAATCATAAGGCCAGTAGGCCATAAGTGGAAATGCTTGTTGATGATTTCACAGTGTTCAGTTCCATTCACAATTCTGCAAATGAAGGCATTCAGCCCACATGCAACAAGACCTGGATAGCAATCAGATTTGGGCGGATAAGTGGCAATTAACATTCACACCACCCAAGTGCCAGGCAGTAACCATCTCCAACAAGGGAGAGTCTACCTCCTCCCTTTGATATTCAATGGCATTACCATTTTCTAATTCCCCAACATCAACATCGTTGGGGGGGCGGGGGGGATCACCATTTACAAGAAACTTACCTGGATCAGTCACATAAAAACTGTGGCTACAAGAGCAGGTCAGAAGCTGGGTATTCTGTGTGTGACTCACCTCCTAATTCCCAAAGCCTTTCTACCACCTACAAGGCACATGTCAGAAGTGTGATGGAACATTCCCCACTTGCCTGGATGAGTGCAGTTCCAATAACACTGAAGAAGATCAACACCATCCAGGATAAAGCAGTCTGCTTGATCGGCACTCCATCCATCGATGCACTCTGGTGGCAGTCTGTATCATCTACAAGATGCACTGCATTAACTCACCATGGCTTCTTCATCAGCACCTTCCAAACCCATGAATTCTATCACCTAGAAGGACAAGGGCAGCAGGTGCATGGGAACATTATGACCTCTAAGTTCTCATTCAAGTCACACACCATCCTGATTTGAAAATATATTGTAGTTCCTTCACTGTCGCTGGGTCAAAATTCTGAAACTCTTTAACTACTGTGGGAGTACCTTCACCACACAGAGTTCAAGAAGGGAACTCAGCAACACCTTCTCAAGGGCAATTAGATATCAGCAATAAATGCCTGCCTTGCCAGTGACGCCCATATCCTGTGAATGAACAGGAAAGAACGGTAAATAGTGGTTAATGTGTTTTTTGATTGCTTTAATGGGAAAGTGGAGCAATTAGAAAAGCATGACAGATTTTTTGTGTACCACAGATTGTCTGAAAGTGTGATGCAAAGTATATGTAAGATTATGTCACACAAGACATGTTTTGTAGTAGATTGGGTCACTGTAACTGGGAATCATTTATAGTTGTTTATATTAGAGGGGGGTTATAGTAAGGGGCTACTGAACTGCACAGTTACGCATATTAAAGCTTCCCAAACAAGCACAGATTCAACTTGGGTTATTTATCTGTGCGTGTCCTGAGCCAGCCAGCCTCATACCAGACAGTACTAACTGGAGGCACACATAAACAAGATGACAATTTGCAGGAACATCTGGAAGCTGATGCTGAAGCTCACTCCGCCATGAAACCTGATCTACAGCTTCACCTCCGAGCTGAATAATGCCATTGTCAGTTAGTTCAGCTGCAGAATAGAAGCGTCAGTGTAAAAATAAACAATTTATCGCACTGCCTGTGTGTGTGCCAGTCAGCAGCCTGTAGTTTTAGGCACAGACCCAAAACTGGAGCCCCCCCTCTCGGCACAGCAGAAGGACCTGAAAACAAAGACCTATATTCAAGGCTATTCCTCTTCCCTGTCTGGAACACAGAGTGCTTGACTTAAACTGCAAGCTTTTGATTGAGGAAGGAATTGAGTGCGTCAGAGCTGAATTCCATGCATTTTCCAGACATGGGATCATTTTCCAAAAATACTGAAGATGGACAAAATAATTAAGCGGATTTTGTGCTCTGTGCCTTGTTGCATTATTTGTTTTCACAAAGTGAAAACAAGCCAGAAGTAGGGAATCGGGCAGGTACTGCATGGCAGTGACATGTGTGTGCTCACTGCTGTGTGGCTCCATTGGTTTATTCGCTCGAGGGACAAGCACTTCTGCATCAAATTTTGTATAGGAATCAACAGGAGCAGAGGGCAGTTTATGAGCCTGAAGTACCTCCTGCTTTGAGCCCTTTTATTTTAACATGGCCTAAATTGGGTTCTCGGACATTCCTCGCTGTTAAACATTAAGTGCTGACAGCGTCAAAAGGAGAATGTCTGGGAAAAATTATATCTCATTTATATTACAGCATTGCCTCTGACCATGTCCTGCCTTTGGGGCGAAAGAGTGCTGGTAGCAACTATAATTGAATCATTATTTACACTTGCCAGAGGGAGCCAGAGGGAGGGGTTGAGCTTTCAGCCTACCTCCAAAGGCTGGAAACATTATCTTCACATTCTGGGCCTGTAACCACCTTTCCCCAACAGCAGGGGGGAGGTGGTGGGTGTATTGGTAATGTCACTGGACTAGTAATTCAGAGCCCAGGCTAATGCTCTGGTAACATGGGTTTGAATCCCACCACAGCAGATGGTGAAATTTGAATTCAAGCAATAAATCTGGAATTAAAAGTTAGTCCAACCATACCAATGGTAACCATGAAAGCATTGTCAATTGTTGTAAAAACCCATCTGGTTCACTAATCTCCTTTAGGGCGGCACAGTGGCGCAGTGGTTAGCACCGCAGCCTCACAGCTCCAGAGACCTGGGTTCGATTCCGGGTACTGCCTGTGTGAAGTTTGCAAGTTCTCCCTGTGTCTGCGTGGGTTTTCTCCGGGTGCTCCGGTTTCCTCCCACAAGCCAAAAAGACTTGCAGGTTGATAGGTAAATTGGCCATTATAAATTGTCACTAGTATAAGTAGGTGGTAGGGAAATATAGGGACAGGTGGGGATGTTTGGTAGAAATATGGGATTAGTGTAGGATTAGTTTAAATGGGTGGTTGATGTTCGGCACAGACTCGGTGGGCCGAAGGGCCTGTTTCAGTGCTGTATCTCTAATCTAAAATCTAATCTAGGGTAGGAAATCTGCCATCCTTACTGGTCTGGCCTACATGTGACTCTTAAATGCCCTCTGCAATGGTCTAGCAAGCCACTCAGTTCAAGGGCAAATAGGGATGGGCAATAAATGGAGGCAAAGCCAACAACACCCACATCCCACTAATGAACAATAAAAAAAAATCCCTTGTTATTTAATATCTAGAAGTCCATTATCTCAGTCTTGAACATACTCAGTGACTGAGGGTAGAGAATTACACAGATTCACCAACCTCTGAGTGAAGAAATTCCTCCTCACCTTCATCCTAAATGGCCTAACTCACTCTGAGACTGTCCCCCCTTACCTATTCTGCTAGTTACATCCTCAAAAAACTCCAACAGGTTTGTCAAACATGATATCCCTTTCATAAATCCATGTTGACTCCACCCAATCCTACCATATTTTTCTATGTGTCCAGTTATCACATCGTTTATAATGGATTCTAATGCTACGGCCAAGTGAGGAGGGGGTCACAGTCGCCCCTCTTATCCTTCCTCTTATTTGACCGCAACAGGGTTTATTCCTTTAAACAGTGGTTGTGCTTACCACCTCTGTGAGTGTTTTACCTTTTCCCTTTACTGTGATTGTGAAAGAACCAATCGGCCAGGTTTTCTTGAGTTTAAACAAGAAAGAGGTAAGTTTATTATACTTAATCTAACTCTTACACCGATTTAAAAATAATTTTAAAAAGCTACACATTCACACGAGAATCACACACACACAAATAGATTGCAGAGGGAAAAATAGATTTGGTGGTTGGATTGAAGTCCAGAATAAATGGAACTTAAATGCAGTCAGTGAAGCGGATGATCTGGTAGTCCTCGGCTGGTTAAAGTGCACTTTGTAGTTGGCCTGGGCTTCTTGAAGGCAGACTGGTAGGTGGCTCTCTTCCCCTGGTCTCTGGCTGTAGTAGTCTGTAGGCTTGGAGGGTCCACAGTTGCACATGGTTTTCAAACTTGATGTTTTCTGGAGAGAGAGAGAGAGAGAGGGAGAAAGAAAGAGAGGCACACAGCTTTCTCTGCTGCTGCAGTCTCTGTTACTGCTTGTCTTCTGTCTATGTAACAAAACTTCCCAGTTTTTCCAGAGATGAACAGATGGTCACATGGTTCTCTCAATCCCTTTTGTTTTTAATGAGGTCCAAAGTGTAAAAGCCAAAATGTTAGGTGGGGTTGTCCATGAATGCCTCAAGTTAGCTTTGACTATCCTGCTAATGAAAATGATCTGCATAATCTACTCAGTTAGCTAAAGCATTGTTCTGGCTAGGCTTCTTGTTAGATTTTTGTCTCCAGTTCAATCTCCTGGTATTTCAGATGCAAATTGCAGTGGCCATCTTGGCTGTTAGTTTTTTAAAAAGTTAACTGTTGGATTTTTTCCATTAAAAGTCTAATGTAAGTTTCCAACTGATGAATTATTATTTTTCATTTGGCCTAGGGGTTTTTCTTAACACTAGCATTTTCCCTACTACTGAGGTCAGGCTAATAGGTCTGTAGTTCCAAGTTTTTTTCTCTCCCTCCATTCTTAAATAGTGGAGTTACATTTGCTACTTTCCAATCTTCAGGGACTGCTCCAGAAACTATAGAATTTTGAAGATAATCACCAATGCATCCATTATCTCTACAGCCACCTCTTTCAACACTCTGGGATGTAGATCATTAGGTTCAGGGAATTTATCAACTTTCAGTCCCATTAATTTCTCCAGTACTACTTTTTTACTGATACTATTTTCTTTCAAATGCCTCATTCTCATGAGTCCCTTAGTTCTTTAGTATTTCTGGGAGGTTTTTGATCTTCTCCATGAAGATAGACACAAAGTATTTGTTTAGTTTCTCTGTCATTTCCTTATTCCAAATTATAAATTCTCCTGTCTCTGTCTGAAATGGGCCCACATTTGTCTTTGCTAATCTTTTCCTTTTTATGTACCTATAGTAGCTTTTACAGTCTGTTTTTATGTTTCTCGCTAGCTTTCTTTCATATTCTATGTTCTCTTTCTTTATCAGTTTCTTGGTCCTCCTTTGCTGAATTCTAAAATGCTCTCAATCCTCAGACTTACTACCTTTTTGGCAACTTTCTAAGCCTCTCCCTTTGATCTGAAACAATCCCTTAAATTCTCTTGTTAGCCACGGTTGGATCAACTTTTCTGTTGGTTTTTTATGCCTCAAAGGAATGTAAATTTGTTGTAAAACAGCAGAGTTCACAAACAAACCAACAGAAATGGCACTATTCTTGAAGCATCCACTGTTTATGGTTGCATTTATAATGACAATTTGCAATTATATCATCGCTTTAACATAATAAAACGTCCCGAAGAACTTCACATGTGAAAAATAAACCAGTCATAAGGTGAGGATTATACATGGTGACAAAAGGAGAGGAAACTTTTGAGGAGATATTTGAAGATGGTGAGAGGGCTAGCAAAATGGGGAGGGGAATAGGGAGCAGAGAGAAGCTCGAGGCTCTGCATTCAAAAGTGGAGTGGACGATGGGGTGATGCAAATCAATGCCAGAAGGTGTAGGTTTATCTATCTAATCAAGAACTAGTCCCTGCTAGTTTCCCTAGTCAAGTCAAAAGTACTCACTGTTTGAAGGAAAATATTCCTCACAAATGCTCCTACAGATGATGACAGGGCTCTGTCCTATATTGTGTTGTAAATTATTTCTATTTTACTTCTTTTCATTCAAATTGTAATTAGGCCATGGCACTGGGATTTCTAAATTGGTCACTTTCGAATAGCAACTTTTTTGTTGTTTTCATTTGGAAACTTGTAAGGTGCAGCAAATATATAACGCTGTCTAGGGACATCACGTAGCATAGAAATCCTCTTTGATCTGTGTGACATTTGACAGAAGACAATTGCTTGATGGTGATGTTTAGCAAGATGGGGGCAACACGCCAGATGTGAATTCCAATAGGTTTGGTCTCAAAGCTGAGTTAGTGAACAAATGTTTCACACAGGCTTCCGCTTACCAAACCATACACGTGTACCCTCACTCCACCCTCACCTCCACATAATAAAAAGTAATCAAATTTGAGTACCAGACTATTGATAAAGAAGATGAGATTTGTGAAAGTTATGTTTACAGTATGAGTGCCTCAATTTTAACCCTGTTTGCCAAGAAGGGATGGCCTGGGTGGGGTGGGGGTGGTGCTAAAATGATGGCAGAGCAGAAGCCGCTGTGCTCCTGCAGACTATGCCCTAGGCAGGTGAGGGCCTCATACATATTGAAATGCCGTAGTTCAATGATGTAATTTGGATCTCGAAGAGGTGTGAATTATGCACAGTCTCCAGGTCCTCCTCTTCAAGCAGCACTAAACCAGAAGAGACCAGGTAAGTATTATATTTTTGAAAGGTTCCTCCTGGATTCCACCTCCCCTGCTCCGGCCAATCAGCCTGGACACCCCTCCTACTTCCACTCGCTGGCCTTCAGGTCATTCCCACCCGTTCTGTGTGGGAATTTGGTGGAAGTGGCCGAAACCTATGGCTCAGAGGCCTCCTACCTAGCCCGTGGGGAGCCTCTCGCAACCAGAAGGATGCACGGGTTTGTGGCAGTGGTGTATAAGCTTTCTTTGTGTTGCGCAAAGGAGCACAACCAATCCTCCTGGCCCTACAAGGAAAGTTAAAAAATAAATGTATCTGGGCATCTGCTGGTTCTGGATACTCTTTCCCACTGGCTTCCTGCTCAGGTTGCCAATGCTGAGGCTTCCCAATGCAACTCAGTGATCCTATACTGTCGGATGGGGTGGAGTGCACGGCTCCCCCATAATGAGAGCATTGCACTCACTAATCACCATCTCCACCATGAGTGCCCATCTCACCATGGCTGACTTCCTCATGGTCTGTGATCCTGGCTATTTCCATCGCTTCCTCCTACATGCTTATGATCACTTGACGGTAGGGCACCCCTCCACCAGTCTCTGCCCTCTCCTGGGCATTATGAGCCTGTTTCTCCTGCAAGGACAAAAGAGAGCGTGATAAGCCACTGCTGTCCTCTATGGTCAATGCCAGAGTCTCCTATTCATTAGAAGCTGCATTAATAGGTGGTGACTGGTCCTCAGCAGTACCATGGCTCTAAGCCATTCTGACGGGTCAGTAAGTGCCCTGGGCACACACTCCTCCCACATTCAGGAGCAGCATGTGCCCTGAAGCTCCTCAGCTGGTGTGTCTGCTGGAGGGTGAATACCCAGAGGCCTGTCCTGAGGGTTAGGGTTGCACTCAACATGCCAGAGCGTATCAGGTCTTTCAACCTTTTCTGACACTGGATCCAACTTCTGCAGACCACACTTCTTCTGCCAGGACCTCCCTCCTCTCCCTCACCATCTTCAGGAGGACCTCCATGTCTGCAACAAAAAATCAAGGGACTGCCCTGACCCGGGTTCCAGCCCTCTGGCTCTCCTGAGACATTCTGAATTCCAATCTTCCCTGCTCTTCCAGTCTGTAGTAACAGCACTCAAACAGCAGCCACTTTAATGGCTGCCTTGGTCTGTTTAAGTCGGGCCCACACTTGAGTAGTCCCACCTCTGTTCCCACCACCATGGCTGCTAATTGGCCGCCAAACCCATCTCCGTGCCAGTTTACGAGGGCGTCCCTGTGAAACCCGGGGTCATTGACTGTTGCCCCCTCCCCCCCATGCAGGTTCATGACCTGGAAATGGTCCTGACTTCCATTTCCTGCCCCCGCAGCGAAAATCCAGCCCCAGGAACACATGGTGGCATCCCAAACTACCCCTGATGTATACTGCAATGCAGAAGCATACACTTTTAAGCTTGAGCCATTGTATACCAGTCACTTCAGCATATAGTTAAGTTTTGGTCCACAGAAAATGTGGGCCTGTCTTTGGAAGATTATTTTAATAGTGAGCCTGAATAGAATGTTCGGACAGAACTGTAACTCAAATAGTTGATTTTATCTATTTAATTTTTCAAAGATGTTTGGAGGGTGACCCTTGCCTTTAAGATTAACTGGATTAAACAGGGGAGCGTGTCGAAAAACAACTCAACTTTTGGGTGGCGGATTAAAGAGGAAGATACTGTATTTAACTATCATTTCTGTCTTTTTACTAAACTATTGGGATATGCAGAACAGGGTGTCTGGGCAAGTTTAACCTGCTGTTGCAGAATTTTTGATTTGACGCACTCCCTAAACCACATTTTCATTCTCTTGGCTGTATCCCCTAAAATTCATGGTCCCCGCTGAGCCTGCCACATGATCCGAAAGAACGAGGAAGATTGGGAAGTGCACCAGTTGGCCTGCCAGCTACATTTCCACTGCCTGACCACAGTGAATACTTCAGTTGATATTCAGGAAGAACACCATCAATAACCACTGACAGTTTGAGAACGTCTACCTCGGTTGACCTTTGTTGAATTGAAGGGAGAGGTTAAGGCATGTGTGGACTGGAAGTAAAAATATTGATAAATTATACCCAACAATTATTATTCTGTCTATGTTACTTCTATACCCAAACATGTGCATTTTAAAAATAAACTCCTCAACCCCCTGCTCCACTCCTGAAGCCTGTGGTACTGTTCAACAACTATGTGCTGTGGAGCTACACTATACAGACTAGGATTGTCCCACGTCAATCCCTGGACTGTGTTGAGTTAGCTGAAGAGCAGGGCAGTTTTCCCTGGTGTCCTAACCAAAATCCCTAAAATTGAATTTCTAATCACTGTCACATTGCTGTTTGTGGAACTTTGCTGTGTGTGAATTGACTGCCATGTTTCCTACGTTACACCAGTCACTACACTTCAAAAAGTACTTAATTGGCTGTAAACCACATTTGGATGCCTAGAAGTTAAGCTAAGACATGAGATAAATGCAAGTCTTTCGTTTCCTTTCTAATCTCAGCTGTGCTGATGATGGAAGGATGCTACAATTGGTTTCTACATAGGGAGAGCAAAAAACAGTGGGGTGAGGGGGTCCTGTTTCTGAAGAGGACCCAGAGACCCTACTGGAAAAAACAATGTCCTTGTTTGTTAGACTGAAGACAAAATTGACTCAACATAGGTTCGCATTGGTTAAGTGGCCTCAGCCAGTACAAACATGCACACTTTCCGGTGGGAATCACTGGCTATTGATTTGGAAACCGGGTTGCTTTTCCGTCTCTCCAGCCCACAAGCATTGAGGCCCACTGTAACAGCCCAGTTTGCCCTGGCTGAATCCAACTAATTCAGCCTGGCCTGTGATTGAACTTGCAAACTATCAGAAGTGAAGAAATTTTCGAGTTGAACAGGGTCCGGAATTGTGCGCACCATTTAAAAAACAGGACAAATGAATTTCTTCTTCGGGAGACAGTGGCGTAGTGGTAATATCATTGAACTAGTCATCCAGAGGCCCAGGTAATGCCCTGGGGGGGGTGGGCATGGGTTCAAGTCCCACCACGGCAGCTGGTGGAATTTAAATCCAATTAATTAATAAAAATCTGCAATTGAAAGCTGGTCTCAGTAATGGTGCCATGAAACTATCATCAATTGTCGTAAAATCCCATCTGGTTCACTAATATAATTTAGGGAAGGCAATCTGCCGCCCTTACCTGGTCTGGCCTACGTGTGCCTCCAGACCCACAGCAATGTGGTGGACTCTGAACTGACCTCTGAAATGGCCTGGCAAGCCACTCAGGTGTAGGTGGCTCACCACCACCTGCTCAAGGGCAATTAGGGATGTGCAATAAATGCTGGCCTAGCCAGCAATGCTCACATCTCAAGATCGAATTTTAAAAAAACAAATCAGTAATGAATCATGAAGATATGCAACTTTGAAACATAATTTATGAAAATATGATTGTTAAATGATCATTAATCCCGCAGTAAACAAGGATTTTCCTGTTTTTGATTAAAAGAGGAATTTTGGCTTCTAATCGGTTACTTTTTTGCTTTAATGCTAATACAGAATCTTGATATTCAGACAATTTTTTAAAAACTCCTTTTTGTAAATATGAGAAGTTCGATTTAGTGACAATTGGTGCTACAATAGCACAGACTAGTGGCCAATAAATGAATATGCAGTAACTGGTAATGGATGAATGGGGAAGAATTGGATCAGACCCAATAACAGGCACAGGGATTGCGATGCGCAATTAACCTGTGGCCAATCGTTGTGCAGCAGGCAGCACGCAAACTTTGTGCTGCCTGCTAATTTTAAATGCTGGTAGTATGCAACCTAGTGCTAAATGCGCTGCTGAATGGCTGCACAGCTCAGCAGAAGGCCCAAGTTTGTGTGAGGTTAGCACCAGTTAATAAAGCTCGCCAGCACTACTTAAAGCCAGACTGCACTTCTTAAAGGGGAAGTGCATTCTGACAGCAGCAGGTGCTGGAACTGGTTGTGGAAGATTCTCTGAGCAGGAAGAAGAGTGAAAATGGCGCAACAGGGCAGAGAGTATACTCCAATGATGCAGAACTAGAGGCCTTGCTGCAGGAGATAAATAGGACGAGAGAGGTCCTCTTCCCACAGCAGGCTGAGGCACTCCAAATGGACACTAAGAGTGTAGTTGGAGCAGAGAACCATCGCTGTCCATGTTGCTCCAAGGACCTGGATGCAGTGCTTGAAAGAGATTTAGTGGCCTCATATGGGTGGTCAAGGTCAGTGAATGTATCTTCAAATGCCATATCTTTACAAATGAACCACTAGCCTCACACACTGCTCCATTCACCAACCCTCCTTCACTCACCTACCAACATTCTCTATCAAGCATGACTCATACCCAACAGTCATGGCCTCAACTCACCCTCACACACTTACCATTGCTGCAAGCCTCATACCCACATCTCTCAGCTTGCACACACTGCCAGCTATTCAACTAGTACAGGTACATCACCTAAACACATTGCACCACACTCACTAACACAATTCTCTCTCTCTTGCAGAACAAGATGGTACATAACCACAGGTAGCAACATCTAACCGGTGGGGGTCAGGCACAGCTGCGTGTCCACACTCCCATGGAGGACATGGTGCTGGCAATCATTGGTGTGGCCGTGGGCTCAGTGGAGCTAAAAATCATAGAAGATGATCATATGTTCCTACCTAATCCACCTTCTCACACACCATTTCTGCCTCATCCCACAATCTCTTCTGATATACAAGCTGCGGATGGTGTAAGCACGCACCTCTTGCTTTCCCCTCCTTCCCTGCAACCCTACCCTGTGCCTTTCTCCTTTCAGATGCCCAAGAACTGCCACCTGGTCAGGCACAGATGCAGGAGCATAAAGTACAAGAGGAGCAGGACACTGATGATGAAGAAATACCATCTCTCGATCTTACACTAGTTCAGTTACTGGCACTGTGTGAACTTTAGAGTGTAGCATAGAGATGGGCTCGGCACGTGGGGAATCACTGGGCACGAGTGGCCTGCAGCCAGGGTATGGGGAAAGGGTCATGCAGCTGACAGTTCCCTGGAGGCCGAGATTGCACACGATATCTGCTGTAGATGACTCAGATGAAGACTTGGCTGGGGCACGGTACAGAAAAAGGCTAATGGGCAAGCACAATTAAATGCTTGGTGCATTGACAGGCCTGCTAGAAAGTCTGCTGCCAAGGAGC
Organism: Heterodontus francisci; assembly: GCF_036365525.1. Lineage (NCBI taxonomy): Eukaryota > Metazoa > Chordata > Chondrichthyes > Heterodontiformes > Heterodontidae > Heterodontus > Heterodontus francisci. The sequence continues at coordinate 28,135,249 of NC_090407.1, read as the reverse complement.
ATGGAGAAGTCTGGCTCCGATGGTACAGGAATTTGCGCAGCGCTTGAAGCTCATTCCTTCCGGTGCGGAAGTGGTGGACAACTCCATAATAGCACTTACAGACTCAACTATGAACATAGAAACATAGGAAATAAGAGCAGGAATAGGCCATCCAGTCCCTTGAGCCCACCCCGCCATTCAACTAGATCATGGCTGATCTTCTACCTCAACGCCATTTTCCCGCACTATCCCCATATCCTTTGATATCTTTAATATCTAGAAATCTATTGATCTCTATCTTGAATATACTCAATGACTGAGCCTCCACGGCCCTCTAGGGTAGAGAATTCCAAAGATTCATCACCCTTTGAGTGAGGAAATTTCTCCTCATCTCAGTCCATTGCATAAAAAGCAGAAGCCACCCAAAACCTGAGTGCTGCATTTGGAAGCTCATACTGAGGTCATGACATCTCAGCTTGTTGTCGTACAGACACAGACTGCTGCCATCATGGCTGCAAACGCCATTGTTCAAAGGAGCTTGCAGGGTATCACAGCAGTCCAGCAATCTGTGCTCCAACAGATAACTAGGACTGCTAAGGCAACACCTGGGATAGTGGCAATGAGTCTGTGGAGCAAGAACCTGCTGTCCTCTCTCAGGATGATGACATTCGTCCTCCCACCCACCACTCCATGAGTGCTGCCCGTCAGTCAGTCAGCCCAGACTGCTTTCTGGCCAAGAAGATGCTGTGATGGTTAGTGACAGAGAGTGGGTGATTTATTTCAGAAAGCCAGGTGGTGAAGGATGGAACTGCAGCCAATCTTTACACACTTTTATAAGCATTTATGTACCGATACATTGAACAAACATGTCACTCCTTACCCAATAACCACAGTTTCAGTCTGTTCCTATTTATAGGAGCAAAAGTGAATTCCCAGTTAATGCCCACCACCTGCATATAATTAAATACAACTAACAGGTGAATGTTGTCAATTAAGCAAGATTAATGGTGAGATCCTGGTACCATTTTCCATATCTTGGAAGCCTCTCTTGGAGAAGGCAGACATAGACAACAAGGTTCATCATCAGCTCCATTGGCTGACAGTATCTGAGGCTAAGACCATGGTTTACTGGGCAGCAGTGATCCCTGCACTCCTATAGAGTCATACAGCACTGAAACAGGCCCCAGTCTGTGCTGACCAACAACCACCCATTTATACTAATCCTACATTAATCCCATATTCCCTACCTCATCCCCACCATTCTCCTACCACCTACCTACACTAGGAGAAATTTATGATGGTCAACTTACCTATCAACTTGCAAGTCTTTGGCTGTGGGAGGAAACTGGAGCACCCGATGGAAACCCACACGGTCACAGAGAACTTGCAAACTCTGCACAGGCAGTACCCAGAATTGAACCCGGGTCACTGGAGCTGCGAGGCTGTGGTGCTAACCACTGCACCACTGTGCTGCCCTTTTTTTATTAATTTATTTTTAAACTACCATAAGCTTTGGAAACTTGGACAATGTACAGCAGGCACCTCAAAGCACTGGAGAAGTACCACCAGAGGTTCCTCCTCAAGATCCTCCAAATACGGTGGCAAGAAAAGCGTTCCAACAGTAGTGTTCTCTCCCAAGCCAACCTGCCCAGCATCAGGGTGCTAATCACCCAAAACCAGCTCCGTTGGTGGGACATGTCATTCACATGTCTGACACCAGACTCCTGAAGCAGCTGTTTTTTTCAGAACTTGGTCATGGCAGGAGACTCCCAGGAGGACAGTGGAAATGCTTTAGCGATGTCCTCAAACCATCCCTGAAGAGAAACAAATATCCCGGTTGACCCTGGAGCCCCGGCTTATGACCGTCCTAGATGGAAAAAGCTCATTCGGGGAGGCATCAGACACCTCGAGGGACATCTTTGGGAACATGCAGAAGTAAAGCTGAGGCATCAGAGGGAGCACACAAACCTCCAAACTACTCATCTACCTGACCTTTCAAGCACCACCTGCCCCTCATGTGGCAGAGTCTGCAGATCACACACTGGACTTATCATCTCAGAACCCATTGAACTGGAGTAGAAGCAAGTCGCCCTCGATCCCGAGGGACTGCCTAAGAAGAGCAAGCTAGAGAATGGGGATTTTGGGTTGGGCTCAGTGGAACTGTAATCGAATGAGGTGATCATGGTGGAAAGCAGATGTGTTGGTTGCCTCTTCTTTTGATCCTTCTCTTCTTCCTACTCTTTTCTTAGCTGCTTACCTATCCCTGATGGTAAGGTTATGTAGGGCTCCTCCTGAGCGGTCCAGGCAGCGGAGCTGTTGCTTGAGCACCCCAATAGTCTGCTTTATGATAGAGTCATAATGGAAGGAGGCCATTTGGCCCTTTGGGTCCATGCTAGCTCTCTGTAGAGCAATCCAGTCAGTCCCATTCCCCAGCTCTATCCCCGTAGCCCTGAAAGTTTATTTCCCTCAAGTGCTCCTCCAATTGCTTTTTGAAATCACTGATTGTCTTCTACCACCCTCATAAGCAGCAAGTTCCAGGTCATTACCACACGCTGTGTAAAAAAGGTCTTCCTTGCATCTTCCCTGCATCTCTTGCCCAAAACCTTAAATCTGTGTTCCCAAGTCCTTGTCCCATCAGCTGATGGGAACAGCTTTTCTTTGTCTACCTATCTACTCCTGTCAAAATCTTATACATCTTTATCAGATCTCCCGTCAACCTCCTTTTCTCCAAGGAGAACAACCACAGCTTCTTCAACCTAAACCTGTAGTTAAAATCCCCTATCCCTGGAACCATTCTGGTAAACCTCCTCTGCATTCTCTCAAGGACCATCACATCCTTCCTAAAGTGTGGTGACCAGAACTGGACACAATACTCTAGTTGTGGCCTAACCAGAGCTTTATAAAGGTTCAGCATAACTTCCCTGCTTTTGTACTCAATAACTCTATTTATGAAGCCCAAGATCCCATGTACTTTGCTGATTACTCTCTCAATATGTCCTGCCGCCTTCAAAGATCTACGCACATTGAACCCTCTGTCCCTGCACATTCTGTAAAACTGTGCCATTAAGTCTATACTGTCTCTCCCTCTTTCTCCTGCCAAACTGCATCACCTCACAATTCTCTGTATGAAATTCCATCTACTATTTGTCTGCCCATTCTGTGAGCTGATCTCTGTCCTGTTGCAGGCGATTGGCATCATCTGCATTGTTTGCCATGCCTCCAAGTTTGGTATCATCAGCAAATTTTGATGTTTTACTATGTATTCCAATATCCAAGTCATTTATATATGTCCCTGCACTGCCCCTTGAGAACACCACTGTCTACCATCCTCCAGTCTGAGAAACAACCATTTACAATGACTCAGTATTTTCTGTCCTTAAGCCATTTTTTTCATCCAAACTGACACTGATTCTCCTATTCCATGAGCCTCAATTTTGTTAATCAGCCTTTTATGTGGCACTTTGTCAAAACCTTTCTGAAAATCCATATCACAGAATCACAGAATTGTAGAATGCAGAAGGAGGCCATTCGGCCCATCGTGTCTGCACAGATACTGTCAGACCTGCTGAGTATTTCCAGCACTTTGCATTTTTATTCCACTCTAGCATAGCCAGCTGTTCCAGTACATCCTGCTTAACAATTTTCACCCCATCCATTATCTCTACTTTCTTCGCTCAACCGATATTTTGTCAGCATCCTCTTTTTGAGTAAACACTGATACAAAGCACTCATTAAATATTCTAGCCTTGCCCTGCACCTCTAAGCATATATCACCCTCTTTGTTCCTGAAAAGACCCACCCCACCTCTTACAATTCGCTTACTAATTACATGCTAGTAGAAGATTTTTTGGGTTCTCTTTTGTGTTAACTGCCAGTCTATTCTCATATTCTTTCTTCACCAGTTTTATTTTCCTCTACACTTCCCCTCTCAACTTATTGTATTTGGTCTGGTTCTCGCTTGTAGAATTCATCTGACAGGCATCAATTACCCTCTTTATTTCATCATATTCTCTATCTCCCTTGTCATCCAAGGAGCCCTGACTTTGGTTCTCCTACCTTTGGCCCTTGTTGGAATGTACATAGAAATGAACTAGAATGTACCTAGAATGTACTTGAAACATCTCCTCCTTAAAGATCACCCATTCTTTTATTACAGTTTTTCCCATCAGACTTTGGTTCCAGTTTTCCCTGGCTAGATCCCTTCTCATCCCGTTGAAGTTACCCCTCTTCCAATTTAGAAATTCAACTTTAGATTGTTCCTTGCTCTTCTCCATTACTAATCTAAACCTTATGATACAATGATTACTCTTACTCAAGTGTTCCCCCACAGACACTTGGTCCACTTGGTCCACCTCATTTCCCAGCACCAGATCCAGCAATGCCTCCTTCCTAGTTGGACTGAGAACATACAGGTCAAGGAGGTTGTCCTGAACATATTTCAGAAATTCAACCCTTCTTTCCCTTTACTCCAATATTATCCCAATCGATATTTAGGCAATTAAAGTCCCCCAACATCTCTACGATTTTCCTGTAGAATTACTCCTCCACCTCTTTCACTATTTGGAGGCCTATAGAATACCCCTAGTCCCGTGATCATACCTTTCTTGAATCTCAACTCTAACCGAATGGATTCTATCCTTGCCCCATCAAGGAGATCCTCTCTTTCCAACACTACGATGTCTTCCCTAATCAGTACTGTTACTCCGCCTCCCTTTCTTCCTTCCTTTTCTTTTCTGAATACTTTGTATTCTTGAATATTAAGTGCCCCAGTCCTCAACATTTTAAGCCACATTTTCATTATTGCTACTACATATTCCCACACAGTTATTTCTGCTAGTAGCTCATCAACCTTATTCACCACACTTTGTGTGTTTACATACATGCATTCTAAACCTGCCTTTGTATTCCTCATAGTTATTCATGTTCTGCTCCTATCTGATATGGTACTACTTCCTTCTCCACCAGCACTAGTCTGTGGGTTCAAGTTATATACCATCACTAATACTCCAGTGCAGTACTGAGGGAATGCTGATTAGTCTGAGCTGCCCCTCTAGTCTTTTCTGGGGACTTAGGTGAAGGTTGACCATACAACTGCAGGGAATTCTCCTGGTTTACTGACATCCTCAACTAGCACCACCTTCTAACCCGGTGCCTGAGCATTACTGACTCAGGCAAGCTGACACTCCTATGTGCCCTCAAAGCTGATGAACGCAGGGGGAAGAACCAGCAAAACTTTCAGGTATGTAGCACCTCCAACGCAGCAAAATGTCCTAAGGCACTTCACAGCACTGCCAATGAACAAAATCTGACACCAAACCACACAAGAAGACGCCAGAATAGATGACCAAAAGCTTGGTCAAAGAGGTAGGTTTTAAGGTGCGTCAAAGACGGAGAGAGCGGTGGAGAGATTTAGGTAGTGAATTCCAGAACTTAGGGCCCAAGCAGTTGAAGGCACGGCTGCCAATGGTAGAGCAACTAAAATAGGGATGTGCAGGAGGCCGGAATTGGAGGAGTGCAGAGATCTTGAAGAGTTGTAGAGCTGGCAGAGCTTACAGAGTTAAGGAAGGGCAAGAACATGGAGAGACTTGAAAACATGGAGGGATTGGAACTGCACCAAGTACATAGTAAGTTGTATTGCAATAAATCAACTTAAGGAAGAGGGTAAAAAACACACACACCCAATCTGGCATGGCACAAACATTAGTGAAGCAGTAAATGTACATGGTTGTTTTAGCAAAAGCTGGAGGGTTCATTTTAAAACCTCAAGAAAAGTAAATATTTTATAGCAAGGTTTCTGAATTTCGCAGGATGTTTGGTATCACTACTTTTGATTTCCTAAACCAATCTGTGCTGTCATTAATTTTGTTTAGGGGAGTCAGCGTTTATTTACATTTCTAGCATTTCAGTGCAGAATTGGCGCCTCTGTCCTCAAAGGTTAGTAATGCTTATTTGCCCCCATTTTGCTCAACCTCTGTTAAAACATCCAGAAAATGAAAACTTTCTAGTAATAATTCTATATTTCAAAGATGGAGTTTCTTTCCTCTTTCTCACCCTTAGCTGTTTTGACGGTGAGAGGCAAGAAGTGTGTGATGTCCAATTCTTGCCCTCCAGCTAACCCAAGACTAGAGGGAGAGGGAAGGCAAAAAGGCAACATCCCCCCAGGGTCAGTTCCAGCTCTACTCTTCCAGCCATTAGGGGGTGCACAAGAGCTGTCCCTGATGACGAGGGCCCTACCAAACTCACGGCTTGTGAAATCTCGGGTCCTCCATGAAATCGGCTATTTTGTGAACATAGTGCATTTTATTCTTTGACACAAGGCTCACCTCGCTGATTGCTGGGCATGTTGTGAACATTGTGCATTTTAGTGATTGGCACAAGGTTTACCTCACTGATTGCTGAGCATGGTGCCTTCATCACTTGTTTTAGTGATTGACACAAGGCTCAGCTTGCTGATTAGTAGATGAGGGAGGGTTACCAGTGCGGTTTTGAGAGAAGCAGTCTCAAGCAGTAACAGAAAAGAGAATGCCAGAATGAGCAAATCAAAAATGGCCATAACCATTATTGCAGCACATCGAGTGAAAGAATTTGGAAGCCAAGTTCTGCGTGCCAATGGTGGAATATTGTTTTGTACAAGCTGCAATGTTTTGTTGGATCACACACAGCAGGCAATGGTTCAGCGCCACTTAGAGTCCGAAAGCCATTGCAGCAGAAAGAGAGCATCCGACATCGCACTGCTGGAAAATGAACACGAGAAAAAACAAGCAACAATTTCATCTCTTTTTAAGAAGTCGACAGAGAGCTGAGAAAATCGTCAGTTGGTTACAATGGAATTTGTGGTTGCTTTTGCAAGTGCCAGTATCCCACTGGAAAAACTTAATCACCCAAAGATGTGGTTATTCATTCAACGTAATGTGCCAAATGGTGGTTGCTTGCCAAGTGCAAATAAACTACAACAGAACTACCTACCAAAGGTTTTTGCTACACATTGTGAGGAGATGAAGTCTCAGATTAACGCATATGAGTCTTTTGCAATTATTTGTGATGAGTCCACTGACGAGCAAGACAACTATGTGCTGCATGTTTTGTTTGATTTTATGTCTGGTAAGGCCAAAGATGTAGAGTCAGGAAAGCTAACAATAGTGCTCGAGACTGCATCCACTTTGAAGCTGTTAATGACACCACAGTTCCCCTAGTGATAATCAAAACTGTTTCAAAATATGGTGCCGATTTCAACAAAGCGTCTGCTTTCATTAGTGACAATGCAAATTACATGACAATCTTTCAAATCTGTGCTCCAAGGTGTAATGCCTAATGCTGTCCATATTACATGTAATGCACATACAATTTCTCTCGTCAGTGAGCTGTGGTAAAGCGAGTTTGGAAAAGTCGACAAACTGGTCATTTAAAAGATCTTTGAACACTGCCCTAGTCGCAAGCTTTGATACAGGCAACACATTGCAAATGCGACTGAAATGGCTGAAATTGGGGAACAAAACATCGCCCTTCCTCCAGAACAAGTAATTACATGTTGGATTTCTTGGTTTTGGGCAGTACAGGATCATGCAGCTCACCTGAAATACTACTCAGACTTTGTCTCAGAACAGCTCACACTGACACCAAAACCACAGGCTATAACCCTTCTAAATGATGCTCAGCTTAATGAGGAGGTTCAGTTTATTGCCAAGAATGCTACATGACTGACAGATTTAATCACTTGGTTTGAATCTCAACACTTCACAATCCACAAAGTTTCAATAAAGTAATGGATGTACTGTTCTGGACTGAAGCACAGTGTTATGACCAGGTTAGAAAGGTGTCTAGTGGTCCCTTTCAGTCTTCACCTGGTCTTACTGTAACAGGATTTCATTTTAAACACACGTGCTTTGAGCTCCCCTTGGTGAGTCCTTGATCACCACTTTCCAATTATAAGGCAAAGAAATGCGCACAAACAGGCTTTCTTAGGTTTAAAGAAGAAAAGTGAAATTTGTTAAAACTTAAACTCTAATTCGGTTAACGACTACGGATACACGACGTGCCCACGCTAGCATGCCTACGCGATATACACATGCAGATAGGGACAGAAAAGAGCAGAAGAAAAGTAAAGTGGAGAGATTTGAGGCAATATCTGAAGAGTTTCTTGTTACTGTGCTTCGAGCTCACTGTGGAGTCCTTTTGTAGGTAGTTCTTGCTTGTAGAAAATTCTTGCTTTTCATTGGGGACCAGTATTCTTCTTAAACCTTGTTCACTATACGAGACTTCGCTCTTGGGGTTCATGTGTCGTCAATGGATTCCAAAGCTGATGAGAAAGAGATGGGAGCAGACAGGAGAGAGATGTTCTCAATCCAGGAGCCGGGAGCTTTCTGACTTCAAACACTGTTTTCTCCAATTTAAAACTCTCAGTTCAAAACTCTGCAACAGCCAGTTAGTCACGTGTCTGAACTGGTCTGACCATGTCCGTTCTGTGTATTGGGAAGCAAGGACTGGTTCATTTGTTCCAACACTGTCTGCTAGTATGCAAAAATGTCTTTCCGGCTAGGAGGCCTGGCAATTCCTTGTAATAGGTCCTCTTTTCTTCCCAGCACAATTTGAAGTTTAATGTCCATGTGGCGAAATTAATGTGCCTCATTCTTGGCAGGTGGGGGCCTGCATGACAAAGGTCAAATGAACAACACTCTGATGATGCTGAATTAAATGCCTGTGCTCAATAGGTGTTTTCTTGCATGGCAAAGAAGCTCAAACAATATTACTGCTATTGGAAGAATCAAAGGGTGAAGAAAAAGTGGCTCAGAGATTTCAACAACCTTCTGTGCATTCCTGAAAGCTGTACGTTATCTTTGACCCTGCACAAATGCACCTGTTGATGGTGGATTTAAACTTGTTTGATGTGATTCCTGGCTTTGACAAGAATTGTAGGCTGGAGAGACCTGCTCATAAAGTACTGCAAAAGAAGCAGATTGTACACTGCCTGTTCTGCAGTTTTGGAACTCTGTGAAATGCAGAATCCCCCACCTTGCAAGGCTAACATGGTGTTGTCTGACAATTAAAATAAATTCTGTGGACGGGGAGAGAGCTGTGTCTAAACATGGGCAGGTGTTCACAGCGCAGAGACAGGGAATGATGAAAGAGACATCTGCAGGTTGCTCCATGCTCACATTCAAACACTGACTTCAGTGAGTAAAGAATGTGACCTGTTTTTAGTCAGCTTTTTACAATTGTTTTTGAGTATGCAATAAATGCCAATTGAAACCAGAAAACTCCCTTGTCTTTTTTTTGTTTTAAGTAGTATTACAGTAAAATAGGAAATTATAGGGATGATTTCCCTTTTTCACCTCTTAACTGACCGAAGACAGCATTTTTATTAGAAATGTGTTTTAACTCCTGAGCATTTTAATGTCAACAGACAAATGACAGGTTTTCTTGTAGGTTTAAAGAAAGATAAATGTTTATTACATAATACCTGAAAATATTCACAACTTCACCCACTCTCATACACATATAGAGACACAAACACACTAGAAAAGATAGAAATTAGAAGATAACATGCATTTAGCTCTGATGGTTTTTAAAAGAGTTCACTGTAACTATTGCATTCTTTCCTGGGGGGTGAAGATTTTAAAAATGGTGCAGGCCTGTTTTCCTTTTTCCTGGTTCACTGAAGACAAAACTTGCAACGTTTCAGGAGGGCAAATACTTTGTTGCTGACTTCATTTGGTTGCATCTTAGTCACAGCTCAATGTTGAAAACCCTGGTACAATTTCTCAGGTATGGAGTTCAAAGCTATTTCCTGTCTCCGCCGACTTGTAGTTTAAAGATGGCATTCTAGGCAGCGTCCTTCTTCTTCCACTGAAGCAGATGGAATCTCTCTCTCTCTGGCTCTCCCTTTGTCTGCTCAGCATATACTTTTATTCAGCTCCTTATCAAACCCCTGGTTTCTGTCATGTGACCATGGTTTCTCTTTACCATTGTCCACATAGATGCTGTTTGACAGTGGGGCCATTGTTAGACAATGGGGCCTGGGTGTCACCCATCTTCATTCCATTTTGATAAAGTGGAGTTTTTTCACACCCATTCATTTGAGTTTGAATTTGAATTTGGAGACACCGTGTCTGCCATACCATTGTTAACCAAATTTGTTGAAGAGGTAGCCATTAACACAGAACAGACCATTTACATTTTAATGCCTTCTCTAAGGCTGGCCCAGACATGAAGATTGACTCAGGGTTCTTGTAGTTTCCATATTGGCAGTACAGGATAAGGTCACCTGACCTCTCGACTCCATCTTTTTCTTCAGGAAAAGTGTCCGTTCTGGGTTTGTTTCATGTTCATTATAAATTCATAATTCCTCCTTGCGTGACAATAGATCATTTCCATCGTTCGTTGTGACACCATGAAATTTACGATTTAAATATGTGAAATTGTGAAATTCATGATTCTTAAAATGCTGTGACTGTGAAATTTGTACAATTTCACAGTGAAAACATTGGGCCCTACTGATGACTATTGAGCCTTATAGTGAATTTCCTCCCTACACCACCCCTACCCTCATTGGAAAGTACTGATGTCATAATATATAGGCTGGAGCCTACCTCTTTTAATAGGAAAAAAATTCCCTCTGCTCCTTGATGGTAGGAATCTTGCAGCATGAAACTGACCTTTATTTTGCAATTGCAGTTTTGAGGGACCCTGTTGGTGAGTAAGGGGAAATTCTTACGGTCTAAAAGAGTTGACTTCAGTGAGAGAAGCCTGAAAATGATTAAAAATGATCCCTCTTGGCCTTCCCTTAACTTACACTGGGTGGAAAAGCTTTGAGTGGGACAGTCGTTTTGTGGCTTATGGGCCAAAATCTGTTTAATTTTGCTAGCGGAATTGTGACTTGCCTGGTGTATGTAAGTTTTTGAAGTTTTTTTTATTCTCTGTTTATCCCTAACTCTGCCTCTCATTTTGCTATACTGTTCCATTGGTCATTTTCCTGGAATGAATCTGTCCCAATGAGCACTTGAAGATTTACTGTGGTCATAATTAGGGCAAGGGTTTTAACACACCATGGCAGGTTGTGGGAAATACCACACATTTGTACACTTGCCAATTGGAACAATAATCAGATTGACAATTCAGCTACCCTATTGGTAATAAGCTTATTAAGCTTAAAAGTTTTATCAGAGCATAGACAAGTGTTCAAGTCGGGTAGGTGGCATTAGTGTAGCATACTCGAGCATCAGAGTTCTGCACCACATAATAGTAGGATGTCAATCTAGACCCAGTCTGCCTCAATGTTGTGTTAACTATCTCAGCCATATCCCTCTGAAGCACAGTGTTGAGATGCATGGCAGGGAGCTGAGTACACTCAGCTGCTCCGAGTGACTTTGAAGAGGACATGGGAGAAGGTCGCTTACGCACTTGGCTAGGAATGATTTATGGTGTAGTCCATGGGGAAGATACAAAAAGGCCATCTTTAAGAAAAGGAGTCTGGCCTCAGTGGTTGGGAGGGTGGTGGGCAAATATTGTGGCACCATGCAGTCACACTGCCTCCCTTGTTTGCATGGTGTTGGCCTGTGTTGACAGCGCAAGCGATAAGGGAGTAATTGTTTTCGACAGAACATTTGTTTTTATTTAGGTCAGGTTGCAGAATGAAAGATTTTGCTCAATTGAGGAATGGGTTCCTGCAAGCTGCTTATTTCTCTTATGGAGTTTGCTAACCTCCAAACTGAGCCAGAATGCTTCGATAATCTGAAACATTTTCAGACACAGTAACTTTTTATTTGTGTGATTTTGTTTTTCTCCCCCAGATTTGGAAGACATCAACTTGGCGGATGATACGGAGTCTTCAAGCTCTTCACCGAGCTCCCGCATTGCCAGCAGAGGCTCTGCAGAAAAAGCAGACTGGCCTTCCAAGGACTGCACTTCTAAAAAGATCACACAACTAGCTGAAGAAATCCAGAATGTGCAGGCCAAACAGATCTCATCCCTGACCTTTTGCAAAGATATTTCCTTCTTCTACAAGCATGATAAAAAATAATCAAGATTGGAGCCATCTAGAGATTCTGACCCATGCAAGCACAGGGAATACGATTGTTTAGGAGGTGGAAGATCATTGTGAATAGTTAAGGATCTATAGGCTAAGTATGTTGATGAGCAATATTGTCTTAGAACATGAGGAATATTTGAGACCAGAGAAGCCATGTTTCTACAAAGCACTAATGTTAATCCAGCATTACTTCTAATAATGACTCATCAAAGAATTACTATAATTCTAAACCAAATTCCTTTAACTTCCTTAAACAGCTGCTTTGCAACCATTTACAAATATAATCATTTATATTCTGGATTTTTAAAATCCCATTCAAATAAATTCCATCCCTACTTTCCCTTCCCAGAGATTCAGTTATTGTAATTCTCAAATGACATTGGTAGGATTGTTCCAATCAGTAGCCATTTTATTTGTCTGCTGTTATAGACCAATTACACTATTCTCAAGGCTCGATGGCAATTCAGTGCATTTCTGTTACAACCAGATAGTGTTACGGAATTGTGAAAATACATTAAATCTGAAATAGATCTGCCTACCATTTTCTCCATTGAGAGTGAAAAAACATTTAAACTGTAGAAGAAAAATGGTATGTTTTAATATAGAAATGAATGCATCACGCACCAGCAATTCTGTGGTGACGTCAGCCCACTCACCGGGAGTTCACTCAGCCAGCGGTGCAATTTTTGAAACATCCTCTCATGGCCACACCAGTGCTTCCAATCTCTTTCACGCTGCAAAGTATAAGTTTGTTTGGTACGCTGCCACCTCAGTTAGTCTAGCCAGAGAGATTCTCAGTATGTCGTAGTTAAATATTAATCTTTATTACTATTTACACTCCACACTAGCCTCCAAAAGCCACGCTGTATCTATCATTGAGTCTCTTTCCCATGTGATCTCACATCATCATGGTAGGGGATATTCTTACACTCTGTCAAGATTAACCCTTTCAGACCCTTATACTACACTGCAGGATCCACCAGAAGATTTTATATTTTGCACACAATGAAATAGTTTAGAGATGAGTATTTTTGATATTATTTTGATATTATTAATAAATGGTATGTACCTGTGAGAGGTTCCATGGTTCTAGGGCTGGCCTGCTATACTGATGTGTGGATATAAATCCATGTCTATCCATTGCTATGCTTCACCTCTCCCCTCCTTGATTGTCTCTCAGCCATTGTCTAAGTTTCTTGGCCTCTAACAATGGGTGTATTTTAGTCATGTTTAGTATTTTAATGTTACTTTCACCTAACATGTAGATTAGGCTTACTGCTGCCCATCTCTCGAACATGTGTTGCTGGATTACTAGTTTTTCCTTTCTACAGTATGTTTCATGGTCAAGAATTGTTTTTCCTGTGCTATAGTCCTTTTCTTTTCTGCTGCTGAGCTTATATTGACCAACAAACTCTGCAACATTTTTTCTGCTCACACTGTCTATGAAATGCCTTCTGTGTCCCTTCATCTCATGCTTCCCGTGTGATCCATTTGGAGTCTTCCTGAACTGCTGATGTCTATTACGGCTACTCCAATAGATACAACAAAGCCATTCCTTACCATCTTCACATCCCAGGATTTCAGCAGTAAACTGGAGAAGTTTCAACAGATAACGTGGTCTGCAGCACACCCCTAAAGTGCCTTGTGATGTGTTACTGTATTAAAGGTACTGTTTAACTGCAAGTTATGGTTGTACAGTCTGTTTAAGAAAGTCAACACCCATATGCTTGAGAAGAACAAGAAACGGAGGATCCAAATTCCCAGCCACTGCAAGTATACCTCTCTGAAGACGTGCTGTGTCCACTATGGGCAGCCATGGATCCATTCCACTGGGATGAGAATGAATCAGAGGTAGGTATTTCATGTGGTGGCATGGATTTCATTATGTGCATGCTGGCCACATGTGGCTGGGTTGTACAGTGGAGTCATGTGCCAGGTGTTGCATGGATAATTCTTGTCACTCAGCAGCCACCCTTTCGGGTTTGACATGGTGGCTCAAATATTGAGGGAAACAGCAGACAGGCACAGAATAAATGCATTGCAACTGTTGCCACGATAGGGGGCATTTACCTGTATGATGTGCTGAGCATGGTTGCACACCTCCTGTGCATTCAGGGAGTAGTACATCTCAGCATTTAAATCCGGCACCCACAAAGCCATGTGTGTGCAGTCGATGGCACCCTGCACCATGGGGAAGCCCACTATCTCGCCAAAGCCACGTGCACACTCCATCTACTTATCTCCGGTCAGAGAGAAGACAATCAACTCCCCTCTTCTGGCATAAACAGCGTCAGCACAGCAGTGGATGGCGAACTGGGAGGTGTTACAGATGCTGCCTGCTCCAGCCTGGAAGTTTTATTCATTCATGAGATGTAGGCATCACTGGGGAGATGGTGGCGTAGTGGTAATGCCACTGAGCTAGTAATCCAGATGCCCAGGCTAATGCCCATTGGGGGACAGGTTCAAATTCCACCACAGCAGCTGGTGGAATTTAAATTTAATTAATTTTAAAAATCTGGAATTGAAAGCTAGTCTCAGTAATGGTGCTATGAAACTATCATCAATTGACGTAAAAAGCCATCTGGTTCACTAATGTCCTTTAGGGAAGGAAATCTGTTGTCCTTAACTGCTCTGGCCTACATGTGACTCCAGACCCACAACAATGTGGTGGACTCTTAGCTGCCCTCTGAAATGGCCTAGCAAGCCACTCAGTTGTCAAGAGTAATTAAGGATGGGCAACAAATGCTGGCCGTTCCAGTGATGCCCACATCCCATGAAAAAATAAAACAAAATGCATTGCCCGTCACTAATTTCCCTTGAACAGGTGGTGGCGAGCCATCTTCTTGACAGAGAGCAGTTAAAAGTCAACTACATTGTTGTGGGTATGTAGGTCAGATTGGGTAAAGAGTGCAGATTTCCTTCCCTAAAGGACATTGGTGAACCAAGGATCCCAACACAAAAAACGTGAGGGCAATGGTCACCTTCAAAGCCACTGATAGTGCCATCCTTGCCCTGCTCTGAGGCTGCAGGTCTTCCTGCAGGAAGTGGCAGATTTCTGTGGGCACCTCCTTGAGAAGGACAGAGATACAGACCCCTGAAAGTGGGGGTGCTGCTTAACAGCACAACAGGTTTGCTTACAAACATTGACATAGCTACTGTGAATATACAGCTTTGGTTGGGGGTTAGTGAATATTTGTAGAGGGTGACTGTGGGCTGCTGAAAGTTGGACAGTCAAGATCAGAATAACTGGAACTGTCTCAGAAAAATCTCAGACTAAAAACAAAAATGAAATTGCACAGAAAAACTGTTGGCAACTGAAAATGCTGTTCTGAGTGGAAGTTGTTCATCAGAACTCATTCCCAGTTATTATCCTGTTTGTAACACACACTGGCTACCTATTTTCCTCTACATAACAATCTCTACACTATTATCGAAAGGTAATTTTTTTTTTATTCATTCATGGGATTTGGGCGTCACTGGCCAGGCCAGCATTTATTGCCCATCCCTAATTGCCCTTGAGAAGGCGATGGTGAACTGCCTTCTTGAACCACTGTAGTCCATGTGGGGTAGGTACACCCACAGTGCTGTTAGGGAGTTCCAGGATTTTGACCCAGCAACAGTGAAGGAACGGGGATATAGTTCCAGGTCAGGATGGTGTGTGGCTTGGAGGGGAACTTGCAAGTGGTGGTGTTCCCATGCATTTGCTGCCCTTGTCCTTCTAGTTGGTAGAGGTCGTGGGTTCGGAAGGTGCTGTCTTGGTGCAATGCTGCAGTGCATCTTGTAGATGGTACACATTGCTGCCACTGTGCGTGGAGGGAGTGAATCTTTGTGGACGGTGTGCCAATCAAGCGGGCTGCTTTGTCCTGGATGATGTCGAACTTCTTGAGTGTTGTTGGAGCTGCATCCATCCAGGCAAGTGGAGAGTATTCCATCAAACTCTTGACTTGTGCCTTGTAGATGGTGGACAGGCTTTGGGGAGTCAGGAGGTGAGTTGCTCGCCACAGAATTCCTAGCTTCTGACCTGCTCTTGTAGCCACGGTATTTATATGGCTACTCCAGTTCAGTTTCTGGTCAATGGTAGCCCCTAGGATGTTGACAGTGGGGGATTCAGCGATAGTAATACCATTGAATGATAAGGGGAGATGGTTAGATTCTCTCTTGTTGGAGATGGGCATCACTTGGCACTTGTGTGGCGCGACTGTTACTTGCCACTTATCAGCCCAATCCTGGATATTGTCTAGGTCTTGCTGCAATTCCAGCGATTGATTGAGACCAACAGACTACCAGCAGACTGTTATCCTGAATATAAGGCACTGTCAGCTATCTGTTATCTTGAATATAACAAACGCCCAGCTGTTATCCTGAATATAACACACGCCCAGCTGTCTGTTATCCTGAATATAACACACGCCCAGCTATCTGTTATCCTGAATATAACACACGCCCAGCTCTCTGTTATCCTGAATATAACACACGCCCAGCTATCTGTTATCCTGAATATAACACACGCCCAGCTATGTTATCCTGAATATAACACACGCCCAGCTATCTGTTATCCTGAATATAACACACGCCCAGCTATCTGTTATCCTGAATATAACACACGCCCAGCTATCTGTTATCCTGAATATAACACACGCCCAGCCGTTATCCTGAATATAACACACACCCAGCTATGTTATCCTGAATATAACACACGCCCAGCTATCTGTTATCCTGAATATAACACATGCCCAGCTATCTGTTATCTTGAATATAACACACGCCCAGCTGTTATCCTGAATATAACACACACCCAGCTATGTTATCCTGAATATAACACACGCCCAGCTATCTGTTATCCTGAATATAACACACGCCCAGCTAACTGTTATCCTGAATATAACACATGCCCAGCTATGTTATCCTGAATATAACACACGCCCAGCTATCTGTTATCCTGAATATAACACACACACAGCTATGTTATCCTGAATATAACACACGCCCAGCTATGTTATCCTGAATATAACACACGCCCAGCTATCTGTTATCCTGAATATAACACATGCCCAGCTATGTTATCCTGAATATAACACACGCCCAGCTATCTGTTATCCTGAATATAACACACACCCAGCTATGTTATCCTGAATATAACACACGCCCAGCTATGTTATCCTGAATATAACACACGCCCAGCTATCTGTTATCCTGAATATAACACACGCCCAGCTAACTGTTATCCTGAATATAACACATGCCCAGCTATGTTATCCTGAATATAACACACGCCCAGCTATCTGTTATCCTGAATATAACACACGCCCAGCTATCTGTTATCCTGAATATAACACATGCCCAGCTATGTTATCCTGAATATAACACACGCCCAGCTATCTGTTATCCTGAATATAACACACGCCCAGCTATCTGTTATCCTGAATATAACACACGCCCAGCTATCTGTTATCCTGAATATAACACACGCCCAGCTATCTGTTATCCTGAATATAACACACGCCCAGCTATCTGTTATCCTGAATATAACACATGCCCAGCTATGTTATCCTGAATATAACACACGCCCAGCTATCTGTTATCCTGAATATAACACACGCCCAGCTATCTGTTATCCTGAATATAACACATGCCCAGCTATCTGTTATCCGGAATATAACACACGCCCAGCTATCTGTTATCCTGAATATAACACATGCCCAGCTATCTGTTATCCTGAATATAACACACACCCAGCTATGTTATCCTGAATATAACACACGCCCAGCTATGTTATCCTGAATATAACACACGCCCAGCTATCTGTTATCCTGAATATAACACACGCCCAGCTAACTGTTATCCTGAATATAACACATGCCCAGCTATGTTATCCTGAATATAACACACGCCCAGCTATCTGTTATCCTGAATATAACACACGCCCAGCTATCTGTTATCCTGAATATAACACATGCCCAGCTATGTTATCCTGAATATAACACACGCCCAGCTATCTGTTATCCTGAATATAACACACGCCCAGCTATCTGTTATCCTGAATATAACACACGCCCAGCTATCTGTTATCCTGAATATAACACACGCCCAGCTATCTGTTATCCTGAATATAACACACGCCCAGCTATCTGTTATCCTGAATATAACACATGCCCAGCTATGTTATCCTGAATATAACACACGCCCAGCTATCTGTTATCCTGAATATAACACATGCCCAGCTATCTGGTATCCTGAATATAACACATGCCCAGCTATGTTATCCTGAATATAACACACGCCCAGCTATCTGTTATCCTGAATATAACACACGCCCAGCTGTTATCCTGAATATAACACACGCCCAGCTGTTATCCTGAATATAACACACGCCCAGCTATCTGTTATCCTGAATATAACACACGCCCAGCTATCTGTTATCCTGAATATAACACACGCCCAGCTATCTGTTATCCTGAATATAACACACGCCCAGCTGTTATCCTGAATATAACACACGCCCAGCTGTTATCCTGAATATAACACACGCCCAGCTATCTGTTATCCTGAATATAACACACACCCAGCTGTTATCCTGAATATAACACACGCCCAGCTGTTATCCTGAATATAACACACGCCCAGCTATCTGTTATCTTGAATATAACACACGCCCAGCTATCTGTTATCCTGAATATAACACACGCCCAGCTGTTATCCTGAATATAACACACGCCCAGCTATCTGTTATCCTGAATATAACACACACCCAGCTGTTATCCTGAATATAACACACGCCCAGCTGTTATCCTGAATATAACACACGCCCAGCTGTTATCCTGAATATAACACACGCCCAGCTATCTGTTATCCTGAATATAACACACACCCAGCTGTTATCCTGAATATAACACACGCCCAGCTGTTATCCTGAATATAACACACACCCAGCTATTTGTTATCCTGAATATAACACACGCCCAGCTGTTATCCTGAATATAACACACGCCCAGCTATGTGTTATCCTGAATATAACACACGCCCAGCTGTTATCCTGAATATAACACACGCCCAGCTATTTGTTATCCTGAATATAACACACGCCCAGCTGTTATCCTGAATATAACACACGCCCAGCTATGTGTTATCCTGAATATAAGACACGCCCAGCTATCTGTTATCCTGAATGTAACACACGCCCAGCTATCTGTTATCCTGAATATAACACACGCCCAGCTATGTGTTATCCTGAATATAACACACGCCCAGCTATTTGTTATCCTGAATATAACACACGCCCAGCTGTTATCCTGAATATAACACACGCCCAGCTATGTGTTATCCTGAATATAAGACACGCCCAGCTATCTGTTATCCTGAATATAACACACACCCAGCTATTTGTTATCCTGAATATAACACACGCCCAGCTGTTATCCTGAATATAACACACGCCCAGCTATGTGTTATCCTGAACATAAGACACGCCCAGCTATCTGTTATCCTGAATATAACACACGCCCAGCTGTTATCCTGAATATAACACACTACCCAGCTATCTGTTATCCTGAATATAACACACGCCCAGCTATCTGTTATCCTGAATATAACACACGCCCAGCTATCTGTTATCCTGAATATAACACACAACCCAGCTATCTGTTATCCTGAATATAACACACTACCCAGCTATCTGTTATCCTGAATATAACACACGCCCAGCTACCTGTTATCCTGAATATAACACACGCCCAGCTATCTGTTATCCTGAATATAACACACGCCCAGCTATCTGTTATCCTGAATATAACACACGCCCAGCTCTCTGTTATCCTGAATATAACACACTACCCAGCTATCTGTTATCCTGAATATAACACACGCCCAGCTATCTGTTATCCTGAATATAACACACGCCCAGCTATCTGTTATCCTGAATATAACACACGCCCAGCTCTCTGTTATCCTGAATATAACACACTACCCAGCTATCTGTTATCCTGAATATAACACACTACCCAGCTATCTGTTATCCTGAATATAACACACGCCCAGCTATCTGTTATCCTGAATATAACACACGCCCAGCTATCTGTTATCCTGAATATAACACACGCCCAGCTATCTGTTATCCTGAATATAACACACTACCCAGCTATCTGTTATCCTGAATATAACACACGCCCAGCTGTTATCCTGAATATAACACACGCCCAGCTATCTGTTATCCTGAATATAACACACGCCCAGCTGTTATCCTGAATATAACACACGCCCAGCTATCTGTTATCCTGAATATAACACACAACCCAGCTATCTGTTATCCTGAATATAACACACTACCCAGCTATCTGTTATCCTGAATATAACACACGCCCAGCTACCTGTTATCCTGAATATAACACACGCCCAGCTATCTGTTATCCTGAATATAACACACGCCCAGCTATCTGTTATCCTGAATATAACACACGCCCAGCTCTCTGTTATCCTGAATATAACACACTACCCAGCTATCTGTTATCCTGAATATAACACACGCCCAGCTCTCTGTTATCCTGAATATAACACACTACCCAGCTATCTGTTATCCTGAATATAACACACTACCCAGCTATCTGTTATCCTGAATATAACACACGCCCAGCTATCTGTTATCCTGAATATAACACACGCCCAGCTATCTGTTATCCTGAATATAACACACGCCCAGCTATCTGTTATCCTGAATATAACACACTACCCAGCTATCTGTTATCCTGAATATAACACACGCCCAGCTGTTATCCTGAATATAACACACGCCCAGCTATCTGTTATCCTGAATATAACACACGCCCAGCTGTTATCCTGAATATAACACACGCCCAGCTATCTGTTATCCTGAATATAACACACGCCCAGCTGTTATCCTGAATATAACACACGCCCAGCTATCTGTTATCCTGAATATAACACACGCCCAGCTGTTATCCTGAATATAACACACGCCCAGCTATCTGTTATCCTGAATATAACACACGCCCAGCTATCTGTTATCCTGAATATAACACACGCCCAGCTGTTATCCTGAATATAACACACACCCAGCTGTTATCCTGAATATAACACACGCCCAGCTATCTGTTATCCTGAATATAACACACGCCCAGCTGTTATCCTGAATATAACACACGCCCAGCTATCTGTTATCCTGAATATAACACACGCCCAGCTGTTATCCTGACTATGACATATTAACCTGTGTGAAGTATGCTCCTAACTATCCATTTTCTGAACACAGGCTCCCAGCTACTCTTCTGCACCAATAAACTTGCAGCTATTATTTTTTATATATGTTCCCAGCAGTTATGCTGTATATAACATTCCAAGCCATTATCTGGTAACACTTGCAGCTCTTAGCAGGGCATATGTTGCACATAGGATATCAGGTACCTTATATGTAACAAAAATCCTCTCAACCTCTCCATGGCAATGTTCTCCATGCTACATGTTATGCTATAGCTATCCTCTACATGCAGTTTCCATTCCCCTGTCAATTCAGCCAATGACTGAAGAACTGAGAGCAGCATATAACTGCTGAGTGAGAAAGAAAAACAAGGTAAAGACTGGCAGGTGGCAGGCTGTTGACAGCACCTATACTGCGACAGCTTCTGCTCCTGATTCCCTGCAAGCAAGCAAAACAACTCAAACAAATTCAGAATGTCAGATGCCTCCTAGAGTCTGTGTTGTACTTGTCCTGATAAAGGGCTTGCTGAGAGCAGGGTTACTGGTTCAGCACATATACAAAGCCTGCACTTTGTTTGCCTGTCAGCAAAGTGCTGTGTGTTTAGCATCACTCAACACTGGCTTCATCACAGCTCCAACTGCTAATCAGTTGTTCAAACAATATCCATTCTCCAGTCAATTATACTAAACAAATGGTTTGTGTTCTACAAATCTAATTTTTCCCTGCAATTTTCTTCCTTTTTGTCTTGAAGGCGCTGATCCTTACTGGAGTACAATCCCGCAGGAACTGGGTGGCCACTGCTACCTTGCTCCACTAGCCATTCTTTGTGTGAGATTTATAGTGCATCTAACCCATAGTCCATGACCTGGGACTGCTTGAAGGGCCAATGAAGAGGGTATTATATTTTGCATCTAACCCAGACAGAATCTGATCCCGGAGTGTTTGATATGCCCGTAGAATGCAACGTGTCATTGGCTCCAATTTCACTAAAAAGCAAGCAACCAAACACACTGTCATGCTTTTCACTGGGTGTATGTGCATAAAAGAAACCAATCAGATCCCTCAAACAAAACTGTGACCAAATCTTGATGTTATGAAAGTTTTTGATTTCCTCTTATTTAATTCTACCCTCTGTCCCTGTTAATTTAGTGATTCTTGACATGGAACTGTTGATTCCTCGATGTTTCCCAACTGCTGCAGAAATACTTTGACTCCTTATTGTTCACTCTGTGCCTCTCATGGGCCTTCCTTCTTTTTCCATTCTCTTGTCTTTTTCTCCCTTCTCGGAGCACCTAGTGTTTACTTAAGCTTTCTTTCCAAACTGTCTTTGGGGCTGCTGTGCATTTAAGATCCATAGTGTGAACTCTTGTTCTCTGCTTACAGCGACCTCTAGAGCCCTTACTCATCGCAGATCCTGAACATCCTCTCCCATCTGTCGCTTTTCAATCTCTACATCGGTCCGCTGTCAGGCCCTCTGCTCTGCTGCCAACCTGCTAGGACCCAAACTGTCCCCTGATCTTGGACCCAGTCTGTGAATAGTACCACGGGAGATCAAATTTTTTTTAAAAAGGGAACTAAGTGGTTTTGTGATATTAACACTATCAATGTAGATAAGGAGGGGTCAGTAGTCATTAGACATGACACTGTGTAGAATGGAAGCTGAGGGAATCCATGTGCATGTTTGGGGACACATGACAATCAAAGTCGGTCGAACTCGTACAGGGCAGAACTCCACAAATCAGAGCATACTAGTGTTACCATGTCTTGCTCACAGCGGCTGGAGTTTTTTTTAAAGCTGTCAAGTCTCACGCATTTTCAATTAAATGCTGATTTTGTTTAGAAAATGAAACATATTTCTAGATGCTGCACTCCAGAAACATAAACACAGTTCCATTCATCTCAGTGGGTTAACAATTGGTCTCAATGCTTCTCTTTGCACTGGCAGTGCTCCATTTTCCCAGTTTTCTATGTGGGTCATCCTGGGAGTGGCAGGTCTTTATGGTTATCTAATGTAAAAAAAACAAAGTTATATGTGTAAAATATTGTCTGGGGTCTTATTTAAACAAACATATAAAAAGATCACTGCTGGAAAGGACAAGCGTTTTGCAAACTAAAATTTTTGTCATCCTGACATCAAGTGACTGATTTGAAGACAACAAGTCTGAAGAGAGAAAAGGCCATCAAGCACACGTCATTATGAGTTCATATACAACTACCGTGTCTGCTCTTATGACCTGTTGATTCTTTACTTTAAAGGACACCAAGACTGCTTTCATATTGTGTTAGTGCCATATAAGTGCCGACAAATACCGCCCGCCTCAAACCGGGCAGCCCCCGGTCAATAAGGTTCTGTCCCGCCACAGTCTGCCTGCTTCAATGGGTGCTTGGAGCTCAGGGTCATTGCCCGAAAGGTGGACTGATACACCGCACCAAACAACATGAAAAAAGGAAAGAAGGTACCAGCCCTTCGCTTTGCAAGCTGGAACGTCAGAACTATGTGTCCTGGCCTGTCGGAAGACCTTACACAAATCAACGATTCTCGGAAGACCGCCATCATTAACAACGAGCTCAGTAGACTCAATGTGGACATTGCAGCACTTCAGGAGACTCGCCTCCCCGCGAGTGGCTCTCTAGCAGAGCAAGACTACACCTTCTTCTGGCAGGGCAGGGATCCTGAAGAACCAAGACAGCATGGAGTGGGCTTCGCCATCAGAAACTCCTTGCTCAGCATGATAGAGCCTCCCTCAAATGGCTCGGAACGCATACTGTCCATCCGACTGCTCACCACCTCTGGTCCAGTACACCTACTCAGCATCTATGCTCCAACACTCTGTTCCGCACCTGAAGCTAAAGACCAGTTCTATGAACAACTCCATAACATCATTAGCAGCATCCCCAACACCGAACACCTATTCCTGCTGGGGGACTTTAATGCCAGGGTTGGGGCCGACCATGACTCATGGCCCTCCTGCCTTGGGCGCTATGGCGTTGGAAGGATGAATGAGAACGGGCAGAGACTGCTTGAGTTGTGTACCTATCATAACCTCTGCATCACCAACTCGTTCTTTCACACTAAACCCTGTCACCAGGTTTCATGGAGGCACCCAAGATCACGTCGTTGGCACCAGCTAGACCTCATTGTCACAAGGCGAGCCGCCTTAAACAGTGTTCAAATCACACGCAGCTTCCACAGTGCGGACTGCGACACCGACCACTCCCTGGTGTGCAGCAAGGTTAGACTCAGACCAAAGAAGTTGCATCATTCCAAGCAGAAGGGCCACCCGCGCATCAACACGAGCAGAATTTCTCACCCACAGCTGTTACAAAAATTTCTAAATTCACTTGTAACAGCCCTTCAAAACACTCCCACAGGGGATGCTGAGACCAAGTGGGCCCACATCAGAGACGCCATCTATGAGTCAGCTTTGACCACCTACGGCAAAAGTGCGAAGAGAAATGCAGACTGGTTTCAATCTCATAATGAAGAGCTGGAACCTGTCATAGCCGCTAAGCGCATTGCACTTTTGAACTACAAGAAAGCCCCCAGCGATTTAACATCCGCAGCACTTAAAGCAGCCAGAAGTACTGCACAAAGAACAGCTAGGCGTTGCGCAAACGACTACTGGCAACACCTATGCAGCCATATTCAGCTGGCCTCAGACACCGGAAACATCAGAGGAATGTATGATGGCATGAAGAGAGCTCTTGGGCCAACCATCAAGAAGATCACCCCCCTCAAATCTAAATCGGGGGACATAATCACTGACCAACGCAAACAGATGGACCGCTGGGTTGAGCACTACCTAGAACTGTACTCCAGGGAGAATGCTGTCACTGAGACTGCCCTCAATGCAGCCCAGCCTCTACCAGTCATGGATGAGCTGGACATACAGCCAACCAAATCGGAACTCAGTGATGCCATTGATTCCCTAGCCAGCGGAAAAGCCCCTGGGAAGGACAGCATTACCCCTGAAATAATCAAGAGTGCCAAGCCTGCTATACTCTCAGCACTACATGAACTGCTATGCCTGTGCTGGGACGAGGGAGCAGTACCCCAGGACATGCGCGATGCCAACATCATCACCCTCTATAAAAACAAAGGTGACCGCGGTGACTGCAACAACTACCGTGGAATCTCCCTGCTCAGCATAGTGGGGAAAGTCTTTGCTCGAGTCGCTCTGAACAGGCTCCAGAAGCTGGCCGAGCGCGTCTACCCTGAGGCACAGTGTGGCTTTCGTGCAGAGAGATCGACTATTGACATGCTGTTCTCCCTTCGTCAGATACAGGAGAAATGCCGTGAACAACAGATGCCCCTCTACATTGCTTTCATTGATCTCACCAAAGCCTTTGACCTCGTCAGCAGACGTGGTCTCTTCAGACTACTAGAAAAGATCGGATGTCCACCAAAGCTACTAAGTATCATCACCTCATTCCATGACAATATGAAAGGCACAATTCAACATGGTGGCTCCTCATCAGAGCCCTTTCCTATCCTGAGTGGTGTGAAACAGGGCTGTGTTCTCGCACCCACACTTTTTGGGATTTTCTTCTCCCTGCTGCTTTCACATGCGTTCAAATCCTCTGAAGAAGGAATTTTCCTCCACACAAGATCAGGGGGCAGGTTGTTCAACCTTGCCCGTCTAAGAGCGAAGTCCAAAGTACGGAAAGTCCTCATCAGAGAACTCCTCTTTGCTGACGATGCTGCTTTAACATCTCACACTGAAGAATGCCTGCAGAGTCTCATCGACAGGTTTGCGTCTGCCTGCAATGAATTTGGCCTAACCATCAGCCTCAAGAAAACGAACATCATGGGGCAGGATGTCAGAAATGCTCCATCCATCAATATTGGCGACCACGCTCTGGAAGTGGTTCAAGAGTTCACCTACCTAGGCTCAACTATCACCAGTAACCTGTCTCTAGATGCAGAAATCAACAAGCGCATGGGTAAGGCTTCCACTGCTATGTTCAGACTGGCCAAGAGAGTGTGGGAAAATGGCGCACTGACACGGAACACAAAAGTCCGAGTGTATCAGGCCTGTGTCCTCAGTACCTTGCTCTACGGCAGCGAGGCCTGGACAACGTATGCCAGCCAAGAGCGACGTCTCAATTCATTCCATCTTCGCTGCCTTCGGAGAATACTTGGCATCAGGTGGCAGGACTATATCTCCAACACAGAAGTCCTTGAAGCGGCCAACATCCCCAGCTTATACACACTACTGAGTCAGCGGCGCTTGAGATGGCTTGGCCATGTGAGCCGCATGGAAGATGGCAGGATCCCCAAAGACACATTGTACAGCGAGCTCGCCACTGGTATCAGACCCACCGGCCGTCCATGTCTCCGTTATAAAGACGTCTGCAAACGCGACATGAAATCGTGTGACATTGATCACAAGTCGTGGGAGTCAGTTGCCAGCATTCGCCAGAGCTGGCGGGCAGCCATAAAGACAGGGCTAAATTGTGGCGAGTCGAAGAGACTTAGTAGTTGGCAGGAAAAAAGACAGAGGCGCAAGGGGAGAGCCAACTGTGCAACAGCCCCAACAAACAAATTTCTCTGCAGCACCTGTGGAAGAGCCTGTCACTCCAGAATTGGCCTTTATAGCCACTCCAGGCGCTGCTTCACAAACCACTGACCACCTCCAGGCGCGTATCCATTGTCTCTCGAGATAAGGAGGCCCAAAAGAACAAAGTGCCGACAAATAACAATGTCGAGCCAGAGGCAACACTAAAGGAAACTGGGTCTTCCCAACTTGGCAAATTTACTTTTATGTTATCACCAGCTGCAGCAGACTTACATAATGGCAGCATTAACACAAAACTTAGCACAGTATAAAAGTAGCATTACTGCTTTCCCCAACCTCTCTATCCAATGCTTTCAATACCTCTATAATATTGATATCTCTGGAACATTTGTCAGGCCATACTGTTACTATCGACTGGTTCATCGTTTGTATTAATTTTCTAGAGATAACTTTTAATTTGGGAATTGAAATTTTTTAATGCAGGGCAAATGAAAACATCTGGTTTGAAAAGCTGGCAAACAAACCTAGGGTGGTTACAAATCAAATAGTGGTCCATCTTTATAGAGCAAGTTCATAATGTGAAGTGTGAAGACCCTACACAATGGGAACCCCTCTTCTTGGTGGAGATGGTCTGTCTGCAGCTGCTGTAATCAGGGGTTTAAATTATTCATATGATTTCCCAGAACAAAGAGCAGATTTGGAGTTGGAATTAATGATTTCAAATTGCTATCTGGGACATCCAATATGTACCACATTGCAATGGAGATAGATGATGCAGGGGGAGCCTGTTGCAGTTTTGATCTGTCTGCTTGCAGAAACAATCAGTCAGTTGATTTTTGGACAAGCAGTTGGCTTTTGGAAAGCTGTTGGCTTCAGACAAGGAGCTAGCTTTTGGAAAAAGCAAGTTGGCTTTTGGAAAACTGTTGGCATTTGGAAGTCAGTTAGACTCAGGAGCAAAGAGGCCATCAGGAACCAGGGGTGTTTCTGTTTTGAGACAGGCCCGTGCTCAAGCTGGGAAGTCTAGATTTGGGAGGTGATCTCATACCTCGGAAGACATCTGGGAAACGAAGGAAACCAAAGTGGATTCCTAAGAGCTGTGGTACACTTTGGATTGGTCCCAGAAGAAGTGAACAAATCAGCAAGATCCTGTAGAGGAAATTCCTGGGGTGGAAGTAAAAGTCAAACATAAATGCTCTGCAAGATTTTAAGCTTAAAATATAAATGTCTCAATTTGTAGTGTTAAATTAGTCGTGTTTTGCTTTGTTTAACTCTTGTACAGTAAAGGTTTTGGTTAAAACATGCAATTTTGTGGCATAATTCTTTCAGTAATACCTGGGAATTCAACAGTCTCTTTTTGAAAGCCAATGGTTCCTAATGGGATCGTAACAATACCTTGACCAGTACCATTCTAGATCCCTCACTCCAGGACGGATGTAGCTGAACTGGAAAAGGTGTAGAGAAGAACTATACAAAAGCAAAATACTGCAGATGCTGGAAATCTGAAATTAAAACAGAAAATACTCAAAGGTGTCAATGGCAAAAGCAGAATTGTTTCCAACAGTTGCTGTCTGAAAAAAAATGGGGGCAGTGGTTATGATCTGAAGTTGTTGAGCTCAATGTTGAGTTCAGAAGGCTGTAAATTGCCTAATCAAAAGATGAGGTGCTGCTCCTCAAGCTTACATTGAGCTTCATTGGAACAGTGTAGGAGGCCAAGGACAGAGAGGTCAGAGTGGGAGCGGGGCAGACAATTAAAATAACAAGCAACCGGAAGCTCAGGGCCATTTTTGCAGACTGAATGGAGGTGTTCTGCAAAGCAATCATCCAATTTGTTTTTGGTCTCCCCAATATAGAGACCACAGCGTGAGCAGCAGATACAGTACACTAAATTGCTGTTTCACCTGGAAGGTGTGTTTATTTATACAACTGCAAGCTCTTTCTTAAGTGTGGAAGCTTATCAAACACCTTTTTAAAAAATTCAATCGACATCCTCACAGAATCCAGATTTGTGTGGTGAGAATGGCTACTTCTCATGGCCTCTGTGCTCTTTGGATGAACAATGTTCCTACTAAAATTCTCTCACTTTCCCCACTATTAATGATGGATTGAAATTGGTCTTTAGTGTCCCATTTTTTTCCCGCTCTAATTTTCTCAATTGCCCTGCCCTAGTGGAGCTTGGGTAGGAAGTAGAAGAGATCTTCACAGTTGAGCATAATCTCATTCTCACGCAATATTCACAACATTCTTTCTTGCAGGGGCCACTCGATAGTGATCAGAGGTAGAGCCCATGCTGATTTCATTTTTTACTTCTCCCAACCCAGTGGTGCTGAAACCAATTGTACTGCTCCAACTAAGATCTGCTAACAGTGCAGACATAGGATCTAACCTACAACTGTCCTGATGGCAAGGCTGAGTTTCACCCTGGTGAGTGCACTTATCGACTGTGTTTACAATGAAAGTGGATGTTAGTTGCATTTCTAATTATTTAACCAGCATCAATAAGACAAAAATAAAATGATATAAACTTTGACCATTTCTACAGGAAAAAAATGTACTTCATTTAGACTTTATTTTGAATTACATAATGTTGTACATTTCAACATTATTGTACACAGCTATGGAAATTTACCATGTGTTCAAATAAACATAACAAGAAATGTATTGTTTGCAGTGTTGTCAATACTCACGAGTCCTGTTATTTGCAGAGTTTTGATAATGCTTGTGATTCATGCAGGTAATTTAAACATAGATTTTCAGATGGTTGTCTTTCCTATCTAAACTGCAAGCTTTAAGTAAAAAGCACTCAAAACATATTTTTAAATACATCTGTCCAAATAGCGGCATTTAAAAGGATAGGCTGTTTTCAGGAGAAAAGACTAGCATTTATAAAGCATCTTTCATGACCTCAGGACATTCCAAAATCAATGAAGTACTTTTGAAGTGTAGTCACTATTGGGAACAGCAGAGGGTTTTGTATCTTTGGAATTGTCTACGCCAAAGGACTGTGGGTGCTCAATTGTTGAGTATATTTAAGGCTGATATTGTAAGATTTTTGGATTCTAAGGGAATCAAGGGAAATCAGGATTGGGTGGGAAAAATGGAGTTGCGGTTGAAGATGAGCCATGATCTTATTAAATGGCAAAGCAGACTCAAGAGGCCATATGTAGGCAAGTCCCAGTCATGAAGGATGGGGTGGGGAAACCTCCTTTGGTTACTCTAGCAGCAGCAGCCTGTGGACCAAGTCAGGCTGGAGGGCAATTTACTGATGTGGGGCAGGAACAGTCACTTCGGGTGTTTTATGATAGTCTCAAAGTCATTAGGGCTTAAAACTGCTAAATGTGGGGCAGATACATTTATATATGTTTAAAATTTATTCTTTTTCTTGCTGATATCTGGGGATATCAGCAATTGTTACAGACAAGTGGGAAATGGTGTGCGTGACTTCCACTTTTCACCTCTCAAGTCAGCGAATGCATCTGTGAATACCATATCCTACCAACTGTAGCACAATCCCACTACTCACCAACCAATAATGGTTGAGGGATTCATAACCAGGATTTAGGGTAAGAGGCAGAAGGTTTAGAGTGGATTTAAGGGGAAATGCTTCCACACAGATGTTGGTGGGGACCTGGAACTCACTGCCTTTAGGGGTGGTCGAGGTAGAAACCCTCATAACATTTAAAAAGTACTTGAAGTGCCGCAACCTACAGGGCTATAAAGCAAGACCTGGAAAGTGGGATTAGGTTGGATGGCTATTTGTTGACCGATGTGCTGCTGGTGGAGGGATTGAATGTTTAAGGTGGTGGATGGGGTGCCAATCGAGTGGGCTGCTTTGTCCTGGATGGCATCAAGCTTCTTGATTATGGTTGGAGTGGCACCCATCAAACCAAGTGGAAAGTATTCCATCACACTCCTGACTTGTGCCTTGTAGATGGTGGAAAGATTTTGGTGAGTCAGGAGGAGAATCACTTACCGCAGAATTCCCAAACACTGACCTGCTCTTGTAGCCACAGTATTTGTGACTCGTCCAGTTAAGGTTTTGACAAATGGTGAACCTCAGGTCTTGTTGCCTGTAGGCATGAACTGCATCATTATCTGAGGAGTTGTGCATTGCACCTTAGGAAAGATATATTGACCTTGAAGTGGACAGTGCAGATTCACCAGAATGATAGAGGGGCTCAAAAGGGGGTTATGACCGAGGCTGGAGGAGTGCACTGTCTCCCTCTAGTCCCACTACTCCACTGGTCACAACATATTTAAAAATATTTTAACCAGTTATGGATATGGCCACTTATGTACTTTTATCTATTCATTTCAGAATACAAATCCATCAACCAGGTTTCTTTAATAAACAACAAAATTATTGATTTATTATAAAATAAGACATATTCAATGAAAATGCAAAGTTTATTTACACAGATCAAAATATAAAAGTATAAATGTCTACCCTTCTAAAATAACCTAATACACACACACACAAAGAAAATTGTAAAAACTGGTTCTGCAGAGATCAATTTTAAACAAAATACTTTGGTCAAACTACTTTCAATCCTTGAAGAAAAACGATAATATATGGAATGCTCCAGATGGCCTTTTGGTCTGGAATCCAGGTGCACGTAGACGTGTATCACTAGACTTATGCGGTTGTCACTGGGATCTTTTCAGAAGCAGTTTGTTCAAGAGATGTTGAGAGTAAGTCTTCCAGAAGCTTCTCAGGAGAAACAGTGCATCAGTTGTGATTTATTCTTTTATGAAAATGAAATTTGAGGCAGACACATGCAAGTATGACATACATTTGAATGTGTAACAAGAGTGATGTCGGAGGTGTCTAAAACAGGGATGCACCTCTTCAACAATTACACAGGAAGTAACAGTAGTGTTAACAACTTGCAAGCAAACATTTTTTCACTCTTGAGGATCATAATGCTTAAACGACTGGAGCATGCTGGTGTTTTGTTATAGTTTAGCCAGTAACAAGAATTTACATAATTAATCCTTTGAAATGTATTTGTCTTCATGCAAGACTTTAGAAAACAAAGAATAGCAATGATAAAATAAAGGCGTTGAAAGAGTTTTGTGCTCAACATACCGTTTATTTACAACACAGAACAGAACAAGATAAATCAAGATCAAATGCATCTTTTTAGGGCTTGTTTGTAAATGTTGGTGAAAATAATGCACAAATTCACCCCCAACAGCTCAGTGGAAAAAGGGAATACCTGGGAGGAAGTGAACCATAAAGCCTAGGATGGTCTCTGGTACATCACCTGGTTGTGCAGAGTTGCCTTTGGCTACTGCAATGGGCTTCAATATTCTCAGAGTGACCACTACGTGAAAGTGTCCTAGTGTGGGTGTTGGGAGAGGAATCCGTGAATGTGATGACTCCCCTGGGAGAATGGGTGAAAAAATGGGGCCACTTGGACGAGCAATGGGGAAGGCAGGTAGGAGTGGACTCCAGCATGGTCAGCTTCTTCAGGAGAGAAAGGGTTAACAGCAGAAAACACATGGCCCCGCTGGCAGAATAAAAAAAAAAGTTTGCCAGACAAATTTCTATAAAGACGTCCCCTCACCGAAGTCGAATGTGGAAGGAGTTTCCTCTCTTTCTGGGGCTGCAATCTGTGCTTGGTGTTGAGGGTTTAAGGTGCGAGCCCTCCCGGGCCTGAGGGAGAGTCAGTCAGAGCGCGGCCAACACCCGGCGCCATCTTGCAGGGAGCGGAGCCACTTTCCCGAGCACCGAAAGCGGCCGCGCATCCACCAACCGTCCGCTCGCACGCACTTTACCTCAGCTTTCGCTCTCCCGCGTCGCCCTGGACTATTGCCTGCCGAAACCGGCTCCTTTCCAGTCCTGTCACTTCGAAAGTGTGACCCCTCCGGCGCGCCGGAACGACAGCAGCTTGCCAGGTGGAGTAAATCCCCATCTCCTCCTCATCCAGCTCCCGGTCCCTATCCTCCTCCGCTCCTACTCTGGACTCTTCACCTGCACCAGAACCAGAGAGTCAACTTTAACCCCGCCCGAAGCGATCAGAGCCTGCAGGAGCCGGACCCGGAGCTGGACCCATGGTCGCCTCCCAACAGGTAACCTGGCATGATTTAACATTATCCATTTAAAATGTACTTTTATTTTCATTTCCTAAAATTCAAATGTTGTTCTCCTATTGTCCTCCAGTTCGAACAATAACTGTTCCCACATTTGTATCCTTCAGAGTTTCTTGTTTATTGGCACCTTCTTCCACCCCCTTTTTAACGTTTTCCAACATCAAACTTGGTCTGATTTCGAAAGTTGGGAATGTTGGCTGTCCCGTTTACAAAAGGGGAAACAAATAAATTCGATATGTTTAATTGACTTTTAATTGTGAGGCGAGCATCCATAAAATCAAAAATATTTTTCATTTGGACGTTAGATATTTATGGAGTGCGGGGTTGGGATTTAAATGAATTTATCATATTCCAGTTTTGTTCAGTCATATTATTAAAGGGATTCTGTTGTGAATTTGACGAAATTGGGAGAGATTTTGTTCAGGTTCAGAGAGAAAAAAGCAAATTCTGTTTTGTTTGAAAGAATGAATAATTCAGAGGAGAAAGGTGCGTTGCAGAAACACAAGGACTGCAGTTTTTTTCCTCTACTGTGTTCTATCAATATGATTAAAGTATTTGTTATTTGTCTATATTTATGTTAAGTTAATTGTGGTTTGTTGAAGTTGATTGCAGATCAAATATTTTGAAGTATGATTTGTTTTGAAATCTGTCCAAAGCTTTTGTGAGAAATAGTGTGTGTAATTTGTATCTAGTCTGGAAGGTAATGCTTGGTAATGCACTAATAAAATACATTTATTATAAAATACATACATTCTGTGAATGAAGGATAGTTTAGTGGTACTGATAGCAAACATAATTCCAAACAATTTGTATTTTCTGCAACCCTTGTCGTGTCAGTAGTGGAAATCAGATTTCAGTAAGGGGAATGGCTTTGTTAGTCCTTATGGTTAGTAAGATTTGATTCAACTTTGTGAGACTCCTTGGCATGTTAAGGGGGGCCCTAAATTTGCTGACCCCTCTAAGGGATAAAACAACTCTGTCAGCAGATATCAATAAATATCTACACATGTAAAACTGCTCAACAGCTCATGGGTTTTCCAGGTGTATCCATTCATACAAAAGTTTCTGACTTGTAATCGTTTCAAAAAAATGGGTGAAATTCATTTATACTTAAGGTCCAAAAATCTGTCAATTTTTTTGTGACATTGTGGGTGATGAGGTGGTTTTGAATTGAGTTTTTTATTATTCATTCATGACCAGCATTTATTGCCCATCGCTAATTGCCTTTGAGAAGGTGGTGGTGAGCTGCCTTGAACCGCTGCAGTCCTTTGGGTGTAGGTACACCCACAGTGCTGTTAGGAAGGGAGTTAATTCCTGTTCTTAGACTTTGTAGCGGTTTGATACAACAGAGTGGTTTGCTAGGCTTATCCAGAGGGCATTTAAGACAACAACATTGCTGTGGGTCTGGAGCCACATGTAGGTCAGACCAGGTAAGGATGGCAGATTTCCTTTCCTAAAGGACATTAATGAGCCAGATGGGTTTTTACAACAATCGATAACGGTTTCATGGTCTCCATTAGACTAACTTTTAATTCCAGATTTTTATTTATTGAATTCATATTTCACCATCTGCTGTGGTAAGATTCAAACCCTTGTCCCTAGAGCATTATCCTGGGTGTCTGGATTACTAGACCAGTGCCATAACCACTACATCACCACCTCCCCTTTAAAAAGTCATGAATTGTTTTTCAAAACAGCTTTAAAATAAAACACTGGTTGGGAAACCATTCCTATCCTGTTGATTTGAAAGGAAAAACCTATTCTGATGACCAACTTATCTTGTATTTTAATTGTGTATTCTCTAAATCTGGCATTGTTACTTCAGTGCAAGTATAACTTATTTCCTGGTGTACTTCAACTTGAGTGTTTCAAATGCACATCTAAGTTGCAATTGTTGAAAGTATTTATTTCTGTTTTTACAATAATGTCTTGAATCAAGAGGACAGTAATCTGAAGAGCAATTAAAATGATCACTTTGCCCCTGACCAAGGGAGGGGAAAAATCAAGCAGGGATGCTCGGAGCATGTGTGAATGTTTGGCAAGGATAGGCCTGGTCTCCGCTGTCATGCCTTCCATTTCAAATATCCTCATCAGCGTCGCTGTCTAGGCTAATGCATGAAGAATGGTGACCTGTTTGGGTTATTTGTAAGGTGACTGGCACCTATGGAATCTTGGCCCTTTCGGGACAGGAAGGGGAAAATTATCAAGGCAATAATTGGCAAAATGCGAAAAGTAGTAATAGGTTTGGGGACTGATATATTCATAGTTCCATGAAAAGGCTGATCTAATTGCATTTGGACTGCATAACTTGAGTTATTGAACGATCCTATCAATGACATATTTCTTGTAATGTCTCATTTTTCTGTAAGTTATAAATAACATAATTATCATCTAAAGGTTGAGGAGGTCCGAGGGTCATGTGTATAAATTTATGCAAGGGAAACAGTTGGTTAGATGTTGGGCTGCTCTTCTTTTCCCAGAGAATAATAGACCTGTGTCAAAGGTACCTCAACCTTTATCTTCAAGCATAACGGAAAACTGATATCAGATTGCTATCTTGGATCATGCTAGTATTTGTCTATGTACTCATTTCGTGCCTTCATACCAATATACAATTGGAAAGTTCTCGCATGCCGATATGCTTTAATGCTGTACCGTCACACTGTTACCTAATCCTCTTGATTCATAACTTTAAGATATTCCCACCATTATCATCACCAGTACTTTGACCCACTGTCATCTTGTTCTCTTCCCAAACACATTACTAGTTTGGAAGCACAAATGTTATAAACTAAAGCTGCTTTTATATTCTGTTTAGCAGCATATTGGTGCTGCTGACTCTGAATGTGTAGGCCTTGCTCAGCTGTTGGCAACCCTCAAAGTAACCTTCCTGGATTCTCTATGAGCTGTTGCCAAGAATGCCCTGTTTAATGAAGTCTTTCCAGAGCTCGCTTTAGTGAATCCAGTGTTTCACTTTTGGGATTGCTGCTAGCAGTGTAAGATCTGCACAGCAAGAGCCAGCAGCACAGGCATTCCACTAAATATAACAAAAATTTCATATTTCACTGGTAAACTTTCTCAAATCTAGTGGCAACGTTGCACAGTCTGTTTTCTTTATGATGTCATGCTAGGCCCGCACCTGCCAAGAATGAGGCACATTAATTTTGTCATGAACATTGATTTTAAACTTATTGGAGTGAAGAAAGGACTTGTTAAACAGATCAGCTGTGGCTGGAAAAGATATTTGCATATTAACAGACAGTGTTTGGAAGGTCAAAGCAGCCATTCCCTGATACATTCAACCCGCAATGGACTTTTGATCACCAAACGTCGAAGGTGGGGGAGCCCGCATTCCAGGTTGACTGCTTAGATGGCCGAATACACAAACGGACCTGGTCAGTCCAGCTCATCACATGACTAACCTGCTGGGCAACCTGTTTTTTTTTTTTAAAATTTGTATAAACATTTCGGGCAGAAAGCAGAATGCTTCTGGACTGAGAAGATCTCTCCTAGCTGGCTCGCCACAGCCTCTCCTGTCTACCTGCTCCAATCTCTTTCTCACAAGCCACTGAATCCATTGAAGACGCATGAACCCCAAGAGAGAAAAGTCTCCTACAGCAAACAAGGTTTAAGAAGAATACTGGGCCCCAATTAAAAGCAAGATCTACCTACGATCAAGGACTCTACAGTGAGCTCGAAGACCCGTAACAAAAACTCTTCAGATATTGCCTCAAACCTTTCCACTTTATTTCTGCTGCCTTTTTCTGTCTCCATTTGCATGTGTGTATCGCGTATGCGTGCTAGCGTGGGCGCGTCATGTATCTGTAGGCGTCAACCGAGTTAGAGTTTAAGTTTAATAAATTTAAACTTTTCTTCTTTCAACCTAAGAAAGTCTGTTTGTGCTGGTTTCTTTGCCTTATAATTGGAAACAAGGATTCAGCAAGGGAGAGCTAAAAACACGGTGTGTTTAACATTAAACCCTGTTACTGTAAGACCAGGTGAAGGATGAAAGGGAACCCTAGACTTCTTTCTCACCTGGTTGTAACAATGATTACCAAGGGTGGGGGAGCAGAATAAAGGCTTTAGCCCCAGAGAAGCTGTATAACTAGCTGCTGCTCTCTGACACTTTATTCAGAAAGCTAGGCAAATCATCTTGATATTCTGCACTGTCAATGATGAAATAAGTAGCAGAGAATACAAAAGATTGATAAATTAATAGTGTTACGAGTGCTTCCAATTTTTTGGGTAAATTTTGAAGATTTGTGTTTCAAAACTGAAAAGATTCCATAAATGCTGGAACTTTTTTTTTAAGGGAGCTCACCAGAAGGTTTTTGGGCTGAGCTTGAAAACAAACAATTACTGGAAAGCACCTGTCTGCCGATAATTACCCAGCAGGGGTTGTTTTTGACTTGGGGAAATGTTTGCAGAGAAGTGACGGGTCAAGATTTATAGAGGTCAGGAGGCTTGACTTCTGGAATGTTTTTAGTTTCACTTTGAATTGTTTCAAAAGGCAGCTGGGGATGAACAGTGGTTTGAAAAGGCATTGAAGAAAGCTTGCCAAGAAGATCAAACCATCCCAACCTAGTCTGTTTCAGCAGTTTGGAATTAGCCTGCCAGTTTCCATCTCTCCTGGAGCTAAAAAGAAGAGTAAAAAGCAGACCAAAACTGTGGCTGCATTCCTCCTGTAAGGCCTGTGTCTGAAACCTCTTTTGCTGCATTTCCTGCAAACCTACCCAAATTGATCTTCAATGTTACCTGAAAAGAACTGTTCTAGGAAGATCCCAGTGATAGCCATCTATATGCATTGGGATGCCAAACCAAAACAAAGGACATCTTTCCATATCTTTTCTTTTTCTTCAAGAATTAGCAAGTTTTTAACCCAAGTGTTTTTTTTTTTTGGTCTGGCTTTTTTTGTAATAGAGCTCTATAAAATCCTTTTTTTATTTTCCATTTAACCGGTGTATGTGTGTGTTTTGAGTGTGAGGGGCTAAGGTAAAAAGGGACCTTTAATATTTTCAATCTGCGTGTTAATGCTTTACTTTAAAGGCCTGCTCAGGTCAGGAAAAAGTGCCTGGACCCGACCATCCCTTTGCTTACCTACAGACTCAGAAGCTGCAGCGCATGTGTGATGACGTCGTAGTGACGTCACTTGCTCACTGCGCAGACTCCGTTTCGTCCCGGACTCCCAGCTCAGGTGAGATTTTTAATTTCGATACTTGCCAGCAGAGCACCTATCGTGTGTGTCCAACCCGACCCGAGCCCGGAAGCTGGACCTGGAAGAGGGGCCCAACCCGAACCCGAGATGTGTCGTTACTTTATTTCATTACTGTTTAAGACTTGTTTTATAATCTGGTTTTTTTTTTTTTGTTTTATTAAAAAAACCTGGTTGGTGTGTTTTATTCTGGGATAAAAATAGAGTCTATGATTGACCGTATCACTAAGTGGGAAAAAATTAAGTAGATGTTGTGACCCGTGGAGAAGTGAAACTAGAAAAGCTGTGCACTCCTCCCGCCTTGGTTGTAACAATAGTAGTGGTTAGATGATATCAAGTTTTGGTTTTAAAAGCTTGAAAATACAAAGTAAAAAAGATGAGTGAGGTAATGAGCTAGATTCAGAGGTGATTTGCTGGGTCGAGCTTTTAGCATAAACTGAACAAAAGCTGTATAGGAAGGAGAAAGTATGACTGCTACTATTAATTAAGGAGATAAAGACCAAGATTGTGAATGCTTGAGGCCAGAAGTGGGGGTGGTGGGGAGAAGAATCATTTATCAGATGACCAACTTGAAACTGGAACCGTATATTAAGATGAACTATAATATTGACCCTGACAAAATGATTATACTCACTTTGCAGATGAAATGGGGAAAAGTACATCGACTGCTAATACACACCTTGGAGCAGGAGTATCCACATTTGTATTATGTTTCCATGGAGCCTCATGGGACACATGAAAGATAGAACCTGTATCTACATAGCACCTTTCACATCCAATAGGAAGTTTAAGTTCTTCCCAACAGTGAATTTATTTTGAAGTGTAATTATCCTTGTTATGTAGGGAAATGCGACAACCAAAGCATGCAGCAGGGGCCCACAACAATTAGGTAAATGACCTGTTAATCTGTTCTTTTTGGTTTTGGTTAAGGGATAAATTTAGGCCAGGGCATTCGGATAAATTCCTCTTCCAACAGTGCCAAGGGATCTTATATGTTTTGACCTGAAAAAGCAGACAGGGCCTCAGTTATGTCTCACTTAGAGAAATTAGATTTATGACCATGCAGAAGTCCCTCATAGAATCATAGAAATTTGCAGCATGGAAGGAGGCCATTCAGTCCATCGTGTCCTCACCGGCTGACAAGTAGCCATCCAGCTTAATTCCACTTTCCAGCTCTTGGTCCGTATTCTTGTAGGTTACGGCACATCAGGTGCATATCCAAGTATTTTTTAAATGTTATGAGGGCTTCTGTCTCTACCATCCTTTTAGTCAGTCAATTCCAGTTCCCCACCACCCTCTGGGTGATAACATTTCCTCTTGAATCCCCTCTAAACCTCCTACTTACCCTAAATCTATGACCCCTGGTAATGGACCCCTCAACCAAGAGGAACAGGGTCTTCCTATCTAGACTCCTCATAATTTTATTCACTTCAATTACGTCTCTCCTCAGCCTCCTGTTTCAAAGAAAACAACCCGAGCCTATCCAATATTTCCTCTTAACTAATATTCTGTACTCCAGGCAACATCCTCATAAATCTCCTCTGTACCCTCTCTAGTACCATCACGTCTTTCCTATAGTATGGTAACTGGAACTGCACGCACTTCAGCTGTGGCCTGACTAGTGCTTCATACAGTTCCAGCATAAGCTCCCAGCTCTTTTATTAGCCAAGACATAGAATATA
The DNA here is from genome assembly GCF_036365525.1 of Heterodontus francisci. Lineage (NCBI taxonomy): Eukaryota > Metazoa > Chordata > Chondrichthyes > Heterodontiformes > Heterodontidae > Heterodontus > Heterodontus francisci. Next base: position 28,095,531 of record NC_090407.1, on the reverse strand, counting down.
GGTAAATATCCTGTATGCCTACTTGACTACCTTAGTTCCGAAGACGGGTCACTGACCCGAAACGTTAACTCTGCTCCACAGATGCTGCCAGACCTGCTGAGTGATTCCAGCATTTCTTGTTTTTATTTCAGATTTCCAGCATCCGCAGTATTTTGCTTTTATGACCAACTTATCTACTTGTCCAGCCACCTTCAGGGATCTGTGGACGTGCACTCCAAGGTCCCTCTGGACCTCTACACATTTTGTGTACTCCCTTGCCTTTTTAGCCTTCCCCAAATGCATTAATTCACGTTTCTCCGGATTGAACTCCATTTGGCACTGTGCCACCCACCTGACTAATCCATTGATATCTTCCTGCAGTTTACACCTTTCTTCATTATTAACCACAGAGCCAGTTATTGTGTTGTCTGTAAACTTCTTAATACATACATACATACATTCAAGTCCAAATCATTTGTTATATAGCATAAAAAGCAAAGAACCTAGCACTGTGTCTTGTGGAACTCCACTGGTAACAGCCTTTCACATAAAAAGGCCCATTGTCCATTACCCTTTGCTTCCTGCCTCTGAGTCAATTTTGGCTCCAACTTGTCACTTTGCCTTGGTTCCCCTGGACTTTTAATTTTATGACCAGTCTGCCATGTGGGACCTTATCAAAAGCCTTGCTAAAATCCATATAGACTTTTAAAAAATTAATTTATGGGATGTGGGCGTCGCTGGCTAAGCCAGCATTTGTTGCCCATCATTAATTGCCCTTGAACTGAGTGGCTTGCTAGGCCATTTCAGAGGGCATTTAAGAGTCAACCACATTTTTTTGGATCTGGAGTCACAAGTAGGCCAGACCAGGTAAGGACAGCAAATTTCCTTACCTAAAGGACATTAGTGAACCAGATGGGTTTTTACAACAATTGACAATGGTTTCATGGTTACCATTAGACTAGCTTTTAATTCCAGATTTATTAATTGAATTCAAATTTCACCATCTGCCGTGATGGGATTCGAACCCTTGTCCCCAGAGCATTAGCCTGAGCTCTAGATAACTAGTCCAGTGACATTACCATTATGCCAATGCCTTCCCAATGACTACGTCAATTGCACTACCCTCATCGACCCTCCTTGTTACCACCTCAAAAAATTCAAACATTAGTCAGATACAGCCTTCCCTCAACAAATCTGTGCTGTCTTTGATTAATCCATTTCTTTCTGTCTCTCAATTTTTTCCAATTTTCCCACCACTGAGGTTAGGCTGAATGGCCTGTAATTACTGAGTCTATCCCATGCTCACTTTTTAAACAATACTGCAATGTTAGCTACCCTCCAGACCTCTGGCACCACACCTGTAGCCAGAGAGGATTGGAAAATGGGCAGAGCCTCCGCTATATCTTTTTCTTCCTTTTAACAACCTAGGATACATTTTCATCTGGGCCTGGGGATTTATCCACTTTCAAAGGTACTAGGTACTTCTCTAGTGCTGGTCTAGATTATGTTCTCAAGTCCTGGAGTGGGGCTTGAACTCATATCCGTCTGACTTGGGTGGGAGTGTCACCACTGAGCCAAGTTGATGTCGTTTATTTGACCATTCCCATTAATTTTACATATATCTCAAGCTGCTGATGCTAATTGATCTTCTTTAGATTGAGGGTTTATCTACCAATAAGACACCCATGCTAGGAACAATCTGAAAACATTGAAGGTCCACGGAATTCAAACAGGAGAAACTAGTGGGTATGGAATATGAATACAAGTAGAGTTGGCTGAGCTTCTTGGGCCAGATTGTCAGGCCCTGCAAGCTTTATGTAGTATACAGGTCGCAATTTAGACACGCCTGCATTAAAACATATATAGAATTCCGTACCATATACATTGAGAAATGTTTGGAGAAATATGATTTTTAAGCTCCGGGAAAGAATGAGCTAGAGTAGAAAATTATGCTGTCTTAATTTCCATGTGGATGGGAGGAAGAATGGTGAGTAAAATGGTATATCTGGAACTAATGAATAAAAGACTTCAGAGAAGTACTGATCATAGTTCTACTGTTAAAGGAGAGAAATGGAAACCAGCTTGCATGAGTGCTTAATATTTCATTGAGGAAATGGTGTCCGGGCTGCACCAGTCTTCATGTAAAATTTCCCTTAAGTGCAACCTTTTCTAAAGCATAAAGAAACTGCAGTATTCCTTTTTGATATAATTGAAGATTAGTAATTTAGTAGTGATGGCTGGTTCACTTTTGTTGCATTAATGTCTTTATGTTAAAGTGGTTTTATGAGATAATTATTTGCAGTCCAGCTCATGGAGCTGGAGGACTAGTTCAAATAATGTTGTTGATCGAGTAATGAAGTGATTTTTGATTTAAAGTTGTTTAACTTTTGCATTCAATAGATGTTGTTCCTTTAAGATATCATCTAGAAGCGCAATCTATTCAAAGTCTGAGCTGATTAACTTATGAAATTGTATTTATGATATGCATCGTCTATGCTGTACTTGTATGTTAAATCATAAATCAATGGGAAAGTTTAAAGAATGTAATCTAATCTCTGCATTCAGGTGGATAAGATATCTTCCTTGAGTTTTACTGTTGTGGGTTCTGGTGTCGAGCCATTGATTATCTTGAATGTCATTGGAACAGGCATTTCTACAAAAACCCTTGAAATTCGTGAGAACAAGCATTTTTACCTCTTACAAAAGAAAACAGCTGTTTGCATTGTGAGGCAGAAAGATGTGTGCCAAGGAGAAAACCTTGGGTGGGGCACGAGGGGAGATGGAAGGCATGGTCAAAAAGGTGGGAGGCACATCCAAACAGAGGGAGGTAGCAAAGTGAGGTAGTTTTAGGAGTTCATTCTAGACTGCAGGGATATCGTGACTGAGGATTGCCCTCAATGAACATTGTGTGAAACATTGAGACTAGAGAACAAACAGTAATCCGGTGAGGGATAGAGAATGCATGCAAAGATATATGGCTAAGACAAGTTGCTAAGTTAGCATAGAGTGAGGCCGTGGAGGGATTTGAAATGAAGAATGAGGATCTTTAAGTTAATTTCCCATAGAGCACAGAGTACCACTTAGGAAGGATAATGGTGATTGTTGTGAGTGCCTTGTGTAAGAACCGGGTGTGGACTAAGGCATTTGGATCAGCTGAAATTTATGAGCAGCGGAGAGGGTAAGCAAAGTGTTGGAATAGTTAATCTCTGAGTTGACTGTGGATATGGATTAGGGTACCATGAGCGTTGGGTAGATGTGAAAGCACATAGTATCCCCGAAATGGGAGGAAGAAACAGAAGAATAGGGAGAGGTTGATGTCGGCAACCTTGAACCTAGGGAAGGTAAGTAAGCTGGGAAGTTAAAAGCTAGGTCAGAAGAGGGTTGAGGTAGCAGGTGGAAGGCTTCATACAGTGAGGTGTGGGGAGGAAAACTGCAAAATGTGGAGTGGTGTGGGGCTAAATTCGGAAATGGACTAGAGGAGAGGGAGGTAGAGGATCAATCAACAGATTGTCCCAGTTTTGGACAAATTTAAGGTGAGGATGGATGGTGGGTAAGGAGATTAAAGTTTGGGATGAACCTCTTCAGGAGCAGTAAGAGGATTTGGCTGTTGGGTGACAGCATTGGAACTGTTGATCTAGCCAAATCTACAGTAATATAGCCAATCATACCCATATGCACTCTAGTCTGAAGCTCCTGTACTTGAGTTTGAGGTGTTGTGCTTTCAGTGGGAATTGTGAGGATGGGGAAACTGTACAGAATCTGGAGAGAATCAAAGTTTCAAAAATCGTGGTAAGAATGGTTGTGGAGCAGATTAATGGAGATGTTGATGGCAGGCCAGAGGATAATGTGTTGGTAATTAGAGAGATCACTTGTGATGGAATTAGCAAGTTGCGTCTTTATTTCTAGTGGTTAAAAAGTGAGGTTGGGTTGAATAGATGGAAGGTGTATGAAAAGAAGATAATGAGGACTTGGTCTGAAATGACTCTGGTGAATGAGATTTGAGGTTGAGAAGCTGGTTATGGATTGGGGAGATTATTTGGAGTGTTATGTAGCATACCTCAGAACACTGTCTCTGAGCATTTTATAGAAATGTGGAAACTTATTGAGAAAAGGGAGTTGAAAATGAGATCAGGGAAGGGTATTAAAGGGGACTTCATAGAGACTTTTTTTTTTAGGCAGGAAGGGAAGTAGCTGCTTGTTGATGATTCCTTGGTGATAGGTGCCATTCTCAACTACTTGATAAAGGAGGAAGTCTATGCCAGCCTATAAGAGCCCAAAATCCAGATTTAGGCTGAAAAGTGATAGTTGATATTTATGCCATATGAGTGCCAGGCAATGGCCATCTCCACCGAGAAAGATCCCAACCATTTTCTCCCTTTTCTTCAGTAGCACTATCGTTGCCAAGTCCCTTAGGGTGTCACCATTGACCAGAAGCTAACTGGGCCAGTCACATTAACACTGGTTTTATGAGCAGCACAGAGGCCGGGTACTTTGTGACAAGTGACTAATTGCTTGACCACTGAGAGCCATTCCACCAATTATAAGGTTCAGTCAGGAATTTGATGGAATTCTTGCACTCGCTTGGACAGGCATAGCAACAACAATACTTGAGAAGCTTCACATTATCCAAGATGGAGCTTTTTTTTTGATTGGCACCCTTGGCACAGGACTCAATATTTCACCCCCTTTATCACTGGCACATTGTGCTGCAGTAGGTACTATCTACAGGATGCATTGCAGCTCCTCACCAAGCTAACATCCTTTACCAGCAAGAAGGTTGAAAACAACAAAGCCATGAACAAAGCATCACCAAGTTTCCTTCCAAATCATAGGCCATCCTGCCAAACAAAATCACCTGTCCATCATCACTGCATCAATCTTTTGGAAATTCCATCAAGGGAACATTGTGCCCACAGCCACCTTCTGAGTGCAACTAGTGATGGACAATAAATGCGGTCATGCCAGCATCATCCATATACTGAGAACAAATAGGCCAAAAAGATTTTGGGAGGGAGTTCCAGAAGGTGAGGGCAATAGTGGTGGAAGAATGACCTGATGGAGTGGAGGAAACAAAGAAAACAAGTATCAGGAGGGAAAGATTGCTTACAGTGAAGATGTTGAAGATGAAGAATGAGGTGTTTGAACGTGGAGGAAGTGCTGAAGCACAAGATGAGATTGATTGTGTGTTCCCCTGTTTAACTACTTCACCTGAACATTTTAAACAATTTGTATAAAAATAGTAAGAGTAATGTCCTCCCCTGTGTGCTTTGATCAGCTGTGAGCTGATCATCTCCCTTTTTAAGAGGCTATCCTCCAGACTGTATTGTAGAGGGAGTTCTGTTTCATTGGAAAGAAAATTAAGGGACAGATCCTAGGGATTCATTAAATGTGATATTTCCAAAATGAATTGAGCAAATTGTGCATATGATGGTCACTTGTGTTTTTTGTCGTGTCTACCAGTTAAAAACAATTAAAAAAAAAAATTAAAACGGAAAGCAGACACGCTACAGATAGATGTGTTGCCTTGGGAAATAAGTTATTTGGATAGTGCGTGATGTGCATTTTTCTTCACTGCTTAGTTGCTAGTTGTAATTCCATATTCTAATACTGTTAATTTAAATGTGTTTTTTATCAGGTTGTTACTGACAGTATGGTTGCTTAAGGGAGCACTTGCTTAGTTTGTGATATGTCTTTGTCCATAGTATATAAAGAGAAAATAGGTGTGTTGCAGGATACTCCCCAAAGAATGAAAATAGTTCTATTATCATTGCAAATGGCAGTAATGGGCTGAGTTGTGTAAAAATAATACTTTCACTAGTATGACTCCACAACCAGTTAGTGTTCTACTTGCAGCTCTTTTGGTATAATTATTGACTGCGACAGTGACACTGCTGTTACTGGTCAGAATGGAGATGATCAGGTCAATCCCTGATCAATCACACTGTACGTGACATGGATTGATTTTATGCACATAATTTGCATTATGTAATCATCTACCATTCACTGCATTTTGCTGGAAAAATAACCCTGCCTTTATTGGGAGACTTTGCTGTAGTTTTTGGTCATGAGTTTTGTTGTGTTTAGTTCATGGAGATTGTCTTGCAGATTTTCAGCATCCACAGTATTTTGCTTTTGATTCTTTTTAAATAGACTCCGTTTGCTGTTGTGCATTGTTTAGACAGTCAATTTTCTGTTTGTTGAGTAAATGGACTTTGTTTGCTGTAAGTCCAGCCATAAATCCCACTCCGCCACCAATTCATTGGCTGACATAGTGGAATTCATTGTTAACATTGGTGTCATTACTTTGATAATTATTTCAATCTTTGACAGATCACTGATATTGGTCTACATACTCCTTTTTATGTCGCCCAAAAAACACTTCAAAGCACTTCACATGGAATGAGTTACATCACAATACAATGATGTATCAGCTGTTTTGCACACTGCAAGATCCCACAAACATCAATGAGATAAGTAACAGTTGAACTATTTTAGTAATTTATTTTTATTTTATTTATTTAGAGATACAGCACTGAAACAGGCTCTTCGGCCCATCGAGTCTGTGCCGATCATCAACCACCCATTTATACTAATCCCCTATTCCTACCACATCCCCACCTGTCCCTATATTCTCCTACCACCTACCTATACTAGGGGCAATTTATAATGGCCAATTTACCTATCAACCTGCAAGTCTTTTGGTGGTGGGAGGAAACCGGAGTACCCGGAGGAAACCCACGCAGACACAGGGAGAGCTTGCAAACTCCACACAGGCAGTACCCAGAATTGAACCCGGGTTGCTGGAGCTGTGAGGTTGCGGTGCTAACCACTGCTGATTAATGTTGGCTGATAAACCAGGAAAAGCCCTTTCTTTTCTTCAAACAGTTTCAAGGGATCTTTTCTGGATATAGCTACAAAAAGGGCCTCGGTTAATGTCTCACCTGAAGGGCCAGTTCAGATTGAAGGTGTAAAAGCTTGCTCTGGTGAAAGTTTAACATTGCACCATGTTGTTTTGCTTCATGCTGGTTTTAAGGAATACATTTGGACAAGAGAATCAGTTAAAGCAGCTTTGTGACATCACCGTTCATACCAGTTTAAATAATCAAATTTCATGTGGTGTTACATCACAAAGTAGCTTCAACTGTTTTTTTTTGCTTAGACTCTGAAAGCTGTCATGTGAGGAGTGGGAATGAGCTGAGTGATAGCTCGCAAATAAGTTGCTATTTTGTTAGTCTCACTGGTAAAGATAGTGTCTCAAGGCTGCCTGTGCTGTTTCCTTTACTGCGTCAACATTACAAGACAGCTGCTGTATTCAGAGAGCTCTTGTTTTTGTTTTATTGAGCAACCAGCTGACTGGCAAGACCCATAAAATAGGAGTCCATAAAGGTTGGAAAGGGCAGTAGAGAAGCGATGAATAGCGGTAGACGGTATGCATTTTTTTAAAAGAAAAAAATCTGAGTTATGAGTCAAACATGGAGGTGTGTAACTGTTCAAATGAGAACTTTAAAAGAAGCAAATTAAATCTCTTTAGTTTGCACTATTAACCGTTATGAAAACAGTGTTACTTGACTGTTACCTTTTATAGGCTTTTGTTTGCTTGCCAAATCTGCTGACTTAGGGGTAATGTGTCTTACTTATCTGCAGAGAAGTGACTTCTGCCTTTCATAGTAAACTGCTCCATCTCTACTGTTGTGTTTACAGTGCCACTTCATACCTGTGAGAGCTGATGTTGGTTATCTGTCATTGTGTTTTCTGTTGGCTAGTCTAATGGGATGATCATGAAGTAGGGATATGAAATATGAAGGCGACATTAAAACTCCATTCACTACATTCAAGTTTAGATGCAAAGCAACCACAGGATCAGCAGTGTGTGATAATGAGTCAAAATTTAATAGATGTCTTAAACTAGTGAGGTTTTATCCACTCTTCAATTTACATTCCTTGTTGTGACTCCATTACTAGGATATGTATGGTCCAAGGGCCTTGCTCAAATGGCTATTTTTCACATGTGAACATTATTTGACCGTACCTGGAGTTTTGATCCCCTTACTTGAGGAGGGATGTTGTTGCATTGGAGGCAGTTCAGAAGAGGTTCACTAGATTGATTCCAGAGATGAGGGGCTTGTCTTATGAAGAGAGATTGAGCAGTTTAGGCCTTTACTCTCCAGAGTTTAGAAGAATAAGAGCAGATCTAATTGAGGTATATAAGATGATTAAGGGGATTGACAAAGTAGACTTGGAGAGGATGTTTCCTCTGGTGGGGCAATCTAGAACAAGAGGTCATAGTTTTAGTATAAAAGGTAGCAGATTTAAAACTGAGTGAGGAGAAATTACTACTCTCCAAAGGGTCGTGAGTCTGTGGAATCCACTACCCCAGAATGTGGATGCCGGGACATTGAGTAAATTTAAGGAGGAGATAGACAGGTTTTTAATTAGTAAAGGATTGAAGGGTTATGGAGAACGGGCAGGAAAGTGGAGTAGGTTCAAGGGACTGAATTGCCTACTCCTGCTCCTAGTTCTTATTTACAAGGAGGATACCAGAACTGAGAGGTTATAACCATCAGGAAAGACTGAACAAGCTCCGGCTCTATTCTCTAGTAACGAAAAAGCTGAAAGATGACCTGAAAAGTCTTTAAAATGATCAAGTTGTTTGACGCGGTAGATGTAGAAAAGATTCTTCAACTTGTGTTGGAGGGGATGGTCCAAAACTCGGTGTCATAAATATTAGATGGTAACTAATAAATCCAATAAAGAATTCAGGAGAACCTTCTTTACCCAAAGAATGGTTAGAATGTGGAACCTGCTACTGCATGGAGTAGGTGAGGTGATGCGTTTTAAGGGGAAGCTGGGTAGGTACAGGAGGGAAAATGGATTAGAGGGATATGATATTAGTGAGGTGGCAGGAGGCATGAACCTGTTGGTCCTGATGGCCTGTGCTATAAATTCTGTGTAGCTGTGATGTGAATGCTGGCAGGCAGTATCCAATTGTGGATATCAAATGTTGCGCCTGATCCTTGATCACATTTCGTGCTGTTGCCATCAAATAACCAAAAGCAAGCACCAGGCTGATCTGTCTATTTAACACCACTACTTGAACCAGGAACATTGCAGTGTTGTAGTACCAAGACTGCTTCCTGGCCAAGATTAAACTTCAGGTCATTCAAAATCCTGCTGTCTGATCACTCCTGCCGTTGCAGACCTACGTTGAAGATCCTCCTTGTCAGTATGGCTTGGAGACATTGACCTCATCTGTGAGCTATAGGAGAGCTTTAAATCATTGGGCCTGACTACCCATCATTGAGATGATAGAAACTTTGGAGTGAGTTTGTTAATCAAAAGTGCTTCATCGATATTCAACAGCTCTTGAATATCTGGCTGAGCATTGAGGTCAGATTAAGGAATGCCGCCCCCACCCAACGCCCAACAGTTCACTAAATTTTTTTATTCATTCAGGGGATGTGGGCATCGCTGGCTAGGCCAGCATTTATTGTCCATCCCTAATTGCCTTCGAGAAGGTGGTTGTGAGCTGCTTTCTTGAACAACTGCTGTCCTTGGTGTGTAGATAACCAACAGTGCTGTTAGGAAGGGAGTTCCAAGATTTTGGCCCAGAGCGAGTGAAGGAATGGCGATATAATTCCAAGTCAGGATGGTGTGTAGCTTGGAGGGGAACTTGTAGGTGGTAGTGTTACCATGCATCTGTTGCCCCTGCCCTTCTAGGTGGAAGAGGTCACAGGTTTAGAAGGTGCTGTCAAAGGAGCCTTGGTGAGTTGCTGCACTGCATCTTGTAGATGGTACACACTGTTGCCACTGTGTGTCGGGGGGTGAAGGGAGTGAATGCTGAAGATGGTGGATGGGGTTCCAATCAAGTGGGCTGCTTTGTCCTGGATGGTATCAAGCTTCTTGAGTGTTTGTTGGAGCTGCACCCATCCAGGCAAGTGGAGTGTATTCCGTCACACTCTGGACTTGTGCCTTGTAGATGGTGGGCAGGCATTGGGGAGACAGCAGGTGAGTTACTTGCCACAGAATTCCCAGCCTTTGACCTGCTCTTGTAGCCACAGCATTTATGTGGCTGGTCCAGTTCAGTTTCTGGTCAATGGTGACCCCCCAGCATGTTGATAGTGGGGGATTCAGTGATGGTAATGCCACTGAACGTCAAGGGGAAATGCTTAGATTCGCTCTTGTTTGAGATGGTCATTGCTTGGCACTTGTGTGGCACGAATTTTACTTGCCACTTTTCAGCCCAAGTCTATTTAGGACATTTGGGTGACCAGGTAAACCATTTTATTGTATCATTCTGTTATTATCTAGGAAGGTAGGAATGTAAGGGACTGAAAAGACTCTCGTGGTCCATCTGACTGTCTGTCTAGGAATGGAATATCGCACTGTATTTCTCATGTATCTCGTTACAGTTCAGGATTTCTGACTTTCATTTATAAGGATTTTTATTAAACTAATTACTCAGATGAAGTGAAATTAGGGACTGGGGATAATCAGGATATGTAGATATACTTCAGTCCTCATTTTAAAGTCTTGGCTTTGGTTCTTCTTTTCATATGTCTAGCTTTATAATGGAAACAGCTGATGTAAAATTGTCATGCTGCAGTGTCTTTATTGGCGGTAGGCTGTAAGTAGAGAGTGAAAAGTTTACATGGGCAATTTCCATTATAAATGGGAATATAAGATTTTATAATGGAAGGAGTTGACAGAAAGTGTATGCATCAAAATGTTAATAGCAACAGTTGTATAATATATTTTTTTTAAGTTTAGCATTAAAATTACCCATAGCAGCCAATGGGCAAGGGAGGAAGTATATATTTTAAAGGTAGACGATCCAGATTGCTTGAATCCAATATTGGATGACCAGTTAAATATTGGGAAGGTCAAAGCCATTGTTTTTGTACCACAAACTCCATTCCCTGATCACTGTCATTGTTTAATTTAAATTGTCTTTTCTTTCTTCCTTTTCTAAACTTGATGCTATCCTCTCTAGTAAAATCTGTGACTATTAAACATACTGATGTTTATATGCTCTTTTAGGATCTTGTATACTGTCAGATTGCTCCTAAACTTTCTATTCTGCATTGCAAACATTCCAGTCTCTCATTATGGAGTTGCTTAATTCCAGCTATCAATTTAGTTTTCCTTTTCACTGTCTGCAGTTTCTGACCACCATTTTCATAATACAGTAACCAGAATTACGAATAGAACTCCACATGGGTCCGGACCATATTCTTTACAACCTTGCTTGTAATAATGCTGCTAAAGATGTTAGTTTTTGTGGGGTTTTCTACATTCTTCCCTCCCCTGTTTTTCTCTTTTTCTCTCCTCTCAAAGTGGTGACACTTGAGTATAGTTACCGGGTTGTGCCAGTCTTCTGATAGAATTTGTGGATGTTTGTTTTCTTCAAGTGTGACCTTTTGGTATCTCTTCGATTGTGGATGCTATTCTGATGTCCAGTTGTGCGATCAGCGGGAGTGACATCCTCTTTTGACCTTACCACTGTTCTCTGTGATCAACTAACTCAGCACAGATCAAGAATCCACCCCGAGCCTTCTGATCTGTAGCTTAGTTCTAACCAGGCATCTTCACCCAGTTGACATTGGGAAAGCTCCGCTTTATTTTTAAGATGTTTTCTGTGTATGAATGTGATGTGATAACCAAATTGTGATCCAGCAAAGTGTTTCATTGTACTGTCATGCAAACCCCCCCCCCCCACCTGCCAAGACTGAGGCACACATTATTTTGCCACATAAATGTTAAAAATTAAAAATTACAAGCCCCTGACTGGAAAGACATTTACATAGTACCAGACAATATGGAAACAAAGGGAACCAGTCTCTGCCCCCAATACACAAAAGAGACCTGGTCAAAGCAGTTGGTCATGTGACCACCTGCTGACCAACTAGGGGAGTTTTAAACTGGAGAAGCAGATTTTGAAATCAGAAAGCTGTGTGCTCATGGACTGAGAACATCTCCTCTCCTATCTGCCCTTGTCTTGCTTTCACCAGCTTTGGAAAACCATTGAAGGCACATAAGCTCAAAGAAAGAAAAAGTCTCCTACGCGAACAAGGTTTAAAAGGAACACTGGGCCCCAAAGAAACGCAAGATCATATCTTTATTCAAGGACTACAGCGAGCTCGAAGCACAGTAACAAGAGATTGCCTCAAACTGTTCTACTTATCTTTTCTTCTCTTTTCTGTCCCTATTTGCATGTGTATCGCGTGTGCATGCCAGCATTGGCGCGTCGTATATCCATCGGCATTAAACGTATTAAAGTTTAAGGTTTAATACATTTCATCTTTCTTCTTTAAACCAATGAAAGCCTGTTTCTGCGCATTTCTTTGCCTTATAATTGGAAAGTTGTGAACAAGGATTCACAAAGGGGGAGCTCAAAACAGTGTGTTTAAAATTAAACCCAGTTACAATAAGACCAGGTGAGAAAGGTGTCTGGGCGTCTGTTACTATCTTCACCTGGTCATAACAGTACACTGTTCCTATTTTCCAGCAACCACAACAGATATTGGATTATCAAAGGTTTCTTAATCGGTTTTGAGTCTGCCTTTTTGTGCAATAATTGACCAGTGCAAATCATTGCTTTGGCCTTTCACCAAATGTGCATGCATGTCTCCGCCTGATAGATATACATGGAAAAGAGCCCAGAATTAGAACCTGGCCTTTTGCGAGTGTTCAGTTCTACATGCAAACGGTGATAGAAGTTAGGAATTGTTTCTTCTGGGAAGGGCAGTTGATTCTGGGTCAATTGTTAATTTTGAATCTACAATTGATAGATTTCTGTTAACCAAGGATATTGAGGGATATGGGGCAAAGGCAAGTATGTGGAGTTCAGCCACAGATTGGCCATGATCTAATTGGGCGAACAGACTCAAGGAGCTAAATGTTCCTATGTTCCAAATTCTCAGGATTCCTGTAAACTGTGGAAAACACGAGAAATCTTTCAGTTTGTACTGTTGACAAAAGAAGTATGGACTCTTGCAAATTCAATTTTCGCAGTACGTTTCAAAAATCACCTGATCTTTAGGGAATCTCTGTTCGTTAAATTGTCAAGAGTCTGGGCTCAAGATCAAGAGCATTGGATCTAATGTTAGTGAGATTCTGTTTTATTTGGAAAGAAGTTAAAAAGCAAGTGCTATCACTGATGAATACTTGCAACAGAACTTTCCTCATTTGTTTTCTTGAATAACCTGCAGAATTTCATTGAAGCATGGCAGTGAAATGTTTGTACTGTGTCCACCTGAATTGGGAAAGGCGTTGGTGTTTGGTTGTGCCAGACCTATATAGTATGAACTTGGATGATGTATTGATTGCTGCAAGTTGTCCCTGTCATTGGTAATGATCGGAACAATTTAAGGTGACAAGTTAAAGCAGCTTTAAATCAGTTTAGTTCTGCTTGTGGCACCAGCTCTCATAAATTTAATATTATTGCCAGCCTAGCTGAATTGTACAAGCTGCAGCCATGATCAAGGTGACTAATCTGATATAAAATCAGCACAAGAATATACACATTTGTGTGTGTCATGACAAGTGCCAGTTTCCCTATAGCATTTAGATATCCGTGCACTGATGAAAACATTGAATTTGTTTACAGAACTCACCTATAGTAGAAGGTGGAGGTGTTTGTTGGTGTCCCGCCAGCATGCTTTGTTGAATGGTAATTTGTTTTAATCCACTGACGAGATCTGAATTTATATTTTTTAAAGAAATTTAAAAAGGAACAGATAAAAGATGACTTTGCTAGCAGCTTAAGAGGGCCATCTAATTTACAGCACCGTATTCTACATTGCAAGGCATGTGAGATGGAGATGAAATATCTGCTCATCCCAGCAAGAACCAAGACCCAGGATCTTTTAAGGGAACTTTAGCAAGAAGAAATACACTGCTAACTACCGTGCTTGGATCATTCAGTGACTGACATGTTACAAGCCCCCTGTCCCCCCCTCCAAATCTGTGGTTTTAAGCTGTTGTTTCTCTGCAGCAAGTTGAGAAGCATCTGGACTCTGACACGTGCAGACCCAAGTGAGGCCCTCTTCCCCCTCACCCTCTCTTTCTCTCTCCCTCCCCCATTCCAGCTTGCAACCTTCGAACCCTGCCTGCTAACTGACCACCTCTGCATACTTCGGCTACGATCAGAAACCCCTTTGGAGGAAGTTATCCGCATTGTTATCTCTGAGACCTACCCAATCAGTCATCTATTGCTTCAAACTAAAAGCCTCCGGACCACTGAATTCAACTAAAAGCCAGCCGAATCACCAAACTCCACAGACTGTATGTCTTTTTTTTATTCCGTGGATTCTAACTTGACCAATCTACCCATTGCCCCACTCTGTAACCTATTCGTGTCTGAGAACCTCTAGTATGAAAGTTGCCACGTAGTTTATTATTTTACTTAGTTCAGTTTAAGTATAATAAAGTTAACCTCTTTTTGTTAAACTCAGGAAAACCTGTCTGGTTCTTGTTATGACCATAGCAAGTAAGTAATCAAACACCTACTGAATTGGCCAGTACATCCACTTAAAAAAAGAATTAAACCTGTTGTGCTCAAACAAGGAGAGGGGATAAAAGGGAAGCCCTTTGACCCCCTCCTCATCTGATCGTAACAGTTGGCATCATCTCAACAGGGAGATATTATATTCATGAAACATTATTCTAACTTGTATTATTCATAATAAGTGTAGCACATAAGAATAAGAAATAGGAGCAGGAATAGGCCATTCAATAGGTGGCTGATCTACCTTAACTTCACCTTCCTGCACTATCCTCATATTGCTTGATTTCCTTAGTATCCAAAAATCTGTTGATCTGACTTGAATATACTCCACAACTGAGCATCCGTAGCCCTCTGGAGTAGAGAAGAGCAAAAGTTTATAACCCTTTTGAGTGAAGAAATTTCTCCAATATTCAGATCTGAATGGCCGGCCCTTTTTTTTTGAGGATATGGCTCCTAGTTCTAGACTCCCCAGCCAGAGGAAATGTCCTCCCAATATCTACCCTGAATGAGATCACCTCTCCTGCATTACAAAGGTGACTGCAGTTCAAAAAAAACTTCATTGGTTGTAAAGCACTTTGAGGCATCTCTAGGGAATATAGGCCTAATTTCCTTATAGGAAAATCCTCTCATCACAGGAATCAGTCTAGTGAACCTTTTGGGGCATTTTATCCTTTCTTGGGCAAATATATCCTACCTTAGGTAAGAAGACCATGCAGTGATTTTTAACAGTTTTTGGTGAAGTTAATTATGTGCTACGACAGGAACAAACTGAAACTCTTGATTTTTTTTAAAACTGCATGTTACTTGGGGTAGAACCCTTAAGTATTGCAGCACAAAGCATACATTGTGATGTATTGTGACTGGAACAACCTTCACGGGCACAATGCTGCCTTGTTATGGCACAGTACAGGCTATTTTATGGGAGCAAAGTTCCATCATTTGTCCCAGATTCCTTTTCCTGATCAATCCTATAGGCAGTTGGATGTGTAGGCCTCCGGTGAGGAGAGAATATAGCTCAGCTGTACTGTCCCTTGATATCAAACTGTGCTTGAGAAGGTGCTCAGCCACACGTGGGCGTAGAGCACCTTTGGGGGGGTTAAAACAGGAAATTGCAAAATGACACACTGATGGACATTGTCCATGATGCTCTGCATGGTTAATGTGTGATTGATTTTTCAGAGGGTTAACAGTCACTGTAGTTTTGTTGGATAAAAAACAAATTATATTGGAATAGCCAAATATTTTCTGCAGTTGCATAGAAATAAAAGGATGCGCCTGGATCAGTGCTTCAGTTGAAAACAAACCATTCTCAAGAATTGCGATGCTGTTCTCATTATTTGTTGACTTGCTGTATTTGCAAAAATTTTTGTGTGGTACTCCTGAGGAGTTGTTGAGTCTATTGATGCTGGTTTAATCCAGTAGTCACCTCCAAAGTCTTGAGCTGCCCCAATGATCTTATAAAATGCCACCCAACTCTCAAAACTTTGCTATGTATGCCATGTCTTTCATACCCAACATCCACGTTTCCTCTGACTTCCACTAGCCACCAACCCCCCCCCCGCCCCCCCCCCAAATGCTTCTGCCATCTTCAGCTTTATATGCAGCATACAAACTCCATTCTTTCAACTTGAATTAACTGTATGTGTATGGCTGTGTATTTTCCCCCTCTTTGCTGCACTATCACTAACTTCCAGCCATCATGTCCCAGACCTCCTCTTAACCTTTCCTCTTCTCCCAACCTTCAAAGGATGCTTCAAAATCCACCTGTTCAACTATGCTTTTACTCATCATCTGTAACTTTTTTCCCCCACTTTCTTCCTCAAATCATCTGTATGTGAACATAACATAAGAAATAAGAGTAGGCCATATGGTCCCTTGAATCTGCTGTGCCGTTCATAAGATCATGGCTGATCTGATCTTGGCTTCAACTCCACTTTCTTGCCCCCCCCCCCACCCCACCATAATCCTTAACTCCCCTATAGTTCAAAAATCTGTCTATCTCGGCCTTAAATATATTCAATGATCCAGCTTCCACAGCTCTGAGGTAGAGAATTCCAATAATTCATGATCCTCTGAGAGGAGAAATTCTTCATCTCCATCTTAAATGGGCAACCCCTTATTTTGATACTGTGGCCCTTACTTCTAGATTTCCCCCATGAGGGGAAACATCCTCTCAGTATCTACCCTGTCAAGCCCCCTCAGAATCTTATGTTTCAATAAGATCACCTCTCATTCTTTTAAAAAGGCTTTGATTTGCTGAAACATTTTGAGTTAACTATTCTATGTATCTACGAACAGTAGTGCAAGTACCACCTGGGAAGGTCAGAAAATTCCAACCAACATTTAGTAAAAGCTGGCTTGTCATTTCTTGTTTCAGCAGCTCCCCCCAGGCTGATTGACATCAATTCCTTCATCCACCTGAAGTCCCCCAAGGCAGACGCTCTAATATTGTAGGTAGTAGAGGGAAAGGTGTTGCAGAAACAACCTGAAACTTAAAAGTAAAAGTGAAAATTGAGGTAGAGGGATGGACTTTGTTTTGCACATTTTCTACTGTTTATCTATAGCAGTGTGCCTGTTTCAGGGACTTCTGGTGGGTGCAAGCCCCCAAAAAATTTAAGAACCACTCAAGTAAAAATGACAGCTGACATCAGCAAAGGTATGTGTGTGTGAGCTAGCCTACAATCATTTTATTGTTGTCACCTATTTGCCAACGTTAATTTCACTTACTCTGAGCCCAAGGATTTTGATACAATTCACAGATGCAATGATCAGCTCAAGAATTGAATTCACTAGTGCTCTCCTTGACTGGTCTTGATAAACAATCTACATCAATTCCAACTCATCCACACTTCCCTACTTCCATTTGGGGTCAGCAACTCCAAACTAATTTCTTCAATGATACCATCAGCATTCATTATTTAAACTATTGTAGTCTCCTCTTAAGTAGCAGTGTTAAAGTTGATTTAATTTTTTTTAATAACAAGTATACCTTAATGAAACTAGTTTTGAATGCAGACCTCACGTCAATAGTTACTGAAATTTTCTTGTATGCTAACCGCCTCCACAAAAAAGGTTCTTCTGCAGACTTGTGGTGCAATGGAACAAATTATTCTAGTGTTATGAAAGTGATTGTTTTGTTAAAATATTTTTTGAGGAATTCATAGTCAAACTGAAGAAATTTTGCACCAGTTTTTTTTTCAAGAGGGCCATCATGAGGACACTGAACTGGTTTGGCAACAACGTTTACTTGGGTCATGTGACAACCAGTTAAAAATAGAACAGAGACCCTGGTAACTGGGGGAGATGTGGGCAGAGAAGTGATGGTCCCGCGTCCATTGAGTGGACATGCCCGGGAGCAGCAGTGCGCGCCTGAGAGAGCAGCAAATTTGCAAGCTTTTGGTTGTAGTGTCAGTGTTTATCTTCTGGAATGAGATAAAGTTAGAGCCTGCTGAAGAAGGATCACGGAGGAAGAGCCCTGATTCTTGCAGAATGTTTAAAGAGTCAAGCCTGCAGAAGGAGGAGAGAATTCCCAAGGAATGAGAGAAGACTACAATCCAGCTCAGCTTTCCAGCACCTCTCTAAAAGACCCTGAGAAGTCCACTGTGTCCACTCATCTCGTCTCCTGTCTTTGAAAAAAGCCTGCTAAATTAATTCTCAACACTGTCTGAAAAAAAACTGTTCTAAAAGATCCCAGTGACCTATCTACATGCACTCAGAGGCGAGACTGTATGCCACTTTTGGAACGCAACATATCTCATCTGTTTTCGTCAAGAATGAGCAAGTATTCAACACGTTTTTTGTCTATAACCGAGCTCTGGACAAAAATCCCTTTTATTTTTCTGGTTAACCAGTGTATGTGAGTGTAAGGGGTTAAGGTAAAAAGGGAACTATAAAATTTCAATCTGTGTTTAGGCTTTACTTCATTACAGGTTAAGACTTGTTTCATAAATAAACTGATTATTTTGTTGTTCATTAAAGAAACCTAGTTAGTGTTTTGTTCTGGGAAAATTTGAGTGTATGATTGACCCTATCAGTAAGTGGGGAAATTTAAATATATGCTGTGACCTGTGGAGAAGTGGAACTAGAATAAGCAGTGCACTCCTCCCACTCGATCGTAACACTACCACAAATTTCTGCTTTCATATGTTAACTTTAAAAAATCTAAGAACATGGTTAATAGTAAAGAAAGACTTAAAAGGCGGGAAATACACAGGTTTCTTTACATCTAAAAGAGATCAATCTTTGGGGTGGAGACCATTGATCAGAACAATTCTGATAAAAGGTCCAGGCACAAAATGTTATTGTCTTGTTTCTTTTAGATGCTGATTGACTGCTTTGTATTTTTGCCATGGCTGATGAAGGCAACAGTATTGAGCAGGGATTAAGCGGAGCTGGGCTAGGCAAACTTTGGATGGACTTTATTCCTTGATCCACTTTACTAAGCCTTGCACATATTTCCTACTTTAAAATAGATACTTTTGTTAGCAATGATATTTTAAATGTTCTTTTCAATAGTCACCACTCCTCCTGAACTCCTGGTAGGCTATGAATATCACAGGTGCTGGTGGATCTTTGTTACTTCATCCATGTGCCTTTTCCTCGTGTAAACCTATATAGTGAGCATTTGGTGGCCTTTTAGACCATCAGGCCTTCATAGAAGCCTGACCTTGTCCTCTCCAAATTCCACAAAGGCACACTTCTTCTAGCACGGGTCACTGAACAGAGAGGGGGAGTGGTCCTAGTTAATCTTGCTTCCTTTCTCCAACTACTGAGGACAATTATATTTCCTTTCTCCCTGTGCCGTTACCCAAACCCCCCCCTTTACCACAGACGACTACCACCACCACCACTAACTGGTGTCCTGGCACAGAACAGCTTTTTTTAAAAAAAAATATTTTAATCTAATTACCAAGATCTTTTTGTATGTTGCTTAGATTGGGTTTACAATTTATATATAACATAGTATTTCTGTCTTTCAAGGTGTGTGCACAAAATTGAAAATTAACTCATTTAGGAGTTTACAGTATCACTTTCTAGCTGTGTAGCATTTAATAATAGAATGTGTGCCTGTGATGGCTTCGGTCTAGGAGGAGGAGAGCACTGGACCATTGTACTGTGCAGTTGGGGTGAGATCTAACTAAATCATACATTTTAATATCTTGTTTTGCCAAGTAATTTAAGGAAAAAATCACTTGTGCACATGGCAAGAATGTAATAAAATAACTTCTTGTATTCCCGTAGTCCTGAATTGCAGCAGTACCAAAAAGCTGATGACTTGTTGTCCTTGGACCTCAAAGAAGTTGGTGTTACAGTATGAAGCCTTGTTATTATCTGTAAATATTGGAAGTTACTGAAATATTTGGCATGCGTTTAATCTAGCAAAGTATTGGTTAAGAGAGAAAGAGGTATTCAATTTGTTCCACTTAAACACTGTGAACAACAACGTGCATTTATATAGCATCTTTAATGTAGTAAATGTCCCAAGGTACTTCATAGGAATGTTTTCAGACAAAATTCAGTAGAGATCTGTAGTGATGGGATGGTTGGTATCAAAACAGAAATGGTATAAATATCTTTGTGGGGAGATTAACTAGAATTATGGAGAGGAATGAAACTAAAATGTTGGGGGATGGGGGCGTGTTAGGGAAAACAGAGTAGATGTAGGTAGCTTGTTTTGGATGTATAGGAGGTAAGGATGTAGAAATGTTTTATATTTTAAAAAAAAAATTCAACAGAAGATAGCTAGATTTTTTTAAACTAAGAAAGCAAAACAATGAGAATACAAAATCGAGCGAATCCTAAATAAAATTTGCATATTCATGCAGAGGATAATGAAATAAATTGTTGAACTAGTCATTGAATTAGAAAATCATGACATAATGACAGTGACTTAAATGTGACTGCAGTTAAGGCAGTAGTGGTAGCGGTATTAGTTAGAGACAGTATCATAACTGTAGAGTGCAAGTACTTAAATAGAGAAGTGATCCAAAAAGCAAGCACTTTTGGATTGAACTGAAGAATATTAAGGAACTGATTTTGCTAGAAATACATTGAACAATGGGAGAGATGTTGAGAATGAAGTTTGTATGTAAATTAGAGAGGCATATGCCAACAATGGAGTCAATAGTGTTGGAGATTTTCATTACTGAAAAATAGACTGGGATAGGGAAAATAGTTTTAAAATGAGTTTGTTTTTTGGAGTTTGTTCATGACTTTTTTCTTTTCCTCAGTCAATATATTGCAACTAAAACGAGGAAGAAACAACTTGTTGAGTTAGTCCTGGGAGTGAAATGGAGTAAATAGGTTACATAAAAGTAGAGGAACAGTAAGCACAATATAACTAGGTTCAGTGTAAGAATTTAAAAAAAAAATTGAGGGCAAAGATCCATGACTGAAAAAAAGTAATTGGATTTTTTAAAAAAAAGGTTCTTGCTCAGGTTAAAAAGAAGGAAACATTGGCAAATAGAATTGATCAACAATGAGAAATAATTATACAGGAAGTGGATAATTTTGAAATCAAGTGATTCCCAGTAAGGAAAAAAAGGGAGAATATCGAAGGCAAGGTTCCATGAGTGAGTGGGCAAATTAAATTAAATTTGAAACTAGGAAGCATTTTGTAATTGCAGGGCATATTGTACTGATATGATGAGGTGAAGGAGGGGTTGAAAGGCTCCCCTCTTGTCCCTCCTTGTTTGACCTCAACAGGGTTTATTTCTTTTAAACAGTGGATGTACTTGCCAATTCAGTGAATGTTTAACCCTTTATGTACTATGATCATAAGAACCAATAGGGCAGGCTTCCTTGAGATTAAACAAGAAAGAGCTCAGTTTATTGTACTTGAAATCAACACCCGATTTAAGTTTAGTTTAGAGATACAGCACTGAAACAGGCCCTTCGGCCCACCGAGTCTGTGCCGACCATCAACCACCCACTTATACTAATCCTACACTAATCTCATATTCCTACCACATCCCCATATATTTCCCTACCACCTACCAATACTAGGGGCAATTTATAATGGCCAATTTACCTACCAACCTGCAAGTCTTTTGGCTTGTGGGAGGAAACGGAGCACCCGGAGAAAACTCACGCAGACACAGGGAGAACTTGCAAACTCCACACAGGCAGTACCCAGAATTGAACCCGGGTCGCTGGAGCTGTGAGGCTGCGGTGCTGGCCCCTGCGCCACTGTGCCGCCCCAAGTAAAATAATAAACTACACTCCAACATTCGGATGCCTGCACGTACACACACACACAAATAGGTTATAGAATGAAGAAGAATAGATTGGTTGGATTAGAGTCCAGAACAAATAAAAATATATAGTCTGTGGAGTCAGGTAATTCAGTGGTCTTCCAGCTGAACTCGTGGTCCTGAGGTTTCTGGCTGGTAGAGGTGGCCACCTGGTTCAGGTGATGTCGATGGTTTTCTCCTGGAGAGTCTCTCTGCAGCAATGATAAACTTGGATGCTTTGCAGCCCATAGGCAGGTCTCGAACTTGCCGCATTGCCTAGAGAGAGAGACAGACCCTCACTTGGGTCCTGCACTGGGCAAAAGCAGGTGCTTGTCTGCTGTAGCGAAAGAAACTGCCAGTTTTCACACGGATGGAGATACTGTCACATGATTGTCCTGTGCATTCTCTCATTTTTGCAATTTAATTAGATCATGTCCAAATTCCAATCTCCTCAGGGCCCCATTGTTTCAATGCTTACCCTTTTGAGGTTCAACTCCACCAGTGTTAATGTTCCAAGATGGCTTTGAATGTCTTGTTAATTGAGGTGTGGCAGATAGCTCATTCAAAATCCGCAAGCCATAGTTCTGATGGGAGATTAACCAGATGTTTGTCTCCACCTCGATACCTTGGTATGTAAGGTATTTCGATGCAAATTGCAGTGGCCATTTAGCTGCTTTCTTTTTAAAGTTTAATTCAAGTTCTTTGTCTCCTGCTTTCTTTTTAAAGTTTAATCCAAGTTTCCAACCAATGGATTAAAAATCATAATTCGGCATAGCGCATGTTCATGACCATACAAATGAAAGCTATGGCAAATATAAAGATTTGAAGAGGAAAGCTCCAATAAAGGAATATGAGAGAAAATGAACAAAAGAACATAATTAGCAATGATAGTCACATTAGTAGTAAGAGGATAGTCTTAGTACTAACATAAAGGTAGGGCTACTAAGAGAATGGAGGCAAGCTTTTATATTGGAGGGCAGAGATATTAATTAAGCACTAAAATAAAAGCAAAATTCTGCAGATGCTGGAAATCTGAAATAAAAACAAGAAATGCTGGAAATACTCAGCAGGTCTGGCAGCATTTGTGGAGAGAGAAGCATAGTTAACATTTTAGGTCAGTGACCCTTCATCAGAACTGACAAATATTAGAAATGTAAAAGGCTTTAAGCAAGTAAAGTGGGGGTCGGGCAAGAGATAACAAAAGAGAAAATGTTGATAGGACAAGGTCACAGAGAAGGTCGTGGAACAAAGGGAAACGGTGTCACTACCAAATGCATCTTCCCCTCCCTTCCCCTGTCAGCATTCCGAAGGGATCGTTCCCTCTATGACACCCTCGTCCACTCCTGCATTACTCCCACCACCTCGGCACCTTCCCCTGCAAGCGCAGGTGGTGCAATACCTGCCCTTTTACCTCCTCTCTCCTCACTATCCAAGGCCCCAAACTCTCCTCTCAGGTGAAGCAGCGATTTACTTGTACTTCTTTCAATTTAGTACACTGTATTCGCTGCTCACAATGTGGTCTCCTTACACTGGGGGGACCAAACGCAGATTGGGTGACTGCTTTGCGGAACACCTCCGCTCAGTCCATAAGCATGACCCCAAGCTTCCGGTTGCTGGCCATTTCAACACCTCCCCCTGCTCTCATGCTCACATCTCTGTCCTAGGATTGCTGCAGTCTTCCAGCGAACATCAACACCAGCTCGAGGAACAGCACCTCATTTACTGATTAGGCATGCTACAGCCTGCCGGACTGAACATTGAGTTCAATAGCTTCAGAGCATGACGGAGGCCCCCCCTTTTTATTTTTAGTTATTTTTTCTTTTTTATTTGTTTTGTTTTATTTTAGTTTGTTTCTACTGTGCCTACTCACTGTCTTTTTTCATGTTTGTGCTTGGGGCCAGGGCTGTTCCTTTTACTGTCAGTTGACACCATTAACATACCGTTTGCCTTTGTTCCATGACCACCTCTGTGACCTTGTCCTATCAACCTCTTTTGTTATCTCTTGCCCCACCCCTGCTTTACTTGCTTAAAAGCTTTTACATTTCTTATATTTGCCAGTTCTAATGAAGGGTCACTGACCTGAAATGTTAACTCTGCTTCTCTCTTCACATATGCTGTCAGACCTGTTGAGTATTTCCAGTGTTTCTTGTTTTTATATTAATTAAACACTTTGCCTCACTTTTCAAAGAGGAAGCTGATACTGGGATTGTGAAATTGTCAGAACTGTTAGTAGAGATTATTATTCAAAAGAGAAATTATTCCAAAGAAGTTATTCAAATCTAAGGTAGACAAAATAACAGGACCTGAAGATTAACATCCACACCTTGAGGGAATCTAAGGAAGAAATAGCAAACACTTTGGCTATATTTTGTCAAGGTTTTATGTAAAGGAAAATTATGCCGAAGGACTGGAGGGTGGCAAATGTAACGCCCTTCTTCAGAAAGGATATTGGAATAAACTAGGAAATTATAGGTTAATTTCCCTTATTTCAGTTGTTGATAAATGGGAAGCGTTTATAGGATGAAAGAACCTATACAGAGATGAGGAGAAATTTTTTTTTCAGGATTGAGAGTCTTTGGAACTTTCTCTTCCTCAAAAGGTGGTGGAAGCAGAGTCTTTGAATATTTTTAAGGCAGAGGTAGATAGATTCTTGATAAGCAAGGGGGTGAAAAGTTATCTGGGTAGGCGGAAATGTGGAGTAATCAGTTCAGCCATCAACTGGCGGAGCATGCTCGAGGGTCCGAGTGGCCTACTCCCTGCTCTTAATTCGTATGTTCGTATGTAAATTACTGAGCACTTTTATTTGTAATTAAGAGTACATCTGAGCCAAGCTGAGAGGATTAATGTTGAACTTTTAGACCATAATTAGGCTATAGTTGCAGTATTGTGTGCAGTTGTAGGCACCTCATTATCGTAAAGATATATAAGCAATGGAAAAGGTGTTGTGCAGATTTAAGACATCACTTATGCGGGGTTACTTATGAAGAGAGACTTGAAAAGTGGGGACTTTTTTCACTGGAGCTGTGAAAGCACTTCAAGATTGTGAAGGGTTATGATAGGGTAAATAGTGACGATCGTTTCCACTGGACGGCAAGATGGAACAAATTTAAGATAATTCCAAAGGGAAGGTGAGAAAAAAATTCTTCATATATAGAGGGTTGTTACAATGTGGAATTCTCTGCTGTAAAACAGTGAAGCTGAGTCCATATGTATTTTTAAAAGAGAATTTAATATTGCTTGAAAAGGAAAAATAGGGTGTGGAAACAAGCAGGCCTAATCCATTCATGCGGTGGCTCCTATAAAGAAAAGCACTGGCACACATTCAATGGGCCAAATGACCGATCTCTGCTGTAGCAGTCTGATTCTATAAAGTATTAGAGAAATTAAATGTCTGATGGGACTTTATTTTTTGTGTTAAAGGTGTGATATAAATGCAAATTTATGCATTTAACAGGTCACAACAGCAAACAAAATTTTGTCAGACTTCTACTGAACCAATTCCAGCTGTAATAATCGCTAGTTCTATTAGTACTAAATTTGCCCCTTTTGTATTCTGGGACAACAAATGGCGCAGGATTTCTATATGCATGGTTGCTGAAAGGTTGTGAGAAATATTTCTATATATTTCTTTTCTAAACTGAATTGTTGGAGATTGGGATATCTTTCATTAATTTTATTCCTTCAGAATGATGTCTTTAATATAAAATCATATCTTGCATTGTATTAAAGTGTTGCCTTTGCGTTCAGTGCAAAATGAGTTTTGCAATCTTCAGATGCTCCTGTCTACTGCAGAATTAAAAATTCTGAAAGGTGGCATTTATTAGGAGCCCTGAAACGAAATCTGAAATAAAAATAAAATGCTGGAAACACTCAGCAGGTCAGGCAACATCTGCAAAGAGAGACGAGCGTTAACGTTTCAGGTCAATGACCTTTCATCACAAAAAGATGCTATCTGACCTGTTTAAGCATTTTACCAGCATTTTCTGCTTTATGACCCTACCAACTCCCCAAACTACATTATAGTTCTTCAACCCCAGCTTCCTCTAAGTACTTCATTCCTTTTTCCCAGTTTGTATGTTATCTGTTGCATGTTCTCATGATGTCACTTTCCACATCAGAACTTCCGGCACATTGCCCTTTTTCAGCCAAGAATTTGCATCCACTGGATCCATCCTATATCCTGCATTTCTGAACTCACCCCACCCCTTCCACCCCATCATCCTTTGCTTTGAACAGTCTGTCATTTCCACTGCCTCCAGAATGATCTCACCAAACACCTCTTCCCCTCTGCTCTCCTCTGCCTTTTTTCCTTCTCTTGGACTGTTGGAGCCTGCTGTGCTTTGCCAGTTTTTCCATACTTGCGTATCTATCTGCCTTAAGGACACTCTTTACCTGCACCCACCACCCCGCCTCACTAGTCACTTTTCTCTGTTTTGTAAATGTCTTTTAGTTTCTCATGCCTCATTTTTGTCTCGTGCTGATTTCACATCAGCAATTTAGCCATCTCCTGTTTTCCACTTAAGTACCTTACAGGTTATTCTGTTTTTGTGTGCGTGCGTGCGTTTTCCTTTGCCTCCCCCTTCCCCTTGTTCTATTTTAAATGTTGTTCATTTGTAATATCTTCCAGTTCTGACAAAGTATCTATACCTGAAATGCTAATTTATCTGTTCTCTCCACAAACATACTGATGTTTGTCTTCAGAATTTTCTGTTTTCTTTAAATTTCCACTGGTATTGCGGCAAGCTCTGTGAGGCTCACGCTGCAGAAGCTAGCTATTGGCAGTGCTTCATAAGTGATGATTTTAAGTACTGGCCATTTGCGAAGCGGCTTCAATATTTTTACCTCTTCCTCTAACTGTTCATAGTTAACCAATCGTTCTTTTGGTTGCGCATTGCATTATTCCATGAGAATGAAGTGTGATAATTGTCTGCTACCTTGACAGCAGGCTATTGATTAAGCTGTTCTTTATGTAATATTTCACCTGAGAGAATCCTGTACCTTGTACTTTAAAAGAATGATTCTTGATGTCTTTTGCTGTTTCTTAAATTGTTCTGTGGCTCAATCAGGATGCATCCAAAACTCATTCTAGCTGTACTGTATATTTGGTTCAAACCCAAATCTGTTCAGGTAAAGGAATTGGGCACCTTCACATTTAATTTTAACTGCAGAGTGTATGTTCTTCAATAAGTCCCTGCACTCTGGATCTTGATAATCAAGCCATAGACTTCGTGAAAGAAAAGTCCTGAGGGAGCGTGTAACTGAACCATATAGACTGGAAGGTTCCAGGTTTGATTGTTAGTCTGTGCTGATATACTAGATCTTTTAAAATTGGTTTTGAATTATGGGCAGCACTGATAAGAGCGCACTTATTGCCCATCTGCAGTACTAGCAATAGTTTGTACAGCATTGTGGCTTGCTCGGATGCTTTATGGGGCTTTAAGAATCAATAGCATAGTGTGGCCTAGAGGCACTTACAAGGCAGTCTGGGTAAGGGCGGCATGCTCCCTGCCCTGAAGAACATTAGTGAAACAGTTGGGTTTTTATGACTATCCGCAACCATTTTTATCTGGTGCTAGCCCAAAATGACTGGATTTGTTTAATTCAGTTGCTCAGATTGCCTTGATGGGATTTGAACACACAACCTCTGGGATGGGTGCATGGGTGTTCTAATTTAAGTTGATCCTGAGCTCTGAGTGCCAAACTCGCAATTATAGTTAATTTAATGGAGTAATGTGTGTGTCTTATGGAGCCCACGATTAACCTTATCAGATTATGTTCAGACCAGCTGCCACTTTTAATTTCAAAAAAACTGGTGTTCCCTGCTGCCATTCTTAATGAATTCAGTAAGTTTGCTGATATACTTATTAAAACCAATATAAAAGCATCTTAAGGGGGAAAATTGTCTTTTTGTATAGTGCATACAATAGGATAAGCACTGTTGAAGACTTGGTTAGAAAGGTCCCTGAAGCTACTGTGCAAGCCCATTAGGGACTAAAGTGGCAATCTGTGTGTGGAGCTAGAGGATGTAGGTGAGGTTTTAAATGATTACTTTTCATCTGTGTTCACTATGGAAGAAGGACGATGTAGGTGTAGCGACCAGGGTGGGTAATTGTTATACTTGAACAAATTAGCATTGAAAGGGAGGAGGTATTAGCGGGCTTAAAAGTGGATAAATCCCCAGGCCCAGATGAGATGTATCCCAGGCTGTTCTGTGAGGCAAGGGAGGAGATTGCAGGGGCTCTGACACACATTTTCAAATCCTCTCTGGCCACGGGAGAGGTGCCAGAGGACTGGAGGACAGCCAGTGTGGTACACTATTCAAGAAGGGTAGCAGGGATAAACCAGGTAATTACAGGCAAGTGAGTCTAACATCAGTGGTAGGGAAACTATTGGAAAAAAATTCTGAGGACAGGATTAATCTCCGCTTGGAGTTGCAGGGATTGATCAGGGATAGTCAGCATGGCTTTGTCAGGGGGAGATCATGTCTAACAAATTTTGAATTTTTCAAGGAGGTGACTAGGTGTGTGGATGAGGGTAAAGCAGTTGATGTAGTCCACATGGACTTCAGTAAGGCTTTTGATAAGGTCCCGCATGGGAGATTGGTCAAGAAGGTAAGAGCCCATGGGATCCAGGGCAATTTGGAAAATTGGATCCAAAATTGGCTTGGTGGCAGGAAGCAGAGGGTGATGGTCGAGAGTTGTTTTTGCAATTGGAAGCCTGTGACCAGTGGTGTACCGCAGGGTTCGGTGCTGAGACTCTTGCTGTTTGTAGTGTACATTAATGATTTAGACGTGAAGATAGGAGGTATGATCAGTAAGTTCACAGATGACCCGAAAATTGGTGGTGGTGTAAATAGTGAGGAGGGAAGCCTTAGATTACAGGACGATATTGATGGGCTGGTAAGATGGGTGGAGCAGTTGCAGATGGAATTTAATCCTGAGAAATGTGAGGTGTTGCATTTTGGGAGGACTAACAAGGCAAGGGAATGTACAATGGATGGTAGGACCCTAGGAAGTACAGAGGGTCAGAGGGACCTTGGCGTACTTATCCATAGATCACTGAAGGCAGCAGCACAGGTAGATAACCTGTCTTGGTTCCATAGATATTTGTTAGGCATGGGTATTAAGAGCTATCAATTTCAGTTTTGAAGTTTTCAATTAATCTAGTCTGCTCTCGCCCCGAACTGGAAAATGTCATCAACTTTTATTCCAATTTCCAACCTTCCCTTGCCTTCACGTGGTCCATCTCCCTTCCTGTCCCTTCCCTTCTTTGACTTCTCTGTCTCCAGTTTTGGGGATAGGCTATTGGTCAATATGTACTGTAGCCCACAGCTACCTTGACTATACTTCCCCAACCCTGCTTCTTGTAAGGATTCAAATTCATTCTCCCAGTTTTCAGATCTCCGTCGCATTTGTTCTGACCTTCCGTACCAGTGCCTCCGATTAGATATTCTTTTTTCCTCAACCAAGGACTCCTCCATACTGTGGTTAGAGGGCCCTTGATCATGTCCATTCCATTTCCCGCACTTCGGCTCTCACCCCTTCCCCCTCCCTCCCAGGAGCACGATACAGTTCCAGGTGTCCTCACCTTCCACGCCACCAGCCTTCACATTCCATGAATCATCCACCAGCCACACATCTTCACCTGCCCTTTCAGTATTCCGAAGGGTTTGTTCTCTCTGACTCCCTGGTCCACTCCTCAGTCGTCCCCAGCATCATCTTCCCTTCCCATGGCATCTTCCTGTGCAAGCGCAGGAGATGTAACACCTTGTACTTTCAATTTAATTTACTATATTCGCTGCTCATGATGCAGTCTCCTTTACATCCAGATTGGGTGATCGCTTTGCAAAACGCCTTCATTCCGTCCGCAAGCAAGGCCCCACGCTTCCGGTCATTTTAATTCTCCACTCCTATTCTAACCTCTCTGTCCTCAGCCTTCTATGCTGTTCCAATGAAGCTTAGTGCAAGCTTTAGGAAAAGCACCTCATTTCAATTAGGCATTTTACAGCCTTCTGGATTCAACATTGAGTTCGACAATTTCAACATAAGCTTTTCTCGGATGCCAGCTGTCGATGACTGACTGACTGACTGTTATTCCCATTTACTGCTCATCTAGACCCATCTTTTGTTTCTTTACTTGTCCCATTGCCATCTTTTTTTTTGCCTTGCATTATTATCCCTGGTCATTTATCTCTCCTGCCTTCCACCCTATTACAGACCTTTCCTTTTGTTCTTTCCATCCCTGCTTCTGTACTTTTTCAAAACCTGTTGTATCTCGAACTTTTTTCCAGTTCTGACAACATGTCATTGATCTGAAAGATTAACACTGTTTCGCTCTCCACAGATTCTGCCTGATCTGCTGAATGTTTCCAGCATTTTCTGCTTTTTATTCCTAACCTATGTAACCTGTTCTCACACTTCTAGTCCTGTATCATTGTGGTGGATCTGCATTGCACCCCCTCCAAGCCAAATATATCTTTCCTGAGGGGTGGGGTCCAGGACTAATAGCGAAGTTAGTACCAAATGGTTTTTCTTTGCACCAGTGCTGCAGGCTGAATCTGGATTCAGGGTGAAACATGACACTAGAGTGAAGCAAAGTGTGAGACTCTTTCCTCCACTTTGCTTAAATCAGTTCAAGTAAGTAATAACTGCATTTATGCTACTCAGGATTAGTATCAGTGTGAAGTTGAAACAAATTCACTTGAACATTAAAGTTGTCTAAATGCATCCTTAATGAATTAATGTGCCCAAGTGTCTCCACTATACAGGATGCACTGGCTCCCCCAAAAGGACATGGGATCCTACAGGATTCTCCACAGAAAAAGAATCGATAATATACCAACTTGGAACCATTCACAAGGCCAGAGGAAATTTTCCAGTTTTCTATATAACCAGTTTGCCCCATCACTACATTTTCTTTGGAATCTGCTATTTGTTTTTATTCTTCCAAAAATATACTTTATCCATAAAACTTTGCAAAAATACATTACAAAACAGTTCAAGTTTCACATTTCGGAAAGTACAATCGAGATCAGATTTTTTCGATACAGAAAAACGTGAAGTGCCTCACAATTCTTGCCATTCCATTTTTGCAATGTACATTGGCATTACATAGTAAAAAAAATATTTTGGTGCACACAGCCCGAGGGGTTTTACACAGGTTCCAGGCCCTCTGTTCACTATGGCGGGAGGACTTTACGCAGTGGCCTTTCCACATTGAGCCTTTGCGGTGGCTGTCCCAACCTTCAGTGCGTCCCTCAGCACATAGTCCTGGACCTTGGAATGTGTCAGTCTGCAACACGCTGTCATGGACAACTCTTTTCTCTGGAAGACCAGCAGGTTTCGAGCAGACCAAAGTGCGTCCTTCACCGAGCTGATGGTCCTCCAACAACAGTTGATGTTTATCTTGGTGTGTGTCCCTGGGAACAGCCCGTAGCGCACAGACTCCTGTGTTACGGAGCTGCTCGGGATGAACCTTGACAAAAATCACTGCATCTCTTTCATACCTGCTTTGCAAAGGGACATTCCAGAAGGAGGTGGGCAATAGTCTCTTCCCCACCACAGCGCCTTGCACCTGATGACCAGGTTCTTGCCCGCAATGGAGAGAACGCTGCTCCCACATGCTCAGTTTATGTTTTACCATGGCTATACACTCCTAATTTTTGGCGCACGCCCTGGCCCCTCCGAACCATATCCCTGGCACCTTCAGGTAGCCTGACCTGATGGTGAAGGGAACAAAGGATCGGTTGGCCCAGTTCCTGAAGAACATGGCCTCACTCGCCATGATTTACTTTGGCTCCTGAGGCCAGTTCAAGCCAGTCGCAGATGCTCATCAGCCTGTGAGCGGACAGCGGATCTGAGCAGAAGACGGCGACGTCGCCCATTTACAGGCAGGTTTTGACCTGAGTGCCTCTGCTGCCTGGGATTGTCACCCCTCTTAGCCTGTATCCTTCCTAATGGACTCAGCAAAAGGTTCAATACAGCAAAGTAACCAGACAGGGGAGAGAGGACAGCCCTGTCTGATGCCAGATTTGATCGAGAAACTTTGATTCCCACCCATTGATTGAGACTGCGCTACTGATGTTTGTGTAGAGCATAGAGTTATACAGCACAGAAACAGGTCCTTCAGCCCATCGTGTCTGTGCCGGCCATCAAGTACCTATCTATTCTAATCCCATTTTCCAGCACTTGGCCTGTAGCCTTGAATGCTATGGAGTTTCAAGTGCTCATCTAAATACTTCTTAAGTGTTGTGAGGGTTCCTGCCTCTACCACCCCTTCAGGCAGTGTGTTCCAGATTCCAACCTCTGGGAGAAAAAAAATTTCCTCAAATCCCCTTTAAACCTCCTGTCCCTTACCTTAAACCTATGCCCCCTGGTTGTTGACACCTTTGCTAAGGGAAATTTTTTTTCCTATTTAACCTATCTATGCCCCTCATAATTTTGTATACCTCAATCAGGTCCCCCCTTAGCCTTCTCAGCTCTAAGGAAAACCCTAGCCTATCCAGTCTCTGTTCATAGCTGAAATGCTCCAGCCCAGGCAACAGCCTGGTGAATCTCCTTTGCACCCTTTCCAGTGCAATCACAACCTTCCTATGGTGTGGCGACCAGAACTGTACACCGTACTCCAGCTGTGGCCTAACTAGTCAGGTGCCTAGAAGCCATAGTCACTCTGCATTGCAAAACCCTAGACAGAGGTTCTGTATATAGTTCGCTCTGTGTTGTATGTATGAGCTTTAGCTGTTAATAAACCTTGTAGAGATCTTCAAGAAACTGGAATCCATATACCTCATTGTGTTGCTTGAGACAACACAAAGAAACACATGATATGGTGGCAGCGGTGGGATACAGCGGTGTTTGCTGGAAGACCACAAGTGAAACAGCAAACAAGATTTAAAAGCAGTACCAGAAGTCAGAAGTTCCCATAGTACAGAAAACAGAAGAAAATAAGGCTTGCTTATTCTACAAATTGAAAGTGTATTTGAGCTGGGCAAGTCCGGGCAAGCAGGCTGTAATTGGGAACCACTCCGAGTCAATAGAACAAGTTTTAAACCAAGTTTTAAGTCCCAAATAGAAAAATCATAAGTACAGTGCTGAAGACACACAGCTGAACAAAGCGAAATACAAAGCAGAAAGCACAGCAGTTGGATCCAATTGCGGATTCCCTCCCCAAACCTCATTTTGGAGAGTACATCCATTATGTATGTGTGCGATATCCTGTCAAAAGCCCAAGCTGATGAGGCAGGTGTTTATCTCCCAGTCTCATGCATAGGCGATCGTATCCCTGAGTAGCGCGAGGCTTTCAGAGATCTTCCTGCTGGGTACAGCACAGATCTGGTTGTGGTGGATCACCAACTCCAGAGCAGACTTGACCTGACTGGCAATGACTTTGGACAGTATCTTGTAGTCCACATTAAGCAGTGAGATGGGCTGCCAATTTCTGATTTCCGCCGTCTTCCCCCTCCCGTTTGTAGATTAGGATGATGATGCCTTTCCTCATGGATTCTGACATGCTTCTATCCAGAAGACACTCTTGTACGCTTCCAGCAGGTCTGGGCTGATCCAGTCCCACAGAGTCGAATGCAGCTCAACCGGGAAGCCGTCGCTTCCAGGAGTTTTACCCGTCTCAAAGGACCTGACTGTCTTTGTCAGCTCGTCCAGAGTTAACAGTTTGTCCAAACTCTCCCGTGTTCTATCATCTAAGACTTCCGTGATAGATGACGGGAGGGACTGGGAAGCTGTGCTGTCAATGGGCTTCCCGTCATACAGCCCATCATAAAAGGATTTGCTGATCCTTTAGTATGTCAGACTGCGATGATGTTACAGCGCCATCCTCTTCCTTCAGGCTGCTGATCACCAAGCTCTCTGTGTGTACCTTTTTAGAAGAAGAAATGCGAGCATATCTCATCCCGCTCAACGGAGCGGACTCTGGACCGATAGATGATTTTGGACGCCTCCACGGCAAAGAACGAGGCCTGCTCTTCATCTGTCGGAGATCCTCCTTGACCTCGACCCCCATCGACTGCAGACGGAGAAGATTCTGCATTCTTTTCTGGAGTCGGGACATTTCCCTCTGTCTCTCTCTAGCCCGATGAACACCTTTTGAGGATGAAAAACCTCTTGATGTTCACCTTGATCACTTCCTGCCAGTGTGCAGGAGACTCAAAGAGGGGTTTCGAGGTTCTGCAACCTTTGTAATCCCTTTTGAGCTCTTCGATGTTCTCCGGGGTCAGCAGTTTTACATTCAGCTTCCATGTCCCCCTGCCAATCCACCGGTCGTCCTGTAAGTGACAGTCGGCCAGTGGTCAGAGAAGAACACTGGCTCGGCTGCTATTTCTGTTAAAGCTGTATGGGAGGTTTAATTTTCCTGAAATAGTTTTCGTTTGTCCGTTTCCTTCTCTGATTTATAGAAATACAAATCACTATGTTGAATGTATAGTGGTAGTCAAATAAGATTCTACCTTTTCCAGAAAAAACCCTTGCGACCCAGCGCCTTTCGTGACTGCCCTCCGCCCCTCCACAAGATTCAGGTTAGTACTTTAACCCTTCCTCCTGTTAGCTGGGTGCATCCCAAGTTGTGCATTTACATATGTAAAGTCCAGTTTGAAAGGTTTGCAACCCTTCTGGATAAAAGGAGCTATTTGATGGCTAAAGACGATTGGAATTTTACTGCAATGCAAGTTAGATATTGTATCATCCTTCTGGAACTGCCATAATTCTGAGTCTCCAAACTCTATGGCTAAGAACAGATGAATTGTTCTAAAATGGCTTCCAGCAATGATGCTTTTTAACAGAAGGTCAAGGAATACTTAGTTCTAGCTGGAAATTGATGGACCTTTCTTTTGTGTACTGAAATCTGTGGTTTCACAGCATTCTGCTTTGGAGTTCCCTTATCTACTCAGTCAACCGGTTCCAGTAGGGAATCACTCTTCTATATTACAAAGACTGATATCTATGCATTTTTCCAACTTCTCATTTCCCAACGCTACCACTGTACCCACCACCATCACCCCAACCCTGACACGTGCCAAACGAAAGTGCTGACTCCTGGTGGAATGTTGTTTCATTGCTGGTGCCTCATCCAAGACCATTCTTCATGTGTGAGTCTAACCAGTGAGCAGTAATGAGATATTTGACCATGGAGGGAGCATCACAACTGAGCACAATCCCATTCTGGACTGACTTTCCCGCCCGTGCAGGGGTCATTGGCTAATGATCGGGAGCAAGAACCGTGGCAGTTTTTATTTTCTTTCCTCCATCTCTCTCAGCTCAAGGATAATGTGACCTATTGTCAGCTAATTCGGCACAGATTAAAAATCAAACTGCAAATCTGGGATCTTCCTGGGCTATATGATCTTGTATTAAACAAACTGATGCTTTTATCCATTGGGCCAACAGTGTACTGCAACAATACCTTGTGGTCAACTTTGCATTATAAAATTCTTTCCCCGTTTCTTTCCAGAATGCAATGCTTGAAAGGGTGGTGGAAGCAGATTCAGTAATAATTTTCAAAAGGGAATTGGTAAAGTACTCAAACCCATTACAGAGACATGGTTACAGGACTGGGAAATAAATATTCCAGGGGAGCACAACATTTCGAAAAGACAGGCAGAATGAAAAAGGAGGAGGAGCATCCCTGATCAGGATGACATCAGGACAGTGGTAAGAAAAGATCTTGGCTCAGAAGAGGAAGTAGTATGGTTGGAGGTGAGGAATAACAAAAGGAAATTATATGGGCACTTGAAGGAAATAAACTTGCAGGGCTATAGGGATAGAGTGGGGGAATGGGACTGGCTGGAATGCTCTACAGAAAGCAGGCATGGACTTGGTGGTCCGAATGGCCTCCTTCTGTGCCATCATGAATCTATGGGAAAAATTTACAGGGCTGTGGAGTAAGTTCCATTCCCCTGGTCTAATTGGATAGCTCTTTCAAAGATCTGGCATAGGGATGATGGGCTGAATGATGACCTCCTGTGCTGTATAATTCTATGATTATTGTCAAGTAGCAGTATTGCATGTACTTTATTGTGTGGAATTATAAATTGGGTACTCAAGTGGAGGACTCTTCTGAAGCCATACAAAATGTATCCTTTGTGAAGTTCTGCTGTGTGGCCATGCGCCTTTTGCTTTGGGTTAACAACTGATTACATTCTGTAGCTGGGGTATAACACCATTGCTCTCACTCTTGTACTTGCCTGAAATGCCTCACCTTCTATGGGTTCCTGAGAATCCCAATTTTTTAAAAAATGTTTTTTGTTTTTTTTAAAACTACTAAAATGTCAACCATAATATAAGCAGTGTACACTAACGCAGGGTATCTATAAATTTTTTTTGACCTCCTCTGTCAGATGAACGTGTATCACAGAACCTTTTTGGCTACATAAATTAGAATCCTGGTCTCTGTATATCTCAGGCCGCTGATACTACAGGTCTTGGTATTCTCGTTTAGGATTTATGATGAAACTGCCCTTTCCTGAGCCTCTACACCCTCCCAAAATCAAGCATGAAAAAATAGCAAACCAGGAATCTAAGTGCTAATTGGACTGCGGTTTTGATAAGCCAAACGTGACATAGCTTCGGGTCAGATACCCCTATGCTAATGGTTTAATTTTTGTCCCATTTGTGATAAAGGCACTGTCTTCCTTCTCTCCCATCATCCCAAATAACAAATCGGGTACTATGTTGAGTGAAGGGGTGGGGTGGGGGGGGTGCTAATTATTGTGCTTGTTACACAACAAAAATGATATTAAAGATACAACAAAAAAAGTTTCATTTATGAAGAGAAGGCAGTGAAAGGGTTAAACTGTCTGCACAGCAACAAAGGAGGTGGTTAAACTTCCTGTGCAGCCTGATGAGTCGGGCAGACGAAGGAACAGGATGGTCTTGTATACATAATAGGATGGCACCGTACTCTGTGTTCTTTTGCACAAAATAACAGAATTGCGTAGATTATGGCATTTTCAGCAAAATTTTGTCTCCCAACTAATTGCAGGTACTTAATCTTGCAATTTCTGTCATTACAAACTGCATTGTCTGTCTTTCTGTGGCATAAAGCTTAGGCTTCATAGTCAGAAAGGTTTACACTTTTTGCTCGAGGCTTGGCATTGCCTGCGGTAAGTAGGACAGGATGCCTGCTCAGGATGAATATTTGCTGTCAGTTTTGTTTTTTAACTCCTAACCTGTACCCTGTGCAAGTCACTATAAGTATGTATAGTGGCTTTGTGTGTTTGTCCACTGAGAAGCTGAGTTATACAAAACTGAAATGTCCCAGTTTGTGGTGTTAGCTTGTCTCAGCCAGAGCAACAATGGTGCATTACTGTTGACCTTAGTATCTTTGGATTAGGAGAGGGAAAAATCAGGGCTGTCACTCCTAGTTGTTATCCAGTCGCTCCTGCTGGAGGCATTATGTGAGGATAGGATAAGGCTCAGCAAGGTATAGTTTGGCGATGCTCACTGTCAGAGCCTATATATGAATATGACAGTTTTGCACAGTTCACTTTGTGCTGGTGCAATGGAGCCTATTGAACCATACCTGAACAAAGGGAAGACTTTTATTTTAAAAAAGATGACCTGTGTGGATGTGTTTTGGGGATACAGTAGTTTAATTCTACCTCATATGGAAGTTGAAGTTTAATTGTTTAAATATAATATTTTAAGTCTCTGTTTGATGAAGTAGAGATCATTTTTTGAATTTGAGGTGCGTTCTGTAGTAAAATTAGATTGCAGTAGATCACAAAATACATGTGAATTGCTCTTTCAGAGCAGACACAATGGGCTGAATGGCCTCCTTCTGCACTGTAACGATTCTGTGAAGTCATTTTAAACAAAGTGATTGATGACAACGCTACGTCATCAGAATGCGCCGCGGTGCGCACATGCGCACACGGTCTCGGGCCCTCTGCGCATGCGCTGCAGTCCGGATTGCCAGGACCAGTTTGCGCATGCGCAGGCGACGTCATCGCGTAACGTCATCTTCCTCGGGGAACACGCCAGGTTGGCCTTTGCGCATGCGCAAACTGGTCCTGGCAATCCGGACGCAGCGCATGCGCAGAGGGCCCGAGACCGTGTGCGCATGTGCGTCAATCTTCCAAAAGCTTCGGCGCGAGTTTTTGAAAATGGAAGGAGGAGAGGTTTCGTCGGGCATTTTATCTCAATTATTTAGTCATTTTGGACATTTGCTTCATTTTTATTAGACAGAGGAGATTGTTCCAAGGTAAGTTGCTCTGAAAATACATTTCAAGGGAAGGGCTGGGGGGGAAGAAGGAGGGAGGGAGGGATGGACGGGGGGGGAGGGAGGGACGGGTGGGGGGGGAAGGGAGGTCAGGAGGGAGGGGGGGAAGGGAGGTCGGGGGGGAGCAGCGGAGCGGAAGGGGAGTGCCTTTTTCTGTGCATGCGCCATAAACACAAGGACTGGCTGATGAGATGGAGCCAATTAATTTGCCCAACAATTGCCCGGAAGCACCTTCGGATGGAGGTGTCCACGCGCTGGACATCAGTCGCGTGCCACAATCCATGGCTCCTGAGCGTTTCACCCCCTGGCCTAATGATCTGATGGACCATACATACGCCTGCCTGTTCAAAGCTCCACTTCCCCCACCTGCGGTACCCTCTCCTTGCTGTTCAGTTACACAGTCACCTGTTCCTGCACCCATCCAAGCAGTGCACGTGGACACACAGCCACATGTTTCCCCATCTGCCCTTGAAACAACCATGCAGAGCCTTGTGAGACTCCGCAAATGCCAGCTGCTGCCTGTCAAGCAGAGAAGGCGTCCAAAGGGGTCAAGCACTTGGGGAACATTCAGCAAGAAGAGACTGAGCACTAAAAGAAACAAGCATGCCGTGTCCAGTGGTAGCACAAATGTGAATGCTCTTGCTGCGTACACAACTGGTGAGGTGGGAGTGCAGCCACACCATTCTCCATCCTCAGTGTTGCTTTAAGGCAAAGGTAGATAAGAGTGAAAGAAATGGAAGATGATGCTGATAGTAGTAGGCAGGATTAAATGGGAATGGATGGGAAGACGCACGAGTAGCATAACCACTAGCAGGGAACAGCTGGGCTAAATGGCCTGCTTTATGTTCATAGTCCAAAAGAAATGTGATTCTTTTTCCAGCACCCTCACATCATTCATGTTTTCCCTGAGAGCAGCATTGAACCATCACGAGATAGGGACAGTTACATCATCCTGACTCCTACAGCTGAGGTGGGTACTAAGTGATTCATTGGCCTATACAGCAGAGCATAAAGCATGCGCAACAGTAATTTAATTGGAGGGAGGGAAGCTCTGACTCTGATTTGCTTTTCTTCTTTTCATGTAAAACATGCCGTCGAGAAAACAATCCTCGAGACTTACGGTCAGCATTCAAGCAAGGAAGGCAACTGGATCATGCTGCGGAGCTCATCACGATGTGGAAAGGAACATTGCATTTATGGATGAATTGGGAATGCACATTGGGATGCGCTTGGGGAACATTCACCAAGAATAGACTGAGCTCAGACTCTTGTGACTTTGCCTTCTACACATGGACAATACAGTAGTGGAATAGAGAGCCAAGCGTTCATTCACCACAAGGCTCTCCAGGAACAATCTCATTAGCTGTGCATATCAGAGACTCGGCCTGTCTGTCTAACGGGAATGCTGGACACAACACTCATGTATCCATGCACAGCAGTTCCTCGGATACTTAATGAACTTAATAAAACTTTTCAATAATTAAACCCAGAATTGTTGAGGTTTTGTTTTGCATGCTATTTCCCCGACTTTGCAACTGCACTTCAGATATTCAACTATGGTGGAGGTAGGGGGGTAAAGGAGGGGTGGAGGTAGGGGGGTAAAGGAGGGGTGGAGGTAGGGGGGTGAAGAGGGGGAGGGGTGGGTGAAGAGGGGGAGGGGTGGGGAGAGGGAGCATGCAAAATGCAGGGACCAGACAGTTGCAATGCCTGAAGTACTGTGGAGAAGTAGAGAAAGCAACTGGATTGGACATCCGCAGCTGGAGGGAACGGCTGAATGGAGAGGGCCGGAAGCGAGAGGCCGTAGAGAGCCGCGGGGAGCGAGCGTGCGAAGACCTTGGTGTCACCGGGTCCAGGGACTGGCCAGTAAGTCTTCTGCTGTTGTGTTTATAGCGCATGCACTGAAAAAGGCACTCCTCTTCCGTTCCGCTGCTTCCCCCCCCCCCCCACTCTCACCCCTTCTCCCCCCCCCCACCTCACCCACCCCTTCTCCCCCCCCCTCACTGTCTCCCCTTCTCCCCCCCTCACTGTCTCCCCTTCTCCCCCCCCCTCACTCTCTTCCCCCCCCCCCCCTCACTCTCTTCCCCCCCCCCCCTCACTCTCTTCCCCCCCCTCACTCTCTTCCCCCCTCACTCTCTTCCCCCCCCTCACTCTCTTCCCCCCCCTCACTCTCTTCCCCCCCCCTCACTCTCTTCCCCCCCCCTCACTCTCTTCCCCCCCCCTCACTCTCTTCCCCCCCCTCACTCTCTTCCCCCCCCTCACTCTCTTCCCCCCCCTCACTCTCTTCCCCCCCCTCACTCTCTTCCCCCCCCCTCACTCTCTCCCCCCCCTCACTCTCTTCCCCCCCCTCACTCTCTTCCCCCCCCTCACTCTCTTCCCCCCCCCTCACTCTCTTCCCCCCCCCTCACTCTCTTCCCCCCCCACACTCTCTTCCCCCCCTCACTCTCTTCCCCCCCTCACTCTCTTCCCCCCCCTCACTCTCTTCCCCCCCCTCACTCTCTTCCCCCCCCTCACTCTCTTCCCCCCCCTCACTCTCTTCCCCCCCCTCACTCTCTTCCCCCCCTCACTCTCTTCCCCCCCCTCACTCTCTTCCCCCCCTCACTCTCTTCCCCCCCCTCACTCTCTTCCCCCCCCTCACTCTCTTCCCCCCCCTCACTCTCTCCCCCCCCTCACTCTCTTCCCCCCCCTCACTCTCTTCCCCCCCCTCACTCTCTTCCCCCCCCCTCACTCTCTTCCCCCCCCTCACTCTCTTCCCCCCCCCTCACTCTCTTCCCCCCCCTCACTCTCTTCCCCCCCCTCACTCTCTTCCCCCCCCTCACTCTCTTCCCCCCCCTCACTCTCTTCCCCCCCCTCACTCTCTTCCCCCCCCTCACTCTCTTCCCCCCCCTCACTCTCTTCCCCCCCCTCACTCTCTTCCCCCCCCTCACTCTCTTCCCCCCCTCACTCTCTTCCCCCCCTCACTCTCTTCCCCCCCCTC
Organism: Heterodontus francisci; assembly: GCF_036365525.1. Lineage (NCBI taxonomy): Eukaryota > Metazoa > Chordata > Chondrichthyes > Heterodontiformes > Heterodontidae > Heterodontus > Heterodontus francisci. The sequence goes on along the minus strand of NC_090407.1, from coordinate 28,054,613 downwards.
ACTCTCTTCCCCCCCCTCACTCTCTTCCCCCCCCTCACTCTCTTCCCCCCCCTCACTCTTCCCCCCCTCACTCTCTTCCCCCCCCTCACTCTCTTCCCCCCCCTCACTCTCTTCCCCCCCCCCTCACTCTCTTCCCCCCCCCCTCACTCTCTTCCCCCCCCCTCACTCTCTTTTCCCCCCCTCACTCTCTTTTCCCCCCCTCACTCTCTTTTCCCCCCTCACTCTCTTTCCCCCCCCTCACTCTCTTTCCCCCCCCTCACTCTCTTTCCCCCCCCTCACTCTCTTTCCCCCCCTCACTCTCTTTCCCCCCCCTCACTCTCTTTCCCCCCCCTCACTCTCTTTCCCCCCCTCACTCTCTTTCCCCCCCCTCACTCTCTCTCACCCCCCCTCACTCTCTCTCACCCCCCCCTCACTCTCTCTCACCCCCCCCTCACTCTCTCTCACCCCCCCCTCACTCTCTTTCCCCCCCTCACTCTCTTTCCCCCCCCTCACTCTCTTTCCCCCCCCTCACTCTCTTTCCCCCCCCTCACTCTCTTTCCCCCCCCCTCACTCTCTTTCCCCCCCCCCTCACTCTCTTTCCCCCCCCCCTCACTCTCTCTCACCCCCCCCTCACTCTCTCTCACCCCCCCCTCACTCTCTCTCACCCCCCCCTCACTCTCTCTCACCCCCCCTCACTCTCTCTCACCCCCCCCTCACTCTCTCTCACCCCCCCCCCTCACTCTCTCTCACCCCCCCCTCACTCTCTCTCACCCCCCCCTCACTCTCTCTCACCCCCCCCTCACTCTCTCTCACCCCCCCCTCACTCTCTCTCACCCCCCCCTCACTCTCTCTCACCCCCCCCCTCACTCTCTCTCACCCCCCCCCTCACTCTCTCTCACCCCCCCCCTCACTCTCTCTCACCCCCCCCCTCACTCTCTCTCACCCCCCCCCTCACTCTCTCTCACCCCCCCCCTCACTCTCTCTCACCCCCCCCCTCACTCTCTCTCACCCCCCCCCTCACTCTCTCTCACCCCCCCCTCACTCTCTCTCACCCCCCCCCTCACTCTCTCTCACCCCCCCCCTCACTCTCTCTCACCCCCCCCCTCACTCTCTCTCACCCCCCCCCTCACTCTCTCTCACCCCCCCCCTCACTCTCTCTCACCCCCCCCCCCTCACTCTCTCTCACCCCCCCCCCTCACTCTCTCTCACCCCCCCCCCTCACTCTCTCTCACCCCCCCCCCCTCACTCTCTCTCACCCCCCCCCCTCACTCTCTCTCACCCCCCCCCCTCACTCTCTTTCTCACCCCCCCTCACTCTCTTTCTCACCCCCCCTCACTCTCTTTCTCACCCCCCCTCACTCTCTTTCTCACCCCCCCTCACTCTCTCTCTCACCCCCCCTCACTCTCTCTCTCACCCCCCCTCACTCTCTCTCTCTCACCCCCCCTCACTCTCTCTCTCTCACCCCCCCTCACTCTCTCTCTCTCACCCCCCCTCACTCTCTCTCTCTCACCCCCCCTCACTCTCTCTCTCTCACCCCCCCTCACTCTCTCTCTCACCCCCCCCTCACTCTCTTTCTCACCCCCCCCCCCCCCACTCTCTTTCACCTCCCCCTCCCTCTCCGGCCATTGTATTCTGCCACGTGTTTGTTAGGTTTCATCTCTGTGATTTTTTGCTCAGCGCCATCTTTAGTCCTGGCAGCTGCTACAGTCGCAAGCGGTGACGTTTTCGTGGCACATGCTGTATCTGCGCATGTGCCAAAACAGCGCCACCTACCGATCGCGTTGTCAACAATTGCGGTCCATTTTAAAACATTAATGTTCTATTAGCCTGTGGCTACAGCAAGTAGTTATTTTTTTCCCAAGCATCATGTATGTGATGCACAGAACTGAATCATTTTGGGGAGGGGCTGTTTTATTTCACTGGGACTACGTGTTCACATGTAGATTTTCTAGTACCTGGTACTTTATTCTGATGACTAATATTGCACTGAGCTTTAGTATGTATTGAGTAGTGAAGTGAAGCAACTTAGTATACATCTATTTTGCAGGATTAGTTACACTGTTTTTGCCCAGTAAGATATACTTTGACTAATAGTTTGATTTTTGTCTAATATTGAAATTCAGGCTCTGCTTTTTTTATTTTAAAAGAAATACAGTTCAAAATATTTTAGATTGTTCAAGCAGCAGATTGCCGTAACAATCAGTTGTCTGCATTTTTCTTCCAGTTACTTACTGTCCACTGCTGAAAGCTGAAGAATAATTCCATGGGTACCGACTGCCTTCTTTTACCACACCTTACCCATGTGACAATTCTTCATTTTGTGAGCCTTGGCAATGTGTGTTGGTAGGGCAATTGAACTGTGGAAACATTGCAGTCAAGCCTGATCCTCTCATCACTTTTTAAAAAATCATTCATGGGATGTGGGTATTGCTAGCAAGGTGAGCATTTGTTGCCCATCCCTAAATTACCCTCGAGAAGGTGGTGGTGAGCCACTACCTTGAACAACTGAAGTCCATGTACGCCCTCAGTACTATTGAGGAAGAAGTTCCAGGGTTTTGACCCAGAGACCATGAAGGAATGCGGATTGTATTTCCAAGTCAGGATCATGTGTGACTTGGAGGGGAACTTATAGGGTGGTGGCTTTCCCATGGACCTGCTGCCCTCGTCTTTCTAGATGGTAGAAGTCGCAGGTCTGGAAGGTGCTTCGAAGAAGCCTTGGCAAGTTGCTTCAGTGCACCTTGTAGATTGTACACACTCCTGCCACAGCACCGATGGCGGAGGGAGTGAATGTTTTAAGGTGTTGGATGTGTTGTCAATCAAGCTGCCTGTTTTGTCCTGGATATTGCTGAGTTTCTTGAATGTTGTTCGAGCTGTGCTCAAGTGGGGAATCCAGACAAGTGGGGAATATTCCATCATAGTCCTGTCATTTGCCTTGTAGATGGTGGAAAGGCTTTGGGGAGTGAGAAGGTGAGTTACTCACCACAGAATTCTCAGCCTCTGACCTCTTGTGACCAGAATATTTATATGGCTGGTCCAGTTAAGTTTCTAGTCAATGCTGACCCCCCCCCCCCCCCCCCCGCCTCCCCTCCACCACCAGGATGTTGATCATTGGGGTATTCAGCGATGGTAATGCCATTGAATGTCAAGGGGAGTTGGTTAGACTCTCTCTTGTTGGAGATGGTCATTATCCTGCACTTGTGTGGTGCGAATGTTAGTTGCCACTTCTCAACCCAAGCCTGAATGCTAATCGGGTCTTGTTGCACCCAAGCAGGGACTGCTTCATAATCTGAGGAGTTGTGAATGGAACTGTACACTGCAATCATCAGCAAATATCCCGACTTCTCACCTTATGATGGAAGGAAAGTCATTGATGAAGGAGCTGAAGATGGTTAGTCCTAGGACACTGCCCTGAGGAACTCCTGCAATAATGTCCTGTGGCTGAAATGATTGGCCTCCAACAACCACAACCATTTTCCTTAGTGCTAGGTATGACTCCAACCAGTGGAGAATTCTCTCCAGTTCCCATTGACTTCAATTTTAGCAGGGGTACATGATGCCACACTCAGTCAGATGCTGCCTTGATGTCAAGGGCAGTCACCTCGCCTCTAGAATTCAGCTGTTTTGTCCATGTTTGGACCAAGGCTGTATTGAGATCTGGAGCAGGGTGGTATTGGCAGAATTCAAACTGCATCAGTGAGCAGGTTATTGATGAGTAAGTGCCACTTGGTAGCACTATCGATGCCAACTTCCATCACTTTCTGATGATCACATGGTTAGAAAAATGAATGATGACACAAACTAAAATAAAATAAAAAGAAAAAAATAACTACACTGTGGAGACCAAATGCAGATTGGGTGACTGCTTTGCGCAACACCTCTGCTCAGTCTGAAAGCACGACACTGCACTTTTGGTTGCTTGCTATTTCAACCCCCTGCTCTCATACCCATCTATCTGTCCTGGGCTTGCTGCGGTGTTCCAGCGAACATCAGCGCAGGCTTGAGGAACAGCATCTCATTTACCGATTTTAGGCACGCTACAGCCTGCCGGACTGAACATTGAGTTCAATAATTTCAGAGCCCCTTTTTTTATTTTCAGTTATTTTTTTATTTTTTCTTTTATTTTAGTTTGTGTCATTCATTTTTCTTACCATGTGCCTGCCCACTCTTTTTTCCATGTTTGTGATTTGGGCCAGGGCAGTTCATTAACACCCTCTCTGCACCAACACTTTGTCTTTCAACGCACCATTAACATACCGTTTGCCTTTGCTCCATGACCTTCTGGTCAGTTATTCTCTGTGAACCTCTGTCCTATCAGAGGTTATCTTTTGCTCCACCCCCACTTTATTTGCTTAAAACCTATTCTATTTCTAACCTTTGCCAGTTCTGATGAAGGGTCACTGACCTGAAACGTTAACTCTGCTTCTCTCTCCACAGATGCTGCCAGACCCGCTGAGTATTTCCAGCATTTATTATTATTACAATAGGGGGGTGCCCTCAGTGTGAAGATGGGACTTTTTCTCCACAAGGACCGTGCAATGGTCACTCTTACCAATATCGTCATGGATAGTTGCATCTGTGATAGTTAGATTGGTGAGGCCGAAATCAAGTAGGTTTGTCATTTGTGTTGGTTCTTTCACCACCTACCACAGATCCAGACTGGCAGCTATTTCCTTCAGGCCTCAATCAGTACTGGTGCTACTAAGCCACTGTTGGTGATGGACACTGAAGTCCCCCACCAAGAGTACATTCTGTGCCCTTGCTACCCTCTGCTCCATCCAAGTGGTGGTCAAAATGGAGGGCTACAGATTCGTTAACTGAAGGAGGGCAGTAGGTAATAATCAACAGGAGGTTTCCTTGCCCATGTTTGACCTGATGCTGTGAGACTTCATGGGGTTCACTGGCCTAGTGTGTAACTGCACTTCAACATGTGGTACTGAGCCACAGTGACAAAAGTTAGAGGTTAACTCTCAAATGCAGGGTTAACCCTGCTGCAAAGGCACACCTGTGGATTTGTTACCAATGTTTAGGACCTCCAGGGTCACTCCCCCCTGACTGTATAACACTCTGCTGCCATCTCTGGGTCTGTCCTGCCAGTGGCATGGTGATGGAGGAATCTGGGACATTGGCTGAAAGATGTGATTGTGACTATGTCAGGCTGTTGCTTGACCAGTCTGTGACACGCACTCCCAATTTTGGGACAGGTCCCCAGATGTTTGTGAGGAAGACTTTGGAGGGTTGATTGGGCTAGGTGTGGCTTTGTCATGTCCGGTCCCGAGGCCAATGCCGGATGGTCTGCCTGTTTTTTTTATTCTTAGACTTTCCCATACCAGTCTGCTACAACTGAGTGGATTGCTGGGCCATTTCAGAGGGCAGTTAAGAGTCATTGATAGACCAGGTAAGGACAGCAGATTTCCTTCCCTAAAGGGAATTAGTGAATCAGATGGGGTTTCATAACAATCCAGTAGTTTCCTGGTCACCAATACTGATGCAAGTTTTTTTTTGTTGTTTCAGATTTATTTAATTAACTGAATTTTAATTCTTCAGCTGCATGGTGGGATTGTAAACTCATGACTTTGGATCATTTGTCCAGTACCATAACCGCTGTGCTACCATAGCCAACAAATCCACAGGTGTGCCTTTGCAGGAGGGTTTAATGGATAGTAGTCAGGAGTAGGAGCTTTACCTGATTTCTACCCTCACCAGTACCCAGGAGCATTGATTCCACTTAATACTGCCTTGACAGTTATCTTGGCTGATCTGTTAACCCTGCGTTTGAGAGTTAACCTCTAACTTTTGTCACTGTGGCTCAGTACCACATGTTGCAGTGCCGTTACACACTAGGCCAGTGATGGAGTTTCTGAACATATATTTATACAAACACACCTTGTATTCTGTTTTTAAAATGATATAAATCTTTCCCCTCCCCCCAGAAGAAAATGGACTTTGGTGTCAACTTAAAAAGAAATCTGTGAACCTAATAGTTTTTTGGCAGGAAAGATTGTCATTGTATGGAGCCATCTGAAAGAGAGAATGTTAAAACCTGATTTTTTTTTTCATTCCTATCACAAGTTTGGATTAGATTGGATTAGAGATACAGCACTGAAACAGGCCCTTCGGCCCACCGAGTCTGTGCCGAACATCAACCACCCATTTATACTAATCCTACGCTAATCCCATATTCGTACCAAACATCCCCACCTGTCCCTATATTTCCCTACCACCTACCTATACTAGTGACAATTTATAATGGCCAATTTACCTATCAACCTGCAAGTCTTTTGGCTTGTGGGAGGAAACCGGAGCACCCGGAGAAAACCCACGCAGACACAGGGAGAACTTGCAAACTCCACACAGGCAGTACCCGGAATCGAACCCGGGTCCCTGGAGCTGTGAGGCTGCGGTGCTAACCACTGCGCCACTGTGCCGCCCTTGAAGAAGTTGTTCAAGTAGGAAAGCTGAGTAGATGATCTGATTTTGATTCCTTGGGTGACATGGTGCCTGTGTTACAATTGGACTATTTTACCAAAAGAAAATATCTTGGAGTGGATCAACTTATGTAGCTACATCCCGGTTATAATTGTCAGCTACATTTACAACCTGTTAGACTATACATACTTTGTTTTAATGAAAGGGGATTCAATCGATCAGACTGTTAAAGACAGTAAAAATGGATAAGAGCTACAGTCGTTCACTCCCCTGTTCAATGGTTAAAGGCACTGTGTATGATGTTGTATTAAGTCATTGACCAGAGGGTCCCGGTTTGATTCCTGGACTATGCTGAGTTAGCTGATTTTTGTCTGGGGAAGCAGTTGGTGTGATACAGTTGTCCTTGCTGCTCCTGTGCCAGAGAGGGGGCAAATTAGCTCTGGTCCCTGCTTTGTTGCTATGTGGAAACAGCCATTCTGCCCAACCAGTCCATGTTGCCATTGACCCTCTACTCCAGCAAATAGTTCATTCAAATCATGTTTATCTATCCTGTTCCCAAATGCCTTTGTCTTCTGTTCCTTCAATAACCTATCCAATCTAATCATAAATGTTGACTTAGTTCCTGTTTCAACAACTAGCTCTGGAAGTGAATTTCGCATCCTCACAGCTCTCCTGGCCCCTGCTCTAAATCTCTTGTATTTAATTATATCATAGATCTCCATCCTCGACTCCTCAACTACTGGAAACTGTTGGTTTCTGTCTATTCTGTCCCATACTTCCATAATTTTAAGCACTTATATCATATTGTCTTGTAATCTGCATTATTCTTAAAGGCCCAATTTTTCAAGTCTTTCTTCATATTTGTGTTTCTATTAAATTGATTGAGAACAGGATTAGGTTTGGTTGTGGAAAAATTACTTGTGAGACCTCTGCCTAAGATTGACATTACAAATAGTCACAAGCATGTTTCTGTAGTACAGCTGTACCTCAGCAACAGTCAAAACCTTGGGAAAAGGTGGAGGTGGTAGTGGGAACTGGCAGGGGAGGTGGGGGGACAGAGATACTACAGTCTATAAATATATCAGCAATATTTTTCAAAAGCATTTTGTAGGAGGAAGGGCAGCACCATTGTTTGCACCCCCCCCCCCCCCCCCAAAAAAAACCAAGATCTTGAAATAGATGATGTGCAGTCTCTTTTAGCTGTGATTTCCGGTAATTAACATTGCAATAGTATCATGGCTGCGTCAAGTCTAAAAAAGACTAAAACAAAAGATATTTGCATGGTTTAACGTTGTACTTTAAAGCAGTTCAATTTTTGTGCCTCACCCCCACCCCCTACTGTGTATTTTTGTTGGCATTAATCCTCCATGATAAGTCACTTTAATTCCTAAAATGTTTTTCCCTCTTGTGAACAAGCTGACTCCTTGTTGGGGTGTAGTTGCACCCTCCTGTTTTGTATGGGCTACTTTGCTTTATGTCTGCTCATAGTGGGTGAAAAATCTATCCTTGTAACTTGGCTTCTCACTGTTTTTAGCCAGCTGGATCCCTGGGAAAGCTGTCCACATTGTCTCGTATTCCATCATCTACCTCACATTGTGTACTTTCCTTCTTACAGGCACATTCATATTTAATAAAGTGCATATAGTTTGTGGAGCTTCTCACTAGTATAAGGGAGCAGTGCAGTAAAATCCAGCCATGCCGGGCCTCCTGCTAAAACCAGATTACAGTACTCTAGAACACCATCTAAATGTTTTTTAAATATAAATGTGGAACACGGTTTGTGATTTCAGTTCTGTCCTAATGCTAGCAGTAGATATCAGTTGGGCGATGACAACCCTACGTATAGATAGATCTGTGTGCACTTCAAATTTACTCCAGTTCCACTGCATAGGTATTATGTGCCAGAGTTAACTGTGCTGGAAAGGAAGGAACGAAAATATGTTTCACAACAGTTTTCAAAGGGACTCCAACCAGAACACCAGTGTACCAGCTTTAATTTTTCTCCAATTTCTATCCTTCTCCTATTGATATTGACTCTTGTTGGAGTACATTTCCAAGTGTTGGTAACTCTGATACCTATCTTAATGTGTAAACTTAGACATGTAGCCCTATGTTTCCCATTTTCCAAGTTCCACACCAAATCGTCAAAGCTCCACTGTGTCCTTGCTGTTTTCTAATTGCCATATCCATCAGGGCAAACTGCTCACCTATATGTGGTAGATGAATGGTAGCTGCATGCAAATAAGGGAAACCTCTGCTGTATTAAGATCGATGCATTTACATAGCCTCTTGTGAGACCAGCACTCCCGAAGCACTTTCCAACCAATGAAGTATACTTGAAGTGTAATCACTGCTATAATGTAGGGAAACGTGTAAGCCAGTTTGCACTCATCAAAGTTTCACAAGCCTGTGAGATTAATGACAATAAGATATGTTTTTTAGTCATGTTGGCCATGGGCTAAATATTGGCCTGGACGCAGCATCCCTAATTCTCAAATAATGCCATGGATCATTTACGTTCACCTCAGATAGGGTTGTCAGCTGAAGGTTTGATCATGTGACACTTGCTTCCATTTGCAAATGTTATTGTATTTACCTTTTGTATAAAGGTTGGATCTCTGTAGTTAAGAGTCTTTACATGAGCATATAAAAATGTTTTTATTCACTTGCAGGGCCAGACTCTACAAACATACGAACAATGTTGAGCAGGGGAAACCTCTCTGGTTCATCTAACCTTTCCAACATGACTGCGATGCCTTATGCAGTTACAATGATCTCTCTAAATTTTTGTTGTGCGTGCCCTGTTTATTTCAACATGTTGTGCCTTCAAATATTTTTGCGGCTGCGCACACATGGTATCTTAAAGCTTAGCAGCAGCATGCTTAGAGGGAACAATGCCCCACCCCACCTGAAATCCATCTAATCTTGGAGAGGTGAAATACCCAGGCCAATCAGAGGGGGAAACTGGAAAATTTTTCAGAGTTCCTTAGGCGATCGAACCTAGTCCTGGAAACCACCCTGATTCCACCAGGATGAAAGGGAATTCTGGCGGAATTGTTTTGCTTCCAAGCCCCCACCACCACACCCCAACCCCCTCCACACCCCAACAACCTCCCCTTGTTAACCATAGCAACAAAAATTTGCATTTATATAGCACTTTTAACATAGTACGAACATCCCAAGGCGTTTGTGCCCAAGTCCACAGGAGGAGCTGACTATTTTTCTTGTCTAAACCCTTCCAAATATGGTTGTGATTTGTATGCTATACCACTTTCAGTTTCCATTCTGTATTTACTGCTTTTTCAGTGTTGCTGTATGTCACTGGTTGAGAAATAGGTTGTTTTACTTATTTAAAATTTTTATTTAAACTGCAAATATTATGGTGTCAGCTGACAGGATGAAGCTTTTGCTGAGAAACAATACTGTTTTTGTATATTTTAAAAAAACCCATGTGTAGAATGACCTTTTCACTCCCTGCATCGTCACAACCTAACCAGTTTGTTCCTAATAACATGAATAGAAACTCTTAAGTTTTAATGCATGCATATTAGCAGTAAGGCAGGGGCATGACTATAAAAATGGCTCTTTCCGAATCTATTCATTTATAAAATGTGTTTTCTGAATTTTGAATGCTGTGGAGTGTACAATCCTGGCATAACGAAGGGTTACTGGAAGTGGCTTTTTGTCATTAATAGTGAGTTTGTAGTTTTTTTTTTGTTGGCTGGCTCTTGCCTGCTGTTTGCTGGATAGTCAGGGGGAAGGGTGAGCACCTGCTGGCTTCTGGATAGAGTTCTTGAGTTGCCTGCGGTTTTCCCGTCTGTGACATATGGCAGTTTGTTTCCCTTGTGTCTGAAAGACAATGACATTGGCTTGAATGGAAAGCAGCAGCGGGATGAATTAACCCCGTGAACACGATCATACTTTGTTCTTCAATCAATAATGCCAAAATAAACAAATAACTTGTTTTCATGTTCTCTGGTTTTCAGTATGAATCTTTGTATATTGAGATTTATTTATATATTTTAAATACTTTTATTAAAATGTTCCTTTTTGTATTCTTACACATCAAGACATGTTTATGAGTGGGTTGATCTGCTCTAGCTCTCTTGCAATACTGCAGAATAGTTGGTTGTTAGGAGATGCACGTGATTGGGCCAGCATGTTCCTTGCTCTTTCCCATTTATTTCCTTCTGGGATGGCTCAGAAACTTCCCATGTCAGGAATCACAGAACATCAACCTGTACCTTCTCACTCAATGTAAACTATCTGGAGGCCAATTGAAAGTTCTACTCATGAATGGTTCTCAAAATATATTTAATAATACCTTAAGTGGATTGTGCTTGTGTGTCTGTATTGATCTTAAAACTGAAACTAGACAAATTGCTTAATGTCAATTTCCTTACAAAAAAATCTTAGTTTAATGTTCATATTTTTGTATTCTTGAAATTTATTTGACTTCCCACTTGGCTTAACGTAAAATAGTTTAATGATGCTAGCATGCTGATGCATTGGATGGCCTTAGTGTCAGATTTCCAGGCAAACCTGCCCACTGCATCAGCTGTTATAACATGCTCCTTGGCCCATCCACTCTGTACATCAAATGACTTAAGTCAGCACTGTGGACATAAATGCTGTGGTGTCAACATATTCAGCATTCGCACATTCACAATACTCAAACTCAGAATGCCTGTGGATGGGACCTATGCATGTGTAGAACACAAGCAATGTATTTTAATTTCAGAAGCCAGCCTGCACAGAGGCTGGCAGCACTTCAGTATGTAAATGCAGGACAGTGCCACATAAATCATTCTCCAAGACCTGACTGGACCTCAAAGGAAGCATGTTCCTTTACTGTTGTACATTTGATAGACTGCAGAAAATACCAGTCTCCTATTCCTGAACACTGTTTAGTTCAAAGCCATTGAGATCAATCCACTCTTTGAACATTGAACAGGGTCAGTGTTGTGAGCTGCCTGTCCTTACTTTGATTGCCTTTTGTATGATTATACACATTGATAGTCTTCTGGTTCTCACTGTCTTAGCCCACCTATATAATCACCATTTCATTGACATATTAGAGAGCTAGTACCATCTAAGGAAACATACACCAACATTAGTCCGTTTTTCCAAGAGAAAGGCACATCTTCATAATTGATGAGGCAAAGTGTTTCATGTCTTTCAATTCAATTAAATTATGATTCTGTACTATATCAGTTTCACTTTTTTAATATCTTGGCAGGAATGAAAAATCTCAACCATTTTCAAATTTTCAAAATACCATTACTGTAATAAAAAGAAAGAGGGAAATGCATTTACAGCTCAGCATCTGAAGGAGACAGGTGAACAATCTGGGAGAAATTCTTCTCTCTGTGGCATTATTCCTCTCTGGGAAGAGAAAATGGTTTTCGACTCCATTCTATACACAAAGCAAAATTGTTCAGAATTTGAGGATATAATGATCCAGATCCCAGGGCTTTTGGTTTGGTTTGATCCCTGCTCATTTCACAATCAGTAACCGGAGGGTTAAACTATATTTTTGATGTGAGCTCTGGGTGTGAGGTCAAGCTGCTTTGGAAATGAAATCTGAAGAACAGCCACTTGTTTTCTGAGTGGCTCTTGAGCAGATGTACTCTGGGACAGCCCCAAGCGCACAGTATTTTTAATTGGCATTTAGTGCAGCTGTAGGGATTTAGTTTTAAAATGTTTCTATTGGAAATCTGTTTACAGAATATGTAGAATTACCATCACCATTGTGGAAAAAGAACTGGTTAGTTTTACTTTGGGAATAGAGTATGTGATTGTTGGACAAGGCTTGCTGAGCACACTCTGTTCCATTGTCCATGACACCTGTGAAGAAAGGCGTAGCAAGTACAGTAATAGCTGGGTGAGTATACTGTTCACAGGTGTTCAAATGAATGTGTATTGAACTGCCAGTTCTCATGGATGGATGTAAAGGGAGTTCATTTTTTTTGCTAATCTCATGGTTTATTAAAATTTATTGCGCATCATATCCAGGAAATGGGATAGCTCATTTAAAGTACTTATCTTTAATTGAAACTGGGATCAGGCAGAAAGGCACTCAAAGTGGGGACCGTGAAATCTGAGCACTGTTCTACCTTTATCAGCATACAGCTGATATTTGGGCTGCCGGAAGAAGGAAGGGAACCCGGGTTTCTTGTGCCTTTGGTAGTTTTTCTAGGGACCCAGGTTTTTATAATGTTGGAGGTGCAAAGTTTACTACCTTTTTATATAGATAGTGTTCAGTTAGTGGTAGGAGGACTGCATGCCTGCCTCTGACTCCACAACACATTATTGCTTTTTTTAAAAGACTCTTTTTAAAATTGAAGCTTTTGTTTGGGTAATACATAAGATTATTTCTAATCTGGAGTTTACAGGTTGAGGATGCAGAGCTGCCCAAGTTTTTTCAGTTTGCTTCTGGGGTGCTGAAAGATTAATAAGCAAAGGGAAAAAGTGTCACTGCTTTTCTCTTCCAGGGTTAGCATCTTCTGCTGACCAGTTGTACAACAACAATAATTCGCATTTATATTACACCATTAATGTAGCAAAAGGTCCCAAGGTGCTTCACAGGAGCATTATCAAACAAAAATTGTCACCAAGCCACATTAGGAAATATTAGGAGAGGTGACCAAAAGCTTGGCCAAAAAGGTAGGTTTTAAGGAGTTTCGTCAGAGGTCAGAGAGATTTGGGGAGGGATAATACAGAGTTTAGGGCCTAGGCAGCTGAAGGTATGGGGTGTGCAAAAGGCCAAAATTGAAAAAGTGCAGAGATCCAAGAAGGTGTAGGGCTGAAGATGTTACAGAGATAGAAGGGGTGAGGCCATGAAGGTGTTTGAAAACTAGGATGAGAATTTTAAAAGTGAGGTGTTGCAGAACTGGGAGCCAGTGTAGGTCAGTGATGCATGAATAGGGCTTGGTTCGAGTTGGGATTTAGGCAGCAGAGTTTTAGATGCGCTCAACTTTATGGAAGGTAGAAGATGGGATGCTGGTCAGGAGAGTGTTGGAATAGTCAAGTCTAAAGCTAACAAAGGAATGCATGAGGCTTCAAGCAGCAGATGAGCTGAGGCAGGGAACATTAATATAGAGCAACAACAAAGTGAACGAAAATGAATAAAGTATTTTTGTTTAGTGCTTCACAATGCCTAGCAATAATATAGATTAAACATGCCTTTTTAAAAGCCATCTCTTCTTTCCAGACCTCAGGTACACTACATTCTTTTGTTAGTAGCATGCTTTCCCAGGGTTACCAGCATTGGATTAACTTCTTGGTGAATTGAATGGTATTGTACTGGGTTGCAAATAGCTTTACGCCGCCATTGGCATAAGCAGCTAATGTGAAGGAGGACCTGCCATTTTGGCAGAAAATTGAAGTAAAACTTTAAAAATAAATTTTTTTTATATAATTGTCATGCTTTCCCCCCCATAATTGAGTAATTTCTTGGTTGTTTCTTGGGATGGATTTGAGACACCAGCTGATCTTTACTTGCTCTTTCTTCACTTGCTTTTTTCTTCCTTTTATTGTATGTTCATAACATCCATACATGCATACTCTTTAGCAGTGGTCACTGGATAGTGATCAGAAATGGGAATCCTTGCACACATTACTTTCCCCCAGTTTGCTGTTTTTTCCTCCCTTTGAACCTGGGAAGTTGAAATTCTTTAAGTCCGCGAACACGAATTGAGGATGGGACCTTGTAGTTTGTAAGGATTCTTTATTTGAGGTACCGTTCTTTGGCTGTTAACTACCCTCTCACTCCTTGCCAGGCCAGTCATTCCTTCTGTGTGAAGTTGTGATTTTTGGCAGGCTATTCAACTGTGGGTGTGGAAGGATTTGAGGGTTGTACAATTAAGTCCCACTGTCAGCCAGGCTGACACTTGTTAACAGTTCAAATTAGACATCAAAAGCTCGGACCTTTCTGATCTGTCTCACTGGGTACTACACCAAGTGGTGCTCCTACCCACCATGCTGTCAAGGGTGCCTCTATCTAGGTCTTTTAAATGGATAACATGAGTGGTTAACATCTGTCTGTTGGCCTCTTCACCTCTTACTCTTTCATCCTTTGAAGGCTATTGGAAGCCTTGCGTGCTGTGAAACAGCATTTTCAAATAACTACTATGCTTTAGCTAAAGCTTGTGAAGTTTGGAGGCAGCTCATCAAAATGATGGCAAAACATTTTTACTTCTGGAAATCAGATGTTGACAATTGTCCTTTTAAATCACGATGCATTTAATTTTTGCATTCTCCAAACACTCTGTGCATTTAGTTCATAACAATCTGTACCTAAACCAAAAAAGTACTTTCTAGGAACTGCACCTGGGCACAGAACAAAATTAAAATCGTAAGGAGATTTTATTATATGCATAAAGTAAAAGCTTGGTCCTTTTTTGGGGAAATATTTCTATGATTATATTAGTAACTGTGTAATCTTGTAATATGAAAGCTTGATGAATGCAATTGGCAGCCATCCTGGAGAGTTTTTATCAACAAGGTTTTAAGTTTTTTTTTGTCACATATATCAGTGATATATATCTCGTAATTTGAGCAGGTCTGCCAATGTCTCGGACTGACTTGTGGAGCTCAGCGGGCCACAATGACTATTTAGCTCAGTAATCAGACTCGCATGTGCATTTAAGTAGAATTCAATGAAAACTGTTTTTCTCTCTGGAGAAACCTTCACTGTACTGTTATAATTTGCAAACAACAGATGTGCCCATCTTTTTACTAGATTTAACTTGCATTCACTCTAGTGTCCACTTAACCCACTCTCTCAAAGCTCTATTTACATAGCATTCTTCTGGACTTGTGTATCTCTGCAATAGGGAAGCGTTCTTCAGAACGCCATGATCTAAATTATAAAGTGACAGGAAAACAATTGCCATTTTACATTTGTATTTTCTACAAGAAGTCAGGAAAATAGTAATGTAAGATTTGGTATATTATGGAGTGTAGTGACCTAAAGGATATTGATTGAAAGAGCAGTGAACCGGTGGGAAAACATTTAAGAGTTTCAAATCAGCACATTCAGAAAATCTGAAAACTTTAGTTATCTTCCAAACCATCTGCCTTTTTTAGTAACTGCTGGAGAACAGATTCTGACTTGGAACGATATCACTATTCCTTCACGTTTGCTGGGTGAAAATCCTGGAGCTTCCTTCCTAACATCACTGTGGGTGTAGCTACCTCACATGGACTGCAGCGGTTCAAGAAGGCAGCTCACCACCACCTTCTCAAGGGCAATAAATGCTGGCCTAGCCAGCGACGCCCACTTCCCATGAGCGATTTTTTTTTAAAAAACAGTAGAAAGCAGCACGTATTGAACTTGGTTTCACTTCAAAAAAGAAATCAGTTTATTTTCTGCATAGTTTCCTGGTCTCCATCCTCCTGTAATGTACTGTTAAAGGTCTGCATAAATTTACAAACAGAATTCCTGGATTTCAGCACATAATCTAGGGTGGTGCTCCAATGCAGTACTGAAGGAGTGAAATATTATACTGATGCCCTGTCTGATTATTCTATAGCACCTTGGAGAGAGTTAGTTCAATGTCCTGACCAACATTTCTCCCTCAACCAGTACCACCAAAAATAGATTATCAGGTCGTCATCATTTTGCGCAATCTTGCTATGTGCAGAATGACTGCAACAATTGCCAACATAAGTCACTGCACTTCAAAGGCATTCATTATATGCATGTGCAGTCAGGTTTCCATGCTTATATAAATATAAAACTTTCAGTGATGTCCTGATGCATGAATTTTATTTTGTGGAACGGGAGTTGTGGTTTAAGTCAGTATGGAAAATAGACTAGCCTTAAAAATGTACTGGTAGAGGCCAAGAGGGATTCTCTAAGATAATTCCTATGAATGGTCTCCATATAGCCCAGGCATTGCAGTCGAGACCTGTGTTATATTTTGTTTTATAATGTCCCTGTGAAGTGCCTTGGGATGTTTTATGTTAAAGGCAGTATATAAATGCAAGTTGTTGTCCCAGCTCACCTGCCTGAAGAAGCTCACAATGCTCTAGCAAAACAGTTAGCTGGTTTAAAAAAAAGTGCACCCACCTGAACCAGCTCCTGCCAAGTTTCTAAGTCACCATGTAAGTGCAGCTTTATATTGCTGTTAGTGGCAGGTTTGCAGTACTCCCACCTTCAGCTACATTAAATCTGATTAACTCTGAGCCTCTGATAGTGTCCTACTTTTCCCAAGGGTCAAGGCACAGAAAATGAGCACCTCCAACAGGGAAGCAGATATGCACTGAGACGATAAAATGTAGAGTGTGGCGGTCATGGTTTTCTATGGTAAGTGCTGCTTTCTTGGATTCAAAAAGTACAGCGGAGGAGTTTTTTTTGACTCTTTACATCAAGTACTGTGAATCACAGTGAGTACAGTACACCAACACTGTATGGCTTGTAACTGGAGGGAGAAAGTATTTTATTTTAATGGATTTGACATAAAGCACTGGTCTATCCTAGAACCCATTTGCAGTGTCCTGCTTTCAAGCACTCATTTCTGCTCAGTTACTGGAGAGATGGGCAGCTTCCTGTTATTGCAGGCATCCAGACCTCTTTTTCAGATAGTAGGGGGATCAGTACTTTGTCTCTGTATAGACCAAATTCTCTCTCATTAGTCCTCATAGGTTAAAAAGGTTAAAAACAATGATAAAGGGTTGACAGAACTTCAATAAGTAGGAAAAGGAAATGTTTGCATCGAGGCATTATTGCAGCCCATGCTGTTCTGTGACATTACTAGCAGGCCATCTGGAAATCAGTTTAACTGCATCAGGAATCCCGGGGTTAGGTGTGGCATCACACAACGTGAAAGTGTTACAAGGTTAATTATTGCAGTAATGCAATCTAAGTCTGGGTTCTGTTTCTTATCTGAACCTTGGAGCTTGAGCCCAGCATCAAAGTCAGCAGGTTGTGTTAGGACCTGGACCTAGAGAATGCACCTGTTGCTGCAGCACTATCAGAACAAATGATAAACTGGATGATGCTCACAACACATTGGGGAGGGGAAAATATCCAAATTGTCGTCACGGAAACATTTTCCCCTCCTACACTTTATGTAACTGAGCCAAATTTCATCTCTGGAAGCCTTCATCCCAGAAGTGTTAGCTTTGGCTCAGTGTAGGCACTCTTGCCACCGAGTCAGAAGGTATGGGTTCAAGTCCCACAGACTTTGAGTAAAACATCTAGGCTAACACTTCAGTGCAGTATTGAGGTCTTTCAGATGTGGTGTTAAAGCGACGCCTTGTCAGATGGATGCAGAAGATCCCATGGCACTATTTTGAAGAAGAGCAGGGGAGTTCTCCTGGTATCCTGACCAATATTTATCTCTCAACCAACATCACTAAAACAGATTCTCTGATCATTATCACCATTGTTGTATGTGAAACCCTGCTGTGGGCAAATTGCCTGCTATGTTTCTTACATTACAATAATGACTACACTTCAAAAGTACTTCATTGTGTATAAAGCGCTTTGGAACGTCCTGAGGTCATGAAAGGTGCTCTATAAATGCAAGTCTTTCTCCTTATGCATGCAAGCCTAACTAAAGAATGGCCTCTGATTAAAAGCGGAAGATTCTGGAAATACTCAACATGTCGAGCAGCATCTCTGGAGAGAGAAACATAGTTAGCATTTCATGTTGGTGACCTTTTGTCAGAACTGGAAAAGTTTGAGATGTGATAGGTTTCAAGTAAGGGGGAAGGGAAGAAAGAGCAAATGGGGAAAGTGTGAGATAGGGTGGAAGCCAGGAGAGATTAAATAACAAAAGGATGATGGGACAAGTGAAGAAACAAAAGATGGGTCAAGAGGAGGTGTAAACAAAAACACTACACAGCTGCAGTTTGAAAAAACGGGAGCAGCGGTTATGATCTGAAATTGTTGAATTGAATATTGAGTCTGGAAGGCTGTAAAGTGCCTAATTGAAGATGAAATGCTGTTCCTCAAGCTTCACTGGAACAGTGTTAGGCAGAGGACAGAGATCTCGCTTGTCGTCTCAATTCTCAGTTCCACTCCCACTTCAAATTTCCAGCATTCACAGTATTTTGCTTTTATATTAATGGCTCCTTTGATATTGGGTATTATCTCTTCAATTTTTCACTTCCATTCAATCTTCCTTTTTGCGCCCCTCCTCTATCGAGGTGATAGTAGCTGTACAGCCATTGACCTTCTCTATTCCCCATCCTCTCCCTTGAATCCTTTACTCCCTCTCAATCTATTGATTATAACACCAAAAAGGCAATGCAGAACCCCTTTGCCTAAACGGACCTTCTCCATATGCTTTGCTGCACCTTTTCAAAACCCGCCTCTTAAATGAGTACTTTATGGGAACTTACCACTCACATTTCTGACATCCCTCACTTTAAGGTGGTTACACATCAATATTTCAGGCATTTCATCCATCAGCTCTCCATAGGGCGGCGCAGTGGTTAGCACCGCAGCCTCACAGCTCCAGCGACCCGGGTTCAATTCTGGGTACTGCTTGTGTGGAGTTTGCAAGTTCTCCCTGTGTCTGCATGGGTTTTCTCCGGGTGCTCAGGTTTCCTCCCACAAGCCAAAAGACTTGCAGGTTGGTAGGTAAATTGGCCATTATAAATTGCCCCTAGTATAGGTAGGTGGTAGGGAAATATAGGGACAGGTGGGGATGTGGTAGAAATATGGGATTAGTATAAATGGGTGGTTGATGGTCGGCATAGACTCGGTGGGCCAAAGGGCCTGTTTCAGTGCTGTATCTCTAAACATGGACTTCACTTGCAAAAGGGCTACTACAAGCATGTGATATTTACTGTGGGATGGACACTTTCAACAACAAAACCAACAACAACTTGTATTCAGAGAGTTGCTTTAACATAATAAAAATGTCCCAAGGCACTTCATAGGAGCGTTTATACAGTATATTTGCCAGCGAGCCACATAGATGAGAATGGAACAAAGCGAGTGCAGTCCCACCCAGCTGGACCAAGGTGGAGAGGCATTGGAGGAGGAATGGTGTGCTCAACTGTGTCAAAGGTTGCAGATAAGTGGAGAAGGATGAGGAGGGATAGTTTACCTTTTAGTAGTTCAGTAGTAAGGGTTAAGATGATAACCTTTCTAAATTCTGGTGTTGCAATACTACATTGGCAATATTTCCACAAGTTATTCTGCTCATGTTTGAATTGTGCGGTTAATATCACTGCACCTGACAACTCTTATTCTGGTATAATATTGCCTTTCGCCCATGTGCGAGGTTCAATATATTGCAGTATACTTTTCAGTCAGCAGGTCTGGCAGTATCTGTGGAGAGAGAAGCAGAGTTAACGTTTCAGGTCAGTGACCCTTCATCAGAACTGGCAAATATTAGAAATGTAATATGTTCCTATATTACATTTCTGATATTTTGCCAGTTCTGATGAAGGGTCACTGACCTGAAACGTTAACTCTGCTTCTCTCTCCACAGATGCTGCTAGACCTGCTGAGTATTTCCAGCATTTCTTGTTTTTATTTCAGATTTCCAGCATCTGCAGTATTTTGCTTTTACTTTTCAGAATTTTTTTTTTGTTTCAAGAAACTTGGGTAATCTGTCGTAAATGTAGGATGAATGTATGACTCCATTCAGTTTGAAACCTGATGCCAGTATCACTTTGACTTTGTTTCCACGCATTGATACTATAAACATGAAATGTTTTAAACATAATGAGATACTATGCTGCATTCACGTTTGGTAGCCTCAAAATTTTCGGTACTATCAAGTTACACTCACATCGCTTATGTGCTTCAAGTGCATCAAGGTTTTTAGAAGTAAGAATTTATTATTAGCACTTACTCGTGTAGTCACTGTCTCTTTCTGTTAGATCAGTCCATCTGTTCACTGTATACTTCTCTGTATAATGATGGAATTGAAGTGCTGAATTTGAATCCGATTATGCTGTCCACTTCAATGGTCTTCCTCGGTAATGTGAATTCTCTAGTTCTATGTCCAAGTACAGTACCAAATGGTTAAAAAAAAATCTGAAAGATCGCAGCTTTGTATTTTGGTGCTGTTTAACATTAATACCACCAATCAAGCTTTCAAACGTTGAATAAATGCACTTGTAGTACGACCAGAATTCATATTATATGACTTTGAAGAGCATTTAAAATTGAATAGTAATGGATGCTGAATTCATCAACCAAAGCTTAAAATTCCTGTCTTGAGCAAATGTGTATCCTGCATTTAATAAAAAATGTAATTGAGCTGCCTGGAAGCACGTTCAAAATGCCCACTGCAATTCTTAATTCGATGCAGGAAAAAATATATTGGAGTAAAAGCAGAAATTGCCAGATATACAACTTCACGTCAGTAACCAAAAGAGAAATATAGTTAGGGTTAGACCCTTCGTCAGAACCTTGATGATTTAAGTTGATAAATATATTAGAACTAGCTATTCTCCTGTAGTAATTGCACAGAGGGATCAAGATCAAATGTAGTCTTTAAGTGAAGTGGAGCTTCAGGGTGAGATAATTGGACCAGGGCATACAGATGTAATTGAGTTCCTATTTTGAAGCCATGCGTTCTGTCATTTTCAATATATACTTTTTGACTTTGTCATTACTAGTTGTTCTCTTAATACATTGAGCATGGAAAGAATCTCACACTTAACCCTTCTCTGATGCCTGCCTCTCTCTCTCCTCACCTTTTACAATTTTTGTTTTTCTCTTGTCCTCTTCTGCTTCTCACTTTCCCCTTTCCTTTCTGATGTGGATAGGAACCACCAATGGCTGCAGCTTTTGAAAAATGTTTGAGCAGAAAGTGCTAGAAGCTTTAAATCTAAATTTCATCAGTATAGTTGACTGATGTTGATGCATCTTGGGACATTAGGTACACTGTGCTCAGACTGTGCAATACTCAAACAGTTGGAGTCCTAGGTCTGGCCAAAGATAGCAATTCCAAGCCTTTTGGAAGAGGTTGAGATCTTAAAGTAAAAACTTTAATGAAGACATTTAAAAAAAAAACAATTTGATGGATAAATGTAATCATGGTATTATAAAATACATTTTTAAAAATTAATTCAAACTCTTCTATTGGGTATTAGAAATTTCTATCACTGACTGAGAAAATAAAGCATTTTTGAATTGTGGGAGCCTGGTGGCCAGATTGCAAGGTCAGTTTTACATAGGCAAAACCCACTTTTAAATGTGGACATAGGAATTTATAATAGGGAAAATGTTTGCCACATGTTTTGTCAAAATGTAACAGGAAGTCAATCTTGTGCAAAGTGCATGCATACGTGCCATTTTATTAGGGATGGACAACAAATGCTGGCCTTGCCAGTGACGCCCACATTCCATGAAAGAATTTTAAAAAAATGTCTCAAGCTGTTGCAGTCCTACTTGCAGTGCAAACTCAAACAAAATATCAAAAATGTAGGAATCTAGGATACTTAATCAAAAGTGCACTTTAATCAACAGTATTTTTGCTGTGTTGCCTCAAGTGATGTGGGAGTTTTGTTAAATTGTAGCTGTTACTAGGAGGGTAATTTTATAGAAAGTGAAAGATGTGGAGGCAGCTTTAAACAGTGTGTGTTGGCTGAGTTTGCAGGTTGCTTCTCGACCATGTATAATTATTAAGATGTCAATGCCACCTACTCTTTGCAATTTCTTTTGGGCCTCCTTATCTCGAGAGACAATGGATACGCGCCTGGAGGTGGTCAGTGGTTTGTGAAGCAGCGCCTGGAGTGGCTATAAAGGCCAATTCTGGAGTAACAGGCTCTTCCACAGGTGCTGCAGAGAAATTTGTTTGTTGGGGCTGTTGCACAGTTGGCTCTCCCCTTGCGCCTCTGTCTTTTTTCCTGCCAACTACTAAGTCTCTTCGACTCGCCACAATTTAGCCCTGTCTTTATGGCTGCCCGCCAGCTCTGGCGAATGCTGGCAACTGACTCCCACGACTTGTGATCAATGTCACACGATTTCATGTCGCGTTTGCAGACGTCTTTATAACGGAGACATGGACGGCCGGTGGGTCTGATACCAGTGGCGAGCTCGCATTATTCATCATTCCGAATTCCAACCTCCCAAAGCCTTTATGTTGCATGTCTGGTCAGGTTTTGCTCCCATGCCATGTGTACATTTGTTTGCAGTGTGATGGTCACCTTCACAAAGATTTTGAAAAGCTCACAAATTGACATGTGGCCAGTCCAAAATAAGATGGATCCTGGGCTGTGCAGGTATTGACTGAAAGTAGATTGTAATTTTGTAATTGGGTTGTTTCATCCAATAGATCAGCAAGGAGATTTGGGATTGCAGTTAGTAGGATAGCATTTGGCCTTACAAAAGCCTATTCGTCCTTTAGGGTAACATTTCCATTTCTAAACATACTCAGTAAGTTGTGGTATCGGAATTGTGTCTTATGGGGGAGAAAACTCATAAAGCCATATTTCCAGCCTCTGTCTTGAGTTGCATGAACGTGAAAGATGCACAAAAGCTTGGGGCAGCTGCTGCAAAGGTTCAACAGGGAAAGGCCACTGTGTAAGGTCCTTCTGCATAGTATATACTGAGCGGCTGGAACCTGTGTAAAATCCCTCAGGCTGTATACTCCAGAGAATGACACAGAATGCAAATGTACATTGTAAATATAACCTGTAAAGGCAAATGTAGTGAGGCATTTCATAAAATATTGAAAGAAACTGATCTGTCTGGCACTTTATGTAATGTCAAATTTTATGAATAAAGCATATTTTTTTAAAAAGGATTTTCTTCTATAGGGGAGGGATCCAAGCCTGTGATGCATAGAATGTTCCACCTCTTGTACTAACTACCATTTCAAATAAGTACTGAAAGAATTGTAATCTGTCACTGCTTCTTTAAGGTCTGCTTTCACTCTTTGTTTTGCAGTGATGTGAGCCAATGACTGATCGATCTGAAGAGGGTGTTTGTTAGCAAGACATCTATAGCTCACAATGGAGGAAGTAAGTTTAAGTGCAATTCAGATCCTTTCATTGCATAATGGATTGTGTATTTTTATTATTTATTACCTTTCACACTCTGCTGAGGAGAGACAAAATTAAGTGTCTTAAAGAACAAGTGGGCCTTGACTGCCTCGAGAAAAGGAGAAAACGTGATTGGGAGGCAGTGGGTTGGGGTGGGGGGTGTCGGTGGTGAGTGTGTTTCTCTTGTTTCCTTGGCTGCAAACTTTTGTTTTATATCCCTTGCAGTTTTCATGGCTGAGAAATGTGTGTTGGATGGCCATAATGACCATTTTTATTTGATGTGTGGTTCAACATTTCCTGATAGACTTATTGGATCTGGAAGAGAGTTGCATTGAAGGCTCAAAGTTATCAGCTGGATACAATCCACAACATATTTCCCAATCGTGGTATTGGTGGTTCACCCTGCTGGACATCCATTCCAATACAAATCCCAGATTTCAGCCCATCTGTTTGAGGAGGGATCATACTCATGTTTCAGATTTATCTTCAGGAATGCTGTAAGCAATCTCTCTCACCTTGGCAGCAGAAAAGGTTATTTCTGAGGAATTTTCATTCATACTCTATCTTCCTCCCAATTACAGTTTTTTAAAAAAAACACAAAAGCAAAATACCGCGGATGCTGGAAATCTGAAATAAAAACAGGGGCCGGAATTTTACGGCTCTCCCACAGGAGCGGGCTGGTGGCAGGAGGGCCGCACAATAGAGGGGTGGGGGGGGGGTGCCGTTCCCGACATCTTCCCGCCCCAGCTGCAATTTTACGAGGGGCGGCTGTGGCGAGAAACTGCCTGCCCTCCCCAGGCCAATCAAGGCCCTTAAGTGGCCAATTAATTGCCTCCTAAGGGCCTTCCACCACCACTGGTATTTTCACAGAGGGCTGCCCCCAAAGCCCCAATCGTCCCCATTGAAAGAAACTGCCTGCCTCAGAGTTGGAAGTCCCGCCCAAAGTCAATTAAGAGCCTGGGGAGCATAAAAACCCGGCGTGGCTCCCCACGCCCATTGGAGGCGGGCTTGCCCCCAACTTTTTGTCTGGTGGGTGGGGCCACCCACCAAATATAAAATTCTGGCCAGAAAATACTGGAAATACTCAGCAGGTCAAGCAGCATTAACAGAGAGAGAACAGGGTGAATGTTTCAGATGATCTTTCGTCAGACTAAATGGCACTAATTAAATGTGATGCTGAATGTCAGGTAGCTATTTGACTGCAGGATTATCGTAGCTGAGCCGGATCCCATCTTTACAGACACATTACCAATAAGGGTTTCTGGTTAATGACCAAAGTTAAGGCCTTTTTGCTGGCTTTTTTGCATCTCCAAATTCAAGGGATTGAAGTAACTTGTCATGATGTAATCATGTCCTAGCTGAGATTAACTAACTCAACATAGACCACAGATTGATTCTGGGCCATTCCTGAAATGCCTGTCTCCTGTACTCACTGGATAAATTTGCTGCTCCATTGGGCCACATAATTCCTCATTTGAGATGTGAAAAGTTAAACTGCCCCAATCTGTCTGTGGATGGTAGTACCATTGGATGTTTATATCTAAAGAGTGAGAGTTTGTTCTGCTCAACATCACCAAAAATTGGTTACATTCATAACATCTTTGACTGCAGTTCAAAGTAACTGGTTATGCCAAACAGCAAAAGCAGCCTGCAGTACACAGGGCTAAGCGATCCCACAACCAACGGATCAGATCCAAGCTCTGCAGTCCTGCCACATCCAGTCGTGAATGGTGGTGGACAATTAAACAACTGGCAGGAGGAAGAGGCTCCACAAATATCCCCATTCTCAACGATGGGGGAGCCCAGCACATCAGTGCAAAAGACAGGCTGAAGCCAAAAGTGCCAAGTGGATGTTCGGTCTCTGCCTCCTCCGAGGTCCCCAGCATCAAAGATGCCAGTCTTCAGCCAATCCGATTCACTCTGCATGATGTCTAAGGAATTAATGCAGGCAGATGGGATTAGTATAGATAGGCATTATGGTCAGCGTGGATGCGGTGGGCCGAAGGGCCTGTTTCTATGCTGTACGACTCTATGACTCTATATCAAGAAACGTCTGAAGGCACTAGATACTGCAAAGGCTATGGGCCCTGACAACATTCCGGCAATAATACGGAAGACTTGTGCTCCAGAACTAGCCGCGCCTCTAGCCAAGCTGTTGCAGTACAGCTACAACGCTAGCATCTACCCGGCAATGTGGAAAATTACCCAGGTAAGTCCTGTACACACCAAAAAAAAAGACAAATCCACCCCAGCCAATTATCGCCCTATCAGTCTACTCTCTATCATCAGCAAAGTAATGGAATAGTCGGCAGTGCTATCAGGCACACTTGCTCAGCAATAATCTGCTCACCGACACTCAGTTTGGGTTCCGCCCGGGCCACTCGGCTCCTGACCTTATTACAGCATTGGTCCAAACATGAACAAAAGGGCTGAACTCCAGAGGTGAGGTGAGAGTGACTGCTCTTGACGTCAAAGCAGCATTTGATCGAGTACGGCATCAAGGAGCCCAAGCAAAACTGGAGTCAATGGAAATCAGGAAGAAAACTCTCCACTGGTTTGAGTCATACTTAGCACAAAGGAAGCTCCCCAATCAATGGTGTAAACACAGAAACACTATTGAACCTCCTATTGTTGGAGGTCAATCTCCTCAGTCCTAGGACATCACTGCAGGAGTTCCTCAGGGTAGTGTCCTAGGCCCAACCATCTTCAACTGCTTCATCAATGACCCTCCCTCCATCATAATGTCAGAAGGGGGAATGTTCGTTGATGATTGCACAATGTTCAACACCATTTACAACTCCTCAGATACTGAAGCAGCCTGTGTCCAGATGCAGCAAGACCTGGGACAACATCCAGGCTTGGGCTCATAAGTAGCAAGTAACATTCGTGCCACACATTGCCAGGCAATGACCATCTCAAAGAAGAGAGAATCTAATCATCTCCCCTTGATGTTCAATGGCTTTACCATCACTGAATCCCCCACTAACAACATCCTAGGGGTTATCATTGACCAGAAACTGAACTGCACCAGCCACATAAATGCTGTGACTACAAAAGCAGACCAGAGGCTGGGAATTCTGTGGCGAGTAACTCTCACCTGCTGTCTCCCCAATGCCTGTCCACCATCTACGAGGCAAAAATCAGGAGTGCGATGGAATATTCTCCACTTGCCTGGATGGTGCAGCTTCAACAACACTCAAGAAGCTCGACACCATCCAGGACAAAGCAACCCACTTTGAATAGCACCCCATCCACCACCTTCACCAATCACTCCCTGCACCACAGTCGCAGCAGTGTGTACCATCTACAAGATGCACTGCAGCACCTCACCAAGGCTCCTTTGATAGCACCTTCCAAACCTGCGACCTGCACCAGCTAGAAGGACAAGGGCAGCAGGTGCATGGGAACACCACCACTTGCAACTTCCCCTCCAAGACACACATCCTGACTTAGAACTATATTGCCATTCCTTCGCTGTTGCTGGATCAAAATCCTGGAATTCCCTTTCTAAAAGCACTGTTGGTGTACCTGCACCCCAAGAACTGCAGCGGTTCAAGAAGGCAGCTCACCGCCACTTTCTTAAAGGCAATTAGGGATGGGAAATAAATGCTGGCCTTGCCAATGATGCCTATATTCCATGAATGAATAAAAAAATTGCGAGTACATTTTCTGATAAGATGCTACATAAATCCAAACCTTTCTTTTCAAGTGTGTTACCTGACCATTTGAGAATAGAAAGTGCATTCTGAATCCCCCGTTACCATTCCTTGCTTTTTCTTAAAATAAGCTTATGCTAAGCAAGCTCAGAAAATAAGAGCAAAATACTGCAGATGCTGGAACTCTGAAATGAGAATAGATAGTGCTGGAAATACTCAGCAGGTCTGGCAGCATCTGTAGAAAGAGAAAGAGTTAACCTTTCAGGTCTGCAACCCTTCCTCAGAAAATAATCTTTCTTATAACTCTTAATTTGCAGAGCAATCCAGTGTCTGCACCTAAAGTGGAGACATTAGCTGATGTGCCTCAACGTGTATTGAAGGGACTTCCTCAAGAGGTGACTTTACAACAGTCAGCGGTTGATGAAAAACGCATAGGTGAGTGTTTTTAAACAAAATTTCTTGAATCTAAAGATGACCAACACCTATAGAAAGTTAGATTTTTGTCTTCTGAGAAGCTTGCAGTTTGTACACTCATGTTGTTTTAACTTCTTTTCGTCGTTTTGTACTGGTACAGTTTTGGGTAGAAACTCTGAAGAGTGCGGATCAGCAATTTACACACACTGCATCATATTAAAATGGACAATGACTGGAAAGAATTCTTTATAACTGTGTACACACTGCTTTATTGTGTAGACAGTGAGGAACGAATCACTGTTTCAGTATTATTACACTACAGTCTAATGCCAGTATAAATGTTTAACACCTGCTGGTTCATGGTGTACTCCCTGGCCGACAATAATTTTGTTAAATTTTCAGCAATTTTCTCATCTAGGGTTCGCCTGCATCATGACCTGGAGTCTGGGCCATAGCTGCTTTTTGATTTTCCCCTTTCCCTCCTCCCACCCCCTACCCCTAACCCTCTGCAGCATTCCACCCCCATCTACCCCAAGCAAGTGTACAGGGGCCAATTCGAATATCCCTGCTGCTGTTTTGGCTGAGATCAGCTAACTGAGCATGGATAAGTAATGAAACTGTGATTTGTATGAGTTGGTTACATACAGCTTTTACGAACTGAGCTGTGGAGAAAGCCATTCAGAAATGTTAGATAGGGCTTGACAAATGTCCAGCAGTTCTGCAGTGATGTAATTAGCAGTGTGTTCTGTAGAAAGCTCCATGCATAATTACTCTCTAATATAATCTCTAATATAGTTTAAAATGAGTATTTTTTTCGGCCAAAATAAAAAAGCTTCAAGTTTTAATGTTAAGTCTAGGCCACATGGCTCTCATAAAACTTTCTCTTTTAGGTGTGTGGGCCACAAGGTCCATTCAGAAAGGCAGAAAATATGGTCCGTTCTCAGGAGAAAGGAAGAAAAAATCCCAGGTCAAGAACAATGTGTATATGTGGGAGGTAAGGGCTGTCTGGATTCCACTGGTTAGTGACTTATTTAAAAGGCTTAACTAGTTTTGTGAACAAATACTTCAATACAAATATTCTATTAACGCATTCAGCAAGTGAATGTACATTAAATGTCTGATTGCTGAAAAATGCATTTGTTTGTACTGAACTAACTATGATTAACAATGGAGTTGCATGCTTCAACCTTCACTTCACTTTATTCCTTCTCTTCCCTGCCATGATCTCTGTGCAGGAAAGCTGACACTTGTGATGTTACTGCAGGCATTAAGGTATCATCTTGGTGTTTTTTTTTAAAGAGAAAAAGGCTTTCAGATCTTTTTGTTTTTGTGAAAATATGACGATTCCAAAAATACCAATTTGGCCACCTCTAAGTCACTGGAGATTAATCTGTCATAAATTGCTTTATTCTCATTAGACTATCTGTGTCGGAACTTCACAAGTTTTATTTAAATGCAAATTTGTTCAAAAGCAAAAATTGTTTTGATATTTTACAGAATGAAATTCTGGCTTGCTTTTTGTCCTGCATTTCATGTTTAAATTATGAATGCTGTGTTGGCCTTGTGGAACAGTGCATGTACTCAATAGTGCTATATCTCGGAAGGCATGAGTTTGTGTCTGCAGTCTTAACTGAGTTCATGCTTAATGGCTGTCTGTCTGCATCATTTTAAGCATGCTGCATATTTGGTGAAAGTAGAAAACCCAAACTAAACATTCGAGTGAGCTTTGAGATTTTATTTACAGTACATTTGATACAACATTAAAGTAATTTACCATTTTGTTTAAACAAATTGAGGCAGCTGCCTGAAAGTTTTTGTCTGTATATCAATGTGTTTTTAATAATGTTGGTTTATTTCAGACTGTTGATTTAAAAAAAAAAATAGATACTTGAGGGTAAAGGTGATATGCAAAGCTGGTATTGATTTTAAGATTTTTAAAAAATGATATGTACAGCAGCTACCCTGAGGTTTTTACAGCTTGATTTATGTTAAGGATTGAGCATGGAATGAGTGAAGGTAATGTGCTGTAATAATTAATGTGGACATTGGTTGAAACTTGCCTTTTACGATGTTGACAAAAAAGGTTCAGCGAAGTAGTGCATTCCTCCCTTACAACCCCCACCCCCTCCCCCACCTCCATTACTCCATGTGTCATTGGAACAAAATCCCAGAACTCCGTCCCTAACAGCACAATATGTATACCTACGTCACATTGACTGCTGGTTCAAGCAGGCAGCTCACCACCACCTTCTCGAGGGCAATTGGGGATGGGCAATAAATGAAGACCTTGCCAGCAATGTCCACATCCCATGAACAAATTTTTTAAAAACTAGACATTAAAGCAATTCTAGCATGCAGAATGTCAAAACGGAGTCAAAATCTGTCTTCCCCATTGCCCACATGCTCCTGTTTTTTCAGCAGGAGTTATGTGATGGTGGCCACAAGCAGGGATTTAATATTTCCTCTCCTCCACTCCTGAAGGCATTGACTGCTGGTGGGATACTATTCCATGGAACCTGGCAACCCCTCAACACCTTACCAAAGTGGCCATCCTTCATGAGATGGTGAGTGTTAGAAGACTATTCCAACATGTGTCACAACTTCCTTGCCCAACGTTCACACCTTTTAGAGGCCACTGAATAGTGATCTTGAAGGATAGGATATATGACTTTGGTAAAATTATTTTAAAAACTTTTTTCCCTCAGTATTTTAGAATTTTATTTTGTCATTGGATAGGGCTGCCAGTTCTGGTTGGAGGCATTCCTGGAGGTTTGATCATGTTACCTTTGATCCTGTGTCTTCTGCAAATGTTATTATGTTTGCATTTTAACAGTTGAGTCCCCTGTACTTGAGTATATTTGCTCATGGTTTCATGCCAGTAGCTGTTGGTTGAGACTTTCTGAAAACCAGGAGACCACCCACGAGCAGGTGGAGAAGGGGAACATGGGTGTGCTAGAGGGGAAATTAAAGATGGGGGAGTGATTTGCAGAAGGGAAACCTGACGCAGGAATTTTAATTCCGCCAGTGACTAATAGTAACTCACTGAAATCGCATTGATATTGGTAACACTTGGCAACTATTGATTCCCCTCATAATGAATAATAGTCTATATGCAATTGCTAGTAATAGATTTAATTCCACTATGTCCTACCTGTAACTAGTAGTAATCCAATAACCAACACTCTTCACCCACGACCCCAGTATTCACCTTGAAACAACAACCAGAATTCCCCTGCACTGTGCAAGGTACAGTCAGGCTCTCCAGCCAATGCCACTTTTCACAGGCCAGACCACTTATGGAGAAGCATCCTACTGTTTAGTAGACCTCCGTTCAAGAACCTTTCTCCTCCCTTCCCCCTTGGGTCTTCCAGTGGGAATCCTCCATCCCCTTGTTTCCCACTTCCCCACCAGTGGAAACCATTTTTCATTGTTTTACTCATAGTCAAGACCCCAAGTTTCAGTCCATCTTTACTGGCTCCTCGTTTCACAGTGCTGCTCCCACCTATGTTGCTGCTACTGTTACCAGTTCTGCAGAAAATGCTGGGCCACATACCCACCCACCTTGTTCCCCAGTGTGCTCTTGCTCTGACCCCTATTTTCCAGTCTCTTTCACCCCTGAGCCCCCTCCAGACTCCCAAGCCCTTCACTGACATCCAGTTGTACTCAGCACACCAGCCTGTCACGGGTACTCTGCAGTGGTAGCCAGTGACATCATGGGGGGGTGGGGGTGGGGGGGGGGGGGGTGCTACAGCATGAAATTTACAAGGCAGGCTTCTACTGGTGCTAACTTCAGTGACTGAGAGATCAATTTCCTATTCCAGGAGACTCTGGTACTCTGGGAGAGTTGTCAGTCTTATCATTAATCTAATTAGAAATTGAAGCAGAATTTTCAGATTATTACTTATCACACATTAGAGTTTCTCACTGCACTGAGCGGTTTGAATGCGTTTAGCAGTACATCTGAGTATTAACACTACCCCAGTCTCTGGCCTGTTGTTAGGTTCACTGGTCTTGGTCTAGTGAACCAGTGTTCATTGCCAGCTCTAACATATGGAGTATTCAAACAATCCTGTACGTAGTTGCACCGAGTTGGCCTGAAGTAGGAGGGAAAAAATACAGATGGCATAAAAGTAGTTTATCATCAGTATTCTTATATTAAGGCAAGAATAAAATATTTCTGCGTTTCATTTAAAGTTAAAGCTGAGAACATAAATCTCTAACCAACAAGTCTTGGGAGAATCCTTTTATAAATAAAACATTCTTCCAGCTTTGATTTCTGGCCTATAATGTAATTGGCCTCAGTGCCCTAGGTTATTGTAGTTTTTTGCTACTGACTGCTATCTAGTGACCCCTGCTGGAAAGTGTATGTGTGGTTGTCAGGATTGAGTTTTGCTGAGATGCCCCTACCCACAAGTTGAATACCCTTCTGATACTCCCTGTGCAGGCTGACTACATCAAGATTGGGCAACGTACCAGAGGATATCCATGGAACCATACTGCAGTAGGAGGGGAGGGAAGAAAATTGGCAGAAAAGGGAAGGGGGAGTAAACAATTAATCATTTATAGAAAGTATGGAACAGAAGAGCAAGTTTCAGTCTTTGGGTGGTATCCCATGTGAATTTTCCTCCCTCACGTCCCGTGCTCTGTGTAGCACCGTGATTAACCGCCTCACTTCTTTTCCCCTGTGACTGTATCAGTTGAGAGGTCTAGTGCTCTTGTATGTGTGGTGTTTCATGCAAGTCTGTTGCGAGGTCCTGCTTTCATAACATCCAAGAATGAAAATGAGAAAAGGTCTAGTTCACTTGAAATTAACTGCATCTTTCTGCAATCACCAGAGATTGGGACAGTGTGAACTCACCTCGCGTTGTTTCTAATAGAACTGCTCTGGGATGCAAGGGAATGCCTTATTCATTGGCATGGTGGAATAACCTAGGAAGAAATGCCAATATTGTTGTAACTTGTTTTTCAATGTAGATTGAAGGAGTGTTTTAAACAAAACATACTTGTTTTTCTCCCAATCTATTTTTAAAAAAGCTAAATAAAATGAATTTGTTCTGCAGTATTAATATTTCTATGGTTCAAAATTAATATTCAGCATTGTATAGGAAGTAGCTGATACATGTGCACTTAAAATAAAGTTGTCAAAAGTTAAATGTTGGGAAAAAAACTTCAGTTAGTGTGGTAAAAGTACATGCTGGATAATTAAAATGATTAATATAATTGACAACATCACCTTGTGAATCACAATTATTAAGATTATTAAATGTTTAGAGTCCAGTTTTACATCTAATTTTGACATT
Source organism: Heterodontus francisci (assembly GCF_036365525.1). Lineage (NCBI taxonomy): Eukaryota > Metazoa > Chordata > Chondrichthyes > Heterodontiformes > Heterodontidae > Heterodontus > Heterodontus francisci. Next base: position 28,021,876 of record NC_090407.1, on the reverse strand, counting down.
AAGTTTGTCTACAACTGCTTGTTAACAAATTTAGTGCAGTGCCTCAGAGGCATTTACTTTGTTGGGTACAAACAGATCATGAGAACCACAGGATCACTACACTTTACAGCTCTATAAAGGTCTAAAGTGAAATGATACATTCTGTTGCATTAATGTTTATTAGGTATTCTATGTATACACAGTTAAAACTATCTATTGGGCCATGTTACGTTAAAACATCTCAAAGGGCTTCATGTAGGATTCATTTTTAAAGTGTGGTAATTGTTAAGCAGGTAAGCCCATTAATGATTTGCCTGTGGAAATATTGTGGATCAAAGTAAACTACAAGGGGGGAAACTGTTGATATCTGTTTAGTTTAGTTTAGAGATACAGCACTGAAACAGGCCCTTCGGCCCACCGAGTCTGTGCCGACCATCAACCACCCATTTATACTAATCCTACACTAATCCCATATTCCTACCGCATCCCCACCTATCCCTATATTTCCCTACCACCTACCTATACTAGGGGCAATTTATAATGGCCAATTAACCTATCAACCTGCAAGTCTTTGGCATGTGGGAGGAAACCGGAGCACCCGGAGGAAACCCACGCAGACACGGAGAACTTGCAAACTCCACACAGGCAGTACCCAGAATTGAACCAGGGTCGCTGGAGCTGTGAGGCTGCGGTGCTAACCACTGCGCCACTGTGTTGGCCACCAGGTCGAAGCGAAACTAAACCTGGAACTATATACTCAAAGGGAGCGTGTGACGGCTCAGACTCAGTTTACCAAGGATAAATCTATCATGGGAATAAAAGGAGTTTGTTTGTTTGTTTTTTTTCTAGACTGCTGTATGTCTCATGATAAAAAACCTCATGGGTAGGGCAAAACTCGGCCTGATTCTATTCTCTCAGGCTATCTATTTCATATCTTTATTTATTTGAGAAATCACGATGTTGCGCAAAGCCCACATTGGAGGGCACCACCAGAATTAAAAAGAGCAGAGAAGATGAGATTAATCAAGAAATAACAGGTTGGGTAATGCCAAGCTTTACACCAATGTAGCAACAGTCAACAATCATCATGCATTGGGGAAACACTGATTTGGTTCAAAGTAGCTGGGATGTTTTCTGGATCCCTTTTGATTTATTCCGTCTCTAAAGTGTACAATTGTGAGTGTATACGATCCACTCTATATATGGAAAAGAAAGGTAGGCTACTCACCTGACATGGTGCGGCCATCGGTCTTTAAATGTTTTCATCCACATTTCTTTCTCAAACCTCGTTCCCCTGTGTCCCTCCCCCACATACATCTTGGCCTGGACTGAGGAAGCGATTCTGCATCAGAAATTGGGCAGTACATAGTGTGTAGATCCACATACAATGTGTTGTTCAACATCTTCAAAAGAAACTTCATGCTTAATTGTATATGGAACCCCGTGTGGTTAATAATAAACAGCACTTTGTCTAACTCTGTCTGTCTGTCTCGTTCTCTTTCTCAAGCTCTCATACACATTGTCTCTCACATGACAAATGTCTGTAAATAGGGTGATCTTATTCCTCCTTGTTACATGCCTGTTTTGTGGGTTGTCTGGAACTTTCATTTGAGAAACGAAAACCTTTCTCCCTTGGGTTAAGTTTCTTTTTCACGTCTGGTGAATTTTATTTGAGTCTCTAACTGGTTGGCAAAGAGGGAGGTCTGGTTTCTTCTTTGCCATTGAGAAAGATATGGCCAAAAACCAAGTTGCAAGATGCTCATGTTGTTCGAGTGCTGCAGCAGTATGCTATTAGACATTTTATTTAAAGAGTTTACCAGTTGACATAAGCAATAAATAAATTAGCATTTGAGGAGGAGAAAATGGGATCCTTAGCTAGTTGAACAATAGAAAGCAAAGTTATCTTTGTCTCAAAGTAGGAACTGAATTGTCACTTTTTTTCCGACTCCAATATGGAGTCAGATTGAAGTCATTTTTAAACCTGCTCTGAGGGTAGTAGGTAGGTAGGTGAGTTGGTGGTGGTTATATTTTTCTTTCCTGTCTTGGTAACCCAATTTTCCCCCATGCCAAATTCTCAGTATATCTTTTACAACTTTTTAAAATTGGTTCTTTGGGTTCCATCTTAATTTCCTTGCTAACTTCCCCTTCCCCTCCTTTAGGAATCAGCAATGCCAGTGGGTTGCAGTAATTATGTTGTGCAATCACTTACTCAAGTGGCCTTGACTGTGATAGTGGGAAGCTATTTACTTGCAGAGAGCATCATAGCCAAGCTTTGTCCTGTCCTTGCTTAGTGTCCATACTTCAGCAGGAGTGGCTGGATTGTGATCAGGAGCAGCAACACTGGCTGATTTTGTTCACACCCACCACCCCCAGCAGGGTGCTGAGGTCGCTTTAGCCATCCCAACTGATGTCAACTAACACAGCATAGGTGAAGAGTTGAACATTTCTGGTCTGTGAAGCTTAGGAATTCATTGGATAAACTTACCACGTCATTTATTATTCAGCTTCCATAGGGACAATATGGGATTTTCAAATCCAAGCATTTTGGGTGTTAGTTGATCAGAGAATTTAACTTGTTTCATTTGGAAAATGTACCACATCTGGGATGTTCCAGACAACTGCGACTATTATGTTGTGCTTCATCCCTCTTCTGTATGGGGTGGCCAGAGGGTGCTTCACCTGTAGTTTTAAATCCTGCCATTAATATTTTCAGCACCCAAAAAACACTGTTGAAGTAACTTGTACAAGAACTGGAAATAATCTTGGACAGGTATTGTTCTGTGGAAGACATTTATCAGTCTGAAAGAGCTTTCCTTCTGCCTCGGGAAAAAAAATCCATCAATGGTGCTTTAACAGCTTTAAAAGAAAATGGCCAAGAATGTCTAGTAATTAAAAATAAAACAGAAAATGCACAGCGGGTCTACCAGCACCTGAAAGGGAAAAACAAGCTAAAGTTTCAGGTGGAAACCCTTCAATCAGAATGTTGTGCAATATATTTTCTGATATTTTTTGCCATTTATGGAATTTTCTGTTGCCAAGCACGCAAAGGAAACCCTAAAGGTTAGTGGCTTTATTACTTCTGTTTTGTTTTTGTTCCACTAACAATATAGGAGAAATATTTGACTGATATAGAGCCCTGGTTTTGTTTGTTGGTTTGAAATGAATTGACTTCTAATTTTAAATTAATTTTAAATGTCTAAATAAAAAGGTTGATTTTAAACTTGATTATTTTCGCTAGTACTGCATTTCTCTGTAACTGGGTAACCTAAGTGTCATAATATCTGAGATTGTAAAAGCCCATTTCCCGATCTTTGCTGAGTTAGCTGGTCTCAGCTGGGTGGCAGTAGCGATGCTAAATAAAATTGGCCTGCTGTGCCTGGGCTAAAGAAGGGAAAATCAGCTCCTGATCACCGTCCAATGATCCTTGGTGAAAAATTAGGATAAGATCAGGCTTGGATGTGCTTCATACCATTAGCAAATAACCAACCAACACTTTCTGTCTAGATTGACATATAAAGAGCAGTCACTGAGACGAGGGACTGGAGGGTGACTGTTGCCCATGGAATCATTCAGCAGCAAAACTTAGCAGCTTAAGGAAGAGAAAATAGATAAATGCTATGGCATTAGTTTGTACTTTTTCTTTCACTCTTGTTTTGTTGGTCAGCAGTCTTGAGGTTTCGTAGATTTGTATGTGTCAGATTATAAATAAAAGCGTAAAATAATCAGTCAATTCATTTACTTGGCTAAAAATTGTCTTCTAAATTTGCACAGAAATATCATGGCCTTGGAGTAGAAGAGAAATTGAGGTCTGAATTTATTAAACTTTTCATATAATGATAAAATGCAATACTGTATATTGGATAGTATCTTTCAATGCTATGCCACTACACACTCCTGCTCCATTACATTTCCCTATTTTTGAGTTACTTCTGTTTTTATTCATGAAAGCAATCTTTGTATATTTAACATGCAACACTAAATGTTTTATACCAGCATCTCCCTCGTTCTTCCCAAACTGATATTGTCTCATTCTTATATTGTTTCTTTAGACTTTAAAACCCGTTGCATAGAACCCGACATTATTCCTATCCACACCTTACTGTCAGAGTATACCTGAACTCCAGGTCTTTAGCCATCCAAGTTGAAAAACTAACTCTAACTCTAATCTAAAGATTGGGCAGTTCTTCATCCTCACCCCAAACTGACTGCTAGAATTTCATACACCTCCATGATCTGCCATCAACAGCCAATGGAACTTCATATGTATGATGCAAGAGTGCTTTTAGAGGCAATTGCTTGATGCTAGTACCATTTGAGTCACAAAATCTCTCTGAACAGAGCTTCCTTCGGAATGCCTCTGATGGCTGTGCCTGGTCAGTGGTAAAGGTAAATCCCAGCCGCTGACAGAACTTACATTGGGTCTGCCATCATTGTTCTGATCTGTCAGCCCTTTCTTACAGAAAAGTGCTTTTGACATAAGTGACTTTCTATAGCACTTCTCCATGACACCAGGAAAGATCTCTGCTGGATTGATTCTTGCATTGGTAACTTTTGACTACATGCACTTTTTCATGATGCCTGCATTATAAACCTGATAGATTTAGCAGCAGGGGAACAGGGTAATATTGATGACTATTGAACCCTTTGCATGTGGAAAGACAAAGAGTCCAGAAAGCCTTACATGTTCTGTACTGACAAAGTACGAGTTTTCATTTGTTAGCAACTTTTGTATTGGTTTTAGAGTATCTCTCTCTGACAAACGGAAGGAATTGTTGGTAGGACATAAAGCCCTTGATCTGACATAGTAGTATCCTAGGTTTATAGGACATCTGCATAGCATCTATGTGAACTAATCGACACACCTTCAAAATGCAGTAACTTTAGTGTTAAGAAAAATATAAATTGGCAAGATGGTGCTTGACTGGTATGTTGCATGCAAGTGGATTACAATTAGGGATGAAGGAAAACTAGTCCACAACTTGTTTTAATTGTAGTTGTATGTTTGTTTAATTTGAAGACCTACTCCACGTGTCATGCTTCACCTTCCCCTCTAGACTAACAATTTTAACAATTTCCAAGCTAAGTGGGCAATAAGTGATTTTTTTAATGTTAAATGGAATATTTAATATGTTTTACCTTTGTTTTCAAACATTCATTTTAAGGTATGTAGTTCTTTTTTAAAAAAATGAAGTTTGTTTTCAATTCTAGACTCTTTATTTCACTTAACTTTTCTCCCTCCAGTTTAAGCATAATTGATTCCTACGACACAGGTTTTGACTCCCAGGAATCTTGTTAAACTGGAAGCACAGTGCAGTCCTTCAAGTTTCCTTCTTAAAGAGGACTGAGATTTCTTTGGTCCTTTCTCATAAACTGAGCAAAATATGTGGTGATCGTGCTTTGGAGAGTGATGATTGCTACCCCAAAAACCAGTATCTTTGACCTTATTCAGACTGAGAATTACTTGGTGGGCGAGGATGTTCATTCACAGAATTTACACGTCTACTTGAAAACCTGCTTTCAAGTCCCTGCAATACTGATATGTTGCCTGTAGATGTCTACAGTGTACTTGTGTTATAAATTGCACTAAAGACATCCAGAGGGCATGAATGATGACTTTGTTTTAAATGTGTGCTTTTCACACATTAACACACTTCTGATCACATTGTCAGATACTCAAAACAAGGCAACAGTGTAGTTGCAGTGAACATCTTTTATTGGCCAAAAAATGAGCAGAAACAGCATACTGGTCAGTTGTCAAATGCAGAAAAACGGAAGAGCAACCCAGTTAGTCCCACTTCACTACTCTTTCGCGATATCCCTGCAGTTTTATTTTGCTTCAGGTATTTATCCAATTCCATTTTGAAGGCTACAATTGAATCTGTTTCCACCTCCCTGTCATGCAATGCATTCCAAATCCTAACCAGGCATGGAATATAAAAGATTTTCCTCATGTCATCTCTGATTCTTTTGCCAATCACTTTAAATCTGTGCCTTCTCATTATCGACCCTTCAGCCATTGGAAAGTTTCCCCTTGTTAACTCCATTTAATCCCTTCATGATTTTAAACAGATTAACTCTCCTCTTGGCCTTTTCTGCTCTAAGGAGAATAACCTCAGCTTCTCCAGTCTATCCACTTATCTGTAATTCCTCATCCCTGAACCATTCCAGTAAATCTCTTCTGTACCATCTTCAAAGCCTTCACTCCCTTCCTAAAGTGTGGTGCCCAGAATTGGACACAATACTGCAGCTGGGGTCAAACTGGTGTTTTATATTTGTTCAGTATAACTTCCTGGCTTTTGTACTCTATGCCTTTTATAAGGCCCAGAATCCCATGTGCTTTATTAACTGCTTTGTTAACCTGTTCTGCCACTTTCAGATTTGTGCACAAACACCCTTGGGTCTTTCTCTTGCACCACCTTTAAAACTGTATCATTTAGCATGTATTGTCTTTCCTCATCCTTTCCTACCAAGATGTATCACCTCACTTTTCTCTGTTGAATTCCATCCACCCATTCCACCAATCTGTCTGTCCTCTTGAAGTCTATTATCTTCCTCATGATATAAAATATCTTCCAAATCTGATTTTTATTATTTTAATATGAATTTTGTTTTAAATGGTTGTTTTAATCCCTACCCCAACAAAAATCTTTGATTAAGATCTGTGCCAGCCTGCATTTACTATATCAGTATTTATGTTTATTGGTGAATCTATGATGAATATATGTATATGAAGCGTGCAACTTAACCGTTTTAGTGGAATCATAATTACTAGTATTGTGCTGCAGGATGGTATCATGTACTTACATTCATAATGCTGCTGACCATGTGTTTTCATGAGGAAGGTAAGTAGAGAACAGACATTTTCCTTGTGTGGGGTGGTGAAGGGACGTGAACAGAGGGTGAGATTCCTGGATGCCTTTCTGCAGTTCTTCATTGTTTTTCTAATGGAATTGGCAGAAGTCTTGGGGAAGGATGGGGTTAACAGATTCTAATTTTATTGAATTGGGAAACACAACAGGAAAATCAACAGACCTGAGGATTGGGAGCAGTTTAGAATTCAGCAAAAGAGGACCAAGGGATTGATTATGAAGGGGAAAATAGAGTACGAGAGCAAGCTTGTGGGGAACATAAAAACTGACTGTAATAGTTTCTATAGGTATGTGAAGATAAAAAGATTGAAGACAAATGTAGGTCCCTTACAGTTAGAAACGAGGGAATTTATTATGGGGAGAAAAGAAATGGCTGACCAACTAAATGCATACTTTGGTTCTGTCCTCACAAAGGAGGACACAGATATCATACCAGAAATGCTGGGGAACACAGGGTTTAGTGAGAGAGGAACTGAAAGAAATCAGTATTAGTAGAGAAATGGTGTTGGGGAAATTGATGGGATTGAAGGACGATTAATCCCCAGGGCCTGATGGTCTGCATCCCTGAGTATTTAAGGAAGTGGCCCTAGAAATAGTGGATGCATTGGTGGTCATCTTCCAAGATTCTATAGACTCTGGAACAGTTCCTACAGATTGGAGGGTAACTAATGTAATCCCACTATTTATAAAGGGAGGTAGAGAGAAAGCAGGGAATTATAGACCAGTCAGCCTGACGTCAGTAGTGGGGAAAATGCTAGAGTCCATTATCAAAGATTTTATAGCAGAGCACTTGGAGAACAGTGGTAGAATCGGACAGAGTCAGCATGGATTTACGAAAGGGAAATCATGCTTGACAAATCTACTAGAATTCTTCGAGGATGTAACTAGTAGAGTTGATGAGGGGGAGCCAGTGGATGTGGTTTATTTGGACTTTCAGAAGGCTTTCGACAAAGTCCCACATAAGAGATTAGCATGTAAAATTAAAGCGCATGGGATTGGGGATAGTGTATTGCGATGGATAGAAAATTGGTTGGCGGACAGGAAACAAAGAGTAGGGATAAATGGGTCTTTTTCCAAATGGCAGGCAGTGACTAGTGAGGTACCGCAAGGATCGGTGCTAGGACCCCAGCTATTCACATTATAGGGGAGGGGGTGCGGCAATCTAATAATGAGGGAGTGTTTTCCCGCATGATTGGCTGACTAGGTTTGTAATTTGAATACACCACACAGTGTGAAATGAGCACTGCTGGCTAGTGAAAATGTTAAAGAATATTGAAGGATCTGATAGTATTGTCTTTGGGCTTATTTAGCATTTTGATACTACAGTGGACATCACACCATTCAATACTTTTTAATATTGTATGATGTACTTGATTTTGTCATCATGAATTCCTCTTGTGACTGCCACTGCTTATACTGCACCGACTGTAATACAGGGCAAAATGCGCTCTCAAGATATAGTCCAGGTTTGAAGAACAGAATCTACAATGCGGAAACATCCAGCAACAATTGAAGTTGACACTCCACTGTTACAGATCAATGAAATTCTAATGCAGCCGTGGTAAAACGTCACCATTACATTTCACGACAATCCAAGCGACAACATGGTTACATTGAAACAATACTCTGCTATAATATTTGCTCCCCATTTAAATTGCCTGCAGTAGTGTTAAGTTATCCAGGACTGTACAGCTGCCTGTCCATAGAACTTGGTCACTGTGTGGTTGTAAATGTGCACAGTGCTGCAATAATCCTATTCCAGTGGCAGCCTCTAGTTTCACTTTTCACTCAACTTAGATTTGTTGAAAAAGTGCACAACCTTTCAGATCTTACTGGAATTTGCTTCAGATTGTTCCAGATGTATCATACAGCAAGGATTGTTCCCTTCTCATGATGATTTCCTGATGCATATATATTTTTACAGATAGAGGACTTTGACATTATAGAATCTGGCCTTGGTTTCAAATACATAACTTTTTTGTTCATTTTTGCTGCTTTGTCTTTTAATTTTTTCTCCAACTCACCCAAACATAGAAACCTAGGAGTTTCCCAGCAAGTGCCATTAAAATGAAGGAAAGCATGCTGAATTTATTCTTTAGTTAGCACTCTTCTCTTTTTCCCTCTCACAGACTATTATGATCATGACATTTTTATTTCCGATTTCCAGCATCCGCAGTATTTTGCTTTTATTTTATGATGATCATGTGTTCAGAAGGGTCTAAGCTGAGAGTATTATTGGGCTCAATTTGATGGTCTCTTTGGGCAGGGTGCACAATGATTATGAACTTTGTCTTTGTGAAAGTAGAGTGTGTACTATCTTTTAAAGATTATTAAAAGCTCATTTTCGACGAGTTAAAAGCAATTTACAGAAACATTTGTCACATTTATGACTTGTAAGACCTTTATCTCTAGATTTCCAATTAATTTAGTGGGTATCAAGAATGTTGAAATGAGTATTTGCTCCAAATTTGGGTTTTTCTTAATTTTGTGGATCTGCATGTTTGTAATTGAGAATATTTTAAATCTACTTCAGAACCAACCAGCCAATGGCAACCCACTCAATAGAACAATACTTTGCAGCTGTTCTCCATTTTTTGAACTTTGCAAAAAAAAATGTCCTCCTTCAGTTTCCCTACTGGCCACAAGCAGTTTAGACCTAAAGACCCAATTCCAACTGTTGAGTTGGCTGGTCTCAACTGGGTTGTTTGGGCACTATAATTGACTTGGATGCCCCACTCTAGGGTGGGAAAATATCAACCAGGGTTCTCACTCCTGATTATTCTCCAGTGACTCGGTGCTGGATCGTAAGCTGACAGAAATGTGTTTGGCTTTGATGCTACTGTGATAGATTAGCCTGCTGACATACTGTGCGTGTGCTTGAGCAAGGTGTCAGAGGGCATAGAGCTCTATCCTAGCATGAAACGGTGCCTTCAGGAGAGGGGAGAAGTTTGCAAAGCTGATTTCCTATTTAGATCTCAAAAATAGACTCAGCAGATCTGCAGAATTGAAACTAAAAGTAAAACCGTATCCAAAAAAACCCCACCTTTTTCATTGGAAGAAAAAAGATAATGCCAAGTTTGAGATTTAAAGGCCAGAAGACTGAGGACTGATGTAATAGCTGAGATTTTTTGTTTCTATTCTGGCCAGCCTGCAATTTACTGCCCATTCCTTTTAAGGGTGGAAACCTTTGGGCCGTCGACTGCAAAAGTGGTAAACCCTGTCAATGTCTTCAAGAAAATGTGCTCAAAAGATTTATTAATACAAGGGACTGAATTTTGTTCAACTCCCGACGTCGAACTCCGGGGGTGGGGGGGGCAGTGCTGCCGGAAGATCGCACTGGCCTGCCAGGGAGCCCAAAGCCAGGATTGATCGTCCCGCCGGCGAGGCTCCATGGTGGCACCCCCTTCACTGCTTGGTGACAGGACCCGACTGTCATCTGTCAACGCAGGCGTGGCAGCCCTTTAAAAATGGCACCAGTGCCTGCACAGAAACGGGCAACGCTGTTGATGGTGTCACCGAGGCCGTCTTCACCAAGTGATTTGGGGGGAGGTGGCTGCCCTGCATATTAAAATGAGCCGACATTTTTTTCGCCCACCACCGCTCTCAGTGGCGGGAAAATAAAATCCAAAGTGTGTGAGTAGTCCCTTTTTCTAAATTGAAATGTGAAATGACAGGTGTAGAAATTGAGCTTTTAGTTTTACTGCTGAAGTGCCTGCTGTTTAGTAGTGGCCTGTTCCCCAGAAATAGAAAGGGGAACAGTGCACAAAACTGAGCCAATCCACGAACGAAACATTGGAGTGGAATTGAATTGGAGTTTATAGATATATATTTCTGGTCTCCATATTATAAAAAAGGAAGTAGAGTAGAGGCCTGCTCGGGTCTGGAAAAAGAAAACCTGACCCGAACCCGACTGAGCCACATCGGACCTGGCCCGAGTCCTTCCATTTTTTCCTGCGCCCGACCCGACCCGACCCGACCCACACCTGACCCGAGCCCGACCTGACCATAGTGCACTTGCTGTACTTACCACTTTTGGATGGATGGAATGGAAGGAAGCTGCAGCATGAGCGCGATGACGTCATAGAGATGCTTAGTCGCTCACTGCACAGACTCGGAGTCTGTGGAGTCCGGATGCACGTTTCCCTCCTTGACGTCCTGGACTCCCAGCTCAGGCAGGCTTTTCAAATTTTGATGCTTACTTACTCAACTTCCCTTTTCCTCCCAGCAGAGCAAAAGGTCGTACTGTGTGTGTCCGACCCGAGCCCGAAAGCCAGACCCGGAAGCGCGACCTGGCCTGAACTTGACACATGTCGTTGGGTCCCCTCGGGTTAGGGTCGGGTAACAGGCCTTTAATATAGAGGCAGTGGAGAAGGGGCAACAAAGATTTTCAAGGTTGATATCAGAATTGAGAGATCATACCAGGAAAGGCTGTACAGGCTGGGGTTTTTTTCTCTAGGAAGAAGAAAACTTGAGATGTGTCCTAATTGTGGTCTTTAAAAATATGAAGGTGTTTGATAGGGCAGATGTAGAAAATATTTCCACTTGTGGGGACGTCCAAAACTGGGGCCATAAATACAAGATAGTCACCAACAAATCCAATGGGGAATTCAGAAACTACTTTTCCCAGAGTGAAGAGAATGTGGAACTCACTACCAAAGGAGTAGTTGAGGCAAATAGCATAGATACATTTAAAGGGAAGCTTGAAGAGCACATAAAGGAGAATGGAATAGAATGATATGTTGATAGTGTTGGATGAAGAAGGGTGGGAGCAGACTCGCTGAGTATAAGTCATAGATCAGCTGGACCAAGTGGACCAGTTTCTGTACTGTAAATTCTATGTAATTCTGTGTAAAAGTAGGAGATAAAACTTGGTGTGACCAAGTATTTTAATTCTTGAGTCTGCGGGAGCAGATCACTATTTGTTGTGCTTGTTTTGTGATTGGGGAGGTGAATTCGGGTGCGTGTGGGGAGTTAAATCTCCTAAAATTGATATCGGGACAGGATCTCGACACCATCCTGCCCACTTATGGGTTTCAGCTGAACGTGGAAACGGCTTGGAGCTGATGGGTAATTAACTGTTATAAACAGCCATTGTGGCTTTAGCATCTATTTCCTGAGCTGTCAGCAAGTTGCCAGGTTCAACTAGGTGAGTACACAGTGGGGTATGCTTCGATCAGTTAAACTAGGAAGGCTTTGAACAGTGAACCTGAAGAGCTTGAGCCATTCGCAGGTAAGAGACTGGCACTCACAGCACTTCTAAGTGTGCTTTCACTGCTGGACAGGTGCTTGCCAATTTCTTGGAAGTCATTTTACCCTGTCTTGCACTTCCCTGCTCTCAGCCTTCACAACAGCATGGAAGCAGCTTTGTAGCTCTACCTTGCAGCTCTGATGAGGAAAAAGAGGAGAAGCAGCAGGAGCAACACCAGCAACAGTACCAGCTGTCTTCTCCTCTGCCACGTGCTGCTTCACAGGGCAGAGGGACTGGACACAAAGATCCAAGGCAAAAGAGGTGAGGTCTACAGGCAGAGGATCAGCTCTCAGCGTGTCTGAGTATTAATGCCTCAGGAGGGTGAGGCTTTCATGGCAGGTCATTGCTAACCTCTGTACTTTCCTGGAACAAGACCTCCTTCCCGACTCATGCCAGGGTTGCTTTTTAATTAGAAATTCTTCCTTTGACAGAATCGATGCATCATCCCGCCTGTCCTTTCTGTTGGAAAACCTGGAAGTGAAATGCTAATGCCTCAGTGGCTCCAGCAGCTATCTGGTTCCAACCCACCACAGGTTCTCCCATTTTACCAAAGACTATCATTTGAAAATTTTGCCCAATATTTCCTTGTTTGCAACGTAATTAATGGCTTTAATATCTTTCTCCCCCTCTGCACCTACCACCGCCCCCCCCCCCCCCCCCCCAAACACTCAAACACCTCTCACTGGTGACAGACAGGAGAGGGATTTTAGGTGAGAGTTAAAGAGTTAAATATGAAGGATCACGTCCTAACCTGCACCTGCTGGATATTGGGGTCTCTGCATGTCGCTGCTCTGAAAAAGTGGGACACGTCATTAACATATTTAAATCAGGTGCCCCCTCCTGATTACTGGGCCTGTCTGTCCTCCTGATTGTCAGGAACCATCCCCAAGGGACCCTGGCATCAACTTTCTGCCACTGGTGATCTCCTCCCCACAAGCTGGGTTGTTCATTTGGCAGGAAACTGAGCTAAAAAATGTTAGAGATCCTGCTGTTGGGTTTGGCAGAACCTCTGTGGTCCAGGTCTTGCGAGAGAATAGAAAAAAATGTGTAGATTCCTCTTTGCAGTGTGTGTATAAGTTCTGTGCAGTTCTGACTAGAGATAGATGTTTTGGTGTTTCTTTTTCCTGTTGTATTCTTTGCCACCTTGTGTTAAAGTTGGCATGTGAGCTGATGGACAGCCACAGAAAGGACTCTCCAGTCAAACTATGGAGGCTTCAGCGTTGCCAGAAGAGTTTTTAGTCTCTAAGTATCTGTAAACATTGTACTTGCAATAATGGGAGCTTTGCCTGAAAACATGGATTTAACTTCGCTAGACCTGCCCTACATGGCTGGTTAAGTACAAGAGCTGTAGTAGTTTCATTTCTCACACAACTATTTCACTGCAGCAAGACTGCAAACTTGCATGTTTACTTTGGTAAAAGAATCCCTGGGCAAACTCATGCTCACTTTCTGTCATGTGATTGTTTTGAAGCAAAGAAGAAGAACCCAATAAAACATAAAGGGGGTGAAATTAGTTGACACCAACAGCGCAAAATCGGCTCGTAGCAAATCAGCAGCTACTTTTTTTTTTCACTCAGCCAGTTTTTATTTTGCATTGACTTGAAAAATATTGCCAAGATTTTTAATTTCAAACCAACTAAAAGTAACAGTGAGACTAGGAAATTAGTCTCCGAGTTTAAACTGTCGTTCTGTGAACTTCAGTGGAAAGAAGATCCAACAGGGTGAAAAATAGGCTGCTTTTCACTGTGGTGCATTTCGCGCTGCTGGCGTAGACCAACTACACCCCCTATCTGTAGTAAAACTAGTTCCTACGATGCATACTTAACAGCTTCCATTGTAAAATTGACATTGTATTGTGTTGTACAATATAACTTCAAAAAAAAATCCCGTCCTGCGAGATCCCAGGATGCGGTGATGCTCGTGTGTAGGGTAAATGTTGACATGGGCTAGTTGGGCCAAATGGCCTGTTTCTAAGTTGTAATTTCTATATACTGTATATGCTTTAGTACTGATCTGTTCCCAGTCTGGAACTTTCTCAGTGTACTCCTTTGGGACCAGATTATGATTTTCTTAAAAGCAAATAAAAGTTAGGTTGAATTGGGATAAAAGCATTCTGTAAAACAAACCTAAAATAAAACAAAATACAGGAAGCACGGAATTTGACCTTTTTTGTGAGTGTTGAGTTGAAGGATTTATATGTATTTTCTTTCACTTTTCAGAAGAAAATTCTGAATAATTATGGTTTAACGGTATTTTTTGTGCTATCCATTTTGTTTGTTTTTGTGAATGTATTTAGTTATATTCTGCCTCCAGCATTTTGGACTATTTGTGCAACAAACAACTTTATATAGTACCTTTTAATGTGGTAAAATGTCCCAAGACCTTTATCAGACAAAATTTGATACTGAATCGCATAAAGAGGTATTAGGACAGGTCAAAGAGGTAGGCTTCATGGAGCATTTTAAAGGCAGAGAGGGGGTTTGGGAAGTTTAGGGAGCTCGGGCCTAAGCAGCTGAAGGCATGGCTGCCAGTGGAGGAGCGTTGATAGAAATTGGGGTTGTACAAGTTGCCAGAATTTTAGAAGTGCTACAGAGATAAGAACAAAGAACAAAGATAATTACAGCACAGGAACAGGCCCTTCGGCCCTCCAAGCCTGCGCCGATCCAGATCCTCTCTCTAAACATGTCGCCTATTTTCTAAGGTTCTGTATCTCTTTTCTTCCTGCCCATTCATGTATCTGTCTAGATACATCTTAAAAGACTCCATCGTGCCCGCGTCTACCACCTCCGCTGGCAACGCGTTCCAGGTGCCCACCACCCTCTGCGTAAAGAACTTTCCACGCATATCCCCCCTAAACATTTCCCCTTTCACTTTGAACTCGTGTCCTCTAGTAATTGAAACCCCCACTCTGGGAAAAAGCCTCTTGCTGTCCACCCTGTCTATACCTCTCATGACCTCAATCAGGTCCCCCCTCAACCTCCGTCTTTCTAATGAAAATAATCCTAATCTACTCAACCTCTCTTCATAGCTAGCGCCCTCCATACCAGGCAACATCCTGGTGAACCTCCTCTGCACCCTCTCCAAAGCATCCACATCCTTTTGATAATGTGGCGACCAGAACTGTACGCAGTATTCCAAATGTGGCCGAACCAAAGTCCTATACAACTGTAACATGACCTGCCAACTCTTGTACTCAATGCCCCGTCCGATGAAGGAAAGCATGCCGTATGCCTTCTTGACCACTCTATTTACCTGCGTTGCCACCTTCAGGGAACAGTGGACCTGAACACCCAAATCTCTCTGGACATCAATTTTCCCCAGGACTTTTCCATTTACTGTATAGTTCACTCTTGAATTGGATCTTCCAAAATGCATCACCTCGCATTTGCCCTGATTGAACTCCATCTGCCATTTCTCTGCCCAACTCTCTAATCTATCTATATTCTGCTGTATTCTCTGACAGTCCCCTTCACTATCTGCTACTCCACCAATCTTAGTGTCGTCTGCAAACTTGCTAATCAGTCCACCTATACTTTCCTCCAAATCATTAATGTATATCACAAACAACAGTGGTCCCAGCACGGATCCCTGTGGAACACCACTGGTTACACGTCTCCATTTTGAGAAACTCCCCTCTACTGCTACTCTCTGTCTCCTGTTGCCCAGCCAGTTCTTTATCCATCTAGCTAGTACACCTTGGACCCCAAGCGCCTTCACTTTCTCCATCAGCCTGCCATGGGGAACCTTATCAAACGCCTTACTGAAGTCCATGTATATGACATCGACAGCCCTTCCCTCATCAATCAACTTTGTCACTTCCTCAAAGAATTCTATTAAGTTGGTAAGACATGACCTTCCCTGCACAAAACCATGTTGCCTATCACTGATGAGCCCATTTTCTTCCAAATGGGAATAGATCCTATCCCTCAGTATCTTCTCCAGCAGCTTCCCTACCACTGACGTCAGGCTCACCGGTCTATAATTACCTGGATTATCCCTGCTACCCTTCTTAAACAAGGGGACAACATTAGCAATTCTCCAGTCCTCCGGGACCTCACCCGTGTTTAAGGATGCTGCAAAGATATCTGTTAAGGCCCCAGCTATTTCCTCTCTCGCTTCCCTCAGTAACCTGGGATAGATCCCATCCGGACCTGGGGACTTGTCCACCTTAATGCCCTTTAGAATACCCAACACTTCCTCCCTCCTTATGCCGACTTGACCTAGAGTAATCAAACATCTGTTCCTAACCTCAACATCCGTCATGTCCCTCTCCTCGGTGAATACCGATGCAAAGTACTCGTTTAGAATCTCACCCATTTTCTCTGAGTCCAAGCATAACATTCCTCCTTTGTCCTTTAGTGGGCCAATCCTTTCTCTAGTTACCCTCTTTCTCCTTATATATGAATAAAAGGCTTTGGGATTTTCCTTAACCCTGTTTGCTAAAGATATTTCATGACCCCTTTTAGCCCTCTTAATTCCTCGTTTCAGATTGGTCCTACATTCCCGATATTCTTTCAAAGCTTCGTCTTTCATCAGCCGCCTACACCTTATGTATGCTTCCTTTTTCCTCTTAGCTAGTCTCACAATTTCACCTGTCATCCATGGTTCCCTAATCTTGCCATTTCTATCCCTCATTTTCACAGGAACATGTCTCTCCTGAACGCTAATCAACCTCTCTTTAAAAGCCTCCCACATATCACATGTGGATTTACCTTCAAACAGCTGCTCCCAATCTACATTTCCCAGCTCCTGCCGAATTTTGGTATAGTTGGCCTTCCCCCAATTTAGCACTCTTCCTTTAGGACCACTCTCGTCTTTGTCCATGAGTATTTTAAAGCTTACGGAATTGTGATCACTATTCCCAAAGTAGTCCCCTACTGAAACTTCAACAACCTGGCCGGGCTCATTCCCCAACACCAGGTCCAGTATGGCCCCTTCCCGAGTTGGACTATTTACATACTGCTCTAGAAAACCTTCCTGGATGCTCCTTACAAATTCTGCTCCATCTGGACCTCTAACACTAAGCGAATCCCAGTCAATGTTGGGAAAATTAAAATCTCCTATCACCACCACCCTGTTGCTCCTACATCTTTCCATAATCTGTTTACATATTTGTACCTCTATCTCACGCTCGCTGTTGGGAGGCCTGTAGTACAGCCCCAACATTGTTACCGCACCCTTCCTATTTCTGAGTTCTGTCCATATTGCTTCACTGCTCGAGTCCTCCATAGTGCCCTCCTTCAGCACAACTGTGATATCCTCTTTGACCAGTAATGCAACTCCTCCACCCCTTTTACCTCCCTCTCTATCCCGCCTGAAGCATCGATATCCTGGGATATTTAGTTGCCAATCATGCCCTTCCCTCAACCAAGTCTCAGTAATAGCAATAACATCATACTCCCAGGTACTAATCCAAGCCCTAAGTTCATCTGCCTTACCTACTACACTTCTTGCATTAAAACAAATGCACCTCAGACCACCAGTCCCTTTATATTCATCATCTGCTCCCTGCCTGTTCTTCCCCTTAGTCACACTGACTTCATTGTCTAGTTCCTTACAGGCTTTTGTTACTACCTCCTTACTGTCAACTGACCTCAATTGGTTCCCATCCCCCTGCCACATTAGTTTAAACCCTCCCCAACAGCGTTAGCAAAAGCACCTCCAAGGACATTGGTTCCAGTCCGGCCCAGGTGTAGACCGTCCAATTTGTAATAGTCCCACCTCCCCCAGAACCGGTCCCAATGTCCCAAAAATCTGAACCCCTCCTTCCTGCACCATCTCTCAAGCCACGCATTCATCCTGACTATTCTTTCATTTTTACTCTGACTATCACGTGGCACTGGTAGTAATCCTGAGATTACTACCTCTGAGGTCCTACTTTTTAACTTGGCTCCTAACTCCCTAAACTCTGCTTGTAGGACCTCATCCTGTTTTTTACCTATATCATTAGTGCCTATGTGCACAACGACAACTGGCTGTTCACCCTCCCCCTTCAGAATGTTCTGCAGCCGATCTGAGACATCCCTGACCCGTGCACCTGGGAGGCAACATACCATTCGGGAGCCTCGTTTTCGACCACAGAACCGCCTATCTACTCCCCTTACAATCGAATCCCCTACGACTATAGCCCTTCCACTCTTTTTACCGCCCTTCTGAACAGCAGAGCCAGCCACGGTGCCATGGACCTGGCTACTGCTGCCTTCCCCTGGTGAGCCATCTCCCCCAACAGTATCCAAAACGGTATACTTGTTTTGGAGGGAGATGACCGCAGGGGACTCCTGCGCTGCCTTCCTGCTCTTTCTCTGCCTTTTGGTCACCCATTCCCTTTCTCCCTCAGCAATCCTAATCTGCGGTGTGACCAATTCACTAAACGTGCTATCCACGACCTCCTCAGCATCGCGCATGCTCCAAAGTGAGTCCATCCGCAGCTCGAGAGCCGTCATGCGGTCTAACAAGAGCTGCAGTTGGACACACTTCCTGCACGTGAAGGAGTCAGGGACATCAGCCGTGTCCCTGAGCTCCCACATTGAGCAAGAGGAGCATGACACGGGTCTGAGATCTCCTGCCATTTTTAATCTTAAACTTAACTTAGTTAAATGAAAAAGGAACGAAAAGTTTTTACCAATCACAATAAAACCAGAGAAATCGAAAAAGCCTTACCTTATAAACACCCCACCGAGTCCTTTTTTTTTTGGTTAGAGGAGGAGGGCGGGTGGGAGACACGACAAGTGTGGTGTCTCGGGTTCAGAAACCGCCCAAATATATAGTGTTTTACTTACCCAGCAGCCCCCTGGCCTCCGCCGAAAAACAAAAGGAAATTAAATTTACTTTCAAACTGACCTTCCCAGCTGCTCACTCGCTCACTCTCTGCTCCCGAAAAAGCTGTTCTTTGTCTCAAATTAGAGCAATTTGCTGATCAGTAGGAACTGACTTACCTGATTCAAATCATGAGGCTCTGATTTTCTTTGAAGCATTTCTGTATTAATATACTTGTTGCCTTCATCTTGGGATATATCCAAAGCTGAAAGGGTGCCACCATCAGTTTCTTGGCACCTCGAGGATAAATTGTACCTACATCCTCTGACTAATCCTTCTTGACTGGGTTTCGAATTTAGTTTGATACAAATGAGCAGGTCCTTCCTTTTGAGCCAGCAAAACTTTATTATGAAGAGACTCATGAAGTGTGCTTTGTTGCTATTGTACCAACCTGTAGAAATAATGGTTCTTCCTGTTCACTGTTTTTTTTTCTCCCCTCCCCTTTGTCTTCTCATATAGCTTTCACTTTATTTTTGCTAAAGATTTTGTTCAAATTCCATCTGAAATCTATTTTGTTAATTTTATTTTAAAATCAGTAGCTTCCTGATATTTATAGCCTCTCAGTTTTGGTTTTGTAAATCTTTATTTTACATCTCTAGTGCCTCTTTATCTATTTTATAATGTGGAGACCTGAACTGATCACAATATTCCAAGTGTGGTCTAACCAGGGTTCTATACAAAACGAATATAGCTTCTCTGCTTTTCAATTCCATCTTTCTAGAAATTAACCCTAGTGCTTTGTTTGATTTTTTTTTATGGTCGTATTAACCTGAGTCACAACTTTGTGATTTATACCCCCAGATCTCTCTGCTCCTTTATCCCTTTTAGGCATTTATTTTCCAAGTATGTTTTAATTGTAGCACTCTTCAATTGCAGTTTGGACGACTGTTATTGGGGTCATTATCCATGACAGCTGGCTTATACCTCATCAATCACAAACCATACATTGACATGATTTTCCTCTATAAAAGGGTCAGGGAGAGCTTGAATTTTGTAGGATGAATCCATTCTGACAACTTCCAGCAAATCTTGCTTTGGATTGTAGGATCCTTTGTGTTTAGGGAGTGGAAGCAACTCCTGTTGAGGAAGGCAAGAGGCTTGACTTCAGGACCCCACAAAGCAATGAGTGCCGTCTGTTGCACCATAGAATTTGAGAAAACCATTGACTCCATAAAATTGGATGGCTCTGTCTTGCTTCTGTCTTGTCTTGTGATGCCCAAGGTGCTGAATAGCTCAGCTGTCTTGTAAAGTGCATCAGTCACATGATGGATGCATACCTCTAATGCACTCTGGCTGATATTACAGAGATCCCTGTGGCTGCCTAAAATGACCTGGTGTCAAAAAGCTGAGCAATTCTCACCTTCATAGCCACAGAGAGAGCTGTGTAGACAGAAGGCTGTGGCTGTAGGTCCTCATGCAATACTGTCACATCTACCCATCTGCTTTGCTGATGAAGCATACCTGTCCAATGCACATCTTTTTCCTAAGGTCCTTGCAAGACCTGTGTCACCAGTATGATAATTGGGGGGTTAATTTCTGGCGACATGCATTCTCTTTAAATACTGCCTTACTCCCTTGTCCTCCATTTTTTTCCTGCTCCTCTCCCTGATGATGTAATGTCATATTTGCTCCTGAGAAGCTCTCTCTGTGACGAGTTGGGTATGTTAAAATTTCTCAGTGGTCTCACATTTCCATAAGTGAGATCAAACAAGATTAATGGAGTGTAGGCAGAAGCTTGTTCCCAGCTGCAGTAATTGTCAGTCAAACATTCAGCAGTCTTTAGGCTCAAAAACGTTTCACTTTCATCTCTAGCAGCTGATCCAGGAAATAACTGCACTTCATATTTTTCATTTTCATTTACAACTAGTGCTCTTCGAGCATAAAGACAGGAAATTCAAGGCTGCAGTGCCACTCGGCCTTATTTACATAATAAAATTACCTGGCAGGTCGTAACCACTACACCCATTTTACAGAGAGCTAGTGCTGGTAATTTTGTTGCCATTTACAGCTCCTCTAGACCACCTTTTTGATTCTTGTCCCATTAACACTTTCTTTTACCTTGCACCATCATCCCTTTTGTCATTTAATCAGTCACGCCTTTCATCCAGTCTTATGGAAGGAAGGATATACTTGCCATCGAGGGAGTGCAACAGAGGTTCTCGCGATTGATTCCTGGGATGAGGGGGTTGGCCTTTGAGGAGAGTTTCAGTAGAATGGGCCTACATTCCCTCGAGTTTAGAAGAATGTATAAAAATTGAAATGTCTAAATTTTTTAGACAGCTTGACCTGGTAGATGCTGAGAGGCTGTTTCCCCTGGCTGGAGAGTGTAGAACTGGGGGTTCATAGTCTCAGAATAAGGGGTCAACTATTTAGGACTGAGGTGAGGAGGAACTGCTTCACTCAAAGAACATGAGATAAGAAATAACAGCAGAAGTAGGCCATTTAGCCTATTGAGCCTGTTGCGCTATTCAGTAAGATCATGGCTGATCTATGACCTTTCTTTCCTGTCTGCTCCTTGATTCCCGTGAGTCCAAAAATCTATCTGGCTCAGCTGTGAATACAGTCAACAACTGAGTATCCACAGCTCTCTGGAGAAGAGAATTCCAAAGATTCACAACTGTCTGCATGAAGCAATTCCTCCTCACCTCAGACTTAAATGATCGATTCCTTATCCTGCAGCTATGGAACCATAGAAAAATTATGGCACAGAAGGAGGTCATTCAGCCTGTTGTGTCTGTGCTGGCTGAAAAAAACTAGCTGACCAATCTAATCCCGTCTTCGAGCACCTGGTCCATAGCCTTGCAGTTTACAGCACTGCAGGTGCATGCCCAGGTATCTTTTAAAAGAATTGAGGGTTTCTGCCTCCACCACCGTTCCTGGCAGTGAATTCCAGACACTCACCACCCTCTAGGTGAAAACGTTTTTCCTCATGTCCCCTCTAATCCTCCTACCAATCAGCCCCCTGGTAATTGACCTCTCCACTAGGGAAAACAGGTCCTTCCTGTCTACTCTATCTAAGCCCCTCATAATTTTGTATACCTCAATTAAGTTACCCCTCAACATCCTCCTGTTTTAAGGAAAATAATCCTAGCCTACCCAATCTTTCCTCCTAGCTGCAACTTTCAAGCCCTGGCAACGTTCTTGTAAATCTCCTCTGTACTCTCTCCAGAGCAATTATGTCCTTTCTTAATGTGGTGACCAGAACTGTGTGCAATACTCCAGCTGTGGCC
The DNA here is from genome assembly GCF_036365525.1 of Heterodontus francisci. Lineage (NCBI taxonomy): Eukaryota > Metazoa > Chordata > Chondrichthyes > Heterodontiformes > Heterodontidae > Heterodontus > Heterodontus francisci. The sequence continues at coordinate 27,999,734 of NC_090407.1, read as the reverse complement.
TAACCAGTGTTTTATGTTCCAGCATTACATCCCTGCTTTTGTATTTATACCTTGGCCAATAAAGGAAAGCATTCCATATGCCTCTTCACTCTATCTACCTGCCCTGGCACCTTCAGGGACCTGTGGACATGCACTCCAAGGTGTCTCACTTCTTCTACCCCTCTCAGTATCCTCCCGTTTGTGTTATTCCCTTGCTTTGTTTGCACTCCTAAATGCATTACCCCACACTTCTCTGGATTGAAATCCATTTGCCACTTTTCCGCCCACTCAACCAAACCATTGATATCATTCTGGAGTCTATAGCTATCCTCTTCACTATCAACTGCATGGCCAAATTTTGTGCCATCAGCAAATTTCCCAATCATGCTTCCTACATTTAAGTCCAAATTATCAATATATACCACAAACAGCAAGGGACCCAACACAGAGCCCTGTGGAACGCCACTGGAAACAGCTTTCCATTCACAAAAACATCCGCCAACGATTATCCTTTATTTCCTGTCACTGAGCTGATGTTGGATCCAACCTGCCACAGTCCCCTGTATCCTATGGGCTTTCATTTTACTGACCAGTCTGCCATGTGGGACCTTGTCAAATACCTTACTAAAATCCATGTAGACCACATCCACTGCACTACCCTCATCAATCCTCCTTGTTACTTCCTCAAAAAACTCAATTAAGTTAGAAAGACATGACCTTCCCCTAACAAATCCATGCACCACCGAGGTCAGACTGACTGGCCTATAATTATTTAGCCTATCCTTCGCACCCTTTTTAAACAATGGTACAATGTTCGCAGATCTCCAATCGTCTGGTACCTCACCTGCATCTAGTGAGGATTTAAAGATGATCCTCTACGCATCTGCTATTTCCTCCCTGGCTTCCTTTAACAACCTGGGATGCAATCCATCCGACCCATAGTTCTACACTCTCCAGCCAGGGAAAACAACCTCTCAGCACCTACCCTGTCAAACCCCTTCAGAGCCTTAAGTTTCAATGTGGTCTTGTTATTCTTTGAAACTCCACAGAGTAGAGGCCCAATCTGCTCAAACTCTCAATATAGGACAGCGCTCTCATTCCTGGAATGAATCTAGTGAAGCTTTGCTGCATCGCCACCAATGCAAGTATATCCTTCCTTAGATAAGGAGTCCAAAACTGTGCACAGTACTCCAGGTTTAGTCTCATCAAAGCCCTGTACAAATGTAGCCCGACAACCTTATGCTCGTTCTTGTACTCCAGCCTCCTCGTAAAAAAGGCTAACATGCCATTTACTTTCCTAATTGCTTACTTATAACTTTGTGTTTCTTGTATGAGGACACCAAAATCACTCTGAACATCAACTTTTAAAAGTTTCTTACCTTTCTAAAAAAAAATCTTGCTTTTCTATTCTTACGACCAAATCGAATAACCTCATATTTTCCCATATTATACTCCCATCTGCCACCTTATTGCCCACTTATTTGATCTGCCTATATCCCTTTGCAGCCTCTTTGTATCCTCAAAGTTTACTGCCAAAAACGAGCTTTGTATCATCAGAAACCTTGGAAATACATTACTCTCAATCCCTACATTTAAGTCATTAATGTATAATAGAGGGTTGTAAATCTTTGGAATTCTCTACCCTAGAGGACTGTGAATGCTCAGTTGTTGAGTATATTCAAGACTGAAATAGACTTTTGGGCAGTAAGGGAATCAATCGATATGGCAATAGGGTGGGAAGGTGGAGTTGATGTAGAAGATCAACCATGATCTTGCTGAATGGTCTCGCAGGCTCGAGCATTCATATAGCATATTCCTGCTCCTGTTTCTTATGTTATATAAAGAATGAATTGATGCAAGATTGGACAATCATGTGAATTGTACATCCTTTATTGACTAAAATGTGCCAAATGTTCTTTTCCCATTTCATTTTTTAAAATTTCTTGATCTTGAAGTTCTATGTGGAGGGGAGATTTTTGGGGTTGTTGAGCATTACTGACAGTTTTACCTGCGTTTATTATTCCTAAATAAATTGTAAATGTGTTCAAAAATTGAAGGTTTACAATTTTGCTAGAAATAGCAATCGCGGGAACTGCTGCTGCTATTTTGGTGATGCCACTAGCATTGTACGACCAGAGAAACTAATTCCACCTCCCCCACCCGCCCCCCCCCCCCCCCCCCCCCCCCCCCACCACCATTCCAAAATCAAATATGTAAACTGTTCAAGCTTCGCTCTTGTTGTGATGTACAAGAATCTCTCTGCATTGTAACTTTTAATTTTTGGATTGGTTACAACTCAGTCTGAATGCTGGGATCCAGTAATAAAAGGTTTTATGTTTACTACTAGATTTTCCATGGTATTCCTCACAGTGGCGCAGTGGTTAGCAACGCAGCCTCTCAGCTCCAGTGACTCGGGTTCAATTCTGGCTACTGCCTGTGCGGAGTTTGCAAGTTCTCCCTGTGACCGCGTGGGTTTTCGCTGGGTGGTCCTGTTTCCTCCCACAGCCAAAGACTTGCAGGTTGATGGGTAAATTGGCCATTTTAAATTGCCCCTAGTATAGGTAGGTGGTAGGGGAATTGAGGGAAGGTGGGGATGTGGTAGGAATATGGGATTAATGTAGGATTAGTATAAATGGGTGGTTGATGGTCGGCACAGACTCGGTGGGCTGAAGGGCCTGTTTCAGTGCTGTATCTCTAAATAAAATAAATAAATAAATAAAATAAAAATGAGTTGGAAGCTTTATAATGACAGTGGTATGTCCTGCAGTGTTACCAGAAGCTCTGATGTATTAGCAGTGAAGACAGCCCTAGGATTTGGAGTATTGGGAATGGAGCTGAGTGTGTAGCAGTGCTTTGGGCCCCAGGGATTGGGAGCACAGGAAAAAAATGTTTTGGAAATGATGGGGCAGGTCCTGGAATCTGGGTGAATTGGAAGGCGTCTTGCAGTGAGACCTCTAGGCCTGGGAACATTGGGATTGTTTGGTTAAGGTAGCACTGGAAATGTGCCTTGTGTGCACTGGGAGTGGGGGAGGTCTGTTCTGTTGGACCTCAGGACCCTCTATTGGACTTTTTATTCATTCATGGGATGTGAGCATCACTGGCAAGGCCAGCATTTTTGCCCATCCCTAATTGCCCTTGAGAAGGTGTGAACTGCCTTCTTGAACCACTGCAGTCCTTGGGGTATAGGTACACCAACAGTGCTGTTAGGAAGGGAGTTCCAGGATTTTGACCCAGAGACAGTGAAGGAACGGCAATATAGTTCCAAATCAGGATGGTGTGTGACTTGCAGCTGGTGGTGTTTCCATGCATCTGCTGTCCTTGTCCTTCTTGGTGGTAGAGGTCACAAGTTTGGAAGGTGCTGTTAAAGGAGCCTTGGTGAGTTGCTGCAGTGTATCTTGTATATGGTACATACTGCTGCCACTTGCGTTGGTGGTGAAGAGAGTGAATGTTGAAAGTGGTGGATTGGGTGCCTATCAAGCAGGCTGGTTGGTGTTGAGCTTCTTGAGTGTTGTTGAAGCTGCACCCATCCAGGCAAATGGAAAATATTCCATCACACTCCTGACGTGCCTTGTAGATGGTGGACAGGCACTGGGGAGACAGCAGGTAAGTTACTTGCCACAGAATTCCCAGCCTCTGACCTACTTTTGTAGCCACAGCATTTATGTGGCTGGTGCAGTTCAGTTTCTGGTCAATGGTAAACCTTAGGATATGGATAGTGGGGGATTTGGTGATGGTAAAGCCATTGAACATCAAGGATAGATGATTAGATTCTCTCTTGTTTGAGATGTCATTGCCTGTCATTTATGTGGCGCCAATATTATTTGCTACTTATCAGCCCAAGCCTGGATGTTGTCCAGGTCTTGGTGCATATGAACATGGGCTGCTTCAGTGTCTGAGGAGTTGTGAATGGTTCTGAACGCTGCAATCATCAGTGAACGTCCCCACCTCTGACCTTATGATGGAGGTAAGTTCATTGATGAAGCAGCTGAAAATGGTTGGGTCTAGGACACTACCCTGAGGAACTCCTGCCGTGATGTCCTGGCCCTAAGATGATTGACCTGCAACAACCACAACCATCTTCCATTGTGCTCAGTATGACTCCAACCAGCAGAGAGTTTTCCTCCTGATTCCTATTGACTCCAGTTTTGCTTGGGCTCCTTGATGCCATACTCACTCAAATGCTGCTTTGATGTCGAGCAGTTACTCTCGCCTCATCTCCGGAGTTCAGCTGTTTTGTCCATGTTTGGAACAAGGCTGTAAGGAGGTCAGGAGCTGAGTGGCCCGGGCGGAACCCAAACTGAGTGTCAGTGAGCAGGTTATTGCTAAGCAAGTGCCGCTTGATAGCACTGTCAAACGACCCTTGCCATCTCTTTGCTGATGATCGAGAGCAGACTGATAGGGCGGTAATTGGCTGGTTTGGATTTGTCGTGCTTTTTGTGTATAGGACATACTTGGACAATCTTTCACATTGCTGGTAGATGCCAATGTTGTAGCTGTACTGGAACAGCTTGGCTAGGGGCTCAGCTAGTTTTGGAGCACAAGTCTTCAGTACTATTACCAGAATGTTGTCAGGGCCCATAGCCTTTGCAGTATCCAGTGCCTTTAGTCATTTCTTTATCATGTGGAGTGAATCGGATTGGCTGAATACTGGCATCTATGATGCTGGGGACCTCAGGAGGAGGATGGATCATCCACTTGGCACTTCTGGCTGAAGATGGATGCAAATGCTGCAGCCTTGTCTTTTGTACTGATGTGCTGGGCTCCCTCATTGTTGAGGGTGGGGATATTTGTGGAGCCTCTTCCTCCTGTCAGTTGTTTAATTGTCCACCACCATTCAGGACTGGATGTGGCGGGACTGCAGAGCTTAGATCTGATCCGTTGGTTGTGGGATCACTTAGCTCTGTCTATTGCATGCTGCTTCTGCTGTTTGGCATGCAAGTAGTCCTGTGTTGTAGCTTCACCAGGCTAACACCTCATTTTTAGATATGCCTGGTGCTGCTCCTGGCATGCCCTCCTGCATTCTTCTTTAACAAGGGTTGGTCCCCTGGCTTGATGGTAATGGTGGAGTGGGGGATATGTCAGGCCATGAGGTTACAGATTGTGGTTGAATACAGTTTTGCTGCTGCTGATGGCCCACAGTGCCTCATGGATGCCCAGTTTTGCATTGCTAGATCTGTTCAAAAACTACCTCATTTAGCACGATGGTGGGTACCCTAAATGTGAAGACGGGACTTCATCTCCATAAGGACTGTGCAGTGGTCACTCCTACCAATACTGTCATGGACAGATACATCTGCGACGGGTAGATTAGTGAGGTTGAGGTCAAGTAGGTTTTTTCTTGTTAGTTCCCTTACCACCTGTCACAGACCCAGTCTAGCAGATATGTCCTTTAGGACTTATCCAGCTCGGTCAGTAGTGGTGCTCCTGAGTTACATTAGGTGATGGACATTGAAGTCCCCCCACCCAGAGTACGTTATGTGCCCTTGCGACTCTCATTGCTTCTTTCAATTGGTGTTCAACATGGAGAAGCGCTGATTCATCAGCTGCCGTGGGCGGGGTGGGGGGCTGGGTTGCAGTAGGTGGTAATCAGCAGGAGGTTTCCTTGCCCATGTTTGACCTGATGCCATGAGACTACATGTATTCCAGAGTCAAAGTTGACTCCTAGGGCAACTGCCTCCCGACTGTATACCTCTGTGCTGCCACATGTAGTGGGTCTGTCCTGCCGGCGTGACAGGACAGACCCAGCAGAGGTGGCAGCACAGAGATGATTAACATGTTTGTGTAAAATTTAATTTGTGTTGTTTTAATGCAGTTAATCTGTTTAAAAGCTGTTAAATTGGTTTAATGCCATTATTAATCAATTAAACCACATTAAAAGAGCAAAAAGGGATTTTACATGTCAACTAGTAAGCTGTCTGAAGAAATGGATCCCTGAAGTGATCTCTAATAAATTCAATTTTAATTAGCTTATACCATATCTCACTGAACTAGCTTTTTTGTGAGGGTGGAAGAAGACTCTAAGTAGAATTTTCATATTCTGTGTGCAGTTACTAATTGAGGCCTCTACTCATTACTTTGTTTTAGTAAAAATATTTTTAATATTAAATAGTCATTTGGTGGACCAGAACTTGAGAATTGCTGAAAATAGAGACATGTTGTCGAAGCTTTTTGTTTTGTCCTCATCAGGACAATGCGCAAGAATAACCAATGTAAGGGAAAACAACAACTTGTACTGCAAGAGAAGAGAGTGCTGATTGTTTGGCAAGTGAAATCTGATTGGTAGAGGCGTTGCCATGGAGAATGCACCATTTGTTAAATAATTTGCAGTGTGCTAAGAATGACGCTGACAACCGGTTTAAGGTTATCAGTCAGGCTCGCAGTGTGGCACATTTGCGCGTACTGGAAGCTACATATATTAATACACAGAGCCCTATTCTTTGCAGACAGAAAGAACATGTACACACATTGTGCCTGTTTCAGCAGAACAAAATAAGTGACAGCCATTCGCTGGTTCATTCCTGAGGGCAATGCCTTGATCAATCAGAGTCATGCTGCCTGGCTTAAGTTTCAAACAAAGCTTGGCAGTTAACTGTCGGTCACCGTAAACTGGTGCATTCTCCATGGCAAAGCCTCTACCGATCTGAGTTCACTTGCCAACCATTCAGCACTCTCTTCTCATGCAGTATAAGTTGTTGTTTTCCCATACATTATTTATTCTTGCGTATTGTCCTGATGAGTACAAGACAAAAAGCTTCGACAACATGTCTCTACTTTCAGCAATTTTTAATGTGGGTAGTAAGAGGATATATTCTTCCTATTTTCTTCTCATTTCCCTTCTTTCTTAACCTCCCTGTCCTGAAGTTGGTGACTCTCAATTCGGTGGGTGTCAGCAGCACTCCAGCATTTTGACGATATTCTTTATGTATGACTCTAGGCTCTCCAGTACTGGCAACATCTTTGAACACTAGGGCTATCTCGGCCAAATCTGGTCCTGTCCTCATCTGATTATTACATATGGACTTTCAGCAGGGATCACTAGCTAACAATCAACAACACAAATTCTTTTCTTTTCCTACCCACACCACCCCAATTTCTTACTCGGGCATGCTAAGGCAAATTATTGTGTCCCGACCTTTGCTGAGATTAGCTAACTTGAACTGCACAATGGATTGTATCTGGAATTATCCTGGAATTATCACACAGGGCTGTATATTTACCCATTAAACCATCAGGGGTCTGCAAAGTGTGTAATATGAGCAGTGAGTGGGTGGTTTGGTTTGTTTGAATATTTCATACTGGTTGTCCGTAAGGTGTCCTCAGCTTTTGTTTGAATGGCAGCAGGGATGAATTTGTCACACTCGTGACTGGCACAGTGGTCTCTTGCGTTGCTGCTGCCTTGTTCTATCTACCTCCATGTCCTTTAAGCTGCAAGGTTAAATAAATCATTAATTCATCCTGATTTTATACAACATTTAAAAATATAAATGTAAATCATGCCAATTGCATTAATTAAGATTATTGGGATCAGTGTTATGTTCACAGCAGGAGATAATGGAATAATTTTACAGGCTGGAAGTAAAATTGAGATGATGGTACACAGACCTTTGTGAGTGATCTTTTGGCAAAGTATAATGACCAACTGCTAGCAATTAAATATTGTCGACTCAGATCTTTGCCTAGTTAGAAAATCTTTCTCTTATCTTTTCTCCCACCAATTTTGCCTCCTGTATTATGTGTATGAAAAGCATTATGTGCTTTTGCCTTTCTCTTGTTTGATACATTTATTTTTCTAATTCAGAGGTTTGAGTCAATATGATTGACCAGTTGCACCATTAGCTAGGTTCTTGTTGCCTCTCCAGATAAGCTTCTTCACTGATTTGAACCCTGTGATAATCAGCTGTCTGCAAGACATTGTTGGTTGTGGTGTAGAGTTGTAGTGTTCACTTGCTTGTGTATTAGTGATTGTGCTAATCCAGTGACCCCTTTGGAAAGCCCACACTCTGTGGGATCTGGCTGAGCTGTGATATCCTCTATCGTTCACTAGCCTGCTACTTGGGCTCATGTATGACTTATGGTCATTTGGATGCAGATGGCTGCTGAGATTACAATGTTGCTACACAGCAAGAAATCCTCACTGGTCCTAAACTAGTATGGAACTGGTGACGCATGCTTGCAGAATTTACACTAATCTCTCTCCCTGAACTGTGCCACATTACAACTTTTTTGCAACCTGTAGGCACTGAAGGGGATTGAAAGCATCATCCTCCAAATATATCTTCATATTCCTCCCCTTTCACATTAAGAACCAGCATATTCTGGTGAGGAGATGCACAAGACTAGTGAGTTTATACATTGTTTGGGTTGTCAGTTCATTTTTTTGGAGGGAAAGGGGAGTTCTGTCTTAATACTCTTGCACTGGAGTTCTTTTTGAGGGATTTAGTTTGTTGCAGTGATTGCCTAAATACTTAGGCATTTTTTGTCTGTGCATGAGGGGACAGAATTGAAAGAATAAATAGTAAGTATACAGTTGCCACAGTACTACAAAGGGAGCTTAGCAATTTGCCAAATAAAATAAAGCTTTCCCTCCTCCTTTCCAGCTCTTCCTACCCCACCCCCAAGAAACACAAAACAAATGTTTTGTTGATGCTTACTAAACATTGGTGATGAGGACTGGCTCAGTACTTACCACTAACTAAGGTCAACTCTCTCCTTTCAGGTGTACTTCCCCCAATTCGGGTGGATGTGTATTGATGCCACAGATCCAAACAAAGGCAACTGGTTGCGGTACGTGAACTGGGCTCGCTCCTCCGATGAGCAGAACCTCTTCCCTCTGGAGATCAACAGGGCTATCTACTACAAAGTCTTCAAGGTAGCCATATCCCTGTGATGTGAAGATAAATACAAGTTCTCATAAAGTTGAACTCTCTCCCTTCCCACTTCACACGTACACGCACCAATGCAAACAGTCATAAATATGTGCATGTATTAAGTAGTTTTGTGTTTTCTAGTAAGGATCCATAGCTCAAACTCTTTTTTTGAAAATAAAATTGAGGGTGCTTTGATCTCATTTCAACCCTTCATTCTCTCAATATATTCCAATGTGCCCGTTTGTCTACTGTTCCTCTCTTTTGTTTCCCACTCCCCACCAAAACGTAAAGTTCAAGTTATCTACAGTTCTCCGACTAGTGCTGCAAAAACCTGTTACTTTTATTTTCTTTCTGTCTCTAATCTGAGTTTCTAAAATGCAACTGAAAAGAAACTAAGGTTCATTAAGTGTTGTCACTTAATCGGATTTAATTTTGTTTTTGTGGAGCCTTTTTGAGTTAGCAACTCTGTGCATATTCCTGGAGGTTTCATCGCATTACCTCCTGCCTCCAAACATCTGACCAATCAAACAGTCTTTATTTCCGTTCTCCATTATTCTTGTATTTTAAACAATGGGGGGGGGGGAGGGGAGGATTTTATGCTCTCCACCTCTGCAGGTTTGGAGGTGGGAGAGCATTTAATCAGGTGGGATGGTGGCAGGAGGGGACTCCTCCACTTTCCCACTACAACACCAATTAAGTCCAGGGTGGGCCCTGCTGCCAATTGAGGTCCTTAAGTTGGCAATTAATGCCCAATTAAGGGCCTCATCCTGCCTCTGCTGGTATTAGCCTAGTGGTAGGCAGGCCACGCTGCACGGCGAACATGCCAAGCAAAACCTTGCGGGTTGCTTGCCGGCTCTGGGGGTGGGGGGGGTAGGAGGGGAGGGGTGATCCTTGTTAAAAGGCACCTAGTGCCTTATGAGGGACCTGGCATTAGAAAGGGGGTACGCTGAGAGCTACCCTCTGCCCTTTCTGCCAACACCCTCCTACCCCTGCCTCATGACCCCACCCCACGAAGACCCTCCCTCCTTGACTCACCTGTGGCCTCGGTCCCTCTGCGATCCATGGCTACCGTTGAGTCCAGTACTGGCAGCAGCCATCGCCTCCGCAGTGGCGCTGCTCAGTTAAAGAGCTTCCGGCCTCTGATTGGCCAGCAGCTCTCAGCAGACAGGATTTCCATTGCCGATGTCCTTAATCCCGGGGAAGGCCCGCCGCAGTCCACTTAAGTGCCTAATTGGCACATAGGAGGCAATGCAGGGCTGTCACTGGTGCTTTTGCGATGACTGAGATCCCTGTCGCTTGAACAAAATCCCGGCCTACGTGCACAAAGAATTTTTTAAAAATACAATTTTTTTAATGCCCCTTTGAGGTTTTTTTTGGATTGCTTGCAGCAATGTCCAGGAGATTAATCTTTAATTTCTGGAGACTCCAGGGCACTCTTGGAGAGTTAGCAGCCTGAGGTGCCTTCCCAAGAAGGCTGAACACGATGGCTGTTGTTTTAATCTTGAAGCTTGTGTACGGTTTGTAGTGATTCCTTTTAACAATACAGCAAGTCTCATAAACCTTATGCAGTAGCCACTAAGATGGGAAAGCAAATGTCAGTGACTTCTCAATAAAGTTTTTCAAATTATTTGTTTTCTGAAGTTTTTATTTTATGCATGCAATTGTTATGTTTATACCAGCAAAATAGAGACCAAGATAAAGTTTTCAGCCATCAATAATACATAAATTGACAATGCAGCAATCTATTTTCTTGTACTTTTATATTGTTTTGCGCAAACCTGTCTTGCACAACTTTGTTGCGACTACCCACTAGATGAGTGTCGTATGCAATTAACCCTGATTCACAGCAAGAAGTTGGGGTAGTCTCTGCGACTCAAGTTCTGGAAATGTGCATGTTGCAAGTACAGTTTGGTGTCTTCTTTAGCATGAACATTTACAGCAAATCTTTTCAAATACTTGCTTTAGATTTTTGTCTTGTATGGAAGCTCCCCCAATGGCCAAGTGGATAAAAGCACTGTATGGTGTAAAACTAAACCATAGGAATTAGAAGGCTCCAGTTGTGATTTCGTGGCTCTGTCAAGTTAGCAAATCTGAACTACAATTAGCCTTCATATCCATGAGTGACATGGGTTATTCAGGTCAATACTAGCTTAATTCTGCAGAATAACTTACATACTGTATGGAGTTCTGTTTTGATAATTGGCTTGCAGATTGTATGAAACAATCTACAGCACTACAACATTTTAAAAAAATAGCTAGGGAAACTGTATGTGGCATAAATAGAATACACATCAGCAAATGCTGTGCAATAATATTCCCACTAGTGGTGTTCTTTGGTTCAGATGATTGTATCCCATAGGATATTCTTCACAAACTATAACCTGCTGATGTGTGCCATCTATGTAATGCACAGCTCACACAATTAAAGTCATAACCCTCCTGCTGGCATAAACCTTGTCTGTATGCACAGTATTGAATAAAGTGCATTTTGGAGTCCCTTTGTGGTTCTTTCAATTTGCACAGACATTCTACTTTGTCCAACTTCTAAAACTCAACAGTTTTGCTAAATATCATTCAGTGCCAACTTTACGCAGTTATTTGGGAGGAATTTTCTGCCCACAAAAATTAAAAGCTAAAATGCTAGACTTTAGAAACATATTGTAACTACACAGCGGGTCATTCAGCATCTGAAAGAAAAAGACAGGTTAATGATTAAGCCATCTCTGCTCCAAATGCTAATCTGAGCAGCCAGTTTTAAGAGTTTCACCTAAATAATAAACCTGTCTTTTTTTCTGTTTGAAGTGCTTAATGGGCCTGCTATTATTTCACAAAAATCTCCTGTAGTAACTCAACCTGCATGTGCACAAATGATTTTAGTGGTTGTCGCATCTGATGTCTAATGTTTCATTACAGATGTACAATATATCTCTGAGGGCAGTGCCAATTACTCTCACTCTTCCCACTTCGTCTCCCACCAAACTGATTTGCAAGAAGCTCTCTCTCCAAAGCTGGTTTCTATGACTTCTCTCCCTTATTCACCCATCAATGTTGGCACCTCTTTGTTTAACCATTTGCAAACTGAAGTAAATAACCAAAAAAAGGAATCAAACTTTAGTGTGAATCCAAACAATAATGCATCTTTTATATTTGAGTAGTTGATCTCCTGTGGTATTACCCACAGCTGGGGGGGAAATGTCACTCTTGCTACAACAGTCTCCCTTCTCTAATTCTTTGTCTTCAACTCTCTTTCTGTTCTAGAATATCAATCTTTTTAGCACACTGACCTTCTCTGACATGTACACTCTGGCTGTTCCACAGGTTCTTGCTTCCTTTCACTCTGGTACTCTCATTCAATTTTTATTATTTGGGGTTGCAGCATTCTGTCTTGATTATATCAGTACAGTTGTATTTATTTCAAAAGCTATATTTTTGTTTTTCTTCCCCTGCTTCCACGCGCCCAACAAATATCATGAGGGAAACAAAAAACATAAATTAGTCTGAAATGTTTAACCCCATTGGAATGCTACACAAATGTGTTTCACATCCTCCATTAGACTTGGGCACATGGTAAAAGCCCACAGTGATGGCAGTGTCCTGGTTGTTGCACATAAGCATTAAGCTTGTGTAAAGGACAAAATCTGTAAGCAACTTGTTTTATCCATTAGACCTTAAAACCTCCTCTTCATCCATATTCATACTTTGCATTATATATACTGTGTGAATGCAGTTGTTTCTCCCTTTTATAAATGTTCTAAATTAGATTATTTGCTTTTTATAAAGATTAACAAAGATATGCACCAAGAAAGATCTAAAAATAGATTACCTTAAAATCTTGTCTATACATCATACCCAGTTTTAAAAAGGTTTCAGTGAAACCAAATGTTTCTTTTGTTGCAAGGATTTTTTTGTATTAAAACTTAGGATTCTCTTTTTAAAACTGAAAAAGGATTTCAGTGGACATTGAGACACCTGCAAATAGTTGAACTTTATGGATGTTTTGGAAGAAAGTTCAACTAAAGCTGAACTGGTAAACAAGGACTGGAATGCAGGTAATTTCAAGGAAACCAGCAGGGGGTTGATCTCAGAGCAACCCTCTGTTATGACGAGAAAGCATTTATGACTGGGCATGTGACCTGTTTCAGGAAAGTTTTTTTTCAGTTTGCATCTCTAAAAAGCCAGTGATATTAGACAAAAACAGGCATTTAAATTTGATTTTTGACCTGCCTGGAGATCAGAAGAAGAATTAGAAAAGTATTACCTCTCTGTAAAGGAATCCTGCATCTCTTGAGAAGAAACCCTATATTTCAAATGTGGCAGATTCCTATTGCCTCCTGTCTCTGAAGAATCCCTGCATCAAGCTGTACTATTGCCTCCTGGGTTTAAGAAATCCTGAATATTGGAAGAAACCTTTTACTGCCACACTGCTGCTGTAAGACCTAAAGAGATCCTTGTTGCTACTCATCTTATGTGAAGCCTTCTACTGTTAAAGTTCTTTGAATGCCTCCCTATCACAGACTGTTCATCAACCTTGCCTGGAAAGACTTCAAGTGGCATCCAACTATTTGACTTTGGGGCATCTCGCCAAAATGAAGAACCTCCTTCCAGATCATGACAGACTAAGTGTTTTTATTCCTATGAAACAGCTGCAAACAGAAATCCTTTTCTTCCCCGTTAACTGCTGTTTGGATGTATGTACGTGAGGACTAGGGAAAATGCGGAGCTTTAATATCTCAATTCATCTATAGATTTACTTCATTATTGGTTAAGACTTGGTTTTGTAATTGGTTAATTTTGTTGTTGATTAAAGAAACCTGGTTGGTGTGCTTTATTCAGGGACAAATAGGGTATCTAGTTGGCTGTTTTGGTAAGTGGGAAAATTTATTGAAATGCTGTGACCTGTGGAGAAGTGGGACTGAATTAACAGTGCACTCCTTCTGCCTCGGTCATAACATTAATTGGGGGCTTGTCTGGGATTAAATCCAACGCCAATAACGTTTAATTGTAAGGGGGGTAATAATAATTGAAAGAGGAAAATAAAAGATCCAGGTTTCTTGTGTAATAGGGTAAAGTCTATACCACCGGAATATCTGTAGCAGTTTTCAAAACTTTTCTGGGGAAGGAGAATGTATCCCTCAGTAATTTGCGAATCTAACTAAGATTAAACACAAAGATTTGGCAGCACAGTTAGGCTTAGAATTGAAACCAGGTGCCAAAAAAGCAGAGGTAATTGAAGTAATAGCCCAACATTTGAAATTGAAAGAAGACAATGACAGTAAGTTAAAATTCAATTACAACTGGAAAAACTTGAACAGGAAAAATAATTGAAAATATTTGAATTTAAAAGAGAGAAAGTGGAAAAAAAGCAAGGGAATTCAAATTAAGATAGATGGAACTAAGACAAAAGGGTGGTCTTGACTCCACGGAAAATTCTGGTCAGGGAGATCCTGAATCCAGCCCAGGACCCAGTGAAAAGCTGTTTAAATGTATTCAAACTCTCCCTAAGTTTGAGGAAGGGGACGTGGACGCATTTTTCGTTCCTTTTGAAAAAGTAGCCAAACAAATGAAATGGCCAAAGGAAAGCCGGACACTGTTTATGCAAAGCAGGTTTATGAGCAGAGCTCATGAAGTTTATGCCATGCTTTCTGAAGTAGCTTCTGCAGATTATGAGATGGCAAAAAAGGCTATTCTCGCTGCATATGAGTTAGTCCCTGAAGCTTACCGACAGAAGTTTCGGAACCTGTGGAGATTGGCTGGGCAGCCTTCTGTAGAATTTGAGAGGGTAAAGCAAATTAATTTTAATCATTGGATATGGGCAGTAAAAACAGAAGCCACGTATGAAAACCTTAGAGAACTGATTCTCCTGGAAGAATTTAAAAATTCACTCCCTCCAGTAGTGAGAACTCATGTAGAGAACCAAAAGGTTTCAAGAGCCAGACAAGCAGTGGAAATCGCTGATCATTTTGAGCTTGTGAATAAGCCCAAACCCTTTGTCCGTCATCCCCAAAAACCCAAGAAGGATAGAAGCTGGGAGAGTGAAAGGAAGGCAAGTAGCCAGGGACAAGAAGGGAGAGTTGGGAATGCCCCAGGATCCCCTCCTCAGTCCAGAAAGGAAGGTGCTGAGGGTGGAAGTGAGATCCGTAAGCCGAAGTGTTATCATTGTCACAAGGTAGAACATCTTCGTTCAGAATGCTGGAAGTTGAGGTAAACCCATGAGACTTGTTGGGGTACACATAGCTAATGCAGAGAAAGGGGCTCTGACTGAGAGTACAGCAGATCAGGCTGTAGCTATGACGGTAGCTGTAAAACCAGATACAAAAACCAATGTGAGTGTAGGGGCTGAGAATAAGATACCTTAAAGTTATAGGGAATTCTTGTCGAAAGGAAAAGTAACTGCTTATCCCTCAAGTGAGGCAGGCAAACCTATAGTTATACTTGGGGATAGTGGAGCAACCCAAACTCTTCCTGGGGAAAGGTATAACATTTCCACCAGGGAGCACGCTGAATGCTAAAATTTTAGTTAATGGTATTGGCAGGGAGTATATCGAGTGCACCTAGAGTGTGAGCTAATGTCTGGGATGGTAACTGTAGGAGTTGTCTATAGTTTGCCGATAGATGGAATTGACCTACTCCTAGGGAAAGATTCAGTCGGAGCAAAAGTATTCGTTTCTCCCATAGTTACAGAGAAACCAAGTGAAGTTAAGGAAACAGAACAATTACAGGAAAAATTTCCAGTATATTTCCTTCGTGTGTAGTAACAAGTTCCATAGCCGGAGGTAAAATTGGCATCATAGATAGCTGAACATCTGAAACTTTCCTTGGGGATTTAGATAATCCAAATGAGATGTTTAACAAATCTTCTCTAATCACAGCACAACAAGCTGATCCAGAGTTAAATAAAGAGGCACAGTCAGCTCTGACACAAGCTGAGGCAAAAGAAGTTTCAGAAGGCTGTTGAAGGTGGGGTTTTGATGAGGAAATGGAGACTGCCTCACAGACCTGCGGACGAAGAATAGACGGTTGTTCGACAGGTAGTGGTACCACTTAAGTAGGGCCGGGAATTCTGAAGGTTAGCACATGAAATTTCTATAGCAGGACACAGTGGTCAAAAAAATTGGTAAGGTAAATTATCTGACACCCCAGATTGCCACAAAAAGAGTCGACTGTGTCATATCAATATGTTGAAGCAATATTATCGCAGGGAGGAGGATAAGCAAGTACAGGCATATCAGGTAATAGGGACAATTAAGAATGAAAGGGATAGTGAGGATGAGGCAGAAGGAGGCCTAGACAATTCTCAAATTTTACCTCCTACTATACAAATTGAACCTTGTCAAAGCAGCTGGAGCTCGCCAATAGTGTTAGTGCCTAAACCTGATCGGTCAACCAGACTTTGCATAGAATATAGAAAAGTTAATGCAATAACAAAGGCAGACTCCTACCCAATTCCTCGCTTGGAAGATTGTACTGACAGAGTGGGCAGTGCCATGTTTTTTGCAAATTTAATTTCTTAAAGGGATACTGGCAAGTTCCTTTAACACTCCGAGCTAAAGAAATATCAGCTTTTGTCACACCAGATTGTCTTTACCAGTGCCGAGGTGATGCCATTTGGGCTAAAAAATGCCCCAGCAACCTTTTTCAGAGGCTAATGAATCAAGTGGTAGCCAGTGTTCCTAACTGTGTAGTGTATCTTGATGTGCTAATATATAGTAACACTCGGAGGTAACATTTGAAACAGCAAGAAACTGTTTTTTAAAAAAAATTGCAAGCAGGTGATTTAGAGGTAAATCTGGCAAAAAGG
Source organism: Heterodontus francisci (assembly GCF_036365525.1). Taxonomy (NCBI): domain Eukaryota; kingdom Metazoa; phylum Chordata; class Chondrichthyes; order Heterodontiformes; family Heterodontidae; genus Heterodontus; species Heterodontus francisci. Next base: position 27,983,090 of record NC_090407.1, on the reverse strand, counting down.
GAATTCACAAAAGTGAGAGTGACCAACCTCGGGCATATAGTGGGGCAAGGACAAGTGTTGTCAAAAACGACGAAAGTATAAGCCTTATTGGAGTTTCCTATCCCTAAGACTAAGCATGAGATCATTAGGTTTTTGGAGCTATGTGGTTTCAACAGAAAGCTTATACCAAATTTCAGTACTATAGCTGTTCCACTAACAGATTTGCTACAGAGAAAGAAAATCAAGGTGGTATGGTCAGGGATTTTTTGAAAAACTGAAGGCCGTTTTGACTAATGAACCAGTATTGATTGGTCCAAACTTTACTAAGCCCTTCAAGGTAGCCATTGATGCTAGTGACTTGGGGGTCAGTACAGTCCTGTTACAAGATGATGAATTGGCATAGAAAACCAGTGCGATACTTTTTTTCAAAAAACGGAATCACCACCAAAAAAAGTATTCCACTGTGGAAAAAGAAATGTTAGGTCTATTATTGGCTCTTAAACATTTTGAAGTATATGTCTGCCACGACTACAGAGAAACCTTGATATATACTGACCTTAAACCATTAACCTTTGTAGAAACATTTAAAACCCAGAATGCTAGTATATTCCGATTGGTGTTTACTGTTACAGCCTTATCACTTAAAGATTGTCCACCTTTCGGGGAAAAATGTTATTGCGGATACTTTGTCACAAATTTAACTTTGTTGAGTTATTTGAGTAAAGATGGTGCAAAGCTAAAATGTGTAAACCACAAGTAGAGTGAATGGCGGGGGCGGGGGGGGTGGGTGGGGTGGGGTGGGGGTTATGATTGTGAAAATGTGTTTAAAATGTTTTCAAATTCTGTTTTTTTTACATTGTAATGAAATGCATTCAAAAATGGTGTTTCATTTCACCAAGGGTGGAGGTGTTACGAGGATTTTTTTGTACTGAAAACTTAGGATTCTGCATTTTTTTAAAACTGGAAAAGGATTTCAGTGGATGTTGAGACACCTGCAACTAGTTGAACTTTATGGATGTTTTGAAAGGAAGTTCAACTAAAGCTGAACTGGTAAGCAAGGACTGGAATGCAGGTAATTTCAATGAAACCAGCAGGGAGTTGACCTCAGAACAACCCTCTGTTATGACCAGAAATCATTTATGACTGGGCATGTCACTTGTTTCAGGAAGATTTTTTAAGTTTGGACCTTTTAAAAAGCTAGAGTTTGGACAAAGGCAGGCATTTGAAATTTGATTTTTGACCTGCCTGGAGATCAGAAGACGACCCAGGAAAAGTATTACCCCTCTGTAAAGGAATTCTGCATCTCTTGAGAAGAAACCCTGTATTTCAAATGTGACAGATTCCTATTGCCTCCTGTCTCTGAAGAATCCCTGCATCAAGCTGTACTATTGCCTCCTGGGTTTAAGAAAACCTGAATATTGGAAGAAACCTTTTACTGCTACACTGCTGTTGCAGGACCTAAAAAAAAAAAAAATCCTTGTTGCTGCACACCTGATGGAAGATCTTATGTGCAGCCTTTTACTGTTCTTGGAACTCCTACCCATCATAGACTGTTCATCAACCTCGCCTGGAAAGACTTTGAGTGGCATCCAACTATTTGACTTTGGGACACCTCACCAAACCAAAGAATTTCCTTCCAGATCATGACAGACTAAGTGTTTTTATTCCTTTCATTCCTGTGAAACAACTGTAAAGAAAAATCCTTTTTTCCCGGTTAACCGGTCTTTGGATGTATGTGCATGAGGACTAGGGAAAATGCGGAGCTTTAATATCTCAATTCGTAGATAGATTTACTTCATTATTGATTAAGACTTGGTTTTATCATTAACCAGTTAACTTTGTTGTTGATTAAAGAAACCTGGTTGGTGTGCTTTATTCAGGGGCAAATAGAGTATCTAATTGGCTGTTTCGGTAAGTGGGAACATTCATTGATATACTGTGACTTGTGGAGAAGTGGGACTGAATTAACAGTGCACTCCTCCCGCCTCAGTCATAACACTTTCCTCAAAAGGTATAAATACATATGAATACACATACCAGATTTTACAGTACAAATATTGGGTGCTTCCAATCAATAAATGTGTTTTGATTTAATTAAATTTTAATTTCAGTTGGCTTTAGCTTGTTAAAGGAGCAGTGTTGCCATTTCAACTGATAGACTTTAACTTTGCATGAATTGCTTTTTCCATGAGCTTATTTAATTCTTCAGTTTAAATTGCGCCTGCCCTTTATCATTGGTAGAATTGGAACTATCAGTACTTTACTGAGTTACAGGACTCAGAATGCTCTCCCTGGACCTGCCCAATTTTGGAAAAATAGGTTATATAATTGTGCAAAAGCAAAATACTGCAGATGCTGGAAATCTGAAATAAAAACAGAAAATGGTGGAATGCAGAAAGTTTTTCCAGTTCTGTGAAAGGTTACCGACCTGAAACGTTAACTCAGTTTCTCCATCCACAGATGCTGCCAGACCTGCTAAGTGTTTCCAGCATTTTCTGTTTTATAGATATAATTGTACTGTTGGATTGTGTAGACAAATGGATACAAGTACCACAAACACCATAAATGAATTAGTAATTGTTTTTTCATGGTATTGGATGATGCAGTTTGCTTGCTGATAATTGCTGTTCTCTGAGAAACAAATAATTAGTAAAGTCAGTAGTTGTTGGTAGCAGACATCTCCATTAGAAAACAGTTTGATCTCCTGTAACAAATTGATGCTCTTGATTAATCAGGACTGATGTATATAATATCTGGTAATGTTTTGTATAATAGCAATTTAACTGCAGGGCTGGTAAGTGTTTTACTATGGAATCCTCTATTGGCTCATTGGGAATTTCAATGCGTGATGCAGCACTGAAGCGTAATGCTAGTAAATTCCCAGGTTTTGATCCGTGCACTGTGCTGAGTTAGGCAATGGTGTGCCAGAACCGATCTCTATATCATTAGCATAGGGAAAGAAATAAGATCAGCTCGGAATCTATCTCTTCTGATAATATATTGATCATTACTGGATCAACAGAATCCAGAAATTGAATTGGCACTGTAACTCATCGTCACGACAAAAGTTTTAAATGAGAAAGGTAACTGCTGCCTTCCATTATCATGTTGGAATAATCATTATTCATTTGTGAAGTTAGATAGAAAATGTCACTTGGCTATTTGACCAGAGAGGTCATCAAAGTTCAATCTCCTTGTGTTGAGCAAAGTAATGCTTTTTATTCATTAGACCATCAGTGAGCTGCAACAATACTTTGTAGTAGACTCTGCACTATAGACTTCTTCCCCCAACTTTTTCTGGAATGCACTGCCTGTAAGGGTGATGGAAGGAGATTCAAAAAGGAATTGGATAAATACTTGCTATTACAGAGACATGGTTATAAGATGACCAGGGTTGGGAAGTAAGTATTGCCGGGGATCACAACATTTTGAAAAGACAGGCAGAATGGAAAGGGAGGAGGAGTAGCCCTGATGCAGGATGGCATAAGGACAATAGTGAGAAAGGATCTTGGCTCAGAAGATCCAGGAAGTAGAATCGGTATGGGTGGAGATGAGGAATAACGAAAGGAAATTGAATGGGCACTTGAAATTAATAAACATGCGGGACTAAGGGGACTAGCTGATTGCTCTACAGAGAGCTGGCATGGACTTAATGGGCTAAATGGCCTTCTCCTGTTCTGTGCCATAATGACTCTACGACTGTCGAGACCTTTTCTGAATTTTGGTGCTAAGGCCACTTGTACCTGCTCAGATGGAGCTCCAGCTGACGTCAGCAGACTTGGAGAAAGTTTTATAAAACGGGTACTGCTGCCAACCTCTCAAGATTGTGAGATAACTATGGATGAGGAGGACCATTCAGCTCTCTTAATTCATCCATCCAGATAGTTACCTCCACTACTTTATTTGGAAGTCCATTCAAAGTGTTGTTCATTTTATATGTAAAGAAGAGTTTACCTTTTACTAGTGTGAACCTGTGTCCCCTTATTCTACTGTCACAGTATAATTTAACTGCTGACTTTTCCAGTCCCATGACTACCTTATATGCCTCCAAGAACAACTCTTGGAAGCCTCATTCCTGGGTAGAAAAAAACCAAGTTTCTTCAGCCGTTCTCAAAATTCAGACCCTTAATACCAGCGATGATCAGCCTTGTGGCTCTTCACTGCATTGCCTCCAGCACTTGAATATCTCCCTTGTTCCTTGGTGATCAGAACTGAACTATATCGACGTGCAGTCTGACAAGAGCACTACAAAGTGTTATATCTCCCTGCTTTGACTTATATTCCACTGTTTTGACTATGTAGTTAGCTTATTGATTTGCTGCCCTGCATTGATTGGACGTGTTTAACATCAAGTCTGCTAAAACTCCTAGTTCTCCTTCAGCTTCATTCTAAACTAGCTATACTTCATATATGGAGCACATGCATCATCAGGCACACTATATACTTGCTGCAAAAAATTTTTATTTGCCACTGTTATTGTCCACTTACGTATTTCTTCCAGTTCATTCTGTGGTTTCTGAGCCACTCTTCCAGTTCCACTACTCCTCCCAGTTTGATATCAAGTGCAAACTAACTAGGGATAAAGCTATTATAGATCTAGTGTTGTGCAATGAGGCAGGGTTAATAAGTAATGTCATAGTAAAAGATCCACTGGCAAATAGTGATCATAATACAATTGAATTCCACATTAAGTTTGAAAGCGACATACCCCAATCACAAACAAGAATCTTAAACTTAATGCCAATTACATAGATATGAGGGGAGAGCTGGCGAAAGTCGATTGGGTAAATAGACTAAAAGGTATGGCGGTAAATAGACAGTGGGGAATAGAAACAATTCAAAATGTTCAACAAAAATACATTCCACTGAAAAACAAGAACTCTGAGGAAGATCCATCTGTGGCTTACTAAGGAGGTTAAGGATAGAAGAAGCTTATAATATTGAAAAGAGTAGTAGTAAGTCTGAGGATTGGAAGTGTTTTAGAAACCAGCAAAGTGGCACCAAAAGTTGATATAAAGGGAAACAATAGAATGAGAGTAAACTAGCCAGGAATATGAAAAACAGATTGTAAGAGCTTTTACAAGTATATAAAAAGTAAGAGAGTAGCTAAAGTAAACATTGGTTCCTTAGAAGGAGAGACAGGAGAAATTAGCTTGAGGAATGAGGAAATGACAGAGACATTGAGACATTTTGAATACAGGAGCAAGGATGTCTTACTGCAGTTATATAGGGCCTTGGTGAGACCACATCTGGAGTATTGTGTGCAGTTTTGATCTCCTTATCTGAGGAAGGATGTTCTTGCCATGGGGAGAGTGCAAAGAAGATTTACTAGGCTGATTCCTGGGATGGCAGGATTGACGCATGAGGAGAGATTGGGTTGACTAAGCCTATATTCACTAGAGTTTAGAAGAATGAGAGGGGATCTCATAAAAACCTATAAAATTCTAACAGGACTAGACAGGCTAGATGCAGGGAGGATGTTTCCGATGGCTGGGGAGTCCAGAACCAGGGGTCACAGTCTCGGCATACAGGGTATGTCATTTAGAACCGAGATGAGAAATTTCTTCACTCAAAGGGTAGTGAACCTGTGGAATTCTCTACCGCGGAAGGCAATGGAGGCCAAGTCATTAAATATATTCAAGAAGGAGATCGATATATTTCTTAATGCCAAAGGGATCAAAGGATAGGGGGGAGAAAGCGGGAACAGGGTACTGAATTAGACGATCAGCCATGATCTTTTTTGAATGGCGGAGCAGGCACGAGGGGGCATACATTTAAAGTGATTGGTAGAGGAATTCAAGGGGAGATGAGGAAAAACTTTGATGGTCTAGAACTCACTGCCTGAAAGGGTAATTGAGGCAGAGAACCTCAACTCATTCAAAATGAGTCTGGATATGCACCTCAAGTGCCTTAAGCTGCAGGGCTATGGACCAAATGCTAGAAGGTGGATCGTTTTTCGGCCGGCACAGTCACGATGGGCCAAGTGGCCTTTTTCTGTGCCTTAAACTTTCTATGATTCTGTGATTGTATTGAATGGCAGAGCAGGCTCAGCGGGCCGTATGGTCTATTCCTGCTCTTATTTCTTATGCTCAAGTTTGACTACTTTTGCACTGAGTTTCTGGATCCAGGTCATTTATGCAAATTAGAATCAGCAGAGAGTCCCGAGGCAACCTTGCCCATTCTGCTCTCAAAAGTTCGTTTCTTATCCTTGTTGCTAGTTTCATAACTATTGTGAAGGCTTACCCTTGCATTGAGTCAGGTTGCCAGATGATATACTGTCATTACTGTTGTAGGTGCATTTGTTTCATCTCCTTAACGCCAATCCCTGTGGGATAGCACTGGTGATCGGTCTCCAAAAAGGTCTAAATCCAGTTGTAACTACTTTTTGCCTATGTCCTGCCAACCAGTTCTCCATTCAGCTCAATATATTACCACTATTGTATCGAATTGTTCAACTGCACAATAAGTGCTAAAGGTTGTGTTGTCTATTAATTCTGTGGGGGGGAGGTGGGGGGTTTAACTGTAAATTGTGTAACTTTCACATTCCATTGTATGTTGCATTAACACGTTTTTTTGTGCTAACACTGATCATGGTCTCTTTATATTTGGAAAAGTAAATTTTCATGAAGATTGGCACACTTGTTAAGAAATTACTGCTGGTGTTTATATCGTGAAACAAAAAGAGGTACTATGGAACAACTCTTTCAATAAAAACAGAAAATGCTGTAAATACTCAGCAGGCCTGCAGCATCCGTGGAGAGAGAGACAGAATTAATGGGTGGAATTTTATGCTGGTGGCGGGGTCTCTATGTCGGGGGGCGGGGGGGTAACTGAAGTCCCTGCATCACTTCTACGGAAGACCTGCCGCTGTCCAGTTAAGTGCCTGATTAACTGGACAGCGGCAGGTCTTCTGTCGGATTTAGGACCCCGTCACGCCAAGTCCTGGCCTTGCAGAGCTGTCTGTCAATCAGAGGTCGGCAGCTGCAGTGCCACTGCAGAGGTGGTGGCTGCTGCTGTAGCCTCAGTGACCAGACATCAAGGAGCGGCACTAGAACCAGGCTCAAGATAGGTCAGGGCGGGAGGGGTCTCGCAGGGTTGGGGTGGCGGGGGGGGGGGGGGGGGGGGTGGCGGCGGGTGTTGGCAGCAAGGGAAAGGAGGTGGCCCTCAGCAGGTTCCCCCCCCCACGCCTTCCCGATGCCAGGTGCCCTGTTCAGGCACTAGGTGAACAAGGGACTCACTGCACCATCCCCCCCCAACCTGGAGCCAAGAAAGCCTGCATGGTTTCTCGTGCGGCAACAGGGCCACTTGCTGCATGGGTAATTGTGGTGGGAAGAGGCCCTTAATTACCCAGTTAAGAACCTCAATTGGCGGCGTGGAGGAAGGCCACCCCAGAATAAATTTTGGCAGAGGCGGGATGGTGGTGATGGCCACCATCCCACCTGATTTTATGCTCTACTCGCCTCCAAACCCGTCATGGGGGACTATAAAATTCCACCCAACATTTCAGGTCAATGTCCTTTCATCAGAACTGGGAGAAAGTTGTAGATGGAATATGTTTAAAGCAAGTACAGGGACAGCGAAAGGGAGAGGAGATGACCAGAGCAGAAGGGAAGGCCTGTCAAGGGGTGGAAAACGAGAGAGGTGATGACAAAAGAGGGTGGTAATGGGACAAGTAAAGAAACAAAAGATACGTCTAGAGGAGGTGTTAATGAGAAAATGCAGAATTATTACCAACAGCTGCCATTCTAAAGACAAACAGACAAAAATGAAAGGGAGCAGAGGGTCTGAACTGTAGTTGTTGAACTCGGTGCTGAGTCCAGAAAGTTGTAAAGTGCATAATCAACAGATGAGGTGCTGTTCCTCGATCTTATGTTGAGCTTTATTGGAACAGCATGGTAGTCCGAGGTCTGGGTGGGAGTGGAGCGGAGAACTAAAATGACAGGCGGCTGGAAGCTCAGGGTCACGCTTGTGAACTGAACAGAGGCGCACCGCAAAATTGTCACCCAGTCTGCGTCTGGCCTCCCTGATGTAGAGGAGACTGCATCGTGGGCAGCGAATACAGTACACTAAATTGAAAGCAAGTAACTTGCTGTTTCACCTGGAAGGAGTGTTCGGAGTTTTGAACAGTGAGAAGGTAAAAGGATAGGTGTAGCACCTGCTGTGCTTTCATAGGAAGGGGAGAAGGGTTTTGGGGGGTGATTTGAGGTGTGGACTAGGGTTTTGCAGAGGGAAAGGTCTCTTCAGAAAGCTGAAAGGTGGGGAGGGTAAGATGTGTTAGGTAGTGGCATTTTTTTTTTTATTTAGAGATACAGCACTGAAACAGGCCCTTCGGCCCACCGAGTCTGTGCCGACCAACAACCACCCATTTATACTAACCCTACAGTAATCCCATATTCCCTATCACCTCCCTACACTATGGGGAATTTACAATGGCCAATTTACCTATCACCTGCAAGTCTTTGGATGTGGGAGGAAACCGGAGCACCCGGCGAAAACCCACGCAGACACAGGGAGAACTTGCAAACTCAGCACAGGCAGTACCCAGAATCGAACCCGGGTCCCTGGAGCTGTGAGGCTGCGGTGCTAACCACTGGAGTTGGCAGAAATGTCAGGCGACGAAGCATTGAACATGGAGGCTGGTGGATGGACGGTGAAGTCCTGGGGAACCCTATCGTGGTTCTGGGGGAGGATTGGCGGGTGCAGAAGGGTGAGAGCTGAAGTGCAGGAAATGGAATAGACACAGTTGAGGGCCCTGTCAACCACAGTGGAATGGGGGAATCCTTGGTTGAGGAAAAAGGATGGCATTAGAAGTGTTGGTATGGAAGGTTGCATTGTCAGAACAGATGCAACAGAGATACTCGGAGAATTGAATAGAGACCTTAAAGGAAGCAGGATGTGAGTAAGTTTAGTCGAAGTAGCTGTGGATGTCAGCGGGTTTATAGCAGATATTGGCCTCTCCCAGAAATGGAGCCAGAGAAGTCGAGGAAGGGAAGAATTGGAGTTGGTCCAGATGAAGATGAGGGAAGTATGAAAATTCTTAATTTAAACTGTCTTTGTTGAGTTCAGGTGAAACATGCCTAATGTGTTCTTTTTAACATTTGCATGGCAATATGTAGTTAAGAACCATAGTGTTCTGATGAAGGGCTCTTTAATGCTTTTTACTTGGTGGTGCGAAAAGGAGAACAATGGGACAAACAGTGCTGCAATTATATCATTGTATTGCCCATAGCACAGCGAGTTTACCCATTGGGTTGGGTTATGGAGTTGTACAGACCAGAAATGTCCAAATTAAATCCCCTGTCTGTGTTAAATTAGCTGATCTCAGCTAGGGCGATGGTGGTATCACGACAAATGACTACAGTAGCCCTGGATTATAGAGAATAAAATCAGCCAGGGTTCGCTTGCATGATGGCTATCTAATGACCCCCTATGGGATTCATCGTTGAGAATCTCACATAAATTAGTTACCTGAGTGAGATACTGGAAGCTGGCCAGTGCCTTTGGGACTGCAGCCTACCAAGCAGAGAAAGTGAGCAAGTGAGAAAATAAACTGCCTTGCAGAAGTAATTGCTGCAATGCACACAATCAACATAAATACATTCTAGGGTTTATTTTTAGCCAAAGTGACTTCTCTAAAAAATGAAGTTATTAATTTTTGCATACAATTTTGACATTGGGGAAATACCAGGAGTACGGTTTATAATCAGTGAGACAGACTGTAGACCTGTTTTGAAGGTATGGAGCTAGATTTATTTTGAGATGTGTCAAACCAGAACGAGTCCTTAATCAAATTCTCATATAGTACTCCAACCACCAGGGGCTGCAGTATTCCGTGAACGTTCAATACCAACTACACCCTCTTGTGCTAATGCAGTGCTTTTGTTAAGAACCACTTCCCAGTTGTATTGAGATTAGCATTGGTTCAAAGAGTACTTCCTGTTGGAGTGTAATCATATCACAATCAGGGAATAGTTTTGTAGTCGGGTGTAGAGCAGTGTTTAAGCTATCCAGGCCCCACAGCCTACATCGAAGATCGGAGACTGCCTTTTTTTAAAAACCAGCCTGGCACTGATTGGTGCAATTTTCTTTATTCTGTCTATAGCCCATCCAGCCAGGGGAAGAACTGTTGGTGTGGTACAATGGGGAAGACAACCCAGACATTGCAGCTGCTCTAGAGGAAGAGAGAAGTAATTATCTGAACAAGAGGAGCTCTCCCAGAGGCAGGAAAGGTAAGGGAAGCTTCATAGTTCTTTTGGGTTGGTGACTGGGTGGGGCGAGTGCAGTACAAAATGTACCTCCTACTCTCCAGAGTGATCTGGTTGGGTGGGTGGGGGGGAGGTGGTTGGGGAAGAAAGAGGAATAATTTTTGAGTTTTGAAAGTGCTGTAGGACAGGATGAAGTGAGCTCAGTTAAACTGCAGTTGCGCTTTAGGAGTGGCACTGGAATGTCAGTTGGAGAAATGCGACTGGATGACCTTCCCAGGCTACAGACTCCGGCACTCTGGTGGAGAACATTAAAATGCAGAGATACTGCTACAGACATTTCTCATTTAAAGCTGTACTAGTTCTCTTCAGTTTTATTTTTAAAAAGACAAAATTCTAGACGTGGCCTCTAAAACCATTTAAGCTCACTTTTTAAACACTTTTGTGAATTTGGGAATCGAATAGAGGTTTGTGATTGTGACTTAAGAAATTTTATTTGGACAAAGATGGCTCATTTTGCTTGTGGGAGACAGCGTTGGAAGTGTAGAAGCAGATTGAAGTGAGCTGGTAAATTGTGTTATGTAAGCAGTTTCTAATTTCAGAGGCCTACAAAATGGATGCAGCTGCTTAATAATTCACTGAATAACTTGATTGTTCCCAATATTTTACACCAATCCAAATGTTACTTTATCTTTTATCTCAGAATCCTGAAATACTACAAAAATAACAGCATGAAATGTTTTTAAAATCTTTTTTATAAATCTCCAACTGCCCAGAACAAATTGATTTTATTTCTTTTCTCCAGTACAATATTTTAACTTTTCCCCCACCCTTCCAGTCATTAAAATATTTTTCTTCAGAGAATGGCTGCAATATAAAAGGACACTAGAGAGTTTTTAAAATGAGTTAAACTCTCCTTATTTGACTTGAAGCCATAAACCCTTTTCTATCAAATGAAAGTGGAGAACAATGTTTTTATTTATTCAATTTAGGGGTGGGGGAGAGAATAGGAATACATTTTCTACTCTGTTCGAAGTTGACCAGAGTACAAAAGAGTGATGACTCTTGAGTTAATTTAGAATTATTAAGACTGATGTGGAAAGCATTTGCAGTTGTAACGTAACTCTTCCCGTCAAGACTGTGTCTCCATACTGAGCATTTAAGAATAGTGCTGCAGTTATGCTATTACAAAGAAAAAATTCATCAGTTATTATTTTTTAAAATGCAGAAAAATTAACAATGTACTGACCCAGATCTACCTCAGGATTCATTCTGGAATTGTTGCGAGAGGGGTTTTCTTTGAAATAACTGTAGTCAGCAGCCACATTTGGGGAAAAGAAACAGTTTGTGCAAGACAAAAATACTTCGCATAAAATTTACCTGAATTAAAATGAGCATTGATAAATTCTAGGACTTGCTTTGTGTCCCTCACCAGGAAGTAGGAATTTTACAAAGAAAAATGGCTGCAGCAGGGATCCTACGTCCAAGTGTTGTGAATCCTGATAAATACACAACTGATTTGCCAAAGAATGTTGTGCTTAGATCTGCGCTTCTATAGATGACCTATATAAAAAGCACCAGCTTGTAATATTTATACCAAAGGCATTTTAGTCACCCATGGAGTATGCAGTAAATTAAAACTGTTTTATAAAGCAGGTTTCTTTACAACAGTGTTGTGCCAATTTATTGTTTATTGGATCAGGAATTGTGCATCATGGAAGCTGGTTCAGTACACTGGAAATCTGTATAATGGATTTTTTTTTTTAGTAGGCTGTAATTCTGCACCTGGATCTGAATTCTTGGGTTTCCACTCATTAGCTAGAGACCCCAGTAGCAAGTGCATGTTTGTGGACAGTGAGTGAGGACCCTCGCTGATTTTTTTTTTTTCCCCTCCTCCCTAGCTTCGGGGCACTGAGGCCAATTGTGGCATCCCAAATATTGCTGCAGCTCAGATCAGTTAATGGCACCCAATCAGCAAGGTCTTGATACTCCTTCCAAATTTTACAACTGCATTAATTGTGTCTCAATGTGATTTTACTGTTAGGTCAAGGATTTCTATTATTTTTTTATAAAGAAAAACACTGCCACAAAATAATGAATTAATAGAACATGCCACAGGGTTGGTTGGTTCTGTGAAAATAAGTTGTAAGCAAATCCAACTCAAATCTCACCCTCGGAATTTGTGAGGCTGCATCTATAGTCTTGTAGCACACTTCTAGTCAAAGACTCATTTATGTAGCAATTTGTCATGTTCAGCAAGATCTCAAAACACTTCAGATAAAGTTAATTATTTTGAAGTTCAGTGACTTATTCAGGCAAATGTGTCAGCCATTTTTGTATTAAGCAAAATAGCACGAACAACAAGGAGGTGATAACCTGTTACTGGCTTTGGTGACGGTGACTGAAGAAGGATCATTGGTCAGGATGCTAGGACACTTCGGTTAATGCCAAGGGATCTTTAGCATGCATCAGGATAGGTAGCAAAGCCTCAGTTTAACATCTCATCCAAAGGACAGCACCTCCGACAATGCATCTCCAGTAAACAGTTGGTCAAGGGATAGGATGGCATTTGAGTGAGGTTCCAAAGAAGGAACTTGCATTTATATAGCACCTTTCAAGTCCATGGGATGTCCCAAAAGGCTTTACAGCCTTTATAAATCACTTTTGAAGTGCAGTCACTCTTGTTACTTGGGCAAAGACAGCAGTCAGTTTACATATAGCAGAGTCTCTCGAGCAGCAATAAGATAAATGACCCCAATTAATCTATTTTTGGTGCTGTTGAAGAATAAATATTGACCAAGACAGCAGTTGAACTCCCCTGCCCCTCTTCAAATAGTGCCATGAGATGTTTCCATCCACCTGATATGGCAGACAGGACCTCGATGTAACATGTTATCCAAAAAAAATGGCATTTCCAGCAACTCGGTTTAGTAATGCACTGAAGTGTCTGACTAGGTGATGTGCTCAAGTCCTGGGGTGGGCCTCGAATCCATGATCTTCTGACACTTAGAAAAATACATAGAAGTGATGCGCAGAAACAGGCAATTCATCCAAACCAGCCTGTCAACATTTCCCTACCACACGAGCAGATCTGAGACTGCTACCACTGAGCTAAGCCTACCATTTCAGAGATCCGCCAGTATCTGTGCTTCAGAACAGGAGGAGTGAAAAAAGGTTAGTGGGGATGGGATGGAAAGAAACAAGTTCTAGATTATAAGTGGGGAGTAGGTAGATTATCAGCAGGTGCACGTCATCTGAACAGTACCAGGAATTCTTGATAAATTCACTTTCATTCTCTTCCCCTGCCATCCCAGATTAAACCAGACATTGTGTGACAGCCAAGAATTCCCTTTTCAAACTTTTTTTTTGAAGTTGAGACATTTTCATTGCATGAAAGGAAGAGCAAAGTAGCATCGAAGGAAGGGCCAGTTCTGCAGCTGGTTTGCCAGGATATTAAATCTCATTATGTAATACATCTTTTTACATGTTTTTATCATTAAAGCCATATATATTTAAAGCCCAGAGTAGATTTTCTGACTAATTTGTGCAGGGGGGCATGCATCTGTGTGTTCTGTATATCCATATGAAATTAGATTAACTGTCTTGAAGCTGGCTGATCTTATTGTAAAAATTGGTTTTAAACAGTTTAGCTAAGTTTCATTGTTGTAATAAATTTGTTAATTCTGGCCGTGCTATACTTGCTAATCTTGACTACTGCCATAGGGCTGTACATAGAGTCTCAGCACGGAAGGAGGCTTATTTGGCCCATATCTGTGCCGGCTCTTTTAAAGAACTATCCAGTTAATCCCACTCCCCTGCTCTTTTCTCCATGACTGCAGATTTTTCCACTTCAAGTATATATGTTCAATTTTGAAAGCTACTATTGAATCTACTTGAACAACTCTTTCAGGCAGTGCATTTTAGATCATCATAACTTGCTGCGTTTAAAAGAAAAATCTGCTGATCGCCCCACTGTTTTTACTGTTGCTGCTGAGTTGAGGTGGAGAAGTTGGTATGAGTACTTTTCTGGAATTTGGCTTGCACACAATAGGCCAAACAGAACGGAGGACACTTCATTACTAGTCCTCGTGTCCCTTAAACTGTTGAGCCTTGCCATCGGGATGAGGAGTAAGAGTGTGCTCAATCAACTAATGGTTAATATATTGAGCTACAGAATGTTGTTACAAATACTACACTAATGTTGTGTTGGTGGATTCTGCAAGGTTTGCAAGTCCTATGATTCATATATCCAAAGCAGTAGGAAAAGGAAACTAATAGCTGATTGGGGGCGGTAGGGTAGAGAAATGAGCTTCGTGTTGTTTGGTAATTGAACATTCTTGAATAAATCTAAGATGTACTAGAACAAAATTTTTAATTAAAAATCACATGATTCCTATCGCATAAGCCCACATTATGCCTTAACCCGTAGCGATTGATAAGTGGGCAACTGCAGCCTCCTCCGCAGTTGCCATATTCCAAATGGTTTGATCTCACCATTCTGCTGTGAGGAATTGATCATAGTCTCATAGAAATGTTAGGATGGTGTCTAGGAATTTAACATTCTCCTCCTTTTGCTCTTCTATTCCTCACATCCCCACGCCCTCTTGCCAAAACATCCCTCCTCTTATCAAATATCGTGGAGGAAGTTGCTGCCTAATGGCTGATAGTTCATTCTGTGGCAGGTGTGAAAGCTGGTGAAACCAGAATATGTTGTACATTGTTCTAAAAGTTTATTTAAATTTTTTTGTAACATTGTTAATTTTCAAATGTGATTGGGGGAGAAAGCTTCTTTAAAATCTGGGCTGTGTCTTTGGAGGAGAGTTGTTGACTGGAATGTTTTATCAGTTGCAAATCTTCATCTTGCAGAAGGAGAGAACACAAAGGAAATTTGAACAATGAAAACATTAAAATAATCACTTGAATTTCTTTATCTAATTCTCAACTCCTCAACAAACAAAGTTTACTGAATTGTTATTCAATAACTGCCTTTCAATAACCATTGTAAATTGACAAAATATTTTTCAACTGGTTGCAAATGAAACAATGATTATACAGCAGTAATCTCCTTGAAGGATATAGACATAAACCATTTAAGCATAGCTAGGCTAGTATAAATTGTTAGTATGCGGTTAAGTTGGCTTGATTTGTCAAAGTTAAGATAATCATCTTGAAATCACTCCCAGACATTGGTTACCTTTTACCCAATGTTTATATACTGGCAGATCTTCTGTGGCGCTTGGCTGTTTTTTATCCTCTCCTGGCCCGTCTTCCATCTACCACCCTCCATAAACTTGAGTTCATCTAAAACTCTGCTGCCCGTATTCTAACCTGCACCAAGTCTTACTCATTACCCCTATATTTGCTGACCAACACCTCAGTTCAGAAATTCTCAGGTTCTGAATTCCTCCATGGTCTCACCCCTTTTTATCACTGTAATCTCCTGGTCTCTTATGTATCCTCCACTCCCTTTGCCCCACCGTTGGAAGCTGTGTTTTTAACTGTCTTGGCCCTAAGCTCTGGAATTCCCTCGCTAAAGCTCTCCACCTCTTTTTCTTCCTTTTTAAGACCTTCCTTAAAACCAACTTGTCCTAATATGACCTCCTTTGGCTATGTCAATTTTTGTCCGGTAACATACCATGAAACGTCTTTGGACTTTTTTTCCCTATGTTAGTGGTGCTATGTAAATGTAAGTTCTTGTAACACTTAAGTGTGACAAGGACATCATTGCAGGATGTGCATACTATACTTGACTTTTAATATATTATCAATAATAAAAATGCTTTTATAAATTAATATCTCCTGCAGTCCCTCAGAGTTCTACTGTTGCAGAGTGGGAGTTTAAACAGCTGCACAGGTCTGTTCAGTGCGGGGACTAGCAAGCTGTTTGATTTTCCGAGCACTGATCCTTGGCCTGCAGAGTGTCATTTGTAAGTGGTAGGATCAGCGCTCCTGAAACCAGCTGATCTACTGGCCATAATGCTGAGTGAGTCTTTACAGGCACATCAAAATTTCCAATCCTGCTCTGGAGCAGCATTGTGCTGCAAACTGAGCCAGCGGAATGATCTAGCCATGAAACAAGGTTGGGGTATAAAGTAAGAGGCAGACAGGCTCAAAGCACGGAAGGTCGGAACCAGAGTCAGTGAATGCAGTTGGCTGGATTCGCAGGGGATATGAGCAAAGCTAGTAGGTGAATTGTATTGCATCTGCCTCCATTCTTATGTTTTTGGTCCCTGTTGGAGACTGTAGGCGAAATTGGCAGTGAACTGTTATGGCATGTTTCTCTGTTTTTGTTTTGTAATTTGTTTATTGTATATGTGACTAGTAATATCACTAGGTTAGGAAGGGCCAATCAGGGCACTGGAGGAGCTCTACAGCCATACACAAGCCTTTTTAATGTGATGTGTATTGTGGAGCTTGTTATGGGGAGAGGGGAGTTGCAGCTGATTTTAATAGAGTATTTGGTTATAGTGCTCTGTACCGTGATGGATTGTTGATAACATAGCTTAATTTCTGAAACTTCTACATTCATAAATAGACAAGTTCCTTTATATTTTTCATAGTTCAAAAACTTCAACTGTTAAAAGATCACCCATCAGGCCATGCTTTGCCACCAAGGAAAACACCTTTATTGCTGTACAACTTTACCCAAAATAGAACTAATTTCATACTAATGTGAGAAAGTACTGGGCCTCTGTGCCAGAGCTGGCTACAGTTCTCTCAGTACAAGATGCAATCAGATGATATACAGCACTTGTGGTTTTACTGAACTGTAACAGGATTATGCTGTCTAACGCAATGATATTGTTAAACATTGCTCTGTTTTTGCAGTGTGCCTTTTGTCCTGAACTTTGTGCGGTTAACTATTTTGAAACTAGTCAAAATTGCTACAAATATACACGCACAGGTTTAGTTTAAAATCGTTTTGCTGAAAAACATTTGCTTTGATTCATTATCTGAGGAAATAATGAATTTGTGTTTTAAATTGGTGTGTTTATACTTATTTTACCAGGGCAGATCTCAGAGTTTTACTTCTGTAGCCACTTCGAGAAGAACTATAGTAAGTCTGCTATCATAGTATAAATAATATCAAATTTAAAATGACTAGAACAAGAGCACATCCTCATTTCTAGATTCAAAGACAGTTTCATAACTGACAGCTTTGGTCTGAGTGCTGAGAGTTTGTGATTCCAGAATTTGTCTCCCACCAGCCTTTCTAACTGATGGTGATATAATTACAAACCTTCACCATTTGGACAGTGTGGCATAGCAACAAATGCCCATTGAAACTGTCAGTATGCTTTTACCAAGGTGTGGGATATGGCTTTGTCCTTGAATTTCCAACTATTATCCAACAACCTCTTGGTGTGAACTGGGCCAGTGAGGAACCGTTTACAAGACGGACAATGGAGGTGGAGGCCAAAATCTTGTCGGCGCTAGTGACCCCAAGCGATGCTTAAACACCGCCACTCCAGAACAAGGATAGGATCTTAAAATTAGAACCAGGCTATTGAAAATGAAAGCAGGACCAGTTGCTTTACTCAAACAGTTGTGAAAATGTGGAACATGTAGAATCAATAGAGAGTGTGTGTCTGTCTGTGCGTTTTCAGATGCACAGCAGATTGTTTCAACTTTTGTCACAAAATTTGTTGTAATGCTAGATGAAATTGAAGTGTAAATTTCCAGCAGTCAAAGTTACAGTGCTCAGATAATTTTAATGTTTTTTTTAAATCCCTGCCTAGAAGCAAAGCCAGGTGTGCAATTTTATTCTAATCTGAGATGCAGAAAAGTCATGTAAAGTCTGTTTGTTGACACTTTAGAATAGTTGGTAGCCATGTGGCTTGGATCACAGAGGGACCTTAGATTGCCTGTAACCTGTGATCTTGGGCGCACACAGCAAGATAGCTGACAGCTTCAAATCATAAAAGCAAAATACTGCGGATGCTGGAAATCTGAAATAGAAACAAGAAATGCTGGAACCACTCAGCAGGTCTGGCAGCATCTGTGAAAAGAGAAGCAGAGTTAACGTTTCGGGTCAGTGACCCTTCATAAATGAATGTTGTAAAAATATACATTTACATATCTGTTTTAGTGGAATTGTAGGTTTTTCTCTTTCACCTAAGACATGTGCATGCAAAATTGAGATTATTATGGGAAGTGTTAGAATGAAATAAAGATTTTTTTAAAAAGGGAGCTTTTAAAAAGGAAGCTTTGTTTATGTAAGTCATTGGTTTGCAAAATTGAAACCGAACAAAGAACCACAAGGGGGAAAGATTCTAAAGCACAGCAGCTGCTAGAGGGTGCAGGAGAGGAGAGAGAAAATGCTTTGCTCCTTAGACAAATCTGCTTACCATATCAACAATTTTATTAAAAAATGTTTTTTTAAAAATCTCCCATGTGGAGTTGCCATAACACATGCTTGCACATGAATACGCAAGTATTTGTTTAAAAGCAGCAACTGCCAGCTTGCATTCAAACAACTGAGGGTTTAGCAAGAGTCGTTTCAACACAATAATACAACCAGCCGTTTGAGGTTTTTTAGTAAGTACTTTTATTTTTAATAAAAGGGGAAGCCAGGTAAGATACTTTATTTATATTCTGTGCTTGTGGTTCCTCAGTTGGGATAATCTTGTTTGTTCCATTTAGACATAGAAAAGATGTTTCCATTTGTGGGGAGCCCAAATCTATGTAAAATAGTCATAAATATATCAAATGGGGAATTCAAAAGGAACTTCGTTCCACATTCTTCCTACTTTGAGGAACATTCTACCACATAGTGTTTGAGGTGATTAGCATAAATACATTTAAGCAGAACTAGGTAAGTATATAAGGGAGAAAGGAATATGCTCAAAAAACTAGATGAAGTAAGCTGGGAAGAGGCTCGTGTGGAGTGTAAATACCAGCATAAACCTGTTGGGCTGAATGGCCTGTTTCTGTGCTGTAAAACTCTAATTGATGAGATGATAACAATTTGCATCTAGACTTTTCCAAATGAACACCAATAGCAAACTACATTTATAGAACATCTTTTTTTAACCAGACAAAAACAGATGCCAAGACAAAGAGCAGATAGTAGGAGGAGGGGTGACGAAAAGCTTGGTCAAAGAAATGGATTTTAAAGTGGAGGAGAGAAAGGATGTAGGGAAGGAATTCCAGAACATGGGGCCTACAAGGCTAAAGTTACAATCACCATTATGGGTGAAAGGAGGGAGGAAGCACAAGAGGCTAGAGTCAGCAGGATGGAGAGTTCGTGGTTAAAGCGCTGGAGGAAGTTGCAATATAAAAAGGGACAAGACCATGAAAAATTATAAACTCGAGGATGAAAATTGTAAAATGGAGGCATTGAGGGACCAGGAGCCGATGTTCGTCAGCAGGGACTGAGGTAATTTTTGACAGAGACTTTGGATAGAATGTGATACAGGCAGCAGAATTTTCGATGAGCTGAAGTTTACAGAAGTGAAGTAATGGAAGTTGAGCAGAACGTATTGGAATACTTAAACCTGTGGTGACAAAGGCATAGACGAGGATTTCAGTGGCAGATGGGCTGAGACAGAGATGAAGGGCCTCTTTGTAGGAAGGTGGTTTTGTGCTGGAGAGCTACCGGGTAGGAAGCTAGCTCTGGGTCAGATAGGATGCCGAGACAGTGAAGTCTGTTTCAACTGGAGACACTTGCTGGGAAGGGAGGCAGAATTAGTGATAGGGGAGTTGATGGCAAGTGTCTGAAGACAACACCTTTGGTCTTCCAACATTTAACTAGAGGACTTTGTGGTTCATCCGAGACTGGATTGGAAAAGTAGTTTGACAACGCAGATAGTGGATGGATTGAGAGGAGGAATGGAGAGCTGGGTTTTCTCAGTGTACATGTGGAAGCTGATCCCATCTCCCTGGATAATGCAGCCAAAGGGCTGTTTATAGGTGAAGGCGAGGAGGCGGCCAAGGACAAATCCTCGTGGGAGTGCAGAGATGACATCGTCAAGAGAAGCCATTGCTGAAGACGATTTAGCTATAATCGGATAGATCAGAGTGGAGCCAAATGAGGGCAATCCCACTGATCTGGACAATGGCGTAAAGGAAAAGCAAAATACTGTGGGTGCTGGAAATTTCAAATAAAAACAACAAATGCTGGCAACACTCAGCAGGTCAAGCAGCATCTGTGGAGAGTGAAATATAGTTGGGTCATTAATCTGAAAAGTTTTCATACAGATTTAAGAAATTTTAGGCAAGTGCAGAGCCGTAGGCAAAGGGGGAGGAGGCAGGAAGAGGAAAGAACAGAGTAACAGCATTGGAGGGATATGGTGTGGCCAAGTGAGCAAGCTGCAGCCAGATCAGGGAGGAGTGCACCATGCTCCTCATCAGAGGATGTAAATTGTAACTTTGATTAGAGCCTTTTCAATGGTATGGCAGGGACAAAACCCTGATTGGTGAAATTCAAATGTGACATTGCAGGGAAGATGGACATGAATTTAGGAGCAACAACATGTTTAAAAACTAGGTAGGCAGTAGCATAGTGGTATTATCACTGGACTAGTAACCCAGAGACCCAGGGTATTTCTCTAGGGACATGGGTTCAAATCCCACCACAGCAGAAGGTGGAATTTGAATTTAATGAATAAATCTGGAATTAAAAGCTAGTCTAATGATGGCCATGAAACCATTGTCGATTGTTGTAAAAACCCATCTGGTTTACTAATGTCCTCGAGGGAAGGAAATCTGCTGTCCTTACCTGGTCTGGCCTACATGTGACTCCAGACCCACAGCAATGTGGTTAACTCTTACGTGCCCTCTGAAATGGCCCAGCAAGCCACTCAGTTGTACCTAACCGCTACGAAGTCAATAAAAAGGAATGAAACCGGATGGACCACCCGGCATCAACCTAGGCAACGGAAACGTCAATGGTAAACCCAGCCCTGCAAAGTCCTCCTTACTAACATCTAGGGGCTTGTACCAAAGTTGGGAGAGCTGTCCCACAGACGAGTCAAACAACAGCCTGACATAGTCATACTCACGGAATCATACCTTACAGACAATGTACTAGACACTGCCATCATCATCCCTGGGTATGTCCTGTCTCACCGGCAGGACAGACCCAGCAGAGGTGGTGGCACAGTGGTATACAGTAGGGAGGGAGTTGCCCTGGGAGTCCTCAACATCGACTCCGGACCCCATGAAGTCTCATGGCATCGGGTCAAACATGGGCAAGGAAACCTCCTGCTGATTACCACCTACCGCCCTCCCTCAGCTGATGAGACTGGGTCTGCGGCAGGTGGTGAGGGAACCGACACGAGGGAAAAACATACTTGACCTCGTCCTCACCAATCTGCCTGCCGCAGATGCTTCTGTCCATGACTGTATTGGTAGGAGTGACCATCACGCACAGTCCTTGTGGAGACGAAATCCTGCCTTCACATTGAGGATACCGTCCATGGTGTTGTGTGGCACTTCCACCGTGCTAAATGGGATAGATTTCGAACAGATCTAACAATGAAATACTGGGCATCCATGAGGTGCTGTGTGCCATCAGCAGCAGCAGAATTGGACTCAACCACAATCTGTAACCTCATGGCCCGGCATATCCCCCACTCTACCATTACCATCAAGCCAGGAGACCAACTCTGGTTCAATGAAGAGTGCAGGAGGGCATGCCAGGAGCAGCACCAGGCATACCTCAAAATGAGGTGTCAACCTGGTGAAGCGACAACACTGGACTATCTGCATGCCAAACTGCGTAAGCAGCATGCGATAGGCAGAGTTAAGCGATCCCATAACCAATGGATCGGATCTAAGCTCTGCAGTCCTGCCACATCCAGCCATGAATGGTGGTGGACAATTAAACAACTAACTAGAGGAGGTGGCTCCACAAATATCCCCATCCTCAATGATGGGGGAGCCCAGCACGTCAGTGCGAAAGATAAGGCTGAAGCATTTGCAACAATCTTCAGCCAGAAGTGCCAAGTTGATGATCCATCTCGGCCTCCTCCTGAAGTCGCCAGCATCACAGATGCCAGACTTTAGCCAATTCGATTCACTCCATGTGATATCAAGAAACGACTGAAGGCACTGGATACTGCAAAAGCTACGGGCCCTGACAATATTCCGGCAATAGTACTGAAGACCTGTGCTCCAGAACTTGCCGTGTCCCTAGCCAAGCTGTTCCAGTACAGCTACAGCACTGGCATCTACCCTGCAATGTGGAAAATTGCCCAGGTCTGTCCTGTACACAAAGAGGACAAGTCCAAACCAGCCAATTACCGCCCCATTAGCCTACTCTCAATCATCAGTAAAGTGATGGAAGGTGTCATCAACAGTGCCATCAAGCGGCACTCGCTTAGCAATAACCTGCTCAGTGACGCTCAGTTTGGGTTCTGCCAGGGCCACTCAGCTCCTAACCTCATTACAGCCTTGGTTCAAACATGACAAAAGAGCTGAACTCGTGAGGTGAGAGTGACTGCCCTTGACATCGAGGCAGCATTTGACCAAGTATGGCATCAAGGAGCCCTAGCAAAAGTGAGGTCATTGGGAATCCGGGGGAAAACCCTCCGCTGGCTGGAGTCATACCTAGCACAAAGGAAGATGGTTGTGGTTGTTGGAGGTCAATCATCTGAGCTCCAGGACTTCACTGCAGGAGTTTCTCAGGGTAGTGTCCTAGGCCCAACCATCTTCAGCTGCTTCATCAATGACCTTCCTTCAATCATAAGGTCAGAAGTGGGGATGTTCGCTGATGATTGCACAATGTTCACCATTCGTGACGACTCAGATACTGAAGCAGTCTGTGTAGAAATGCAGCAAGTCCTGGACAATATCCAGGCTTGGGCTGATAAGTGGCAAGTAACACGTGCGCCACACCAGTGCCAGGCAATGACCATCTCCAACAAGAGAGAATCTAACCATCTCCCCTTGACATTAAATAGCATTACCATCGCTGCATCCCCCACTATCAACATCCTAGGGGCTACCATTGACCAGAAACTGAACTGGAGTAGCCATATAAATACTGTGGCTACAAGAGCAGGTCAGAGGCTAGGAATCCTGAGGCGAGTAATTCACCTCCTGACTCCCCAAAGCCTGTCCACCATCTACAAGGCACAAGTCAGGAGTGTGATGGAATACTCTCCACTTGCCTGGATGGGTGCAGCTCCAACAACACTCAAGCTCGACACCATCCAGGCCAAAGCAGCCCGCTTGATTGGCACCCCATCTACAAACATTCACTCCCTCCACCACTGACGCACAGTGGCGGCAGTGTGTACCATCTACAAGATGCACTGCAGCAATGCACCAAGGCTCCTTAGACCGCACCTTCCAAACCCGTGACCTCTACCAACTAGAAGGACAAGGTCCGCAAATGCGTGGGAACACCACCACCTGCAAGTTCCCCTCCAAGTCACACACCATCCTGACTTGGAACTATATCACCGTTCCTTCACTGTCGCTGGGTCAAAATCCTGGAACTCCCTTCCTAACAGCACTGTGGGTGTACCTACCCCAATTGGACTGCAGCGCTTCAAGAAGGCAGCTCACCACCACCTTCTTAAGGGCAATTAGGGATGGACAATAAATACTGGCCTGGCCAACGACGCCCACATCCCATGAATGAATTTTTAAAAACTTGAGGAAAGGGAGGTTGGAGATGGGGCCGTAGTTGGCAAGGACAGAAGGGTTGAGAAGTTTTTTGAGGAGGGGGTCAATGGCTGGCGGGTTTTGAAAGCAAGAGGAATAGTACATTAGAGACAACTATTTTTAATATCCGTTAACAATGTGGGAAGGGAAGTTGGGCGGTCAACATTTCAGTGGGGAAGGAGTAAAGGAAGCAGGGCATGGATCTCGTGGACAAAATGAACTCGGGAGATGGGAGGAAAAAGTGGAGGAATACACCAGTTCAGCTGCACGCATGTTGGCATGTGTGAATCAAGAGTGGTGTAGTCAAAGATTGCAACCAAGTAAAATACCTGGGCGGCACAGTGGCGCAGTGGTTAGCACTGCAGCCTCACAGCTCCAGGGGCCCGGGTTCGATTCTGGGTACTGCCTGTGTGGAGTTTGCAGGTTCTCCCTGTGTCTGCGTGGGTTTTCTCCGGGTGCTCCGGTTTCCTCCCACAAGCCAAAAGACTTGCAGGTTGAAAGGTAAATTGGCCATTGTAAATTGTCACTAGTATAGGTAGGTGGTAGGGAAATATAGGGACAGGTGGGGATGTTTGGTAGGAATATGGGATTAGTGTAGGATTAGTATAAATGGGTGGTTGATGGTCGGCACAGACTCGGTGGGCCGAAGGGCCTGTTTCAGTGCTGTATCTCTAATACCTGCTGCTTCAGCCTGAGAATGCTGCAGTAGATCTAAACAAGTGGATGAAATAAATCGGGGGGAAAGCAGACAGTGAAGCTGAATGATTAGGCAAGGAGTTGGTTTTAGAAGTTTGCTTTGGAAGTAAACTGTATTTTCTAAAGTAAGTTTTAATATCCACCTTTCCTACCTGCCAGAAGTGCTATGAGTTGAATACAAGGAAAGGGTGGGGAACCGAGATTAGATCAGGTTGCTCCAGTTGAGGAGTTAACACTTGGGCAGGCATGATGTACCAAATAGCCTGATTCTGTGCTGCAAGTTCCATGATTTCTATAAGTTTTCATCTGTCTGTCCATTGAGAACTTGCTTATTATCATCCAGGTCATTGAACTCTTTACTTTTCATTACCTTTTTGTAAAACCTTGGTAAGTAGCTTCCTCGCCTGAAGTTCTGGGTTAAAATATGCTACAAATAATCAGTGCCTCAAACAGAACTGTACTCAATTGGTTGGTCCAGTATAATTAGATTAATTTTTGGCCACAGTGAGTACAGGAAAACGAAGTGACTTTCTGCTGACAGGCTGAGGATCATGTGCTAGTGCCTTCCTTGTTTCCAACCAGTTGATCAATAACATTGAAGCAAAATACTGCAGATGCTGAAAATCTGAAATCAAAACAGAAAAGGCTGGAAATACTCATTAAGCAGGCAGCACCTGTGGAGAGGGAAGCCATGTTAATGATTCAGGTCGATGACCTTTCATCAGAATCAATAATGTTAACCTGCCACTTCATTAAGTTTCAGGTACTTTATTCAAATACACCGAGTCACTCATGAAATTTTGTGAATATTTAACAAAGAAAAAAACACTTGCATCTATGTGGCAATTATCACATACTCGAAATGCCCCAAAGTGCTTTACAGCCAATGAATTACTTTTGAAATGTGCTTGCTGTTTTGTCGGCAAATGCTTCAGCAGTGCATCACATGGAAACTGCAATTCTACTTCCATTACTGAAGTGATTTTTTAACATTTTGAAATTTGTTCCAAATATGCTCTTAATTTCACTGCTTTTGATAATAGACAACTTTCTGTATTTTTTTTGTATGTAAACGCAGAGAGAGAATGTACGAGTGTATGACCTGGGAAAATTTGTACTAGTCTTGCATAAAAGTGTTTTGGTTGACACTTGTATGATAGTAATACATCACCTTAAATTACTCCCATCACCAGTGACAGACCTGTTACCAATACTTCACCCGAGTGTTGTACAACTCAAAATGCTCTCTGGGGGCACAATGGGAAGGTGAAAATCTATAATTCTACCCCTGGGTGTTCTGAGCTTAATTGAACATAATACAGAAATTTCTCTCACTCATCATCACACCTTACTAACATTCAAGTTGTCATTTTTTAAACTGTTATACAAATCAGCCATAGAATGCAAGTCCAGTGAAGTAATACTGGCTCTAAAGGATTTAGTGAGACACCCAGTTGCAGTCACTACTTGTACAGCGATTTCAGAGATGGCAAAGATGATTAATTCAGCATCCTCCATATATCAAAGTTATTGTGCGTAACTTGGTTCTGGGGTAGATTTTCATCACAGTCTGGACAGTAATCTGGTAAAGTGGATCACCCACCCATTATAGAACCAACTGATTTACATTCCAGATTACTGCCTAGACAATGAAAATAAAAATCTCCCTTTGTGTATCTTAGTACACATAAAATGAAGTCAGATCGGTGTTGTTGCAAGTAGTCTCTTACTACATTTTATGAAGCCTAAGAATGGCAAAAACACTTTTTCCCCAGTTAAAATATTACATTCTCTGCTCTAATCACATTTCTAAATCTTAAATTGGATTCATCCTTCAACCTTGTTGCATTTTGTACATTACAGTTCAATGGTTCTTCATGGTTTGTATGTTCATCAAGCATTATTGTCCAAATTTGGCTTTGGTGACCAACATTTGGTTCCTGTGCAAGGGCTCCTTATTCTTGAACTCTGAACTAATTTGGTAAACTCCTATGGTATAGAGGATTCTAAATAAAGGTGATAATTACCCCTCATAGGCAGTCCCTCGGGAATGAGGATGACTTTCTTCCACTCCAGGGTTGTGTGTCCTTCATTCTTTGACCTTCATCCATCTCTCTCTCATTCTGCCCAACCCCAAATAAAATTGTTCAACTATAGTATCAGGATCTTCAGGTTTTGTGGTTCAGAAGAAAGAGTAGAGGAATATTGGTTTTGGGTAGTAAAGATGGACCTGAATGCGCAAGTTTCATTCATTTGTTTTCAAGGAGGAGGGTAAAAGATAGTAGCATTCAGTGGTTCCATTGCACAGTATAATGCGTTATTAGAATTTTGTATTTTATTAATGTCTTTATGGAACAGAATCTTATCCCAATACTTTACAAGTAATTGGTGCTCTTTTCACAGATACAACCCTATAAATTTAGCATAAAAATGACGCAAAGATTCTCCTTGAGAAGGGGTTTCTTGGGACCTCTGGGTGCCAGGGGTTGGATCAGCTACTTAAGGTCTGCTGTTGGAGAGTTGACTTTTTAATGCAGACCAGCTTGTAGTTTCTACATTGCAAGCCTGCACAGACTATTCCTGTATCAGGGGAGGGTCCTAGTGAAAGTGACTATTGCAAATGGTTTTGTGACTTTGAAGTAGCTCATGCATATGCAGTTATAAATCTGCTCCAAAGCAGCAAGGGAACTAGCTCCTATCACAGAACTACTTCCACTGGAAGTTTTTCTGTAATGTAATTGGATATTGCCCTCTCCCACTGCCAGAGAGAGAGAAGGAAATCAGTTTGTTACTCATCTAAATAAATTAGGGAACTGTTGTGGTCTATATTCCAACTTTACATTAAAAGTGCATCCTGTTGTACTTCTGATCTGCCACACTTACCCATTACAGACCTGAAGGGAGACACTCAGGAACTGGAATTTCGACTTCCCGGGAGCATGCCAATTCTGGGCAGAGTTTGAGAAAATGCGCAGTGGCGCTGGGGAGTGACTTTTACTGAGTCAATCTCTGTCAACTTCTTAATTGACTAGCCCCATCGAGTTTGGAAGTGTAAGAATCTTGAGAGAGCACTCAACAGACCAGATTACCCCCCTCCCATTTTCCCCTCCCCAGGTGCTGTCATAAAATATGTCCAAATTGGCAAATGGACTGATAATTTTGTGTAGAAAAA
Organism: Heterodontus francisci; assembly: GCF_036365525.1. NCBI lineage: Eukaryota > Metazoa > Chordata > Chondrichthyes > Heterodontiformes > Heterodontidae > Heterodontus > Heterodontus francisci. Next base: position 27,955,427 of record NC_090407.1, on the reverse strand, counting down.
GAAATTAATAAGTACAAGTAATAAAGAATTGTTGTGAAGTGCTGGTTCTAATGGAAACCAGTGGAGATGATATAAAATTAATTGGAATGGATTTCAGAAGTGAGCAGCAGTAAATAATGAATGAAGATTCACAGTCCTAAATGGGTGCTTAATGTTCACACATGAACTTTGAATTTATAGTTTAATTGTATATGTTTGTGGTTCAATTCAGCAAGTGAATTTTAAGTTTTTCCTAATGAAACTTTGAGGCAAAAGCAAAGTGGTGCAGATGCTGTATATCTGAAATAAAAACAAAATGCTGGTAATGCACAGCAGGTTAGGCAGCATGAAGTTATAATTTCAGGTCAATGACCTTTCACCAGAACTTTGAGAACTTGCTCATAATTTTTTTATTCTTTCATGGAATGTGAGCATCACTGGCAAGGCCAGCATTTGTTGCCTATCTCTAATTGCCCTTGAGAAGGTAGTGGTGAGCCTTCTTGAACCACTGCAGGCCATCTGAAGTAGGAACACAGTGCTTTTAGGATGGGAGCTCCAGGTTTTTGACCCAGTGACAGTGAAGGAACGGCGGTACAGATCCAAGTTAGGTTGATGTGTGACTTGGAGGGGAACTTTGTAGGTGGCGGTGTTCTGATGCGTCTGCTGCCCTTGACCTTTTAGGTGGTAGAGGTCACAGGTATGGAAGGTGCTGTCGAGGGAAGCTTGGCAAGTTGCTGTAGTGCATTTGGTATATGGTGTACACGGCTGCCATTGTGTGCCGGTGGTGGATGGAGTGAATATTTAAGGTGGTGGATGGTGTCAAGCTTCTTGTTGGAGCTGCACTCATCCAGGCAAGTGGACAGTAGATGGTGTACAGGCTTTGGGGAGTCAGGCGGTGTGTTACTTGCTGCAGAATTCCCAGCGTCTGACCTGCTCCCATAGCCACAGTATTTATATGGCTGGTCTAGTTAAGGTTCTGGTCAATGGTGACCCCTCCCCCACAGGATATTGATGGGGGATTCAGTGATGGTAATGCCATTGAATGTCATGGGGAGATGGTTAGATTTTCTTTTGTTGGAGTTGGTCATTGCTTGGCACTTTTGAGGTTCAAATGTTACTTGCCATTTATCAGCCCAAGCCTGAATGTTGTCCAGGTCTTCTTGCATGTGAACACGGAGTGCTAAATGGTACTGAACTTGTGATGGAGGGAAGGTCATTGATGAAGTAACTGAAGATGGTTGGGCCTAGGACAGTACTCTGAGTGATGTCCTGGGGCTTAGCTGTTTGGCCTCCAACAATCACAACCAACTTCCTTTGTACTAGGTATGACTCCAACCAGTGGAGAGTTTTTCCCCTGATTCTCGTTGACTTCAGTTTTACTCGGCTCCTTGACCCCATACTCTGTTAAATGTTGCCTTGATGTCAAGGGCAGTCATTGTCATCACCCCTCTTGAATTCAGTTCTTTTGACCACATTTCGCCCAAGGCTGTAATGAGATCTGGAGCTGAGTGGCCCTGGCAAAACCCAAACTGAGCATCTGTGAGCAGGTTATTACTGTGTAACTGCCACTTGATAGCAATTTTTTTTTTTTTTTTTTTTAGAGATACAGCATTGATGGCATCTTCCATCACTTTGCTGATCGAGCGTAGACTGATGGGCAGTAATCAGTCAGATTGGATTTGACTTGCTTTTTGTGTTCAGAACATACCTGGACTATTTTCCACATTGTCAGGTAGATGCCAGAATTGTAGCTGTACTGGAACAGCCTGGTTAGGGGCATGGCTAGTTCTGGAGCACAAGTCTTCAGTGCTACAGCCTGGATGATGTTGGCTCCCTTGGGCTTTTGCTGTATCCAGTACCTACAGCCATTTCTTGATATCACATGTAGAGTGAATCGAATTGTGTGAAGACTGGCATCTGTGATTTTGGGGACCTCAGGAAGAGGCTGAGGTGGATCATCTACTCACAGTTCTGGCCAAAGGTGCTTGCACATGCTTCAGCCTTGTCTTTTGTACTGATGTGCTGGGCTCCCCCATCATTAAGAATGGGGATGTTCGTCGAGCTGCCTCTTCCAGTTAGTTGTTTAATTGTCCACCACCATTCACAACTGGATGTGGCAGGACTGCAGAGCTTTGACCTGATCTGTTGGTTGTAGGATTGCTCAGCAGGTTGACACTTCATATTTAGGTATGCCTGGTGTTGCTCCTGGCATGCCCTCCTGCACACCTCATTGAACCAGGGTTGATGGTAATGGTAGAATGAGAGATATGACCGGCATGAGATTACAGATTGTGGTTGAATACTATTCTGCTGCTGATGGTCCACAGCCCATCATGGATGCCCAGTTTTGAGCTGCTAGATCTGTTCTGAATCTATCCCATTTAGCACGTGATGAATGGCATCCTCCGTGTGGAGTCGGGTCCACATTATCCAAAAACATAGCATCCGTTTTCACACGTACGCTGTCTCAGCTACTCCACTGTCTTTTAAATTGTCAGACTGCTTGTCTAGGGTGGCCGCTGGCGGAGGCTCGGAATATCGGTCTGCCAAACCCTGTGCATGCACACGCGCAAAAATGGCTATTAGGGCTTAAGGCCTGCAGCCTGCCAGTATAATTGATTAAAATAAGCACGGAGCATTGCGATTGTATTTTTTGTGCACTGACTAAGCTTTATTCATTAACTTCAAAATACCGAGCCTAATATCAGTACCAGAACAGAACCAGATACGCTGAAATCCAGACTGTCCAGTACAAAACCAGATGAATGGTTACCCTAAGCTTGTCTGATGTCCAGTACTGGATGAGCAGGAATTTCTTCCAACTAAATAATAGAAAAATCAAAACCATTGTCTTTGACCTCTGACTCCATTCCCTAGCCATTAACTCCACCCTCTCCTTGGCAACTGTCTAAGGCTGAACCAGATTGTTTGCAACCTTTGGTGTCGTATTTGACTTTGCGATGATTTTCCGGTCACATATCCGCACCATCACTGAGACTGCCTGTTCCCACCCCTGTAATATCACCCTGCATCAGGTGCTAAAATCCTCATCCATGCATTTGTTACCTCTAGACTTGACTGTTCCAAAGTATTCCATAAACTTGAGGTTATCCAAAATACTGCTGCTTGTGTTCTAACTCACACCAAGCCCTGTTCGCCCATCACCCTGAGCTCACTAACCATTGGCTCCCAGTTAAGCAACGCCTCAATTTTAAAATTCTCATCCTTGTTTGTAAATATTTCCTTGACCGTGCCCCCGCTATCTCTAAGCTCCTGTAGCCCCGCAACCCTCTGAGATAACTGCGCTCCTCCAAAATGGCCTCCTTGACAATCCCCGATTTTAATCACTACACCATTGGCAGCTGTGCCTTCATTTGCCTAGGCCCTAAGTTTTGGAGTTCCCTCCTTAAGCCCCTTTGTCTCTCTACCCCTCTTCTTTAAGACACTGCTTAAAACCTACCACTTTGACCAAGCTTCTGGTTATCTGCCCTAATATCATCATAATGTGGCTTAATGTCAAATTTTTTTTTATAATGCTTCTGTGAAGCGCTTTGGGATATTTTACTACATTAGCAGTGCAATATAAATACAAGTTATTATATTACAGCACTTGCTCTTCACAGTAAAATTTGCACAGCAGTATTCAGTTGAATGGTTTCTTTTCCAAATCACCGATGGCTTGTTCTGAGAGCGAGGGATTGGATTTGACTAATACTTTAACGGATTCATGTTGGGTTTTCATCAGGAGCTTCTGTGTCACTTTAAATCGCTTTTGGCTAATTTGTGATCAGAGATGTGAAATGCAGAATTTTGGTCTCCATGAAAGATTATGCTTAGGCCATATATACTTCAATGATCATTCTATGTATTTCAAGATAAACACAGTAAACCCTGTCAGTTGCAGGCTGCTGTAAATTCAGAACAAATGAGCAGAAGGGTTGGTGGTTAGTGTACCCTGAGCTGTGTCCATTTGGTGTTTGATTTTGAGCTCTTGGTGCTGCCTCCCTTCCATGTTTGGATTGGAGTGTCTTCACTGCTGCACTTGGTTCTAATGTGAGCATCTGGTCTAGACATGGTGAGGGGCTTATTCGTTGCATAGTAGGTACATAGCAATATATAGCAACCAGCAGCAGCGCCTCGGCTGTATCTAGGAGAGGCAGGAAGCGTGTTTGTCCATCGCACTAGCACGTTGCACACGCTGGTTACGAAGGTGTACGCTGCCATCATTTATCATGCCTCAAAGTTGCATGTGTTGCCAATTGGGGCATTCTAAACATTTATTATCCAGCAAGTTACATGTACACATAGAAATGTGGTTCAAAATAAAACCAAAATGCTGGAAATGCTCAGCAGGCCAGGCAGTATCTGTGGAAAGAGACAGATTTAACATTTCAAGTCGATGACATTTTGACAAAACCATTCTGACAAAAGGCCGTTGGCGTGAAATGTTATGTTTCCCTCCGCTGTATCACTCTATGGCTCTAAACCCGTTGAGTATTTCCAGCATTTTGTTTTTGTGTTCCAGCATCTGCAGTATTTTGCTTTTGTACTAAGAATGTAATTTATTACTTTGTTTATGCTTTTGATCTGTTTTTATTGTATTTTAATTTGCACAGACTTCAACTTTCGAACTGTACTTACTTGAGGAACTGATGGGATTTCTCTTCCCCGTCCCTCAATTGGTTTTCCTTTTCCTGCCTCGTCCTCTTGAAGGTGGTGACTGCTGCTGGGGTACAGTTCCATGGGTGCTGACAACCATCTACTCACCAAAGTAGCCAACGTAATGTGTGACCTGAGACATTGAGTGTTGTTTAGCCATGGGAGATGTCACTGTTAAGCCTGATCCTGTCTTCACTGCAGTTTCCAGCAGGAATCACCTGAGCATAATGAACTGGAACATTGGCTAATTGTTAATGCGCATGCATACATGCACATATACAATTTCACAAAGAGACACAGAGCTGTGACCCTAAAGACAATTAAACACTCCCAATTAAATAAAAACAAGAAATGCTGGAAATACTCAGCAGGTCTGGCAGCATCTGTGGAGAGAGAGAAGCAGAGTTAACGTTTCGGGTCAGTGACCCTTCTTTGGAACTGGCAAATATTAGAAATGTCAACGGTTATAAGCAAGTAAAGTGGGGGTGGGGCAAGAGATAACAAAGGAGAAGGTGTTGATAGGACAAGGTCACAGAATAGCTGACCAGAAGGTCATGGAGCAAAGGCAAACAATATGTTAATGGTGTGTTGAAAGACAAAGTATTAGTACAGATAGGGTGTTAACGGACTGAAAATTGAACAGCAGCAATACAAACATGAAAAAAACAGTGGGTAAGCAAACTAAACAAACTAAAAATGAAATAAAATAAACACCCAAAAAATGTAAAAATTGTAAAAAAAAAGAAAAAAATAACAAAAGCAAAATGGGGGGCTCGTCACTCCCAATTGTTGTCTGGCTTAAGATCAGCTCGCTATATGACTTTGTGCTGCCTCTTAACATGTTTACCCACCAGGCCATCATTGTTAAATGTTCAATAGCCCTTTCAAATTTATAGAACCAGTTAACCTCCCTCAATGTCTATTTCAAGTATTGACATTTGTGAAAGGCGTGCAGCCTCCAAAACGTGGGGGATGGACAGAATCACTTAGGAAGATTATAACTACTTGTAATAATAATTTTAAAAATGTTGACCTCCTATGATGGCATAGTGGGTAAAGACATTAAGTGTTGCATGAAACATTATAGCTAAAGTGTAAACTGTAACTTTATTCATACACTTAAAGATGATCCTTTAGTTATAACTAAGTATTTTATTTAGTAAGTACCAAGGAAGACAAACTTGTACGGTATATCAAAGCTTTGTCTTTGGGAACCATACAAAAGATTTTTTAATTTCATTTTGACTTGCCTTTGCTAAGGTAGGATATGCGGTCGTTTTCTATTTAATAGGCAACAACAACTTGCCTTTATGTAGCATCTTTAATGTAATGAAACATCCCAAGTTCACAGGAGTGTTACCAAACAAAATTTGACAGCTGACCAAAACTTGGCCAAAGAAGTAGGTTTTAAGAAGCCTCTTAAAGAGGAGAGAGAAGTGGAAAGATTAAAGAAGGGAATTCCAGAGCTGAGAGCCTTGGCAGTTGAAGGCAAGTTTGTCAAAAATGGAGTGATTAACATCAGGGTTTGCTTGAACTTAGGACAAACTAAATGGCACATGGACCGGTTTCATGCCTCACTCTGTTGAGCAGCAATCAGTTTGTTGTCTGTTATTTTATTTGGGTTTATTCATGAGATGTGGATGCCGCTAGGCCACATTTATTGCCCATCACTACTTGCCCGGAAAACTGGTGGTCCTAATAGCAACATTTTCTTGAACAATTTATTGGCTTGTCAGACCACTTCAGCAGTCATTAAGAATTAATCACCTTGTTTGGGACTGGAGTCATGTGTAGGCCAGACCAACTATGGATGGCAGATTTCCTTCTGGGATAAATGTGAGTGAGCCAATTGAATTTTTATGGCTACTTTCATGACCACTTTTTTTCTGGCGCCAGTCACAAATTACCAGATTTATGAATTTGATTCCACAGTGTGCCATGGTAGGATTTCTACTGGCACATCTTGAGTTGTTAATATCGTACCATAATCACTACAGTTTTATACTCTGCCAATTAAAAAATCAGCAGGCCGGAACGATTGTGCTGGAGAACACAGATTATAGGGTGTGCCGTTTGTTTCTAATTACCAAGCTGTTTCTTGGTAACCTACAGGTTGTTGCATTATTAGGTCTATTGTTTGCCAGAACTTGTGTATTCCTGTTTTTCAAGATCACCAGCTTGAAATAAAGAAATCATGACAATTTGCAAATAAAGTAAAATGCCATTTCTGTGTGAGACTATGCAGAAGGATGAAAGTTGGCCCTGTCTGCAAGGGTCCAGTGTGATCTCAGCATGGGAATTCTCAACCCTGTTCTTGGTAGGCATTGGCCCACAGCACAAAATAACCCCTAACTTGGCACTAAATTTGTAATCTCACTTTGAGATTGGGACAGAATACATTGAACTTCCATCTGTACCTGACTGAAAATTACATTGGTGAGTTTGTCTCTAAAAAATATAACAGCGATTGGATTACAGCCTGAACTAGACAAAACTGGTAGCATTTACTCGTGTTAATTCAATTATGAATGCAGTCCCCCACTTGTGATCTAATTATCTTTCGTGTGTCATGCTAGGTCCCCACCTGCCAAAAATGAGGCACATTAATTTTGTCATGAACATTGATTTTAAACTGTTACTGCATTGAAGAAAGGACTTGTTAAACAGATCAACCGTGGCTGGAATAGACATTTGCATATTAGCAGTGTTTGGAAAGACAAAGCCGCCATTCCCTGACCCACTCAACCCACAATGGACTTTTGATCACCAAACATTGAAGGTGGGGGAGCTCACAACCTAGGCTGACTGCTAAGGTGGCCAAATACACAAACCAACATGGTCAAACCAGCTAGTCACATGACTAACCTGCTGGGCAACCTGAGATTTTTGAATTTGTGCAGTTTGGGCAGAAAGCGAATGCTCCTGGACTGAGAAGATCTCTCCTGGCTGGCTCGCCACAGCCTCTCCTGTCTGTCTGCTCCTATCTCTTTCTCACAAGCCACTGAAGCCACATGAACCCCAAGAGAGAAAAGTTTCCTACAGCGAACAAGGTTTAAGAAGAATACTGGGCCCCAACGAAAAGCAAGATCTACCTACAATCAAGGACTCTACAGAGAGCTCAAAGAACCATAACAATAACTCTTCAGATATTGTCTAGGACCTTTTCACTTTATTTTTCTTCACTTTTCTGTCTCTATTTGCATGTGTGTATCGCATATACATGCAAGCATGGGTGCATCATGTATCCGTAGGCGTCAACCAAATTAGAGTTTAATAAAGTTCAACTTTTCTTCTTTAAACCTAAAAAAGCCTGTTTGTGCTGGCTTCTTTGCCTTATAATTGGAAAGCGGTGAACAAGGATTCACCAAGGGGGAGCTGAAAACAGGGGGGTTTAAAAAATTAAACCCTGCTACAGTAAGACCAGGTGAAGGCTGAAAGGGAACCCTAGACCTCTTCCTCACCTGGTCGTAACAGATGGCTGAGAAAAGAGGTTGTTGGCAGGCTGTTGTATAAAGTAGGTGTGAACACGTTAAATGTTTCATTGAGGACTGGATCTGCAAATCAGAATTCTTTTTTTTTATTCATTTGTGGGATGTGGCGTTGCTGACTAGGCTAGCATTTATTGCCCATCCCTAATTGCTGTTGAACTGAGTGGCTTGCTGGGCCATTTCAGAGGGCATTTAAGAGTCAACCACATTGCTGGGGTCTGGAGTCACATGTAAGCCAGACCAGGTAAGGACAGCAGATTTCCTTCCCTAAAGGATATTAGTGAACCAGATGGGTTTTTACAACAGTTGACATTGGTTTCATGGCCATCATAGTTTAGCTTTTTAATTCCATATTTATCAATTGAATTCAAATTTCACCATCTGCTTTGGTGGGAATTGAACCCATGCCCCCAGAGCATTATTCAAGAAGGGTAGCAGGGATAAAACAGACTCACCAGCCTGTAATTACCTATCAGTGGCAGGTAAACTATTGGAAAAACTTCTGAGGGACCCGATTAATCTCCACTTGGAGAGGCAGGGATTAATTAAGGATAGTCAGCATAGCTTTGTCAGGGGGAGATCATGTCTAACTAACTTGATTGAATTTTTCAAGGTGGTACTTTTGATGAGCTCCCGTATGGGAGATTGGTTAAGAAGTTAAGAGTCCATGGGCAATTTGGCAAATTGGATCCAAAATTGGTTTAGTGGCAGGAGGCGAAGGGTGATGGTCAAGGGTTGTTTTTGCGAGTCGAAGCCTGTGACCAGTGGTGTACTGCAGGGATCGGTGGTGGGACCCTTGCTGTTTGTAGTGTACATTAATGATTTAGATGTGAATATAGGAGGTACGATCAGTAGGTTTGCAGATGACGTGAAAATTGGTGTTGTAAGTAGTGAGGAGGAAAGCCAGATTACAGGACGATATAGATGGGCTGGTAAAATGGGCAGAGCAGTGGCAAATGGAATTTAATCCTGAGAAGTGAGAGGTGATGCATTTTGGGAAGACTAACAAGGCAAGGGAATATACAATGGGTGGTAGGACCCTAGGAAGTACAGAGGGTCAGAGGGACTTGTACTTGTCCATAGATCACTGAAGGCAGCAGCACAGGTAGATATGGTGCTTAGGAATGCATATGGGATACTACTTGCCTTTATTCGCCGAGGCATAGAATATAAGAGCAGGGAGGTTATAATGGAATGTATAAAACATTAGTTAGGCCACAGCTGGAGTACTGTACAGTTCTCACTACAATACAGGAAGGATGTGATTGCATTGGAGAGGGTGCAGAGGAGATTCACCAGGATGTTGCCTGGGCTGGAGCATTTCAGCTATGAAGAGAGACTGGATAGGCTAGGGTTGTTTTTCTTAGAGCAGAGAAGGCTGAGCGGGGACATGATTGAGGTATACAGAATTATGAGGGGCATTGATAGGGTAGATAGGAAGAAGCTTTTTCCCTTAGCGGAGAGGTCAATAACCAGGGGGCATAGATTTAAGGTTAGGGGCAGGAGGTTAAGAGGGGATTTGAGGAAAAATGTTTTCACCCAGAGGGTGGTTGGAATCTGGAATCTGTCTGAGGGGGTGGTAGAGGCAGGAACCCTGAACACATTTAAGAAGTATTTAGATGAGCACTTGAAATGCCATAGCATACAAGACTACAGGCCAAGTGCTGGAAAATGGGATTAGAATAGATAGGTGCTTGATGGCCAGGATGGACGCGATGGGCCGAAGGGCCTGTTTCTGTGCTGTATAACTGACTCTATTCGCCTGGGCTCTGGATTACTAGTCCAGTGACATTACCACTACGCCACTGTCTCCCCTGAATTATTGTTAAATGCACAACTGGAGCTCAAATAATTTGACATTTTCATACATTTCAATCTTTCAGTATAATTCCTAATTTTTTAAAAATCATTTGACCACTTTTTTGTTTTTTTTACCTTCCTTGCCACCTGTTTTCAGCACTTTACCTTTCTCCTAACCAATAGACATTTACTCCTTGCTGCTATTCCAGTCCCCTCCCCAAGTGGTTGTACTTTTGTACAAACCTTTAACAGTGGGGAGCATCACATCTGTTCTCAATCCTGTCCTACCCAGTGTCCGTTTTTCAGCAGTGATTGCGATGAGAAGTGGAAACCTTGGCTGGTTTTTATGCTGCCCTCTTTCTCCTCCTTTCTCCCCCCCCCCCCCCCCCCCCCCCCCAGCCCAATATTCCAAGGCCATCTGTCATATTAGTGCTGAGCTGAGCTAACTCAGCACAGTCCAGGGTTCAAACATAGGATCTCTGGTCAGTATGGCTCAGTACTATAATGTTTACTTATTGCTGCTGAGACTTCACTAAAATTATGTTTTTAGGGTTTGAATGATGATGGTTCTGTGCTTATTGACCCATTACACTATCAATGAAAATGCTAGGTGAATTACAAGTGAATTGTTCCAGTTGATAGTGCCTTTGCATTATCAATCTAGCTCATCATACTTTCCAGACACACATTATTCAAAGTGTTCCCTCCCTGGAGTTTAGATTAGATTAGATTAGAGATACAGCACTGAAACAGGCCCTTCGGCCCACCGAGTCTGTGCCGAACATCAACCACCCATTTATACTAATCCTACACTAATCCCATATTCCTACCAAACATCCCCACCTGTCCCTATATTTCCCTACCACCTACCTATACTAGTGACAATTTATAATGGCCAATTTACCTATCAACCTGCAAGTCTTTTGGCTTGTGGGAGGAAACCGGAGCACCCGGAGAAAACCCACACAGACACAGGGAGAACTTGCAAACTCCACACAGGCAGTACCCGGAATCGAACCCGGGTCCCTGGAGCTGTGAGGCTGCGGTGCTAACCACTACGCCACTGTGCCGCCCGAGTTGTACTCTGCATGTAGTTACAGTCTGTCTTGCAGACTCATTTATTAATTCACTTTATCATGTTTTCTACTGTTTTCAACCCCGGTGGACTAATATTGTGGTCAGAAGGAGTTTGAGGTTTATAGAGGTATTAGTGGTACGTGGTGGTTACACAGACTATGGGTGGAGCAGGATTGACTGTCTGAATGGCCTTTCCATACTCCAGACTTAGCCCTTTTGTACTATGACTTTGCTCCTTTCGCTCTTGGGCCAGAAGCTCTCAAAATGCACTTAAGGCCTGATTTTAATCCTGCAAAAACAAAATACTGTGGATGGCATAAATCTGAAATAAAAACAGAAAAGGCTGGAAATACTCAGCAGGTCGGGCAGCATCTGTGGAGAGAGAAACGGCGTTAATGTTTCAGGTCGATGACCTTTCATCTGTTTCGTTCTCCATGTAGAGAAATATTGTTGGGGCAGTGCCGTGATACAGGAGTAGTTTCTTAAGTGACATTTGTGGAAAGCTGGAATTCTACAAATGACCTGACTGCCTGGTGCAAACTGAGCTATTTTGTCTGATTACAGCAAGGAATTGAGTTCTTTTTTTTTTTACTATCTTAAATGAGTGACTTTTTAATCCTTTTGGTTTCCTTGCCAAAATAGATCCATTAGGAATCATTTTCACATGACTAAAAATATTTAATTGGATTTCACCAAATTTGATGTAAGATGTTTGAAACCTTCACTGAGGTCGCTTTTTTTTTTCAAGAATGTGAAATTTTTCCATTCCTATTTGTTCATCAAACACAGAATCGGATGAAGGTCATTTTGCTGTTGGGGGAGGATACGAGGAGAAAGTATTATCCAGGCAATTGCCCTTTTGATAGTAGTGCACATTGAGTGTTCTCTTTCCACGTACAAGAGGCAACCACTGTGATTCTTCTCCAGCTCTCAATACCAGCATGTCCCTTTGTTGTCTCCTATCCTTGAATTGTGGCTTCAGGCTTGCTTCTGATTTTAAAATCCGTTGACATTGGCAAGAAAAATTTGACACCAAGCCACATGGAGATATTGAGGCAAGTGACTGTTAGGACTGAGGTCGGAGGAGTGCACTGTCTTTTCTCGTTCCACTTCTGCACAGATCGTATATATTTAAATGTTTACCCAGTTACCGATACGGTCAATCATAGACTCTACTCTTTATCCCAGAATAAAATACACCAACCAGGTTTCTTTAATAAACAACAAAATTATCAGTTTATTATAAAGCAAGACATAGTAATGAAGCAAAGCATTAATACAGTGAAATATGGAAGTTCCCTTTTACCGTAGTCCCCCCTCTCTGAGGTTAACCAAAAATATAGAGATTTTCTCTACTGAGCTCTATTACAAAAAAAGACAAAAAAAAGTACTTTGGCCAAATACTTGCTAATTCTTGAAGAAAGAGAAGATATGGAAAGATGTCAGTTGTCCCTTTTTGTACTGGCATCCCAAATACACATAGACGGCTGTCACTGGGATCTTTTCTAGAACAGTTCTTTTCAGGTGATGTTGAAGGTCAGTTAGGCAGGCTTTCCAGGAGAAATGTGACAACAGAGGTTTCTGGCAGACACTTCAGGAGAAATGCAGCATTAGTTTCTCTATTTCTTGCACTTGATTCTCAGGAAGTTGTCAGAGATGGAAGAGGGTGAGCTGATGGCGGCTGCTCTCTTGATTGGTTTTCTCCAACCACCTTCAAAACAGTTCACATCCCAACACCCTGTCCAAAGCAAAACCAAAAACAATATCTCAAGCGTCCAGCCACCTGACCCCTATAAATTTTGACCTGTCACTTCTCTGTAAACATCGCTTTTAAACCCCTCCACCCCCCCCCCCCCCACCCAAAGTCAAAAAGCCCCTGCTGGGTATTTATCTGAAAACAGATGACTTCCAGTAAATGTGCTTTTCAGACAAGACCTCAGTGTCCTTTCAATGACCCCAATGAAAAAAATCCATGGAATGCTTTTCAGTTTTCCCAAATAAAACAATGTCCATAATTCTAAAATATGAATCCTCAAAAAAAATAGAAGCACCGTCATAACCGGGACCAAAAGCTTGATCAATGAGGTAGATTTTGAGGCTATTTCAAATATCCATTGCACTTCAGTGAAATGTTGGTGACTTTTTATTTTATTAATGGTGTTCCCAAGTACTGTATGCAGATAAACATTTTGAAGAAAATCAAGGCTATTTTAGCGGGATTGAGATGAGCTAAAGTTGCTTGTTTAGGACTAGGTCGTACTGCTGCTCATGCGCAGTCCCACACATGAATGCTTTTTCTCCATTTTCGTCGTTACTTTCACAAAGCAACTGCTGTTTGTAAAATGCACTGTGTTTAGAACAAACAGCTTTTGTGCATGCTACCTCAAAGAGTGAGTCAACCAGAGAGGATAGTCAGTAAATGGAATAGACTGCCCGAGGAGGTAGTTGCTGTCCTCACATTCAAAAAGAAATTGTATAAGATGATTGGCAAAATATGAGAGTGAGTGGTGTATAGTTTTAATGATTAGAATCAGTGGTCTCATCTAGTCCTTTAAATTCCTGCTGCTATTAAGTGACCATTTAAGTGTTAATTTTCAGTTTTTTTGCATGTGTTTGTTACTTCATTGGTTATTTGGCCACATTTTTGACTGGCCACATTTACAGTTCGTTTTTAAAGGGAAGCTCAAAATTGGCTGCAGTAGTGTTTTTGTGCATTTTCTTCAAATTACTGTGGTCAGTGGTTTCACAATGGAGTATTCCTCTGATAGCTGAAAGAGTAAAGGTGGAACACGGTGTAATACAAAACATATTGGATTCAAGATCCTTCATCCAATTCCTACTCTCTGCTGAGTTCGCTCAAGGGCATGTTAAGTGAGAATAAGATCGGACTATCCGTGATGCCTTTCAAGTCAAATACTCTCAAACTGTCACATTAGGGTCAAGTAAAGATTGACTACTTGGACAAGTTATTGGAGGGCTACTGGCCTTGTGAAATCCCAATGAAGTAAGAAGTTACTGGTCAGAGAAAGAAAATTGGCACTAAAAAAGTAATAGAAGCGAAAATCTGAGTGATTTGGTAGAGATGAAATTAGTTGATCACAATTAGTGAAATTCTGACACCAGTTTCTAGCTAAACCCATGAATGTTTCAGCATTTTGGGAGCTGAAGGTTTTTACATTTGTAAAAATAGGTGTCTTTGATGCTGATTTTCAGTATTATGGGACAGTTCATATTGGTTTCCCAAGTTTGTTCTAGAAATACATTTTTTAGATTTCATTGAGATTCTGAGCTAATGAACAGACTCACTCGATAGCATAAAAGACTCTTCACAAAGCTTTAGATGTGAACGCTGTCCCAGTAAAGCTGCTCAAAATTTGTGGATGCCACCATGTTGGCAGGTACTTAACACTAACCCCATTCATCATTTGCTAGTGAGTCACACTAAAACTTGCACCATATTTTTGCAATGTAATTTCCACAATAAATTTAGCATCCAGAGAATTTGATTCAGATTGACACTTAAAAATAGCTGCTGCAATGTTCAGCATAGTGCATTTTTTGCCACTTTTGCTATAACAAATTTAGATTTTTTTTTTAGATTTAGAGATACAGCACTGAAACAGGCCCTTCGGCCCACCGGGTCTGTGCCGACCATTAACCACCCATTTATACTAATCCTACACTAATCCCATATTCCTACCACATCCTCACCTGTCCCTATATTTCCCTACCACCTACCTATACTAAGGGCAATTTATAATGGCCAATTTACCTATCAACCTGCAAGTCTTTTGGCTGTGGGAGGAAACCGGAGCACCCGGAGGAAACCCACGCAGACACAGGGAGAACTTGCAAACTCCACACAGGCAGTACCCAGAATTGAACCCGGGTCACTGGAGCTGTGAGGCTGCGGTGCTAACCACTGCGCCACTGTGCCGCCCCCAAATTCTCTGACAGTAAAATGCAGCAGCTGGAGAGAACATAGGAACAGGAGTAGACCATTTAGCCCCTCAAACGTGTTCCACCATTCAATGAGATCATGGCTAATCTGCAATCTAACTCATCGGGGAGGCGGTTGCATAGTGGTAATGTCTCTGGACTAGTAATACAGCAAACACCACAAGCCAGTCGCAGGAAGATGGATTCATGTTTTGATTGAATAGGACCAGTCGCAGGAAGATGGATTCATGTTTTGATTGAATAGGACCTTGGTCAGAATTTGTATGGTCTGAAGGGGAGCCTTGAGGACTGATCAGAACAAGGAGAACAAAGGGTGGAGGTCAAGCAATCAGTTTGTTTTTATCTCTGGATAACACTCCCCCTCTCTTTCCCCTTCTCTGTGCTCACCAATAACTGTAAATTAACAAGTTGGTGTGAATTAAAGGATGAAAATCTTTATTCTTGATGGTTTAATCTTACTTGTGCTTCCAGGAAGAAAGAAAGCTCGACGACAGAAATTTGTAAGTGAGGACGGATTCAAACGAGGAAAAACCAAAGCAGCTTCTAATATTGTGGCAACACTTGAGAGAGAAAACAGAGGGGGTAAGTGCAATTTTCTCACTCACTTCATACTCCTCCTCGCCCCTCTTTCACCTCCCCCCCCCCCCCCCCCCCCAACTGACATTCTCTCCATTTGAAAATTATGAATATTGCTGTCTTAGTATTGCACTAGTGCCAATATCCATCTGGTAGCATGAGTTTAGTGAGTTTTGACAGGCTGTTTGACCATAGCAGATATCAGCTAGCCCCAGATTATACTTCATTTGGTATCATCATGCACACTTTCGAGCAGGAGATGTAGTAAACAATGAGGAAGCTAGTAACAGACCTCAGGAGCACATAGACACCAGATGAAATTTAACATAGAGAAGTGTGAATGAAGTGATACATTTTGATTGGATAATTAAGAAGGAGGCAATACAAACTAAATAGTACAATTTTAAAGGTGGTGCAGGAGCCTGGAGACCTGGGGGTGTATGCACGCAGATATTTACACGTGGCAAGGCAAGTTGAGAAGCTGTTATTTTAATTTTAAAAAAGCATATGGGTTCCTTGGCTTTTTTAGTTATAGAATACAAAAGCAATCTTTTATTAAACACTGGTTAGGCCTCAGTTAGAGTATTGCATTCAGTTCTGGACACCATACTTTAGGAACAATGTCAAGGCTTTTGAAAGGGTACAGAAAAGATTTGCTAGAATGGTACCAAGAATGAGGTGGAAGCAAATTCATTGCTAACTTTCAAAAGAGAATTGGATAAATACTTCAAGGGAAAGGAATTACAGAGCAATGGGGAAACATCAAGGGACTTAGATTGATAGCTTGTTTGAACAGCCGGCACAGGTGTGATGGGCCGAATGGCCGCCTTCTGTGCTGTATCATTGTATGATTGTGTCAATGGATAGTGATCAGGTGCAGGAACCCAGGCTGATTTTTTTTTTTAAATTCCATTATCTCCCCCTTGTGAGGAAGAATGCAGAAGATTACAGGAGGACATGGGCAGAGTAGCAGCTAGGGCAAATAGCGAGCAGCTGCAGCTCAGTACAGAGTAATGTGAAATATGTTTTGAGGAAGGAAAAGGAGTTATATCTTAAACTGAGTGAAGGAACAAAGATCTCTAGGGGTACAAATGCACAAAACTTTGAGTGGGAGTACAACGAGTCATAAAAAGGCAAGTAAGATTCTCTTTCTGCATAGGTACATTGAATGTAAAAGCAAGAAGTTGATGTTGAATCTGTTTGATTCATTGTTTAGATCGTAGATGGGAGTATTGCATGAAGTATTGGCATCAATTTTAGCAATAGTATTGGAGCCATGGTAAACGGTGCCGCAAAGAGTCACTGAAGTGTTGGATGGGGGAGGATTAAATAGTTTTTCAAATTTATGAAAGGGTTAAGAAGGTAAACTGGAGAAAAAAATCATCTCCACTGGTTGGTGAATTGGCAAAAAGGGGCATAGACTGAATAACACTGGAAGAACAAAAGAGAGTTAAGAAAAGAATCAGTGAGGGTTATTAGAATAGGGAATGCTTTCCTGCAGGTAGTCTATTGAGGCATTTAAAATGGAATTGGTAAGTATTTGAAAAATCCTATAAAAGGATAGGGGGAAAAAATGGGATTAGAGTAAACAACGCCTCTGCCGACACTCATTAGCTTAATGGCCTCTTTCTGTGCTCTAATTTCAATAATATCTCTTGGTTACAAAGTGATTTTGATTTCCAAAATGACACATCGAAATGCTTGTTAAATTTTTGTTGGGTGTTCAATTGTAGAGCAGAAGCACAAAAATGACCTTTGGCCCTGTTAAGATTGCTAAATTATCTGGGTTGCTTATTGGTCGTATCGGGCAAAGGTAAACTCTTGTTAGATTAACTCCTTTGTCAGTTGTTTGTGTCTGAAAAGTGGTTTCATTTTACTAGTACTGGGTACTCTTAATTGTCACTTCCCTTACACTGTTATTGCTGCAATTGTTGGAAAATACAGAGAATAGATTGAGTAATACCAGTCACCATGGGTTTCAAGAACAGGCGTGTCTGTGATCAGATTGTTACATTTTAGAGAAACAATATTGCATTAGTACTGGTTGAGAACAAGTAGTACTACTTCAGTGTTCATTATCTTCTATCCAGTTTTATTTGGCAAGCATTGTGCAATGATTTTTAACTTCCTCCCATACTCCACTGAAAGCACTAAGTCTTAACTGGGGTATGGTTCCATTGGTGTCAGCAACCCTCCAGTAACTCAGTTAGGACTGAGATGAGAAATTTCTTCAAAGGGTTCTGTATCTTTGGAATCCTCTACCCCAGAGGGTTGTGGATGCTCCTCCATCTGTGAATATATTTAGGGCTGAGAAGGACAGATTTTTGGTGTTTCAGGGAATCAAGGGATATGGGGAGTGGGCGGGAAAGTGGGGTTGAAGCCAAAGATCAGCCATGCTATTGAATGGCGGAGTAGGCCCGACAGGCCTTATGGTCTACTCCTGTTTCTTATGTTCTTAACTCTCCAACATCGTATCTATAAGCGTAGATAGTCAGTGTCAACGGTCTCTTAGGTTATGGAGAACATCACAGACAAGTTAAATCCAGTCCTCACCCAGTCTATACGCAGATTTTTAACCAAGTTACTGGGTATAAAAGAGCAACAGAAATCAAGCTGAATTCTTTTTTTAATATTCCCTATCCTAGGGATTTGTGTCCATATGATGACTTGACTAACATTGAATTTCATATTTTCTATATATTGCTAATCACTTACTACAGCTTTTAAAATATAATGCAGTATTTGTGAATCAAAATGTTGATACCTTGTACATTCTTTTGGATAATTTATAATCTGTAGTAAATTAATTTCTTCATAATGTCTCAATTTCTGGTGTCACAATCCCTTCCTCGTTACAATCTGAAACATCTGGGTAGTTCTGCAATATTCGAAAGGGAATCATATTTACCTGAAATGCTGCATAATCCCAGATAGATATGGTGGAAGACCAGTTGATTTGAGTAGTTCAAAGGGGGGAAAGTTTCAAATGAATCGTAGTCAGCTTCACTGGTTCTCTTCACTCTGCAGATTTTGGTAACCATGAAAGATATAATCATCGCTGCCTTCTGTGTTGTAATTTCAATTGTGTCAGTGGCAGAGGAGTTGTCTTCCACAGCCTAGAATCTGAGTTAGCTCTCCAGTTGGCCAGAAGATTATACTGCTTGTAGGTTGAACCTGAGGCATGTTCCTTCTCGTCTTAACACACATCATATAAACCCTGATCACATGAACATCCAATGTCGTCACTAGGTTCATTTTACTATGTTGCAACCACATTGCTGAAGGAGGAATTGCATTTAAGTCAATGCACTTTATTCCATAGTAATGTTTCTATTTAGCCCAATTGCTCCTACTGCTAGCTTCACCAACAACAGTCCTATACCCGTTACACTGTAGTGTTCGCTCCAAATGCTCACTCCAGGCAGAGAGTTTGGAATGACGATATAAAATTGCATTATTATAATTACAGTTCAATTAGGGATAGCGCAGATATTCCACTGCCATTGATTTACTGAAATCTTAATGAAAGCATTTGCATCAGTGTTTTTGCCTCCACTTTATTGCATTCAGTTGAGTCCTTTCAGTCGCAGAATTTTTCTATTGTTTTTTCTCCCCCCGTTGCAACAAAATTGTTTCCCAATTTCAAAGGCTGAAAGGTTCTCTCAAAAATGATTATACTTGCTCATGAGTTCCAGGAGCTCACTCATAGAATACACACAGCATTGCATCATTTCCAATGTGTAATCTCCACAGGGCAAAACCAAGTTAGCAGTGTGAACTGATACTTCAGACGTGCAACCCTGGGCTTTTTTGAAGCCCAAAAATAAGGAACAATTAACAGGACTACTTTACAGTGGTCATGCTTGGCCTCTAACCATTTCGTTCGCCCAAGTTAAATATTTTTCCATTCAGCAGTCTATAACGCCAGATTTTATTTGTATGCTGCAGTTCTGCAGGAGTCATCCAAGTCATGTGGGTAGGAAAAAAGGGCTGAGGGGATTAACCAAGATCATGAAATTCTTCATCCCACTATCATGATCCTTAGCTGTCATCTCTGATTTACAGTATGAGAGATGATGTATTAGTTGGGAAAGAAGCATCACATCCTAAACCAGTATGCACACCTTGCCTAATAACATGTTTGGTTGTTAGTCTAATAACCTGGCTACATATTATCAATGAAATTAATATAATTAGATACTAGCTAAATGAGAATATTGTTGAAGGTTAATAAGGAAATAAAGTCAAGGATGAGGAAAGACCAATTGGCCATCAAAGCTCCCCTCTTTAATATTCTAACTTTACCCAACTTTGAACCAGAAATTTTTTTTTACCCACAGGGTGGTTAGAATCTGGAGCGCACTGCCTGAAGAGGTGGTAGAGGCAGGAACCCTCAATATTTAAGTAGTATTTAGATGAGCACTTGGGCCAAGTGCTGGAAAATGGGATTCGAATAGTTAGGTGCTTGATGGCCGGCACAGACACGTTGGGCTGCAGGGCCTGTTTCTGTGCTGTATAACTATGATTCTAAGACTGTATGACCCCAAAGTCAGTGACTCTCTTACATTGCCTGTTAGATTATTCCAAACGTTTGGAAACTCTTTGTGAAAAAACTTCCTTCTGGTGTCTGACTTAAATTTACTTTTCACGAGTTTAATGAAACAAATGTGTTGGAACCTAATTCGTCAAGGTGATCACAGATCAAGAAGGGGATGTTTGGCTGATCTAGTCCATGAAGAGCAACTAGGCTCTTGAAGTGGGGTGCTGTCTTTTTAAAAAAAAAAGCAAAATAGCTTTTACAGATTATTCTATCCTCTTAATTACTCTTTTTACTTCACGCCCTCCCAGGAGAATGATTTAAGGTGATTGGTAAAAGAACGAAGAGAAACATGAGGAAAAAGCGTTTTGGCGCATCAAGTGATTAGGATCTGGAGTGCACTACCTGAGAATGTGGTGGAGACAGATAACAATTGGATGACCACCTGAAGAGAGAATTTTCAGGGCGGCGGGGAATGGGATAGCTGAGCTGCTCTTGCAAAGAGCTGGCACGGACATGATGGGCTGAATGGCCTCCTGTGCTCTAACCACTCTACGATTCTATGAACACTGGAGTGAGGAATCCGATCAGCAACGCCTGTCAATGATTAAATGCATTCATTTATCACATCAGTAGTTTTCATTATTCAGTTTTGCTCGAATTGAATTGTAAATGTATATGTAAGAGAGGGAAATGGATTAATGCTAAAGTAGTAACCTAAGTCTTGCTTTATAATAATTTTATTTTTTTAATTAGGTTCTAAGAAGGATGAGCCTTGTGCCCTGCCAGCCCATTCACCAGAACAGAGTATAGTGGTTCACAGAATAGTTGCACAGAAGGTTCTGCCTCAACCAAAGGATCCACAAATGTCCCTTGAGGCAGAAACAATGCCTGAAGAAAACAATTCTATTGAGAATCTCCCCAAAAAGAAAATTTCTGTGAAATCCCTGAAGCAGAAATCAAAAGGAGATCAGAATGGAATGGGAGACGTTGAAGAAACCCACATGTTTCCCTGTAAAAATTGCGAGCGCAGGTTTACCACAAAGCAGGGTCTGGAACGTCATCAGCACATCCACATATCGACAGAAGGCTTCACGTTCAAGTGCAGGTATTGTGGTAAAGCCTTTGGTACCCACATCAACATGAGGCGCCATGAGCGACGCCATGAGGCTGGACCTAAGAAAAAGCCCACCTTGAAAGTGAATATGGCTGGACAGCACCAAAAGGATGATTTTGATTTTGATAAAACAGCAATTGACACCAGTGTTAATTCTTCAACACGAGTGGAAAGTCCTATGACTCTGGAAAATTATAAGAAAACAGATTCTGAGGCAACAGCCCCAAATCTGGACGGTGTTCTCATAAAGAGCTGTGAAACAAAAATCCAGCACCCATGCAAACTGTGCAAAAAAACTTTTGGTTCTTACACAAACTTGCGTCGGCATCAGCGCCGTATCCATGAGCGTCACCTCTTGGCTAAGGGCATTAGAATGAGACGGAAAGGCTCTGCGGAGGAGCAGGATCTAACATCAGACCAAACCAGGGCTTCTGTTGCACTTCACATAACAAGCACAGAAACTGAAGATGAAGAGGATGAGGAGGAGGAAGAGGAGACTGATGAGTGTCAAGCATACATCATGGATGTTTCCAGTAACATCTCTGAAAACTTGAACTTCTACATTGATGGGAAAATAGAATCAAACAGCAGCACCAGCAACTGTGAGGTGATTGAAGTTGACACAGCTTGCACAAATCCATATGGACTGCCTTCAGTGCTGTATCCAGTAACAGATGAAACTCCTCAGAATCTTAAAACCACGACACAAGTAACTCACTCTTTTCTAAAGGAACCAACAGACAGCGAGTTGAAAGGTCCAAAAAGGAGACGAACCACCAGCCCTCCGCCATTTCCAAAGACTAAAACTGAGCTAGGCGTTGAGACTATATCACCAGCTGTTTCCTCATTTTGTGGTCTGTCTCTACCTGGTCAGACCACTAACAATTTAAGTGGACATCACGAGAAAAACATCTTATCTTCAAAGCTTAAACAGCTTCTTCAGATACAAGAAAATAATTCACCCAGGGCAACTCTGTTTCCAGATGGCTCAGTTGGTCCTTCAACATCAACGGGAACAACAATGGGATATAGCCGATTCAAGAGGAGAACAAGTTCACCGCCAAATTCTCCCCAGCATAGTCCAGCACTAAGCAGCACAGGAAAGGACACTGACTTTCTACGTATATGGAGTGAAAGTTTATCTGGGCTAAAAGCACCAAAAATTGAAAGCCAGAGTAGCTCACCTGCCTGGAGTCTCTCCAGTCGCGATGAAACTCTCAGCCCAATGAGCCTTGAAATGTGCAAAATAACAGCTTCTAAGGAATATGCACCAAGCCGACCTCTATGCACCCACCAGCCTCTGGATCTATCTAGTGGTATCAAGCAACAACCAGATATAAAAATGGAACTGGAAGGGCCTGGAGTGGCCATCTTAGACTTGAGTTTGCATAAGAAGTTGTGCAGTGACAATGAAGTCAAAGAAGAAATGGGGAGTGTTGCTACTCCGCTCTCATGCAGCAACAAAAAGAAGAAACCCACAACCTCTATGTTGGAGAAGGTACTTATGAATGAGTACAATGGCACAGATCTAACTATGATCGATAAACAAGATTCAGACTGCAATCCTCAGCCACATTTGGAGGTAGAGGCAACACTTCATTCTGACACAACCCAAACTCTGGTCACGACCCCTGCCCCTTCTCCCCCACCTCCTGTTCTCTCTGTACCTTCACCTCTTCCTGAATCAGTGACCCAGGTTTTGCAGTCAGTAACTCCTGCTTTGTCACCAGTCAGCATAAACATTAAGGAAGAAGTGAAAGATGATGGCTATCCAGACACAGATAGTGAACAAGAAATGAACAGCAATCTTCCACCCACGATTGAACCAGAATCCCCCCAAGAAACATTCATTAAAAACTCTGTTGATGAACAGGAGAGTGTAGAAAATTCTCAGCCTTCAATACAAGAGGAGAAACCTGAAACAACATTCACCAAAAGCTTTCAATGCAATGTTTGTGAAACTCCTTTCCTTTCCATCAAAGATCTTACGCAGCATTTGTTGATTCATGCCGAAGAATGGCCCTTCAAATGTGAGTTTTGTGTGCAGCTTTTCAAAGAGGCCAATGCATTGTCTGAGCACCGGTCATCTTTGCATGGGGTGGGCAAGATTTTCGTATGCTCTGTCTGCAAAAAGGAGTTTGCATTCCTTTGCAATTTACAGCATCATCAGCGTGATTTACATCCTGACCAGCAGTGCACGCATATAGAGCTGGAAAATGGAATGCTGAGGCCTCAAAATTTCACTGACCCAGGCAAAGCTGCCAGCTGTCCAAGCCAGTCTGTAGGAGAAAGTTCCATATCGCCACCTCAGGAGGGGGAGGAAGATGACGATTCTAATGATTTAACAGAGGAACTGTATACTACAATAAAGGTAATGGCATCTGGTTTAAAGCCAAAAGGCCCCGATGTCCGTATGGGTCTCAATCAACGATACCCCAGCTTCAAGCCTCCTCCGTTTCAATATCATAACCGTAATCCTGCCAGTGCAGTGTCATCGGCTGTAAATTTTACCACACACAATATCCCTCAGACCTTCAGCACAGCCATCCACTGCACAAAATGTGGCAAGAGCTTCGATAACATGCCGGCACTGCACAAACATATCCTTGCTTGTGCGTCTGCCAGTGATAAGAAACGCTATACCCCAAAGAAGAACGCAATCCCGCTGAAAAAGAAAGTGTGGAAGAAAAATGGGGCGATTACTGCAGAGCCAGTCAGACAGAACACCATCCGGAGAATGGGGCAACCAAAAAGGCTTAATTTTGAAACTGAGACAAAGCCAAAAGTGACTATGAATAAGATCAAAATGAATGTTCTGAAGAATAAAAGGAACAAATTGGTGCAGAAGGCAATCTCGCAGAAGAACCGATCATCTGCCAAGGAGAAGGCCATATTGAAAAGCAGGAGCTCAGAAAGCCACAGTTGTCCTTACTGTGAGAAAGAGTTCACTTACCTAGGAAGTCTGAACAAACACGTTACATACAGTTGCCCCAAGAAACCAGCATCCCCTCCTACCAAAGGGTCTAGCTCTCACTCCCCTGCCAGCAGTGACAAGGGAGGTGGCCAACGCAGGAGGACGGCAGACACCGAAATCAAGCTACAAAGTACGCCTGTTCTCTTAGGCAAAAGGAGAGGAAGAATGTTGGGACCCTTACAAGCTGAGTCTGTTTCATCAGCACCAAGGTTGCAGCAGCGAATGAGATCTGTACCTCCAGTAAAATCAAAGAAGCTGAGCACATCACCTATTGCCTCCAGGACTACAAGTCCAGTAAGATCATCTAAAGTGTCACCAGCAGAAGGAAAGAGATTAAAATCTGATCCCAGACAACGGTCTTCTGCTACCTCTAGCATGACTTCTCCAAGGCTGTACCTCCGAATGAAGAATAAGAAAGTTGTTTGGCAAAGGAAAACCAATATAATCAAGCAAAAAAGATCAGAGAGGTACATGGGGAAAACAAAGGAAACTCGAGCAGGTGCTGTTACACGAAGTGGGGCTCCTGCAGTTACTGATAGCAATGATAGTGAGTTGGAAGATGACCAGGAGAACCAGGGATCATCATCAGAAGATGTTCAGGTAAATTATACCATCTAATTATCTTTGTTGACAAACTGTCCAAATTGTCTCTGCCCTAATTTCCTTGTTGCGATAGGGGTTTGAACCAATGCATCACATGCTCTTGGGGGTAGGATTTGCTCTGTGTGTATATAAGTCATACACTCCTTTCTTTATAAAGACGTTTATAATTTTTGTACATCTACCCGATAGTATCACCAGTAGGAGAAGGGGTTATCCTCTCTCTCCTGACTAATTTGTGGGAAGGTTGTGGGTGAACTGGTTTAAATAACCCCCGTCACCTTTCCATCATTGGGGGTGTAAAGATAATCATGCTAACTTTGGGTGAAGTTGCAAAATTGAGGAGAATTATAAAAAGAGCCTCTCAAAAACAACGACAAATTAATTGTTAGCCCAGTGGCAGTATCAGGGAAAAGAAATGTTCCATGTTTTGAATTATTCTGTCAAAATCCGGAGATTGACTTGCAGTGCACCAAGTACTGTGCGCATTTTAGCCCCTTGTTAAAACCAGCAGTGATGTCCTCAAGCATGTAGTTACCCCATGGGCAACCTCGATTTATGGTTGATTAAACATTCTTTGTCACTTTTTCTTTGTATATTCTGTGTAACAAGGTCCTTAAATTTAATTGCAGCACAAATTGCTTTGGTTATGGCTGCCATTTTCAATGGTGAAATTGTATTTGAAGTCCATATTGGTTTTAAATTGATCATACCAAAAGTAAATCACACGTCCACCTGCCTGAAATAAAGTAAACTATTTTTAAATGATGCCATGTTCCCTGTGAATGATGTCAAAGATTTTAATATACTCAGATTTACCTTGAATTGTAGTAAATTTTTAAATTTATTTTTAATAAATATTTACAGGGCCTATATTGAGGTAAGGCAGGATAAATATAAATAGTCCAGGAAATTACAGACAGCAGTAGAAAAGCTGAAGGAAAATTGGAGAAAATAGATAATTTTAAAAAAGGAAATAATAAAGGTTTTTTGTCAAGTTTATTAGCAGGGTGATGGCCAAGATAGGGGAAGTGCTGTTAAGATATGGAGGTGAGCTTGAGGCAATAGCAAAGATACTGAATAAATACTTTGCCTCAGTTTTCAAATAGCAGGTGGATATTGAGACTACATTGAGGACCACCAAACCAGGTAGATAAAAGTTGGTGGAGGTCGTTGTTCAAAATGAAATGGTACTAAATAAATTACTCAAACTTAAGGTAGACAAATTACCAGGACATGATGGTTTACATCAATGGATCCTGAGGGAAGCTAGGAAAGTAAAGGCTGTAGCTATAATTTTCCATGTTTCTTTGGAAAGGAAAATTGTATCAGATGGTGGCAAATGTGTCACTCCTTTCCAAAAAAAAGAGAGAACCCAGGAAATTGTCAGTTACTCTTACTTCAGTCCATACAGCAGGGAAACCTGCTAATTGGGGCCCTTCACCTGGACTAACAGTAGGTCGCATTTAGCCACCTTACTAGAATTCTTAAAGAAATACTGATGAAGGTAAATACAGCATTATGGTAAACATATGCCAGACCACAGCAAATATAAAGGCAAATGGAATTAAGGGGGGTGTATCCAAATGGATAGAGATGGTTGAAGTACAGAACGCAAATATTAGAAGTAAAGGAAAGTTTCTTGCAGTAGAAAGATGTGATGAATGGTTTTCCACAGTGACTGAATTAGAACTACTCTTATTCATTATAGTCGCTTGGTAGTACAGAACTTGAGTGTTGCTGAAAAAAGAGACATACTGTCTAAGCTTTCCGTCGTGCACTCATCAGTGCAGATGCAAGAATGCCATATTTCAAAGGGAGCAACAATTTATACTGCATGAGAAAGGGGTAATGATTGGTTGGCAAGTCAACTGTGATCGAGGTGTTGCCATGGAGAATGCGCCAGGAAACTATTGTCCCTCATGCTTTTGTTTACTTCAAAAAAGGCACAAAGCCTGAACATGTTCCTTTTGCCTGCAGAGGACAGGTCACTGCGTATGAATATATTCAATATTATTCAATATATACAGGAATGATCTGGAGTGGATAGGAATTGGGGCTGGGGTGGGGTGCGATATCAAAATGTAATCTAAATTAGGGGGTTAGCAAATAGTGATGAAGATTGTAGAAGACTGCAGAATGGACTGATGGATGGCAGATGCGGTTCAATGTAGAAAAATTTGAAGAGAATGCATTTTGGATGCGCAACTATGGAGAGGGAACCAGCCTTAAATTGTAATACTTTAATTGGAGGAGCAATAGAACCTTGATATACAGATACACAGGTAATTAAAGGTATGGGGATATTCAATTTATGGGCAATAAATGCTGGCCTTCTCAATGATACCCACATCCCATGAACAAATTTTTTTAAATGTCATAAAGCAGGACTTTGCCTTTTTCCCCTTGACATATATAATGCAAAAAGCAAGACTTTAGTTGTGCCACAGTTGGGTTATCTTGTGCAGTTTTTGGGCACCCTATTATAGGAATGATAAAGCAATGGAAAAGCTGGAGCATAGATTAACTAGGATGCTACGAGAGATGAGGGTTTATAATTATGTTGAGACCTGAACAGTAAACATTTTTTCTGTTAATTAATCAGGTTATGGAGGAGAGGGCTATGATATAGTTAATAGTCATAGATTTTTTCCACTGGCCAGTGAGACAGTATCAAGACAGCATAAGTTTATGATCATTAAGTATTAAAGGGAAAGTTGGAAACTTCATGGGATAGTTAGTGTGAAATTCTCTGTATAAAGAGTTGTTGAAGCACTGTTCATAAATTATTTTAAAAAGGACTTAGTTGCTTAAAAAGAGGATTCTTAAAGGGTATGGAGAGTGAGTAGGATTAGTCAAGATACTAGACAGCAAAGGTGTACTCTAGATGAAGGTCTACTTTCAGGAGGTACCAGTAACCATGAATCTGAGAGAATATCTGGTGTAAAGTCCAAAAATGCAACCATCGTCTTGTCTGGTTTTGCTCGTTCGTGATTTGCATACTGAAGATTCTGTAAGGCATTGTTGGAATGCTTTGTCTTTCCAACCCCACCCATCCCCAACTTTATCCCTTCAGGATAATAGGCTCTCGCTACAAGGCCTTTAAAGCTTTCAGAAGATCTTGAGTCTTATAGCAGAAATTGGTAAAGAAGTTGTTGGGCAGCACAAGAAATGAAATCTTCAAACAAATGTGTAATTTTTGTTCTTAGCTTAACATTTGTAAAGAGGTTGTTTCAATATATACTACAAGGTATGTGCAATTGAGTTTAATAAATTGCATTATATTGGGTACATATCAATTCACAGGTATGCCTGTGGTTCAGAGGTGACTATGATACAGAGTAAGCTCAAAACCATGTAATTTATTAATTAGGGGAGAAAAGGATGCCCCTTGTCAAAAAAGAAAACCAGTAAAATTTAATAGACTGCTTCAAGGTTTGGGAAGCTGAATGACTGACTGACTTGTGTGAGATGTGTTTGATGCATCAGCTTAGGGAAGGAATCTTTACTATTTCAATAGATCACTGAGAGCCTCTGGTGGTAGGAACTGAATGCCACAACGTGGCATTACCAGTCTGGTTCTTGTAACATACCAGAGAATCTTATTTTTGACATAATCCCACCATTCAGGATAATAGGCTGTCACTACAAGGCCTTTAAAGCTTTCAGAAGATCTTTAGTCTTATTCTTATAGCGGAAATTGGTAAAGAAGTTGCTGAGCAGCACAAGAAATGAAAACTTCAAACAAATGTGTAATTTTTGTTCTTAATTTTCAGGTTTCTGCAATGAAGATGGTGAGGTAACATCCTTGTTTCTCTTTGTCTTTTCATGACTGACCTGAAGGAACATTGAGCCTAGACTGCCATTCAAATGGGTCTAAGGAATTGGTCATACCGGATTGAAAGGCACCCAAGGAACCTGATGATCTCTCATGTTTTCCGTCATTTGCTTCAGAGAGATCTTCAGAGCTAATGCAAACATCTGCAAGCAGGGAGCATTAAAAAAAAGTTTCAACACTGTGTCTAAGCACCGGATCCTTCATGAATGTGCAGCCTGTCTGGGATTATGGGAAATGGCAAGACTCTGCGGGGCAAAAAAGAGACAGTATCTGGCATGCACTTTGTGAATTGGGACATTTAAAAAAAAACGCAGTATCAGGCCATAGGCTGTGCATGGTCACCTAAGCAACAATTGGAAGTATGAGTCATCATTTGAAGTATCCTTTGAAATAGCAGGGACAGAACTGACCTAGAATTCAGTCCAGTCTGTTGTTTCTGATGTTTTTTGGGGGGAAGGAAATCCAGTTTGATGAGATGTATTATTTTGCTGTTGCTGTTGAGGTCTAAAGGGAGAATGCTAGCGCAAGGCAATCCCTGTGCACCCAACTCCTCCCTCGTTCTCTTTCCCAGTGTATAATTGTTCAGATACCTTTTTGTATAGCGGGTGCACCTTGAGTAACAGACTGAATGCGTTGCACAGGACTGCTACCAAACTGGTCTTCACCAGGTCCCGTGCCCAGAAACACTGCTGCAGTTTCTTTTTCTGGGCTTTAAATAGTGAATTTCTTTTGCTTTATTCACCTCTTTCCCCCCCTAAAAAAAACACACACACACACTTCTTTTTCCCTTTATCTCTGAGAAAATAAACTCTTCATCTTGAGAATCTTTTTCACTTTCTACTGTAATTTTTTTGGATGAATTTAAGACTTGAAGGGGGAGAAGATACTATTTTTCACACAACCCATTTCTGTTCTTGACTTAAAAGTGATCTACCTCTTTAAAAAAAAAAAAAAAATTTGTAATCAACTTCTTTTGCGAAGTCCACGCCACTTTAGCTCTCCCACTCTCAAAACCATTCCTGTTTTGTTATGTTTCTTTGTGTGGGGACTTTGTTGAAATAAAAATTGTATGAAGTGTTTGTAGTAATTAAATAACATAGGATATATTTAAAATTATTTAAATTGTGTTTTCAGGCAACAGTGTCTGATGTACGTGATTCCTTCATTGCATTGTTAATTTTCTTTTTTTTTTGTTTATTTTAATTTGGGCTGTGAGAATAAATGTGTAGAATGTTTCTGTAACCAGATTGTTGTTGCTGTATTGTCTTGATGTGTCTTAAGCACTTTTTACACAAGTGCAGAGGAAATCTGGAAAACTATGCCCTAAAAGTCTGTAGATGTCGGCTTAATTGAAATGTTCACGGCTGAGGCTGATTTATTGCTAGCCCAAAAAATAATCAAGGGTTAATTCGGTGGTGGAATGTGACAAATGGTCTTCCCCTGAAATCTCTACTGGGGCTGCAGCTTTTTATCATTTATATTAATGATTTGCATGAAGGAATAGAGTGGTATGTTCAAGTTTGCAGATAACACTGCTAGGTGGCACAGTAAGTTGTGTGCATAGAAACAAGAAGTTACAAAGAGACAGACTGCGAGTTGTCAAAACTATGGCAGATGGAGATTAATATGGGGAAGCCTGAGGTCATCCACTTTGGATTGGAAAAAGATAAATGAATGCTTTCCTAATGGTGAGGGACTGGGAGCTGTGGAAGAACAATGGTGGTGAGGTATTCATATACAAACAAGCTAATGCACAAGTACAAAAAGTAATCAAAAAGGCTGATTGAAGGCCTTTATCTCAAGGGGATTGAAATTCAAAAGTGAGGAAGTGATGCTTCAGTTGTACAGAGTGTTAGTTATGTCCCATTGGGATTACTTCATTGTTTTGCATGCAGCACCTCAGGAAATATGTAACCTTGGCAAGGGTAGAGCGTATAATCACCAGGTAGATACCAGGGCTTAAAGGGTTAAATTATGAAGACAGGTTCCATAAATCTGGCTTGTGTTTAGCACGTTGAGGAGTGATCTAATCGAGGTGTTTAAGGGATTTGATTGGGTAGATGCATAGGAACTGTTTTCTCCAGTGTTGGAATCCAGGGTAGGCGAGTTTTATCTTAAAATTAGAGCTCGGCCATTTAGGAGTGAAATTAGAAAGCACTTCCTCCAATCACAATGTTGCGGAAATCTGGAACTCGCTGCCTCAAAAAGCTGTAGATGCTGGGACAATTGAAATTTTCAAGACTGGGATCAGCAAGGGGTTAGGCAAGAGGGGTATCCAGGGATATGGAATAGAGGCAGGAAAATGGAGTGGAGGCACAGATCAGCCATGATCTAATTGAATAGATTTGAGAGGCTACTCCTGTTGTAAAGTGCAGAAGGCTGAGGTCAGAGGCTGGGAATTCTGCAGCGAGTAACCCACCTCCTGACTTCCCAGAGCCTGTCTACCATCTATAAGGCACGTACGCCATCTGGACCAGTTCTTGCCCAGTACATTGCTGAAATTGGCAGAGGTATATGATGGAGTGGGAATGACTGGTGCCCTTCCCCGAGTGGGCATTGCCTTGGTTCTGCTCAGTTATCCCATCATAAAGGAATTGTACATTGAGGATAGGGAGCATAATTGCAACTTCTATCAATGGCTATGGGCTATCCTGAGGTATGTAGAAGACACATTGCATTGAATAAGAAAGAGCACACTAAAGTTAGGGGGTAGAATTTCTGCACTTAGAGTTGCACTGATTCACTTAGATTTGCGCACGTTCCCACTGAAATATATTTGCATGATCGAAATATAAAACCTTCATTGAACTAGCGCAATCGTGCAGAGTCATAGAACATAATTTCTTTCCATTAAAAAGTATTCCTTGATTGTCTTTGGGAGTAGTAACCTGGTGCAGATTTATTAATGCTGAAAATGGGTTCATTGCCAAAAATAAGGGTGCCCAGTCCACTGCCTATGAGTAACCTGAAAATGACTTCATAAACAACGCTGAACCATTTAATAATTTCATTGGTGTACAGTACTGAGTTTCAAATCCAATATTAATTTTTTTACAGCATGCCTACTAGTGTCTAAGAAAATGAGCGTAATCAGTGGAATCTGGCGATTTCAATTTGGGGAGTGACAAGTTTTGTGGGTGACGTCTGATTCTATGAATTGAATCTTGAACCACTATAAAAGACTGGAAAATGTGACCTTGAGTGCTTTTGGGCATAACCTATGTCTAAAGATCTCTTGCGCTGCTTCAGCCAGTTTGCTCAGATTGCGCTGACATAGCTAGAGGAAACTTGACCACAAATTGCCTTGATTTCTGCTATAGTCATTTCTCCTGTAGAGTCCACTGTTATATAAATAAATACATATACACACGTGTGTGGAAATGTTGACCAAGCGAATGGCACTTCTAGGTGAGGTGCGGTATGGTTTAGTTAAAGAGTAACGCTCTTTCTAAATTGCCTCAACAAGCACTCTCAGATTATGTACACTGCACAGTCAGGTGCAAAGTAAAGCTTCCTCCACATTTGCATCAAGCA
The DNA here is from genome assembly GCF_036365525.1 of Heterodontus francisci. Lineage (NCBI taxonomy): Eukaryota > Metazoa > Chordata > Chondrichthyes > Heterodontiformes > Heterodontidae > Heterodontus > Heterodontus francisci. Next base: position 27,923,288 of record NC_090407.1, on the reverse strand, counting down.
CTGCCAGGCCAGACACCAAACAGTTTAGCTGTGGCATAAAGTTCCTTCTGCACTGTCCTATCAAACTCTTCCACATTGGCTACAGCAGGGGTTCGATACAGGGTAAAGTTAAGAACTTTACCATCAAGTAAGTGGTTGATTCTAGAATGGAGACCTTTGAATTCAAATTGTGAGGTATTCTCAATGTATGTAATCTTCTTTATTACTTTGCTTGAATAAATGTATCTGGGAAATTTTCACCAGAGGAGCAAGGTATCCCCTGGGCAGAGTCCTGACAAAGGCTGTACACAATATATAAACCCATCCTTTCTTTCACATGCCAAGGGACCTCTTGTTTACTTACTGATTTTTTTTTTTAGGACTTCCTAGCCCAATTTTTCCCTTCCAGGAAGATCATGTACCTTCATCTCCTTTGGACTTGGTTCCCAAATCTATGCAGTTTTCTGTAAATATGTGATTGGCCAAATAAAATGATCGGTGAAAGATTTCAGCAGAAGAAAATAAAGGTCCCTTACAAAATAGAGTTTGGCTTAAAAAGGTTACAATCATGTTACATTCTTCCAAGCTATGATCCTGAGTCACTAGCCTGCGTCAGGATCTCCAGTGCTGCCTCATGTTGTGCACACTAGCAGCTTTCTTGCGCTCATCCTTTGGGTAACCCCCCCCCCCCCCCCCCCAACCCCAATTTTGAGTTTTAGTTTTGGAAAAGGCAGGATTAAAGAGCTGAAGACTTTTTTAAAAAACTTGTCAGCCAGTCCAAAGCCAGTGAATTCCACACGTGTAATGCATTGAAAGGGTTACATTGTTTATGAAATGATTGTAAAATTGTACTGTCAGAGTTACAGTCCATGTGGGAAATGAGTGGAAAACATTGTGAATGCCATACATCGCAGTGTTTACAGAAAGCTTTAAAGATTGTTTCGCTTTATAATGGTGCTGCCCACAGTAATATTACAGCACTTTATAAATGCATCAAACTTTAAAAACTAGTCTGTGTTATACTTCAGAAAGCTGAAGAGGGTACCAGAATCTGGAAAGTCACATGTTGATATTTCATCTCTTGGCCTTATTGAAGTGAGAATGTTCCTTCTCCCTATCCCAAAAAATCGTTGATATATTATTGCTTGCTTTATTTGTTCCTAACTTCCAGCAACTTACTCACAAACTCACTGCCATACATTGGCGATTGTTTTGCTGCAATTAAGACATCTTACAAGTTTGTCTGTGGTTCATATTTACTTAAATGTAGGGAATGTGATAAGTAGATGGCCTGATCTAATGTGTCTACAGATCCCTCTGGATGGCATATTGTTCACAGCTGGACTGCAAAGAGTAGTGCCATGTGAAAGATAGGTGCAGTCCCTACTTTGAGCTTCACCTTTTTTTTTAAAAAAAAAGGTGGCCTGTTGCTTTCTTTAGTTGATTGTACATGAGTAGTAAAGGCCTGAGAGCTATAGTATGTGAACTCAAGATCCAGGGTAGATAGGGGGGGGAGCCAGTGGATATGGTGTATTTGGATTATTAAAAAGCATTTGACAAGGTGCCACACAAGAGGTTATTACACAAAGTTTGGGGGAAATTTATCGGCATGGATTGAGGATTGGTTAACGGACAGAAAACAGTAGGAATAAATCATTTACTTTCGGGTTGGCAGGCTGTGTAAGTAGTGGAGTACCACAAGGATCGGTGCTTGGGCCTCAGCGATTTACAATCTCTAACAATGACTTAGATGAGGGGGACGAAGTTTTTATTTTAATGTATTCAGGTTTGCTGACAGTACAAAATTAGGAGGGAAAGTAACCTGTGAGGAGGCATTGTAGAGGCTGCAAAGGGATATACACAGGTTAAGTGAGTGCAAGAACATGGCAGATGGGATATAATGTGAGAAATATGAAGTTGTCCACTTTGGAAGGAAAAATGGAACAACAGAATGTTTTTGAAATGGTGAGACTGCGAAATGTTGGTACTAAGCACCTTGTACATGAATCACAGAGTTAACATGCAGGTCCAGCAAGCAATTAGGAAAGCACACAATATGATAGCCTTGAATACAAGAATAAAGAAATCTTAGTACAATTGTCTAGTGTTTTGGTGAGACCGCACCTGGAGTACTTTGTACAGATTTGGTCTCCTTTCCTAAGGAAGGATATAATTGCCTTGGAGGCATTGGAACTAATATTTACTAGACTGATTTCCTAGGATGGAGAGCAAGTAGCCTAGGCCTATATTCCTTAGAGTTTAGAAAAATGAGGTGTGATCTCTTTGAAACATATCAAATTCTTACGGGGATTGACCAGGGTCGATGCGGAGAGGATGTTTTCTCTGGCTCGGGAGGCTAGAACTAGGAATCACTGTCTCAGAATAAGGGGTCGGCCATTTAGGACTGAGGTGAGAGATTTCTTCACTCAAAGGGTTGTGAATCTTTGCTGTCTAGGATAGAGAATTCCAATGATTGCTTAATCGTTGAGTATATTCAAGTCAGATCAATTGTTGGATGCTAAGGGAATTGAGAGGGTTGGGGATAGTGTGAAAAGGTGGAGTTGAGGTAGGAAATCAGCCATGATCTTTTGAATGGCAGAGCTGGCTCGAAGGTCCAAATGGCCTACTCCTCCAATTTCCTATGCTCTAAGTGGAAAGAGGAAAACAAATGGAGGGAGACCAAGAAGATTAATGTTTAATAGTTGCACACTGCAGGTTTAAATTCCGAGAGTCAGCACCTACCTTAAAAAGAAAATGCAAATCGATATGTTAAAAGCAGTGAGTTGGCAGAATTGACTGTTGACAAATACTGCCACAAAGTACCCATGGAAGCTGATACTAGCATAGCAAAGTTTACAGTAGGATGCTTGGCGTCTACTGTGACATCATAACTCCCATCAGTTTGAATTTAGAGAAGGATTCTTATCATTTAAGTGAGAGGGAGAATCTGTTATAAAGTCCAACCTGTGTTCATATTGCAGTTCATCATATCTCAGATACAACTTGGAAGTCTTTCAGATAGTGAATTATTTTTTTTTATTTGTTTGAGAGATGTGGGCTTCGCTGGCAAGACCAGCATTTATTGCCCATCCCCTAATTGCACTTGAGAAGATGGTGGTGAGCTGCCTTCCTGAACCGCTGTAGTCCATGTGGGGTAGGTACACCCACAGTGCAGTTAGGAAGGGAGTTCCAGGATTTTAACCCAGCGACAGTGAAGGAACGGCGATATAGTTCCAAGTCAGGATGATGGAGGGGAACTTGCAGGTGGTGGTGGTTCTATGCATCTTCTGCCCCTGTCCTAGCTGGTAGAGGTTGCTGGTTTGGAAGGTGCTGTCGAAGGAGCCTTGGTGAGTTGCTATAGTGCATCTTGTAGATGATACTGCTGTCACTGTGCATCAGTGGTGGAGGGAGTGAATGTTGAAGATGGTGAATGGGGTGCCAATCAAGCGGGCTTCTTTGTCCTGGATGGTGTTGAACTTCTTGAGTGCTGTTGGAGCTGCACCTATCCGGGTAAGTGGAGAGTATTCCATCACACTCCTGACTTGTGCCTTGTAGATGGTGGATAGGCATTGGGGAGATAGCAGGTGAGTTACTCGCCGCAGAATTCCCAGCCTCTAACCTGCTCTTGTAGCCACAGCATTTATGTGGCTGGGCCAATTCAGTTTCTGGTCAGTGGTAACCCCCAGAATGTTGATAGGGGATTCAGTGATGGTAATGCCATGAACATCAAGGGGAGATGGTTAGGTTCTCTCTTGCTGGTGATGGTGATTGTCTGGCACTTATGTGGCGCAAATGTTACTTGCCACATCAGCCCAAGCCTGGATATCGTCCAGATATGGGCTGTTTCAGTACCTGAGGAGTCATGAATGGGCTGAATACTGCAATCATCAGTGCGCATCCACACTTCTGACATTATGATGGAGGGAGGGTCATTGATGGAACAGCTGTAGATGGTTGGGCCAAGGGCACTACCCTGAGGAACTCCTGCCGTGATGTTCTGGGACTGAGATAATTGACCGCCAACAACTACAACCATCTTTCTTTGTGCTAGGTATGTTTGCAACCAGCGGAGAGTTTTCACCCGATTCCCATTGTCTGCTGTTTTGCTAGGGCTCCTTGATGCCATACTCGTCAAATGCTGCCTTAATGTCAAGGGCAGTCACTCTTGCCTCACTTCTGGAGTTTAGCTCTTTTGTCCATGTTTGGACCAAGGCTGTAATGAGGTCAGGAGCTGAGTGGCACTGTTGGAACCCAAACTGAGCATCAGTGAGCAGGTTATTGCTGAGTAAGTGCCACATGATAGCACTGTTGACAACCCCTTCCATCACTTTGCTGATGATCAAGAGTAGACTGATAGGGTGGTAATTGGCTGGGTTGGATTTGTCCTTTTTTTTTGTGCACAGGACATACTTGAGCAATTTTCTGCTTTGCTGAGTAGATGCCAGTGTTGTAGCTATACTGGAACAGCTTGGCTAGGGACGTGGCAAGTTCTGGAGCACAAGTCTTCAGTACTATTGCCGGAATGTTGTCAGGGCCCATAGCCTTTGCAGTATCCAGTGCCTTCAGCTGCTTCTTGATATCACGTGGAGTGAATTAGATTGGCATCTGGGATGCTGGGAACCTCAGGAGGAGGCCAAGATGGATTGTGCTCAAACTCTTAAGATGGGGCTTGTGAAAAATTCCATGGAATTGTCACTGCTCGTAGGTTGGTTGTTGCAGATACTTTGATATTTCTCCCCAGAGCTATTTCAGAAGAGTATCATGCTCAACAGACGGAGGTGTTTAATGTTAATACAGGAGGGGTTATGTGGCCACTACTCCATTTTGTCTGTGGTACAAGTGTCCATGTTCTTGTTCAGTTTAACAGGTAACTTTTCATAATTCCTCCAATTCATTATTTCATCACGGCTCCTTCTGGGCAATACACAATCTAGAAAGAAGCTGCGGCTCCCTTTCTCCTGTCACAGTATTCTGATGCTTCTTACATTCCAATGTTCTGTAATCTTCTCATCTTTTGGATAATGCCCAGTCTTCCTGTTCGGGTGAACTTGAACAATCCAATGGCACTTTTCGAAGAAGAGTAGGGTGTCCCTTTGCTGTCCAGCCTAACGTTCCCTAAACCACCAATCCCAAAATAAAGTAGTTACTCGTTCATTTATTTGCTGTTTGTGAGATCATTCTGTACACAAATTAGCTGTCACATTTATCTAACTGTAACCCATTGGTTGTAAAATACCTTGGCACACCCTGAAGATGTGAAAGGCTGTATATAAATGCAAGTTTGTACTTTGTGGAGTTTTCTGATGCGAAGAACTTCCTGCTTACCCTCTGAAAATGGTTTCTTTCAACAAAAAATCTATTCCATTTAATAATTTTGCAGAAACATACTAATGAAATGCATCTATGGTGGAGTGTTGGCTGGCAAGTTTATCATGTTTAAAAATACTTCACATGACATTTGTTCAGCAGAGCTATCTAGTAATATTCTTTACCTGTTTTGGGTTTTTCAATGATATGTGTAACAATTCTTTTATTTTGTGTAAAAAAAAAACGTTATCAACCTTCAAGGATTTGTGTTTCCCTCTATTTGGAAGAGCTTTGCATTTTTTGAGCCAAACAATTGGATTCCAAATGGAAAAAAAAAGCTTTATTATTTCTGCTTCCCCTGTGACTCGATGTATAAATGCACTTCCCAGTGTGGAGTTGAGCCCTCGAGAGCCAAGATGGATCCTTGCCCTGTTCTGCTGTCAGTCATTGGACTACAATTGCCTTGGTTCTCCTGGGCTATGGAGAAAAATCAGGCAAGGTTCATGCTCAGTCCAGAGGGTTCTGCTGAATGATGAGCGTGTGTGGACAATCTTGGGTATGAGTCGCCACTGACACCACCCCAACACCCATAGCTGAGTAGCCTGCAGTCTATGCCACTGTCTACACTCAAATGAAGACTGGCTACTTGACTGAGACATTACAAGGTGACTGCTGGCACTGGTGGAATATACATTCCAGAGAGCCAGTGCTTCGAGGAAGGGGAATGCAAAAAATTGGTAGGAGAGAAGACGAGCCAAAAGATTATAGTTCCTGGAAAAATAGTGCATTTGGTTACAGGTTCCTGGACTGGAATCCCCTCTCGGTCGCTCCATACACTCATTTTGCTAGTTTTGGATGAGCCCACATTTAAATCCAGGGCCAAATGAGTTTGCCTGTGTTGATTTAGACGTGAATATAGGGGGTATGATGAGCAAGTTCGCAGATGACACGAAAATTGGTGGTGTTGTAAATAGTGAGGAGGGAAGCCTTAGATTACAGGACGATGGGCGGAGCTGTGGAAAATGGAATTTAATCCTGAGAAGTGTGAGGTGATGCATTTTGGGAGGACTAACAAGGCAAGGGATTATACAATGGATGGTAGGATCCTAGGAAGTACAGAAGGTCAGAGCGACCTTGGTGTACATGTCCATAGATTACTGAAGGCAGCAGCACAGGTAGATAAGGTAGTTAGGAAGGTATATGGGATACTTGCCTTTATTAGCCAAGGCATAGAATATAAGAGCAGGGAGGTTATGATGGAGCTGTATAAAACGTTAGTTAGGCCACAGCTGGAGTACTGTGTACCGTTCTGGGCACCACACCATAGGAAGGATGTGATTGTACTGGAGAGGGTGCAGAGGAGATTCACCAGTATGTTGCCTGGTCTGGAGCATTTCAGCTATGAAGAGAGACTGAAAAGGCTAGGGTTGTTTTCCCTGGAGCAGAGAAGGCTGAGGGGGGACATGATTGAAGTATAGAAAATTATGAGGGGCATTGATAGGTTAGATAGGAAGACCCCTTAGCGGAGGGGTCAATAACCAGGGGGCATAGATTTAGGGTAAAGGGCAGGAGGTTTAGAGGGGATTTGAGGAAAAAGCTTTTCACCCAGAGGGTGGTTGGAATCTGGAACAAAGCTGCCTGAAGAGGAGGTGGAGGCAGGAACCCTCACAACATTTAAGAAGTATTTAGATGAGCACTTGAAACACCATAGCATACAAGGCTATGGGCCAAGTGCTGGAAAATGGGACTAGAATAGTTAGGTGCTTGATGGCTGGCACAGACATGATGGGCCAAAGAGCCTGTTTCTGTGCTGTATAACTCTGACGCTGCTACCCCACAGGCATCAACTGAGCAACTTTATGATGAGTTTGACACTTACATTGAGATTTCTCTTGAAGACTGGGTACATTTTATTTTGCACTTAAAACATTGCTATTTTCTCAAAGCTTTGCTGTTACATATTTTCTACACATCACTCCCTTCCTAATAATTTCCCTCTCAAAATGTTGCCAGGTGAACACAGATACAAAACTTCTTGTGTCTCCCGGTATAGTTCAGTCATCATTCTGGGAGCAACGAGAACCATATGTGCATATTTCTTTATGAACAAAATGTGGTTTGACACAGAATTTGCCTCATGGCCCCTAAATGGGTTAATTAAATTAAGCTTGCTCAGCCTCACCATTATGTGGGTGTTACAGTATAACCAATCTTTACCTTAAACACAAAGCCAGTGTTAAAGGGAGAAGCAACTCAACCTTGTTATCAGTTATCATGGGCCAGCCCTTGACGTAAAGTTGACCACTTTTGGAGTGATTTGAACATTGCACCCTACAGGATTGTTTCCGAATACATTTTGCTACCATCTCCTATTGGTGAAGCTGATAGCAGTAAAAAGAAAGTTCTGATGCCTTTTTTTTTCAGATCAGTGGAAAGCTATTGCCAGGGAGCTGAAAGAATGTTTAGTTTAGTTTAGAGATACAGCACTGAAACAGGCCCTTCGGCCCACCGAGTCTGTGCCGACCATCAACCACCCATTTATACTAATCCTACACTAATTCCATATTCCTACCACATCCCCACCTGTCCCTATATTTCCCTACCACCTACCTATACTAGGGGCAATTGCTAATGGCCAATTTACCTATCAACCTGCAAGTCTTTGGCATGTGGGAGGAAACCCACGCAGACACAGGGAGAACTTGCAAACTCCACACAGGCAGTACCCAGATTTGAACCCGGGTCCCTGGAGCTGTGAGGCTGCGGTGCTAACCACTGCGCCACTGTGCCGCCCTTGTTCTTGGTATGGGTTTTGAAAGTGGTGGTGGGAGGAGAGATAGTTCCAAGGGCTGGGGGTGAATTGATGGGGCAGTGGAGGGAACAAGGTAGCCAGGTGTCAGCAGGTATGAAGGCAACGTAACAAAGATATGAGTTTGTCTTTTATTTAGCTTAATTTGCAAGTATTGAGTCTAAAATATGAAGTATAATACCGAATAAGGTCCAGCAACCTCACTTCATTTACTTGCCTGCAGCCTCCTAGCACCTGGTATAAACATAATTGTCTGACTGGACCTGAAGGCTAGAGGTCTTCCAGGGCACAATCTGCATTTTTGCATACAGAGATATTCTTATATGCTCATCAAAGTTATTAACATTAAAAACTTGTATGGATTCCCCAGGTCTCTCTGCACCTAAACTTGCCATTTATTTTTACACTCTTCCCTGTCTTAAATCAGTTTTCTTTCCAGAATCATGTTTTATACCTCTGTTCCATGATGCATTTGCCTGTAATCTTTGCAGCCTTCTAGAAATAGCAGCGGTCCTGGAGGAATATGAGGAGCAGTGACTGCCTGTCTCTCCCAGTGCAGTTCCAAAGACTTAAGTAGAATGCAATACTGCAGATACTGGAAATCTAAACTAAAAACAGAAAGTGCTGGAAATACTCAGCAGGTCTGGCAGCATCTGTGGAGAGAGAAGCAGAGTTAACGTTTCAGGTCTATGACCTTTCATCAGAACTGGCAAAAGTTAGAAATGTAATAGGTTTTGAACAAGTAAAAGGGAGGAGGGGGAAGAACAAAAGGGATGGTATGTGAGAGGGCAGGGGAGATAACACCTGCCCTTTAACCTCCTCACCATCTTAGGCCTCAAACACTCCTCCCAGGTGAAGCAGCAATTTACTTGTACGTCTTTCAGTTTAGTATACTGTATTTAGTAGACTAAGTATTTCCAGCACTTCCTGTTTTTATTTCATACACTACTTAACCCTGGGTCTCCCATCAGATCTAAAATATATGTCACAGTCCAAAGCAGTACTTAACCTATAAGAGTGGGCTAGTGAAGCTAAAGCAGATGGAGTAATAAGGAAACATTGCTCAGAATTCACATTGTAAGCACAAAAATGATTGTTTTAAAACAAAACTGGCTAATCTATCATGGCATTGCTCATAGTCTGAGGATACTCTGCTTTATCATATGAAATATATTATATTACATAAGAATAACAGAAAGGGGGAATATTTACATCTTGATAAGAGTGGCGCAGTGGTTAGCACCGCAGCCTCACAGCTCCAGGGACCCGGGTTCGATTCTGGGTACTGCCTGTGCTGAGTTTGCGTTCTCCCTGTGTCTGCGTGGGTTTTCGCCGGGTACTCCGGTTTCCTCCCACATCCAAAGACTTGCAGGTGATAGGTAAATTGGCCATTGTAAATTGCCCATAGTGTAGGGAGGTGATGGGGAATATGGGGTTAGTATAAATGGGTGGTTGTTGGTCGGCACAGACTCGGTGGGCCGAAGGGCCTGTATCAGTGCTGTATCAATAAATAAATAAAATAAAATAAAATAACCCTTTCCTGATAGGTGTAAAATCAGGGACCTGAGAGAAGTTTCCTGTTGCTAAATTTAAGCTGTGTTATCCTGGCTGGCCCCTTTAAGGCCATAAAATCTAATTGCTGTGGACAGACATATTGGAAGGTTAATTAGAGCCGACTTGCTGTCAGTGAGGAAAGTTGATCTTTGGATTGGCAGTTGCTGGTAACTCTCTGTTTACTCCCCTTGGGAAGAGACTAAGTTTCCAAGGTCAATGACCTTTTTTTTTTAGATTCCTTCGCACGGGTGAAGTCTGAACTGTGACAGACACGGTAAAGACAAGCTTTTAATTCCAAGCCAGTGCATCCCCAGTGATGCTGTTTACATTAAATCAGAAGATGTTCTGTTTTATGAGACACAATTTATTAGTCTGCTAAGGTGGAATTTTTTTACTTTGAAGTCACAACATCTAATTGCTGTATAAATGAAGCATTATAAAGTCAACAAGAGGCCAATTGCTGCAAATGGACATCTTCTGAGCTCGATTAAAGGGAAATTGGTGTTGCTGCAAAGGAATCTAAATGATCTCCTTCCTTGTTACTCTACTGGTACACATCAGATCAGAAATGTTGCTATTGGAGGATTGCAGCCACTAACCCAACACACATTATGTGTATGCTGTTCACTCAATACACTGCCCCATTTTTAAATAAGAACAGTTGTAATGTCCTGTGTCTTTCCATGTGGGGAGTCAAGACCATGTAGTACTCCGGTGAACTAGGATTAGATAGTTGGGGATAATTGAACTAAGGTGTACATATCTAATTCAATCCCCATTTTAAAGTTCTACATTATGTCCTTATTTTTGATAAGCAGTTAAATAGCAAATGATATGGCAATTTAGAAGCAGACAATTGGAGGTGTTAGGTCATCGATGTTTGTCTGCAATATTGTCTGGGCAATTTAACTGAGTCGGGCATTGAGCAACAATGGACGTTTACTTCCTGCCAGAATCTTTATTACTAGTTGATGTCTGACCTTATAATGTGCTCTGAAATAGCACAAGGGCACAGAGGCCCCAAAAGACCATTGAGGGCCAGTGGCCTGGTAAAGAATGCACCTGGTAAAGAGTGCAAGTTTTGGGAGTGCATCATCATTAAGTCCAAAGCCCCTGAGGGAGGACAATATTTTATGGTGTGGGGGACGGGGGTGGCATTTCCAATGCGGATGACTGCTTCATGATGACTAGAGCCAGGTTCTGACTGGTTATGGCTGGGGAGACCAAGGCCCAAGTTACCTGCTCACCCTGAGCGGGATCTTGCATCTGGAAAGCCTGTGAGAAGCAGGGAAAAAGTAACTTCAAAAAGGGGTAATCTTCCCCATTTTTAAAAAAGAAAGTACACTAACCAGCACAATACATCTCAATTGTGAGTTTTGATCAGCTGGGCAGGTGTCACTGCATTCCTGCTCAGTTGCTTTCTGACCCAGTTTTGCACAATGGGCTCACTATCGTGTCGTTCCAGCTGGTGTGGAAGCGTTTATGTTAGAAAAACGTAAGAAAATTTAAAAGTAATTATCAAGAAATATTTAATTGCTCTCATTTGATACTTGGCCAACTAGTCCTGAGGCTCCCAGATCTCATCCCCACCCTGTTAGGAATTGGTTGGCAGGGTAATAGGGGTGATACAACTGCACTCCTGGGTAGGGGAGAAACATCAGCCAATCCTTATTCAGTTAAATGTATCTGTGGATATCAGCTTGAGCTCAGTTATAATTGTCTGATTGTTGAATAATCTGCAAGCACTAACATGAACACTGGCCAACAGGGAAAGTATCAGGCAGTGACCAGCTAATGGGTTTTTATGCTCAAGTCCTAGAGTGGGACTTGAACTCATTTCCCTCTAAATCAGAGAAGAGAGTGCTGTGGTATATTTCATTCAACAACAACAACCGTAATATATTTATGTAGTGCCTTTAACATCATAAAACATCCCAAGGCGAAAATTATTAAACAAAATTAGACATTGAGCTATTTTAAGAAAATATCAGGGCAGATGGCCAAAAAACTTGTTCAGGGGCAGGTTTTAAGCAGCATCTTAGAGGTAGAAAGAGTGATCGAGAGGTTTAGGGAGGGTATTCCAAAGCTGAGGGCCTTGGCACTGAAGGCATAGCCGCCAATGGTAGAGCAATTAAAATCAGGGATGCTCAAGAGCCAGAATTAGATGAGCACAGATAACATGGAGGGTTGTGGGCTCGGATGGAGGAGATTACAGAGATAGGGACGGGTGAGGTCATGGAGGGATTTGAAAATAAGGATGAGAATTTTAAAATCGAGGCGTTGCTTGACCAGGGGCTAATGTAGGTCAGCAAGAACAGGGGTGATGGGTGCGAGTAAGGACCGGGCATCAGAGTTTTGGATGACCTGAAGTTTACAAATTAATTTAGACATATTATCTTCTTCTTTGGCCTCCTTGTCTCATGAGACAATGGGTAAGCGCCTGGAGTGGCTATAAAGGCCAATTCTAGAGTGGCAGACTCTTCCACAGGTGCTGCAGATAAAATTGGTTGTCGGGGCTGTTACACAGTTGGCTCTCCCCTTGCGCTTCTGTCTTTTCTCCTGCCAACTGCTAAGTCTCTTCGATTCGCCACGCTTTAGCCCCGCCTTTATGGTTGCCCGCCAGCTCTGGCGATCACTGGCAACTGACTCCCACGACTTGTGATCAAGGTCACAGGACTTCATGTCGCTTTTGCAGACGTCTTTAAAGCAGAGACCTGGACGGCCGGTGGGTCTGATACCAGTGACGAGCTCGCTGTACAATGTGTCCTTGGGGATCCTGCCATCTTCCATGTGGCTCACATGGCCAAGCCATCTCAAGCGCCGCTGACTCAGTAGGGTGTATATGCTGGGGATGTTGGCCGCCTCAAGGACGTGCATTGGAGATACGGTCCTGCCACCTGATGCCAAGGATTCTCCGGAGGCAGCGAAGATGGAATGAATTGAGACGTCGCTCTTGGCTGACATACGTTGTCCAGGCCTCGCTGCCATAGAGCAAGGTACTGAGGACACAGGTTTGATACACTCGGACTTTTGTGTTCTGTGTCAGTGCGCCATTTTCCCACACTCTTGGCCAGTCTGGACATAGCAGTGGACGCCTTTCCAATGCGCTTGTTGATTTCTGCATCGAGAGACAGGTTACTGGTGATAGTTGAGTCTAGGTAGGTGAACTCTTGAACCACTTCCAGAGTGTGGTCGCCGATATTGATGGATGGAGCATTTCTGACGGCCTGTTCCATGATGTTCATTTTCTTGAGGCTGATGGTTAGGCCAAATTTGTTGCAGGCAGCCGCAAACCTGTCGCTGAGTCTCTGCAGACACTCTTCATGTTAATGCAGCATCGTCAGCAAAGAGGAGTTCCTTGGTGAGGACCTTCCGTACTTTAGTCTTCGCTCTAAGACGGGCAAGGTTGATCAACCTGCCATCTGATCTTGTGTGGAGGAAAATTCCTTCTTCTGAAGACTTGAACGCATGTGAGAGCAGCAGGGAGAAGAAGATCCCTAACAGTGTAGGTGCGAGAACACAGCCCTGTTTCACGCCACTCAGGATAGGAAAGAGGTCTGATAAGCTGCTGCTATGCTGAATTGTGCCTTTCATATTGTCATGGAATGAGGTGATGATACTTAGTAGCTTTGGTGGACTTCCAATCTTTGCTAGTAGTTTGAAGAGACCACGTCTGCTGACAAGGTCAAAGGCTTTGGTGAGATCTATGAAAGCAACATAGAGGGGCATCTGTTGTTCATGGCATTTCTCCTGTAGCTGGCAAAGGGAGAACAGCACGTCAATGGTGGATCTCTCTGCTCGAAAGCCACACTGTGCCTCAGGTTAGACACACTCGGCCAGCTTCTGGAGCCTGTTTAAAACGACTCGAGCGAAGACTCTATGATGCATCTTTTAACCATCATCAGTACAGTTGTGTATTTTACCACCTCAACAGTAGGTGTCACTCTTGTGCTGCAGTTTTAAACAGCCTGTTTAACAAACTGTGTGTAATACCATCAATCATTCCAATCTTTCACTAGATTTAGGTTTTGTGGAACAAAGTGTTATTACATGTCCATCTTCCTTTTGGTAATTTTATTTTTCCTTTCATCTTACAAACTCTTTCCTAACAACCTCAGTAAAGCCTTGGCTAATGCCTCCACTCACTGTGGAAAAGGAGTTTGCCTTCCGTTCAGCATCACCCCATTGTGTTAACAATTAATGTCAGGTTTCACTCCCTGATGGCTCTATGAGTTCATCCAGTGGGCAACTGAGCCATGATGGGTAGAAAGGACTTTGGTTCCATCCTTGGTTTGTGCTGGATTAGCTGGTCTCTGCCAGGGTGGCAGTAGGGAATGTCAAAATGACCTCAGCGCCACTGAATTAAAGTGAAGGGAAAATTACTCCCTCCTGTTCTCTATCATTGTCCCTCCTGGAAAGTGTTACTTGTGTGAACATGAGATGAAAACAAGGGAAGGCAGGATTGTGATGCCCTCCACATTGGAACAGCCTGATGCCCACTCTTTGGTTCCCATGGAAAGAGAGCACTAAACCATCTCAATATATTAAAATAATGCGGAACAAGATCCTGAAACTTGATGTCTGATTTACATGTTAAAATTGGCCAGCCAGCCTGCTTATGAAATGTTCCAAATTCATCCGGCTACCAACTACATGTGAAATGGGACTTGGAGTGAATGTATCAACACATTCTGAATCTGCCTCCATAAGTCAGTATTTGTCCCAGGAAGAATCCACATTCAATCCTTGACTTCATTTAGGGCAGCAGTTGGGGTAGTACAGTTGCCCTTAGCAGTCCCAGCTTTGGAACAGGGAAATCATATAGGGTTCCTGCTCCTGATCTCTATCCAGTGACCCACATCGGAGAGCGCAATTGTGCTGACATTGGTCGAGGGCAATGGTTTCATTAGTGATGCTTCCTTCCAAGGTTCAATATCTGCCTGACATGTGCCATAAAGCTGGTGTTGTTTTGGGAAAGCGCAGGTGCCATTTAAGCCTAGCCCTGGTTGCCCGTTTCAGGAAGGGATGTTTTGTCAGCTGCAGAGAAGCTTATTGATGAAAAGAATTTCAAGTTTGAATTGCTCTTTGCTTGGTCCAGTGCCTATGACATATTCCTGACATTTGCATTAAATTACAATATACCTTATATTTGGGAAAATGTATATCCTGCTTAAAGTTTTTATGGCTGAACGTCCTGAAAGTGTAATTTCAGGAAGTTATTCTGCGGCCCCATACCCTGCTCCAGCTCAACCCTCACTGGCCAAGTTAACACATGAAAAACAACCATTTGGAACAAGGCACCCGAGGGCATGCGCAGCCTGTGGAACTGTGCCCCAGCGTGTGTTAGCATCCTCAGGAGAGGGGCACTATGGTACAAGAGCTGCATGAATTGGAAGGCAGCAATTTTTGAGTTGTTTTCATTGCAGTGTTCCAGTGTGTGTGTGTATGGTTTATGCTTGTCCTACTAACTACATTCTGTGTTGCTTGGCGCCAGTCAGAGAATCTCCTTGAAAATATGAAATACCAAACAAAGAGATACCACAGTCTCATACAAACCAGAGATACCACAGCATAGGAGGCAGTTCAACCCATTGTGTCTATCCTGGTTTTTTGCTACATAAATTGACCACCTCTCTCCCCGTTGCCCTGTATCCTTTCTGCTTGAAATATTAATCCAATCTTCCCCTAAAGTCTGTGCATGAACACTACCTATGGAAAAGAATTCTGTGCTCCAATAACTCAGTAAAAAATTACTCCCCACCTTTTCCTTCACATAATAACAACTTTAAATTGATGACCTGTCATTACTGACTCCCACCAGAAAAAATAGTCTTTCTCTCTTCAGCCTCTCAAACTGCTTCATAACTTTAAACATCCCTATTTATACAGAAGTGAACATTCCTGTTTGCTGGGGATGGGCTAGGGGTACTACACTTTGCTGCCTTCTGATTTAAGGAATAGATTATCAGGTCAGTCTTCCAACTCTTAATTGCTGCACAGCGACTGCAACTGAATGTGTCTGTGTGTAAATGTTGGGTGAAACAGGTTTGGGCTCAACTGCCTTGCTCCATTTCCATCAACTTGGAAAAGATCTGACCCTCATCTTGGAAATTCCATTTTCTAAATCAGATTAAATCGATATTGACGAGTGAACAATGGCTGCTTAGCCTGCGTACCAGACAGAGAGTGGGATCGTATCCCAGCGAGGAAGTGAATGCCTTCAGAGAGGAGGAGGGATGAGAAATTTAGAGGAAACCAAACTGGAGAGAGAAAGAGAGCATGGAAAATTCCAACCTTGGGTTATTTTTGCTCTGTCCTGCCCTCACAAACATTAAATGCTGCCAGGGGCCAAATAGATTATCTTTGAGCCCAATGACTGTGAGCAAACATTTAAAAAGATCTGACCCTCAACCTGGAAATTCCATTTTTTAAGTCATTAATTTCCTTCTTTTATCAGTGTGGCGCCCAATAACTTAAAGTTCCTGCCATTAGGGAGTTAGCTGAACTTAGATCTGATCCAATAGACTAGTGGCTGTGTCACTGATAAAGTATCGAGTGGCATTGCCAAGTACAACAGATACAGGACAACTTCTAAGAGGCGTTTCCATGTCATAGAACCATCCAAATAGTTCAACCCATTCACCAAACAATGCAACAGCTCTCCAACCAGTGACATTCACTCCCAGGAAAAGGAAAAAACTGCAGCCAATTTCAGGAAAAGCTCTGGGAAATTCCTCTTCAACTCTCATAAGCTGCTTTAGGAGACTAATTACCAATAGTACAGTACCATGCACCTAAACAGCCATATTTCTCTGCATCCTTCCCCCACTTTCATAGTCTACTGGAGCCAATTGCTTCAGGACTGGGGAAAGGACATGTGCAAATTGGATTTTTGCCGATACATAATTTTATTATTTGTATTGTATTGCTAGAATTAGCATGTAAGGGGTTAATTCCCAAGGCTGTATAAAGTACGCCTGACAATAGAAAGTTATCAGCTGAGATCAGATAGTTGTCTGGGAATTAAATGAATTCCTCAAGGTGAAAGTTTATTTTGGCCCACAGAATGGTGGTTAAAGCGGTGGTTCTCAAACCTTTTTTGATTGAAGGACCTTTTCAAATATATTAGTAATCACAGACTGCACCACCCCATCTAAATTATAATACAACATAATATTCATATAATCAAAGTGCTACACATTTTAATAATGCATTTAAGAAAACGTTACTTTCAGATATCAGTGAGATGGATGTCCCAGCTTTTCATTGCAGAGTCTGTATATCCTTGGCAGGAGCCTAGAGGAAGCAGAATGTGAAGATCACAGGAGCTCAGAAAGATCAGGAATGTGGGGAGCGTAGGAGCACGGGGAGAGCGGGAGCAGGGAAGAAATGGGGCACATAGAGCAGGAGCTTGGGGAGAGTGCGAATGGAGCAGGAGCACGGGGAGAGTGGGAGTAGGGGAGAACTGGGGCACATAGAGCAGGAGCTTGGGGAGAGTGGGAGCAGGAGCACAGGGAGAGAGTAAGGGTGGGGAAAAGTAGGGAATAGCACAGGGAGGAGCAGGAACCACGGGGAGAGAGTAAGAGCTCGGGGAGAGCTGGAGATTGGGGAGAGTGGGAGCAGGGGAGAACTGGGGCACATAGAGCAGGAGCTTGGGGAGTGGGAACAGGGAGCAGCACGGGGAGAGAGTAGGGGCGGGGAAAAGCAGGGGAATAGCACAGGGGGGGAGCAGGGACACGGGAAGAGAGTAGGAGCTCGGGGAGAGCAGGAGCAGGGGAGAGTAGGGGCACAGAAGTGCAGAAGCATGGGAAGAGCAGGAGCTCGGGGAGAGGAGCACGGGGAGAGTTGCAGCTCGGGGAGAGTAGGAGCACGGGGAGAGCAGGAGCTCGGGGAGAGGAGCAAGGGGAGAGCAGGAGCTCGGGGAGAGCAGGAGCTCGGGGAGAGTAGGAGCACGGGGAGAGCAGGAGCTCGGGGAGAGTAAGAGCACGGGGAAAGGACACATGGGGAGAGTTGGAGCTCGGGGAGAGGAGCAAGGGGAGAGTTGGAGCTCGGGGAGAGTAGGAGCACGGGGAGAGCAGGAGCTTGGGGAAAGGACACATGGAGAGAGTTGGAGCTCAGGGAGAGGAGGATGAGAGAGTAGGAGTATGGGGAGAGCAGGAGCTCGGGGAGAGCAGGAGCTCGGGGAGAGTAGGAGCACGGGGAGAGTCGGAGCACGGGGAGAGCAGGAGCACGGGGAGAGCAGGAGCTTGGGGAGAGGAGCACGGTGAGAGTTGGAACTCGGGGAGAGTAGGAGCACGGGGAGAGCAGGAGCTTGGGGAGAGGGGGAGCACGGGGATTGGAGCCTGGGGAGAGTAGGAATACAGGGACAGCGACAGGGGGTGGTAAAACGGAGAACAGGAGTGGGAGAGAGAACAGGGAGAGCACCCATTCTTCACCAAGGCACCTTTACATTATTTTACGGATATATTTCAGAAGCTACACAGGCCCATGGACCCCAGTTTTGAAAGCCCACTGGCTCAAAGCTTATTCGTCTCAAGGAGGGACATAATTTGCAGTTCTGAACATCGTGCTATTGTTATAGATGATTCATACTGTTCCTCAGACATACAGATCGGGATATGTTGGTTGTCATATAGCCAGCTAGACTACAAGAAGGCCAAGTCCTGACCTCAGGTAGTGTTTGATTGTTAGTTGTTTCGGAGAGCAATGGGCAGAGACCAGGATCCTGATTGGATCCCTTTATGACTGCTTGGTGGGTGGAGATATTGTTACAGCTTTATATTGCTATCCCACAGGTAGCATGAGGTCAAAGAATGGTCAGAATGTTTGAAACGCAGTCAAAAGGCTGTCTGTTTTTTTAAAACTGGTTTCGTTAGGGAGGATTAAACCAGGGAGGTTTATAATCAGTGGTCTTTGATTTTCAGGTCCACATTCAGAGATAAATCAATATGTCTGATGATATTTAAATGGTACAGTCGTGTATATTACTCTCTCTAATATGCAAAACATATGCTTTTCCTCTGAATTCGGACCTAAAAATCTAGTTCTGTTGTGTGTCTTGAGTTGGTACAAATGTTTTTTATAGTCTGCATTTTGGAAAGAGAGGGGAATTCATACAGGACACATTACAATAACTCAGAGTAGGGACTTCCTAATGCCATCCCAGTGTGCAATTATTCACGAGATGTTGGGCGGGTAAAGGTGCACTGAATTGTAAAGAACATAAGGTTTGCTTATAAAATGGAAGTTTTTTTGTGGGGTGGTTGTAATTAGAGCATAATTGCCTTCATCTTGAAAATAAAAATCAGCTACGTCTAGCTGAGACCTAAATTGTCCTTCATTTTACATTTATAGACAAAGCAGCAGCCAGAGCCAAATTTAGATATGAACGTTCTCTCATCAAAGAATAATTAATATAATTATAGCCGTAAAATCTATAATCGAGACTTCCATGCTTTCTAATTAACAGAACAAGCAACAATTTAGAAAATATTCGATGAGTATGGTTAACAAATCACAGAGCATGGACCCCATATAAAAACTAATCATTAAATTACTACCAACAGAATTAAGAGAGGTTCTCAGGACTTGGGCCCAGGATTCTGAGGATCTCCTTTGTCGAGGTTTGATTGCACAGGTGGGTAGAAAGCTGTCATTTCACACACCACACATCTACTGTTTAACACTATGATAACACCTTTCATTGTGACACCCCACAGTTCCTGATATAACTGATGGAACCCACACCCCACATTGTGACACTGTTTCTAACTGAGACTCCACACCCTGCTAGGGAGTGGAACAGATAGACCGGGGAATGAGAGTTCAGGGGAGATGGAGATTTGGGAATGGGGTTCACGGAAAAATGGATACTGAAGGGGATGGGTGTGAGATCCCACATTTTCTGCAGAGCCAGGAGCAGAAGCAACAAGGAGGTGATGGGAGGCCTGGGGACCTTATTATAAACAATTGGAGAGCAATAAGATCTGAGAATACTAGAAAAAAATAAAGGGGGAGGAAGTTCAACTGAGGGCAATTCATCACCTGTGCCAATTGACAGACTAGAAAATTTCAAAGGGAATCAGATGTCACGTGATCCAATATCATGTTCAGACTACACAGTCAGATGACATGGTCAGAATGTCACATGATCAAACCAAGAATGCCTCTAACCAAATGATGGTAACCCTACCCACAACTGTCAGGTAAGTGCTCTATTCTCTATTTATGAGCTGGCCATGTGAATAGAAACACAGACAGAACTATAATATCGCACAAAGTTCATTTAATTTCTGGAGGCTGGAAGGTATTCAGAAATTCCCAGTGTCAGTAATTAAAGACATTTCCTGAATTCCAGATATATCCTGGCCTAAATATAGGATATTTTCTTCCTGTGTTTCTCAGTGATTTCAGTTTCCACTTTGGAATCAGTCTGTGTCATTGAAGTTGGTTCAACAAAACAAAATATATTTAGAGACGAGGAACATACCTCAAACCGCTGGAATCAGTGCTGCAGTGGGATCTACCTTCTTTACTTGCTGGGTCAGAGTGAGCTATTCACACCGATGGTCATGTGCTGAATCAGTTGGTAATGTACCTGTATGAGTGGGGGTAAGTGGGGAAAGGTACCCATGGGAACTTTGCCAATTTTACTCCAAAGCTACCTACTATGGACCATTCATTGTTCTATGTGATGGTCAGTAGACAGCTGTGGGGTGTGATTGGCTGTACTGGCTGGACGCCCGCTATAGCATGACTCGGATATGCTCAAGATCCAAACTCTACACGACCTCAGTGGTCAAATGGAGCCGGGCACTGGCATCGCTTCAAATTGTTTCAAGAAGTGTTTCAGAATGAATAGTATTCTAGAGGTCAAAATAAAAGAGGATCATTGTGAGGCTGTAAAATAAACAGAATGATTATGATTTTAGCTACTCGCTGCTCATGCAAGAAAATAGACTGCAAGGTCCCACATTCAACTCCCCAGTTATAGACAAAGCAGACACATTTATGTAATGCCCTTCGACCTCAGGACATTTTACATATGCATTTGCCAATCAATATTGGGAAATAGGATTTCCTATTATCGGCCTAATCTGAGGCCGAAGTAACTAGGTCTGCTGCCAAGCTGAATATTGAGAAACCTCATTGCGGACTGGGGCCACCCAAATAGTACTTCCTGGATCTCGCAATTATTGACAAATATTGCAATTGCAACATTAATTAGTCTTTTCATACATGGATTGGATGGAATTAGACCCTGGATTGCAAAATATTTTGGCCTTCCTGGAAGCTAATTTAATAGTTGAATTATGTGGACTTTGGCTTGAATGGCCCATCTTGGGGATATGGAACTGCCATATTTGGACTGGGCCGCAACCTACGACATATAGTCCCCAACAGAAGCAATGCACGAGCTGAGCAGAGGGCAGAACAGTTGGATTGTACTGGTATTCAGGACTGACATATATAGATTTAACCATATAACAGCTTATCTTTCAAGGTGGGCAGTTGGAAGCGATATTATTGCCCAATCCAACATATATGGAAGCCAAGCGACATCCATCTGCTAGTCAATGCCGTTGGGATCTGTCAATACGTCAATTGCAAGGGCCTAAGGTTGGTGCTTTCTAATCCGGAACCATAAATGAAAGGCCTAGCTTCGGGCCAATGGAATTGCAATATATAGTCTTGGAAGTAAGGTCCATTGCTGCTGTGGAGTGTCTAAAAACACATTGGAAGACCATTTACGGATTTCACAGCTTTGGTCCTCCTGGATTGCATTCAACAATGGAGAATCAGTCCATGGTTAAATCTCGGTTTGTAGCTGGTTGACCTTGGGGACTATGCAACTGCCATATGGCCGGGGCAGCCCAATATTAAGCTGGGAACTGGTAGGTAGTTGGATATAGGTTCAACATCCTGAAGGGATATAGATTATATGGTTTTTTTGTCCAGATTGGGGCTTCTGGACATGCCATATATGGATTCAACCTTCAAGGGTGGGCTTGGCTTTATAGATATTTAGAAACAACCCAGGCGAATCTGTCGATCTTTTAACCTATACAGCCGATTGAAATTCCGTATGGAAGGCCATATAAGGAGGCTGCCAGGGAAGAGAGAGCTAGGTCCATGCTGCTGAGCCAAATGTTGAGAATACCCAATGGAAGGTCCATAGAATTTGGATTTATCTACGTTTATGCCCTTTTGGTTCTGGGTCCGTATAGTATAGGGCTATCTTTTGGTTTTTGAGTCAGAAGCTAATGCTCTTCCTTGGGATAGTTAAATTGGTCCTGAAGCCCTATTATGGATTAGTATAACCATGGGCTATAGTGTGAATCTATTCCCAGCTGCTGCCCTGTGCCTAATCTACTTTAAGGGCCCATATATGACAGTTCCATCTCAATAGGCCAGCTTCATATGGAAGCTGCCTTTGGTGAGCTAGAACAATAAAAGCTTCAAACGCTAGTAGCTTTAAATATGGATTTAACATCTCCAAAGAGGCAAAAAATTCCATGGAATTGAATCCACCGAATGTGGATCCACATTTAATTGGCCAAGCTAGCAACTGGGATTTCCATATGTGGATTTTAGAGGGTGAGGCCTGATATGGTTGTCCATATATGGCGGTGGCCAAGCCCTATTATGGACCGGTATAACCATATAAGGGCTCATAGCAGGCGAATGTATATACAACCACTGCTACCATTGCACGATGAAACTGGTTTTCCACATATGTAGTTGGATAAATCTGGACTGAGCTCCTGGACAAATTGCCCATCTCATTATGGTATGGGGTGGCCAAGCTGGGCTGAATTTATCTAAATGGTGACCCTTACATTGGGCCATCAATATATGGGAGCCAACCGTAAATGCAAGCAGCTGATAATTAGCAGTTTATATACTAGCGTGCATATATATGATAAAATCAAAGATAAAGGCTGCACGGCCTATCGTCGATCCACCTTTTGTAATTCCATCTTCCAGCATATAATTCGTAACCTCATTGAAGGATCATATGTATCAGGTCCAGAGGCTCTATATAAGGGCTCATCCTCCAAGGAGGCAGGTAAAATATTCCATTATGGAATTGATGAATCTACCTAGCAATTATTGGCCAACTGAGCCAGCAACTGGTATTTCCATATATGGATTTTGGAGATGAGCCCTTATATGGTTAAATCCATATATGGTGGGATGGCCAAGCCCTATATCCTAATAGTTTAAAGCTAGACCTTCGACTGGGTGGTTTTTCAGGCCCGTCTGTGGCTTGCATATTAAACAGATAATTAGAACAATGGCTTGTCTGGAAGCCCCTACCATATATGGAACAGCACAATCTAGGACAAAGCTGGAATATAGTGTCTGTAGAAATGCTGGAAATACTCAGCAGGTCTGGCAGCATCTGTGAAGAGTTAACGTTTCAGGTCTGACCCTTCTTCAGAACTAGCAAATATTAGAAATGTAAAAGGTTATAAGCGGGGGTGGGGCGATAACAAAGGAGATGTCAGGACAAGATCACAGAAATGCTGACCAGAAGGTCATGAAGCAAAGGCAAATAATATGTTAATGATGTGTTGACAAAGCATTAGTATAGGGTAACAGAAAATTGAATAGCCGCGTACAAACATGAAAAAAAGTGGACAAACTGAAATAAAATTTAAAAAATTTTAAAAAGGAAAAAGAAAAAAATCAAAATAAAAAATGGAGCCTGTCATGCTCTGAAATTATTCATGTTCAGTCCGGCAGGCTGTAGTGTGCCTAATCGATAAATGAGATGCTGTTCCTCGAGCTTGCGTTGATGTTCACTGGAACACTGCAGCAATCCCAGGACAGAGATGTGAGCATGGGCAGGGTGGGGGGTGGAAATGGCAAGCAACCAGAAGCTCGGGGTCATGCTTGCGGACTGAGCGGAGGCGTTTTGCAAAGTGGTCACCGTCTGCGTTTGGTTTCTCCAATGAAGGGGAGACCACATTGTGAGCAGCAAATATACTACATTGAAAGTACGTTAATCATTGCTTCACCTGAAAGGAGTGTTTGGGGCCAGGGATCGTGAGGAGAGAGGAGGTAAATGGGCAGGTATTACACCTCCTGCGATTGCAGGGGAATGTGCCATGGGAAGGGGGCGAGGAGGTGGGTATAATGGACAAGGGTAGTGGAGTGAATGATCCCTTCGGAATGCTGACGGGAAGGGAGGGAAAGTTTGGTAGTGGTATCACGCTGGAGGTGGCGGAAATGGCGGAGGATGATTCTTTGGATATGGAGGCTAGGGGTGAAAAGTAAGGACAAGGGGAACCCTGTCGCTGTTCTGGGAGGGGGAAGGGGTGAGGGGAGAGGTGCGAAA
This sequence comes from Heterodontus francisci, assembly GCF_036365525.1. Classification (NCBI taxonomy): domain Eukaryota; kingdom Metazoa; phylum Chordata; class Chondrichthyes; order Heterodontiformes; family Heterodontidae; genus Heterodontus; species Heterodontus francisci. Next base: position 27,899,295 of record NC_090407.1, on the reverse strand, counting down.
AATGGGCCGGACATGATTGAGTGGGGGGGATTCCTCGGTTGAGGAAAAAGGACACATCAGAAGCGCTATGAAAGGTAGCATCATCAGAGCAGATGCGTCGGAGACGAAACTGGGAGAATGAAATGGAGTCCTTACAGGAGACAGGGTGAAGGTGTAGTTGAGGTAGCTGTGGGGCTCAGTGGGCTTATAATGGATATGTAAACAGCCTATCACCAGAAATGGAGACAGAGAAGTCAAGGAAGGGCAGGGGTGTTGGATGGACCATGTAAAGGTGAGAAGGGTGGAAATTAGCAAAGTTGATAAAGTTTTCCAGTTCGGGGTGGGAGCAGGAAATGGCACCGATACAGTCATCAATATACCGGAAAAAGAGTTGGGGGAGGGCGCTTGAGTAGGACTGGAACAAGAAATATATCCCACAAAGACAGGACCCATGTGGGTACCCATTGCAACACCTGTTACTTGAAGGAAGTTAGTGGAGAAATTGTTCAATGCGAGAACATGTTCAGCCAGGTGGAGGAGGGTGATGGTGGATGGGGACTGACTGGTTGGGCCTCTGTTCAAGGAAGAAGCGGAGCCCTCAGAACGTCCTGGTGGGGAACATGGGGAATAGAGGTGTAGATTGAATGTCCATAGTGTTGATGAGGGAGTTGGGGCCACTGGGAATTGTCAAAATGACGCAGGGCGTCAGGAGAGTCACGGATGTAGGTGGGAAACCGGACCAGATGAGAAAAGATAGAGCTGATACAGTCGTGGGGCATGTGCAGGCTGGATTTTGGGAAGGAGGTAGAAGACGATTGTCCGGGGTTATGGGACTATGTTGGAAGCTGTAGGGAGATGTCAGTCCTGTGGACAGTAGCGATGTTCGGTAGTGGGGTCATGGTCCAGAGGGTGGTAGGAAGGTCTGAGGTGCCTTGCTTTCCATATATGGAATTCGATGGTAGGCATTGCCTATGGCATTCTGGAAAGCCCAGCTTCATCTAGTCTAGCAATAGCGAGAAATATAATAATGGGTCCAGGAAGTATTCTAGACAGGGCTGCATGTTTGATAATCTGTGGACTATATGGTTAAATCTAAAGCATATACAATTACCCAATATTACGTAGTTGATGGAATGCCGAGCAAAGCAACAGATGGAAATTCCATATATGGAAGCCATTTTCGCCGGATCCTCAACCTTCGGCTTTCCACAAATTTACCTAATGAGCACATTGGATGCACCTTGTTGAAGGCCTCTAGGTTAGCCACAGGCATTATGAAAGGCCGTGGAAGGATCAGCTCTCTGTTGGGTCTGTTTTCCATATGGCCTGATATATTCCATTTGGTTTCCATGGATCAATGCATGTCTATGTAGTTCCATCAACCCTAGTTTAGGCCCAGTAAACCAGCCAGTACCAATTGGTGGAATAAATGGATTGTAATGCTCAATATTCCAGTTCATTAACCATTAACCGTAAGGAAATAGCAAGCATATCGATTCTATGCTGGGCCTTTAATGGAATTAGTAATCATATAGGGAATTATGACCATATATGGAATTAAAGCCAATAGATTTCCATATATGGCTGAAAATGAATTAATGGCCAAATATGGGCTAAGGCCTTACCTCCATATTTGGTAATTATGAAAGAATGTTCCGTGCCTGAAGAACAGGACGCTCTGTTCCATAAAAGGCTATAAATTGGCTGTGGAGAAAGGCATTGAGGTGAAATTAATGAACATGGAACTTACCATATTTGGGTATGAGATTGGTGAAGTAATCGGAAAGGGTACATACTCCATAGTTAGAAAGGCCTTCTCCCAAAAGCTTCACAAATCTGTTGCAATAAAAATCATTGATAAGTCTAAGCAGTCTGCTGACTATATAAATAAGTTTTTGCCAAGAGAAGTATCCATCTTTGCACAATGTTCACACCCTAATATAATTAAAGTTTATGAGATTATTGAATCCAGTGAACATACATTATTTATAATGGAGGAAGCACAATCAGATCTCTTTGACCTGGTTGACTCTCAAGATTATTTATCTGAAGAGGTCGCAAGGCCATATTTTAAGCAGATTGTTCAGGCTTTAGAATATTGCCATCTTCATCACATTGCACATCGTGATATTAAGTGTGAAAACATCCTACTTGCTGATAATATCCCAAAGATCACTGACTTTGGCTTTGCAACTTGCATGAAGGGATTAGATAGTTGCCCTTGTTCAACCTTTTGTGGATCAGCAGCATATGCTGCACCTGAGGTTCTCAATGGTGATAAATATGATCCCTTTAAAGCAGATGTCTGGAGCTTGGGAGTAGTTCTTTACATTATGGTAACAGGCTGCATGCCTTATAATGACAGTGACCTTTCAAAGCTCAAGGAGCTACAGAGACAACCTATGCAATTTCCCCCATCACCTTCCCTTAGCGGCTGCTGTCAAAGACTTATCAATGTAATGTTGGAAAAAGACCCCAAAAAAAGAGCTAGTATAAGTCATATCATAGATCATCAATGGTTTAAAGAATCTACAAATTAAATATTATATCTGAAATAATAAAAAGGGCTCATCCTTCAAGGAGGCCTTCCTGGATCAAAATCCAGGAGTAGGCTCTTGGAGGATGAGCCTTTTTTTTTTTCAGTTATTCTCACAAAGGCTGTATGGACCCTAAACCCAGTTGCATCTCCTATATGGAAACATATGAATAGAATTCCATTAATTAGGCCAGTGGAAGATCCAGCTCTTCATATGACCTAGGGCCCAACCAGGACCTCCTTCGTACATGGAATCGTTTTAGTTCCTGGATAGGCTTTTAGATGCACAAAAAATAATTACATCCTTTCCACTGCCTGAGGGTCTGAGAGAAGCCCATATATGGCAGCCTTCATAAATATGCCCTCAGAAATGGATATGGAATTTATTAGCACAAACCCCATAAATGGCCCATGGGATACCATATTTGGACGCGAGCACGGTTAACTGCTAGGAAGGTCCAGCAACCCGGGCCAGGGTAAAACTGTCCTCCTTATATGGATTGAACCATATAAGGGCTCAACTGGTTCAAAAGCCATATATAGCAATAAAAAAAAGATATGGGATTATGGATTTTCTATAGAAAGGCCACCCAAAAGCAGAACCAAATTTTGAATTTCATGGATTATATGGAGGTAATAGGGACGGGAGCTTGACCGATTGCTGCCCTGTCCTTGTAAATCATTAGCTCCATCATGCTATGTTGCTTTTGTTTTGACTACCATTGTCAGCACCTGAAAAATACAAACAATTTTAGGATCGAATATGCCATCATAGCATATATGGCATTTTCGATCCTGAAATGTTTGTATTTTCTGGTGCTGACAATGGTAGTCGATTAAAACAAAAGCTTCGAAAAGGGTTAATTACCCTTGAATCCAATGGAACACCAAAAGCCAAAGCTTCGTGCAGTATTGGATCACCTGCGTTTTAGTTGCTCTCCTGAAGATTTAACAACCAATGCTTGAAATAAGCAGTTTTTAAACAATGAATTTGGCAGGTCATTGTCTTAATGAAGATTCGTCTGCTACAGACCTAAGAATACTAATTTACGCTCTGCCTCAGACTAATTTGGATGCAATTCTGTAAGAATTTTTTTTTGCCAAATTGACCAATTGGTCCAAGTACCCAAACTATTGTGAATTTATTTTATTTTTTCACTTTTGGGTTTTTCCCTCCACAATCGGTTTCCATGCTTTTTCAGCCCCGCACTGATGAGCCAGTGTTCCGTTTAAATCTTGCCTGGACAGGAATAATTTCCTCAAGTATTTGCAGCTGATTTCTCTCTCCGCTCACCACGTGTAATAGCGCCAACCTCGGATCAGCTCTCACTAAGGACTTTCCCAATGCCGCATCTTTAGAGGCAAATTTTTACCCTCTTTCATGGTTGTACATCCTCGATCGTTGGACTCGAAGCCTTTGATCGCTAGACGGATTTCTGCTGCCAATTCCCTGACTTCCCTTTTCTCAAATTCTGCAGCTCAGACTTAAATTGTAATATCTTCTGGGTGTACCATGGTAAGAATCAGTTGTTTTCTTCCTTGATCACCATATTGTATTTCTTTTCATATTAAGGTACCAGTTATTCTATTAGCACTAACCTTTATTACATTATATTAATATTATTATAACATTATTACATTATGGGTGGCACAGTGGCGCAGCCTCACAGCTGCAGTAACCCAGGTTCGGTTCTGGGTGCTGCCTGGGTGGAGTTTGCAAGTTCTCCCTGTGACCATGTGGATTTCTGCTGGGTGCTTCGGTTTCCTCCCACAGCCAAGACTTTAGGTAAATTGGCCATCGTAAATTGCCCCTCGTGTAGGTAGGTGGTAGGGGAATGGTGGGGATATGGTAGGGAATATGGGATTAATGTAGGATTAGCATAAATGGGTGGTTGTTGGTTGGTACAGGGTGTGCCGAAGGGCCTGTTTCAGTGCTGTATCTATCTATGACTATAACTATGTACAGCTTCAGACCTGACTGCTCTGAAACCATGCTGCATCTCCGTCTCTCTCACAGAATACCTACTAACATTAACCTTTTCAGACCTATTAGCTCAAGGACAATACTTGGCCTTGAATACTTTGAATAGGTAAGGCCTGAGAGTCTTGCAGCCTGTTTTTTTCCCCCAGGTGCATATATGGAACTAAATGTTTTTTTAAAAAGTCCTGGCTCCCAGCTCCACATTGCTGCCTCTGATTTTTCCTGTCCAGTTGCAATTTCCTCACAAAAGGAATTCCATCCGATTAGCACTGGTCCCAAAGTCCTTAATGAGAAAGCTGCCTCTGTAGATTGCACTGAAACTATCCCCCACCTCAATTTTGCTATATGATGTCATGTTGCTGTGACGGTTTCTCTGATGCAATCAATGTCTGACAATGTAATCCTCCAACAATCGTCCTGGGTGACTTACTTCAGACATGCTCGGTTCTCTGGATGGTGGATACAGGTGATAATAACTATTGTAAGCTTGTTTCGTGCTACTCATTTAGTGGCAGCATTCTAAGCCCCATAATACATACAATTTAAACTGTTTCACTCTGCTATCCTGATTAACCAGCAATTTCACTGCGATTAATACATGGGAGATGCATTGAACCAGTAATTGGCAATGTCAATATTACAGTCACCCTGCCTCTACACATTGACTCCGTACTCTCACCCAACTTGCAACTTGAAAGCCTCTCTGTAATCAGGTATATAGTCTCCCTTTCCTACTTCCTGCCCTATCTCCAGTAAGGATCATTGAGACCTTGTGAAAGCATTACATGTTTTGCTTTTCTGCACAGTTGTGCCAGATCTGTTGTATTTCCGGCACATTTTGTTTTTATTTCAGATTTCCAGCATCTGCAGTATTCTTTTATTTTTAATCCTATCAAAAGGCACAGAAGCAAGAAAAGATCCAGTGAACAAGGAGTGGGGGAGGGGTTACTAATTACTGCATCTATATCAGATTGTATGCTGGAACCAAGCAGTCTGTTATTGCCACACAATAAGCATTCTGAGAAAAATGTAAAACGAATGCTGTACAGATTATCAGAAATAGACGTGAGAACCAAGCCACAAGAATGATTAAAATGTTAGTCTTAATTTTCCCACATTTCTGTAACAAGGGCAGGATTTTGGGTTTTGGGTCAGGAGACCCCAATCAGTGTCAAATGCGGACTCCCAACCTCACTGTGACAGTCAATGCTTTTCCCAATCAGTGGCCAGAGGGCATGCTCGCCATCCATTAATGTATGACTGGCGAGCTCGAAGCTGGAAGGCCAATAGGAGGGCCTCTAGCTCAGGAGCAGCAGCTTGCCATTCATCTTGAGGTGAGCAACTTTTAAATCTTTTCAATTACAAAAAAACCCTCCACAATGTGGCCAGCAGCTGCAGTTATGGCCAGGTAGGTGGGGAGGGCCTCAAAGCCTGTCTGGAGTGCTGGCCCTCCAGTCTTCCACCAGGAGGCTGCCTTCAGGGGGGCCCACAACTGGACTGGAAAAGATGCCTCTGGTAATTGAAAATTGGCCAATTGGGGGTGAGTAGCTCCTGCCACTACTACCACCAGTGGGAAAATAGATCATGGGCAGGAGGCAAACTGGCATGGGCTGGCGCAAAATGATGCACAGTGCATTCATGTGTCCCACCACCCCCCCCCCCCCCCCCCCCCCGACATGAGGGGTTGAAAATCCTACCCCAGCACTTGCAATGTGGGCCCATGTTCTTCCTCTATTCAGTCCCCGTCAGGTTGCCCTGCTGCCCCGCAACAGATATAACAAAATACTTTAATTGACAGATCTCCTGCAGAAAGCTCATTCAAAATCAGACAATTTACAGCGACAGGAGTGTTATACTTCATAATGCACGGTATTATTCTTTAGGGTAACCTTATGGTATAACCTTTGCCTATACCTTGAGCAAAGTCCAATTGCTTGAAGGCTGAGGGCTACTAGTATGATTGTTATTCGTTGATCTCTTGGTTGGCAGCTGCTAGCTGGCTTTTTAAAAATCATTCTTCAGTTGCAAGCTGTCACTAAAGAAAAAACAGAAAGTTATGTCTTTCGTCTTCTGTCTTTCTTTAAATTTTCACAACCAGGACATCACAAATGCTTATTACAGCCAAATAATTACTTTTAGTGTAGCCACCATTGTATTGTAGGAATGAGGCAAATAATTTGCATATTCCAGCAATGCAATAATGACCAGATAGTGTGTTTTAGTGGTTGATTGAGAGAACAGGCCAACAGGAAGAAGTGCTCTTCAAAATACTGCCACTGCAGTTTTAATGTCCACCATCTACAAGGCACATGTGATGGAATACTGTCCATCTGGATGGGTGCAGCTCCAACAACACTCAGGAAGCTCGACAATCCAGGACAAAGCAGCCCATGTGCAGGCTCTGGGGAGTCAGGAGGTGAGTTACTGCCGTAGGATTCCTAGCCTCTGACCTACTCGGTATTTATATGGCTACTCCAGTTCGGTTTTTTGTCAATGGTAACCCAAAAGATGTTAGTGGGGGATTCAGCGATCGTAATGCCTTGAATGTCAAGGGATGGTTAGATTTTTTGAGATGGTCATTCCCTGCACATATGGTGCAAATGACACTTCACTTATCAGCCGCAGCCTGGATATTGTCCAGGTCTTGCTGCATTTCTATAAGAACTGCTTCAGTATCTGAGTCGCGAATGATGTTGGACATTGTACAATCATCAGCGAACATCCTCATCTGTCCTTTTGATGGAGGGAAGGTCATTGAAGATGGCCACTAGGACACTACCCTGAAGAACTCCTGCATTGGTGCCCTGGAGCTGAGATGATTGACCTCCAACATCCACAACCATCTTCCTTTGCGCTAAGTACGCATTCAACCAATGGAGAGATTTCCCCCGATTCCCATTGACTCCAGTTTTGCTAGGGCCCCGTGATGCTATACTTGATCAAATGCTGGCTTGATGTCAAAGGCAGGCACCACCTTTTGAGTTTAGCCCTTTTGTCCATATTTGAACTAAGGTTGTAATGGTCAGGAGCTGTGAGTGGAACCCAAACTGAGAAGCAGTGAGTAGGGTATTGCTACGATGGCACTATTGATGACACCTTCCACCACTTTATTAATTGAGAGTAGATTGAATGGGCGGTAATTGGCTGGGTTGGATTTGTCCTGCTTTTTGTGGACAGGACGTACCTGGGTAATTTTCCACATTACTGGGTAGATGCTAGTGTAGCTGTATTGGAACAGCTTGGCTAGGGGCGCGGCAAGTTCTGGAGCATGTCTATTGTAGAGTACTATTGCCGGAATGTTGTCAGGGCCCATAGTCTTTGCAGTTCCAGTGCCTTCAGTTGTTTCTTGAAATCACACGAATTGAATTGGCTGAAGAATGGCATCTGTAATGCTGGGACTTCAGGAGGAGGCCAAGATGGATCAGAAACTCGGCACTTCTGGCTAAAGATTGTTGCAAATATTTCAGCCTTGTCTTTTGCACATGTGCTGGGCTCCCCCATCATTGAGCCACCTCCTCCAGCTGGTTGTCCACCACCATTCACGACTGTGGCAGGACTGCAGAGTTTAGATCTGATCCATTGGTTATGGGATTGCTTAGCCCTGTCTATCGCCTGCTGCTTATGCTGTTTGGCACGCGTATCCCTAGTTTGTAGCTTCACTAGGTTGACACATCATTTCGAGGTATGCCTGGTGCTGCTCCTGGCATGCCCTCCTGTACTCTTGAACCAGGGTTGGTCTCCTGGCTTGATGATAATGGTAGAGTGGTGGATATGCCGGGCCATGAAGTTACAGATTGTGTTTGAGTACAATTCTGCTGCTGCTGATGCCTCATGAATGCCCAGTTTTGCATTACCAGATCTATCCCATTTAGCACGAATAGTGCCACACAACACGATGGGACTTTGTCTCTGCAAGGATTGTGCGGTGGTCACCTACCAATATTGTCATGGACAGATGCATTTGCGGCAGACAGATTGGTGATATGTCAAGTATGCTTTCCATCTTGTTAGTTCCCTCACCACCTGCCGCAGACAGTCTAGCAACTATGTCCCTTAGGACTCGGCCAGCTCAGTCAGTAGTGGTGCTTCAGAGCTACAGTGATGGACATTGAAGTTCCCCATCCAGAGTAAATTTTACACACTTGCCACAGTGCTGTTTTAGTACATGGAGGAGTACTGATTCATCAGCTGAGAGGGCAGTAGGCAGCAGGAGGTTTCCTTGCCCATGTTTGTCTTGATACCATGATACTTCATTGGGTCGGGTCGATGAAGACTTCAGGGCAACTCCCTCCTGACTGTATACCAATGTGTCTGTCTCTGGGACTGTCTGTAAGGTGATTCCGTGTGTGAGGCTTTTCCAGTGCCTCGGTTGATGCCGGGTGGTCCGTCCAGTTTCATTCCTTATTGACTTCCTAGCAGTTAGATACAACTGAGTGGCTCACTAGGCCATTTCAGAGGGCATTTCACATTACTGTGGGTCTGGAGTCACATGTAGGCCAGACCAGGTAAGGACAGCAGATTATTTTCCCTAAAGGACATTAGTGAACCGGATGGGTTTTTACAACAATCGACAATGGTTTCATGGCCATCATTAGACTAGCTTTTTAATTCCAGATTTATTAATTGAATTCAAATTCCACCTTCTGCTGTGATGGTAGAGCACTACCCTGGGTCTCTGGGTTACTAGTCCAGTGACAACGCGCCATTGGACCACGCCACCGCCTCCCAACTATTTTTGGTGCCGATATGAGTATCTTGTCCCCGACCCCAAATGTTGAAAGATCTGTTCAAGCTTTTTAAAAAAGAATGATAACCACTGACCACCTCCAGGCGCTTACCCATTGTCTCTCGAGACAAGGAGGCCAAAGAAGAAGAAGAAGAAGAAGAAGATCTCTGCTGCAGTTCTCTCTCAAGCTGCCCGCAAAACCGTGCGAAATTTTAGATATTCTGTGCGGATTCATGCCGCGTGTAAGTGACAATTTTTGTTCTTACCGGGTCTACAACAGCGACGAGCAATTATCACCTTCAAAAACATTTTGATTATATATGGGACCATGCTCTGCACAAATTGTTTGCCTATAATACATTTTGAAAGGATCTCACTGGCTTTGAAGTGCTTTGGGATATCCTGAGGATGTGAAAGTCCCAATATATATTCACGTGTTCTTTCTTTCATAATAGTTAATGCCGGAGGGTCACTTTATTCTATTCTGTTCTAACAGCAACATCACAATTTACTTCAGTATTCCTGTAATCAAACAGGCTGCATACAACCATGGTAAGATCCAGGACTTCACACTAAAAAGTCACACGGCTTGAATATTATATTCCTAAATAAGCGTTTCAGTTTTTGCTCAGTGGTAACACTCTCAGGGGGACTGGAGTATAAAAGTAGGAAAGTCTTGCGACAACGATACAAGGCATTGGTGAGACCGACACCTACGGCTGGATTTTATGCACCCGGATGCGGGCTGCATGCCACTTTGCCACCACGTCTTCGCAGCGGCTCATGCGAATGACCCGGTTGGACCATGGAGGGGGCGGACGCTGCAATGCAGCAATGACGTCAGCTGCCTGTGCAAAGGCGCTGGCACCATTTTTAAATAGCAGCCGGCTAGTTTACATTTTTAAAGTAATACTCCCTATTCTGATCAAAACTCTGCTGCCCCTTTCCCCCCCAATGGCAATAAAGTTCATTATTTACCCTCCCCCTACCAAAACTTAACTTGCCTGGATGGGTGCAGCTCCAACGACACTCAAGAAGCTCGACACCATCCAGGACAAAGCAGCCCGCTTGATCGGCATCCAATCCACAAACATTCACTCTCTGCACAGTGGCAGCAGTGTGTATCGTCTATAAGATGCACCAATGCACGAAGGCTCCTCCGACAGCACCTTTCAAACTCGCAACCTCTACCAACTAGAAGGACAAGGGTAGCAGATGCATGGGAACACCACCACCTGCAAGTTCCCCTTCAAGTCACACATTATCCTGACTTGGAACTATATCGCCGTTCCTTCACTGTCGCTGGGTCAAAATCCTGGAACCCTTCCTAACAGCACTGTGGGTGTACCTACACCACATGGACTGCAGCGGTTCAAGAAGGCAGCTCACCACCACCTTCTCAAGGGCAATTAGGGATGGGCTATTAATGCTGGCCTGGCCAGCGACCCCCAGCCCACGAACTAATAAAAAAAAGTGGTTTCAGGACAAAAGTGTGCACTGTAAAAAGCTGAGGGAAAGGTTTACCAGCAGTGGAAGGGTTACTTTTGATTTCTGTCATAAATTTACCAATCAATCAAAAATTAACAGGCAGAAATTGTACTCGGCTGATGGGGGGGGGGTGAGTGGGTTGAAAATTGCAGCAGCTTTCATCCCCTCAGCTGTCCTCAGTGTTCAATCTGCATCATTAATTAATTCATGATTGTTGAATCCAAGGGCAGTGCTGCAATCCTTGTATTGTGGCTTGAGCTCCAGACCGGGTTTCTACCTTTCTGTCTGTTGACGGTTTAATTGGCAGGTGCTGCAGTGAGGTGCTGTTGGTGAGATGCAGATGGCTTAAATTGGTGGCCTGTATTCTCTGCTGCTTACCAGAAGAGCTAATCTTAAACTGCTGCCAAGGCCAGTCAACACTGACTGGGAGAGCAGCCTGTCTGAAGGGCAAATCTCTGAACAGTGAAAGGATCCACAAAGCTACCACTGGATGCTGACAGCAGAGAAGAGAGATCGAGATCTATCTGTGAGGATTGACTACCAAACGTTAGAAAATTATTACTGTGAGAGGAGGCTTGGAATACACAGTGTTTGGCTGTGTTGTTACTGCAAAGCAGGCTGCATTCTACTGGGAGATTCCTGCCTCGTTGCCTGCAAGGAGAGAGAGCGCTGTTAAACACAGGCTTTGTGGTGTTGAGGAATCAGTGTGTCAGCCTCTGCTCCACTCACCAATTGCTTTTAATTTTTTTTTTTCCCTGGGCTGTAAGTCAGGAAACTTTTGGAGTCTGTGTCGTGGGATTGTGAGTCTGGCCAAACAGGAGCCTTGGGAGCCAATATACAAGGCACAATACATGATAAGACCAAGGAGCCATGGATATGTCGACAACTGTGAGCCTGGGAGAGAGCAGCACCACCTTCACACAGGTCTTTGGGCACCAGTGTGAGATCATGCAGGCAGGTCAGTCAATTTGCCTTTCGCTTTAGTTTTAAAATGAACAAATTATCGATTATCATAAACACACTGATTCCCAGATTTTGTGTGAGAGAGAGAGAGAGGGGGTCTTGTAGCCCACTCCTGGTGTGTGTTTTGTGCTCTCTTGTTCAGGGGCTGGTGCTTGCCTGATCACTGGTGGTGTAATAAGGACTTAGAAACATAGCAAGAGGAGTAGGCCGTTCAGCCTCTTGCACCATTCAGTTAGATTATGCCTGATCTGTACCTCCACACCATACCCACCTTTGATCTGTATCTCTTGACATCTGTCCCTAATAAAAATTTGTTGATCCCCAGTCTTGAGGCTGTTTTCCTGCTCAGGCCCTGGGCTGGGGACAATGTACTGCTGCCTCTGCTATTGGGTTTGTTCCCAGACTCCCTCAGCCTGTTGAGCTCCTGTGCTATTGCAGAGACTTGATCACAAAGGTGTGCCCTGTGTTTAGCTTCTCTGATGAGAGGCATTTAGCCTAATGGCAGTTCATGGACCCACACATGTGCAGCATTCTGCTGTCGGGGGTCTGTAAAATGTGTTTCCTGTTAGCTGCGCTCCTCTAATATGTAAAAATGGTTCAACTGGAATTAAGTTGCAGTCCTGAACTGGTCGTCTTGGGGTGTGCAGATCACTGTGAACCCGTGCTTCTTTCTCCCCCTGCGGCCCCCACCAAAGGCTATTTGGTAATGTATTCATGCTTTGTGGTTATTTTGTTAATCAGCTGAAATGCTACAATAGGGGCCTCAGTGAAGGAACTGGGGGAGCCCTCTCTTGGTTGTTACATATTGCATCTGTGTGATGCCAAATACAGACTGTATAAGGCCTACCCATGATGGTTTCCATGGTTGAATAGCCTGCCAACATGTGAGGAACCCACATTATAGTTGAAGTCATGAAGATATGGCCATTGCAGTAACCTTGGCTCCCCTCCTTTGGATTCTCTGGTAATATGCAGTATCCAGAAAAAGTCTTCATTATTTTTCTGCATAAGAGCACTGTAAGCTCACTCCATGTACTGCATTGTTCAAATATTGAACTGTTTTGGTGTTTAATTAAAATCTGATTAAATAATAAAGGAATTGATTCGAGAAAAAACAACTTTGAGCATCTTTATAAATTTCAACAAACGATCCCTCTTGTGTGCCTGGATCTAAATCCTTGGCTAATTGCAACATTGTCAGCTACTGATTCTTAAGGGACTGTCTATAAATGGTCATAATCAAACTACAAATATAGGAATCTATAAATGTAATAGAACAGAAATATTTAGTGTTGAGGGGAGGGGGAATTGCACCTTGGGAGCAGATAACTATGGAACCCAATTACCCACCTCTCCTCTCTCTTTCTGTTGTAAACAGATGGGCAGTTAGTTACTGCATGTGAAATGACCAGCTGCACCTTGCAATAAGCTCCCCTGATTTTGAAGATTTCACATGATGCTTCCTTCTGCCTCTCAGTAATCCTTTCTGTTTCCAAACACAGCAGCACCCCTTGATATTGCAAGCGCTCTTAATCTGATGTGACTTTCTTCAATCTGTGCCGGGATTGTACTACTTTCCTGGGGTGTTCTTGGGCCACGAGCTTGAGGCTGTGAAAAGTCCCGCCTAGCTGCAGAGGTCGAGAATTGGGTATGAAGGGGACATTCTCATTTTCATTGGGCGGTTTCCACTCGGGGATTGTTGCCTTGGGGTCGAATGCAATAAGCTCCCCTGATTTGGCATATATTTATGAATGGAGGGAGTTCTGAAAGGCAAGTGGAGCAGAATCTGTAGCCTTGGGCAGCAAGTGGAGTGCAAGAGTGCAGATATTGTACAGCGACCTCCACAGCAGAATGGGAACCAACAGGAACTAGTTGGATCTCCCTCTGGGTTGGGTGAAAAGTCTCAGGGATAGAAAGGGAGACTGCTAGAGCAGTAATGGAATGCAGGCAGGTCAGAGGAGAATAACAGTCTCTGTAGAAAGGATTGGAAAGGGGGAGATACCCAGCTCGGCTCCTAACAGCAAGAAAGCGGAATGGCTAGCACTGAACACAAACTAGAACCCCTGCCTTATCGGTTTCTTTAGCCAGTGAGACAATCGTAGAACTGCCAATTGATAAATGCTTGAAATTAATTACTTTTGTAAAGACAATGTCAAATGATTAATGCTCTCCAAGCCACTTTTCCCCCCTCCCTCCCTCCCCTGCATCCAAAATGAATTAATTCCCTGATCCTGACCAGTGCATCCATGGAATGAGATGGGAATGTATAATGGATCCCCATTCCACTGCACACGACTAGCATGAGATAAATCCTGTTGTGACGTCTCTGTAAAGGTTCAATAAAATTACCTTTCAGACTGTACTAAAAGAATGATGTTTATAAGATGGAAATTTAGTCCGAGGCCCTAACAATGTTATTGCTGTAAAGTGTTTCTTGTATTCCCTTATTTCTTTCACTGACTGTATTGAGGCTGGTACATGAAGTCAAATTCAACTTCTAGCATTTAATTGACCCCCTTCCCCCTCCACATTCGCTTACCAAAAAACAGCATTCATTTACTGTCAATAAAGGACTGGTTGGTACATGGTGCAAGAACACAAGTTACTCGATAACCACACTATGCCTGTGGCAGCCAAATTCCTCCCAACAAACAAGTCAAATTTACATTAAAAGTGAAACAAAGCCCCTGAGAAACTTCTGGAATTTGTTTCAAGGCCATTGGCTTAACCCTTTCAGAACTGCAACAGGAATAAACGTCATGTAAGGACAGGGGTATGGCGCGGGGCGGAATGAACAATATTTTTAATAACCAAATGCACGGTTTTCCCCATGCCAGAGCTTTCTGTAAAGTTAGTTTTTAATAAACTTCCACCTTTTTTTTTGTCTAAGAAAACCTGTCTGGTTGATTTATTTGCCTTACAATTGAACAGTGAACAAAGATTCACTGAAGGGGAGCTAAAGACGCGGTGTTTTTTAAAAAAAAAAATTAAACTCTATTACGGTTAAACCAGACAAAGGCTGAGAGTGAACCCCTAAACTCCTTTCTCAGCTGGTCATAACGGGGATAGGGGAGGAGGTTGGAGCTTGTCTTTAGTAGTAGCTTTAAACCGGTGGTATCGTGTCGACTACGTGTGATGGTCAGTTCTGTTGAAGTCACTGGAACTGAATATTGGGCAGGGATCAGGACAAGTGGCAGACAATATATCGCTCAAGTTGAATTTCTACCCCAGGGCTTCAGGCCAATTTTCCGACTGCAAGGAACATTGGGAGGAGTGTGCCCATGATTTCCAAGGAAAACCAATTGGGATGGCGCATCCATAAAATCAGTTTCACAATGGCCCGGAAATTCATGGAATTCACCATTATTAATGCATTGAGAAACGCCAGCAATTGGTAGCTTTGAGGCAATACGGCATAAATTCCAATTCACCACCAATTGTTGGACACTAAAGGATGAGGAGAAAAGTCAAATTTACTTTGGTTGCTGAGGGAGGAGCTGGCCCAGTAATTTTGGGCCAATATATTTGGCGG
Source organism: Heterodontus francisci (assembly GCF_036365525.1). Classification (NCBI taxonomy): domain Eukaryota; kingdom Metazoa; phylum Chordata; class Chondrichthyes; order Heterodontiformes; family Heterodontidae; genus Heterodontus; species Heterodontus francisci. Next base: position 27,884,090 of record NC_090407.1, on the reverse strand, counting down.
AATTAAAGGCAGATAATGCTGTAAATATTGAGTTGGTCTGACAGAGAGAAGACCGGTTCAAGATTTAGGTGTAGACCCTTTGTCAGAACTGAGTCACAACCCAAATACTGTACTCTGCTCAGATGTTGTGTTTCTGGCATTTGCAGATTCTTAATCTATTGCCATCATATTTGTGTTCTGGCATCAAATGATGCGTAAAGATGATTTGGACTGGGGGGTGTATTTCTGGAGGCACTCCAACAAAGGACAATAAAACTAGTGAGATCAGTATCCTGAAGAAAGAGCAGATCCTGTGGCCAGTCACTGGGACTGCTAATTACATAGAATTACAGTACATAGAACCTACAGACAGAAACAGGACATTCAGCCCAACTTGTCTATGCCAGTATTTATATTCCACACGAGCCTCCTCCTGCCCTACTTCATGCAACCCTAACCCATATCCTTCTATTCCTTTCTCTTTCACGTACTTATTGAGCTTCCCATTAAATGCATCTATGCTATTCACCTCTAATGCACGTGATAACGTTCCACTTTCTGGGTAATCATGTTATTCCTGAATCCTTTATTGGATTTATTGGTGACTATCATATTTATGTCCCTAATTTTGGTGTACTCCCACAAATGGAAATAGCTGCTTTTTATGTCTACCATATAAAAGCCCTTCATAATTTTAAAAGACCTCAACTCTGGCACCCTTCAGCCTGTCCTTTCTTGAGAAAATAAAAGTTTAATGTATAAACTAATAGAGTGGGTGGGGGATGAAAGGGAAGAGAGGGGCACAAGTGGTTCAAGGACATTAGAGTCGTTCAAGCCAAGACCGTCAACCAAATTGTACAATTGGCTCCGAATCGAGGGGCGTGCACCATTTCAGAGACATTGGCTAGACAGCAAACCATCATACTGAATTCTAAATGATCTTATTTATCAGACACTGAATCCTTTTAACATGCTATATTCTAATCTGATGGAGTGCCTTGTCTTGTGGAATGAGATTGAATCTGTGCAGTTTAATTATCTATTCTGTTCAGTGTTATTGTTGCCTCTGTCTCTGTTAGCTTTGATTTAGTTTACCAGCTGATTGCATGTGAAGAGCAATTAGGGTTCGTCACTGATAACTCACTCTCTGGGATTAATTGGGGTTGGGAGCCAGTGCAGAATGTCAAAATAATGACCTACAAATTAAGAAGTGCAAATGCATCCAACACTCTGCATTAATAGCAAGGCCTCCCCAGCCCTTCATAAGGTGGCGCTTAGACCCAAGCCAGAGTTGGGGGATGCGACTGAAGGTGATCTGGAAGAGTACATTTTAGGACCAGTGTAAGCATTTATAACTTGTATATGCTGGATATAGAATTTTCTGGTAATTGCAGGCTATTTGTTTTAAACCTGCAGAAATTGTACTAAACGGCAAATGCCATTGTTGCATCTTGTTGTCCAGCTTACACTGCAATGAAGAGGGTCAAAACAGTGCTGAAATGTCAGACTGGATGCTGCAGTACTGTTTTTGTACCTCGTGCCTACATGCACCCAGCTTCCATCTCTCTCCTAGCTACCACCTCTGGCTTAGCCCAGATGTGCAGAGCGTTCCCATGCTGCTTGACCCTGAGTCAAACTGTCATGAAGACTTTGTAACAATCCCCCTCAATAATGGCACTTTTCCCTGTCCCTTCTTGACTTCTCCTTGCCACGGAAACTCTCTAATCCGTGCCTCAAAGTTGGAGTTTTCCAGTGCTCCTCTCCATGACTGTGATATTCTTGGGACTGAAGTGAGGTTTAGCCGGGTTTAGTAAGAAATATGAGGCAAAAACTGAGACGGATGCAGTCTGCTATTGAACATAATGGAGTCATCTTTATTCTGTTTTACTTTCACTTTCTCTTTCAGCTTCCTCTACTGGCTTATGTTGCATAGTAGCCACAAGTGAACAATATGTACAATACAATTCCCAAAATGCTACATTGACCACCTCCCTGCTTTCGCACTTCATAAACTGCACATCTACCAAAGCACCTGGGCCCAAAGACTACAAATCAGCTGCTGAATTTAACACTGGGAGCTAACTGGCAAAAACCAGCCTCCCAAAGCTGAAATTCTATTTTTATACAGAATTGAGCACCCGGCTGGGTAATATCTACCCAAAGGTCCTCAGAGTTGTCAACTTGGGTTTGACGTATTCCTGGAGATTTGATCATGGGACGTTTAATCACATGACATTCAACCACATTATACCGCTCGTGATGCTTAATCACATGACATTAGATCATGTGGTAGTTGCCCACTGTTTGCAAATGTTATTGCCTTAGTTGTGTTTGGTATCACCAAGCCCCAAATAAAAAGACTTTTTTTTTGTTTTATACTGAGATAAATAACAGTTACAAATTGAAGAACACACAAAAAAATTTAGGGATAAGTAATGTTTATATAAAAAGTACTTCTGTTACATTTCTGCGGTATCAATCACAATGAGAAGCATCGTGAATACCCCTGATTCAACAAAAAGAGAGATCTCTCTGTCTCTCTGTCTCTCTGTCTCTCTGTCTCTCTGTCTCTCTGTCTCTCTGTCTCTCTGTCTCTCTGTCTCTCTCTCTCTCTCTCTCTGTGTGTCTCTGTCTCTCTGTGTGTGTGTGTCTCTCTCTCTCTCTGTCTCTCTCTCTCGCTTTTTCAGGACTCAAGAGTTTCCAGGTGATTTTCCTTGGTCCCGATGCTATTATCCTCACAATCAGTAAGGAAGTGGTCCAATTCAGGACAGTTTGTTTCGACCGAGGTGTGTGGAGTGCAGTCTTTCTCTAGTTCCATTTCTCCACAGGTGACCACATATATTTAAATGTTTGAACTGTTGTTCTTTATTATTGATAATCTAGATGCAGGTGTTGGGACTGTAGAGGATGCGTGACTGCTTCAGGTGAATCCTGATACATTGGAGGATTGGGCTCTTAACTGGCACATGATGTTTAACTTGGGAAAATATAGTTTATGCATCTGGGCAGGGTGAATGCTGAATATACATACAACCTTCAGGGAAAAGCAATAAGCAGGTCGAGAGACAGATCTGTTGTTCTCGTGCATAGATATCTCCAGGTTCATGAGCAATGCTTTGAAGTGATAGCTGGAGCAAATAGGGTATTAAAGTCCATTTATAGGATAATTGGCTATAAAAGAATGCACTTTATCCTTTGTACAAGACTTTGGTCAGACTTCAGTTGGAATACTGTGCCAGTTTTGCTCTCATCATATAGTGGATAATTATAGAGACTTTGAATAGGGTTTAAAGGAGGGCCACGAGATTAATTCCCAGTTGAAGCATCAAAATAAACTCTGGGACTGTACACTTTGGAGGTATAGAGTTTAGAGGTGATCTGATTGGCGTTATATGATAATGGATTGTGTTCCAGTTGACCATTTGTTTCAATTAAATAGTTTAGGGACAACCAGGCGTCATAATTTTAAGTTGTACAAGGCCATATCTAGGTTAGATATCTGGAGAATTGTGGAGCTCAGGAACTGGCTTCCATCTCGTACAGTAGACAAATGAGAGCAGGACGTTTCTAGCTGGGCAGAGATCACCTTGTACAAGAGGGAGGAAACCACAAGAATTTCAGGGCTAGAGTGATCTCCTGGACTAAGGGTACAGAGAAGAATTTTACAGATTTTCCCCTGCATTACAAATTGTCCTGGGTTTTTAATCTTTTTTTCACCTGTCCTGGGAGATCCCATGGTTTTGGCTGGGGAATGTATGTATTGTGATGCACAAGGTATCACAATTGTGTGGGATAGGCTGAATGGATTAAAGGGACTTTTCCTGTCTCTCATTCTTTCTAATTAAAGACCATTATTACAGACAGGTGATAACTGGTGTAGGTGGCTTCCATTTTTCACCTCCCAGCTGACCACAATGGTGTTTTGTTGCAATGGTGTAGTAGTCCTTGAGTCATAGAGAGATACAGCACTGAAACAGGCCCTTCAGCCCACCGAGTCTGTGCCAACCATCAACCACCCATTTATACTAATCCTACATTAATCCCATATTCCCTACCACATCCCCACCTTCCCTCAATTTTCCTACCACCTACCTACATTAGGAGCAATTTACAATGGCCGATTTACCTATCAACCTGCAAGTCTTTGGCCGTGGGAGGAAACTGGAGCACCCAGTGGAAACCCACGTAGTCACAGGGAGAACTTGCAAATTCCGCACGGGCAGTACCCAGAACCGAACCCGGGTCGCGGGAGCTGTGCGGCTGCAGTGCTAACCACTGCGCCACTGTGCCACCCAGTGTTTTTAGGGTAAAATAAACAGACAAATGACAGGTTTTCTCAGAGGTTATTTTTTTTTAAACTTTTTTTTTTAAAACAGTCCTCAAAATGGTCGCAACCTCACCCACACACACATTCACAAGACTAGATAGATCGAGAGAAAAGGGTAGGATGCAATTAAATTCCAAAGTGAGGTAAATGTTCATGGTTTACAGAAAGCCAGTTGAATCTTCTTGGGAGGAAAGTCTTTAAAGGTGCAGGCCTGGATGTTTGTAGTCTTGAACTTGCTGAGGTGTTGTGGAGTTCTAATGGTTACAACTCGGCACAAATCTGGTAGTGTGAATGGTGGAGAGTCTCAAAGTCAGTTTGGAATTTCTCTGCTGTAGAGGCTGTTGAAGTTGTTGCTCAGCAGGGTTCTTTGAGCTTATCTGGATCTCTCTCTCAGCGTCTGTGTGAAAAGGTAAAAATACATCACATTTGAGTTTGTCATGTGACCCAAGGTTCTCTCCCCAGGTGTGACCACTCAATGGACCAGGATATGGAAATCATTACTGTCCATTGATGTCTGAATGGGGACAATTCTGTTATAATGGTGCTACTTTACACCTATTCATTTTGGTTGGTGCTGTGAGTCAGTGTTACGACCAGATGAGAAGGGGGTCTAGGGGTCCCTCTCCGCCTTCACTTGGTCTTACCGTAACAGGGGCTAATTTTTAAACACATCATGTTTTTAGCTCCCCCTTGGTGAATCCTTGTTCACTGCTTTTCAATTATAAGGCAAAGAAACCAGCACAAACAAGTTTTCTTAGATTTAATGAAGAAAGGTTGAAATTTATTAAACTTAAACTCAAACTCTAATTCAGTTAATGCCTAAGGATACACGACTCGCCCACACCAGCATGCGTATGCGATTCACGCAGGCAAATAGAGACAGAACAGAGCAGAAGAAATAAAGTGGCAAAGTTTGAGGCAATCTCTGAAGAGGGATTTTGTTATGGATCTTCGAGCTCACTGTCGAGTCCTTGATTGTAGGGAGATCTTGCTTTTCGTTGGGGTCCAGTATTCCTTTTAACCATTGTTCGCTGTAGGAGACTTTTCTCTCTTGGGGTTTATGTGTCTTCAGTGGATTTGGAGTTCCATGAGAAAGAGATGGGAGCAGACAGGAGAGTCTATGGCGAGCCAGCCAGGAGAGGTCTTTTCAGTCCAGGAGCAAACAGACACTGAGTTCAAACTCTCTGGCTTTTCTAGGTTTTTTTGAATGAACCACAATTAGTCATGTGACCAGCTGGTCCAACTAGTCCTGGCCCCTGTGGATTGCATCACCCCAGCAGGCCCTGGAATGTGCTCCGCACCCCTCACTGTCCAATGATCAACATCCATTGTGGGTTGAATATGTCAGGGAATGGTCCTTTGTTTACACGAGCACTGTCTGTTAGTATGCAAATGTTTTCTCCAGCCCCAGCTGATCTGTTCAACAAGTCATTTCCTTGCTCCAGCAACAGTTCAAAATCAATGTGTCTCATTCTTGGAAGATGGGGCCTGCATAACAGTCAGTCCGTCTACAGAATCCTTTGTTAACCCATTCATGTAGATATTAGTCATCAATATGCAATAGTGCTCCTTTCAATTTCAATGAGTTCTCCCCAGAACTATTTCAAACAAGGTAAACGAACCTCAGTCTCAACAGACAGAGGTGTGTATTTCTAGTACGGGAGGGACACCTGACCGCTGCACCATTTTATCTGCGGTACCATTTTATTACAAATGTTCCCATTTTCTGATGTTCATTTTAACAATTGACTTTTAATTGTCATAATTCCTCCAGTTCATTGTTTATTTCATCACAGCTCCTTCCGAGCATGATGCCATATTTAAAAGGCCCATTAACAGTTAATCCAATCATCTCTTATCTGATATGGGTTTAACATTGGTGTACCTCACCTGACAAGAGTGCCAAGCCTGCTATACTCTCAGCACTACATGAACTGCTATGCCTGTGCTGGGACGAGGGAGCAGTACCCCAGGACATGCGCGATGCCAACATCATCACCCTCTATAAAAACCAAGGTGACCGCGGTGACTGCAACAACTACCGTGGAATCTCCCTGCTCAGCATAGTGGGGAAAGTCTTTGCTCGAGTCGCTCTGAACAGGCTCCAGAAGCTGGCCGAGCGCGTCTACCCTGAGGCACAGTGTGGCTTTCGTGCAGAGAGATCGACTATTGACATGCTGTTCTCCCTTCGTCAGATACAGGAGAAATGCCGTGAACAACAGATGCCCCTCTACATTGCTTTCATTGATCTCACCAAAGCCTTTGACCTCGTCAGCAGACGTGGTCTCTTCAGACTACTAGAAAAGATCGGATGTCCACCAAAGCTACTAAGTATCATCACCTCATTCCATGACAATATGAAAGGCACAATTCAACATGGTGGCTCCTCATCAGAGCCCTTTCCTATCCTGAGTGGTGTGAAACAGGGCTGTGTTCTCGCACCCACACTTTTTGGGATTTTCTTCTCCCTGCTGCTTTCACATGCGTTCAAATCCTCTGAAGAAGGAATTTTCCTCCACACAAGATCAGGGGGCAGGTTGTTCAACCTTGCCCGTCTAAGAGCGAAGTCCAAAGTACGGAAAGTCCTCATCAGAGAACTCCTCTTTGCTGACGATGCTGCTTTAACATCTCACACTGAAGAATGCCTGCAGAGTCTCATCGACAGGTTTGCGTCTGCCTGCAATGAATTTGGCCTAACCATCAGCCTCAAGAAAACGAACATCATGGGGCAGGATGTCAGAAATGCTCCATCCATCAATATTGGCGACCACGCTCTGGAAGTGGTTCAAGAGTTCACCTACCTAGGCTCAACTATCACCAGTAACCTGTCTCTAGATGCAGAAATCAACAAGCGCATGGGTAAGGCTTCCACTGCTATGTTCAGACTGGCCAAGAGAGTGTGGGAAAATGGCGCACTGACACGGAACACAAAAGTCCGAGTGTATCAGGCCTGTGTCCTCAGTACCTTGCTCTACGGCAGCGAGGCCTGGACAACGTATGCCAGCCAAGAGCGACGTCTCAATTCATTCCATCTTCGCTGCCTTCGGAGAATACTTGGCATCAGGTGGCAGGACTATATCTCCAACACAGAAGTCCTTGAAGCGGCCAACATCCCCAGCTTATACACACTACTGAGTCAGCGGCGCTTGAGATGGCTTGGCCATGTGAGCCGCATGGAAGATGGCAGGATCCCCAAAGACACATTGTACAGCGAGCTCGCCACTGGTATCAGACCCACCGGCCGTCCATGTCTCCGTTATAAAGACGTCTGCAAACGCGACATGAAATCGTGTGACATTGATCACAAGTCGTGGGAGTCAGTTGCCAGCATTCGCCAGAGCTGGCGGGCAGCCATAAAGACAGGGCTAAATTGTGGCGAGTCGAAGAGACTTAGTAGTTGGCAGGAAAAAAGACAGAGGCGCAAGGGGAGAGCCAACTGTGCAACAGCCCCAACAAACAAATTTCTCTGCAGCACCTGTGGAAGAGCCTGTCACTCCAGAATTGGCCTTTATAGCCACTCCAGGCGCTGCTTCACAAACCACTGACCACCTCCAGGCGCGTATCCATTGTCTCTCGAGATAAGGAGGCCCAAAAGAAAAAGAGACCTCACCTGACACACAGGCTGCTTGGAATAGAACCCAGCAGTAACAAACCTCAATTTTATGAACATAAAATTTATTAAAAACAACCCTGAAAGAGTCCCAATTTATGATAATGGACACCAGGGAGTAATTTGAAGGGAGAATCTAATTTTGAGGTTCAGCTGATAAGCTCTTTTAATTCTCCAACTACTTCCAGTTGTAAAATTCTCTTGCTGTCGTCAGATTCTTTCTGAGCCTTTCAATTTACTTGGTGGTTTCTGGGTGCCACCTATAAATAAATAGTGTACTAATATCAGAGACTGCTGGCTGTTTAACCATAGAAAAGTTACAGCTCAGAAGGAGGCCATTCAGCCCATCGTGTCTGCACCGGCTGTAAAAACTAGCCGCCTTATCTAATCCCACCTTCCAGCACCTGGTCTGTAGCCTTGTCCATAGTTTGAAGGGAACCAGTGCATCATTGCTATGAATTTTTTTAAGTTAAAACCAAAGAAAGAACGTATTTATATAATGTATTTCACAGCTGCTGGATGACCAAAATGCTTTACAGCCAATGAAATGTAGTCACTGTTATAATGTAGGAAATGTGGCAGCCAATTTGAAAATAGCAGTGACTGAAATGACCAGATAATCTGTGTTTAAGTGTTGAATGAATGTTAACTATTAGCCAGAACACCACCGAGAACACTCTTGCTCTTCGAAATAGTGCCACAGGTTATCTTTGCGTCCACCTTGAGAGAGCAGATGCCCCCTTGCATAGCCATCGGATATTAATATATAGCTATGGACATACTACTTAATTGGGGGAGAAAACAGAAATCCAGTGTTCATGTTCACAGACACCAGTTTGTAAACCTAGGAAGTACACAGCATCCTCACATACTTGATTCACTCTGTGACCTGTCTGCTGTCTTTGGTTCATGTGCTTGCTGGTTTAATGTGGATTTGCCACAACCCTTTTTAATTGCTGTTTATGTCTAGTGTTGACTATTTTTAGAACTGTGGCCATTTTTAGAGCCTACTGGGCAAGGCTTGAGCGTCAATCTAATTTGAGAGGGATGCCTCAATTTCCATCATTACTGATTTTCTGTAAGCTTTCAAGAAGGCCTGAAATGGTCTGCTGAATGGATACTGTGATTTAATTGCTATTGAGGTAGAGTGGGCTGTGTGCTAAGGGTTTTTCTTTTACTTTCTCTGTGTTTATCCTCCGGAAACCCAGTCAGTTATTTCACTAACTAAATGGCCTTGAGGCTGGGAGCTATTTTTTGAGAGCTAGGGCCTGTTTCCAATCAGGAAACAATTTATTAAAAATTGAAAATAGCAAGTCAAGGAAGCCTTTTTCCCTGTTCCCTCCCCCATATTTTCAAACAGATCCCATTGAGCTGTTACAGACAGGTGGAATGGGGTGTGGGTGGCTCCCACTGTTCACCTCCCAACTGACCACAATAATGTCTTGTTAAAAATGGTGAGTTAGTCCCGGAGTGTTTTTTAGGGGCAAATAAGCAGAGATAGGACAGGTTTTGTCCGTGTAAAAATAAATAGTTTTTTTTTATAAACCGAAATTCCTGAAATGGTCACAACCGCAACCATGCACATGCGCACGCACGAACAGATCGAGAGATTAAGGGTAAGCAGTTTAAAGTTCAAAGTGAAGTAGGAGTTTGTGGTTTACGGTAAACCTGTTGAATCTTTTCAGGAGGACAGACTTTTCTGGTGGTTAAGACTTTGGACTGGAGGTGGTGGTCACTTTAAGTTCTCTGCTGCAGCAAGTTGAAGTGTAGAATTAGCAGCAGGGCTTCTTCCTTGCTTGGCTGGATCTCTTTCACAGCCTCTGACTGGACTGCTTTCTGAAGGTGTTGCCTTGATCGCCCCTCTCTTTTCTGAGGGTAACCTTTTTTTAAGGTAAAAAATCATCGCATTAGCTACATGGCTCGCTCCCCAAGTGTGACCACACAATGGACCAGGATGCGGAGGCCATGGCTATCGATTTGATGTCTGAATGGGGACCCTTCTGTTAACATGGTGCTATTTCACACCTATTCAATTTTGGTTTGTACTGCGAGTCCATTGGTCTCTAGTACCCTTTGTTAATTTATTAATGCTAATAAGAGTCATTAATGCAATAGAACTCTTTTCAATTTCAAAGGGTTCTTCCCAGAGCTATTTCAGAAGAGGTTAACAAGTTCCATTCTTGTAAATGGGTTTATTGATTTCCAGTACAGGAGGAGTCATGTGACTGTGGTACAAGTGACCATGTTCTAGTGGTTTCGTTTTGCAGTTGATTTTGTTTTTTGGAAAAATATTCATAATTCTTCCATTTCATTGTTTATTTTATCACTGCTCCTTCCAAGCACGACAAAGCAATTCATGCAATAACTAGTCTGATAAGTGCATTATTTTGTCTGGCAGATGGTCCCTGGTCAGATTCCAGGGTTAATCGCAGTGAAGGATTTGCAGCTTACGTGTTGATGTTCTGTTCTTACACTGTTTATTTAAAAAAAGGTTAGGTTGTATGTATATACATTTGGACTTTCTTTCGGTGATCTGTCTTCACCCTTAATATTGTGCTTGGGGTGTTAATACTATAGAAATGCAAACTGTTGTTCATGTATTTGTCACGTACGTTGGTGTCACGTATGTTGGTGAGCCTGGCCCAATGGATTGGTATTGCCTCTGGGCTGCCCACTCATTGAGGGGCTGTTGGCGTTCCCTGGGAATAACAGATGTAGTAATCTTTTTGAATGGTTTCACCATTAGTAACCTAGGACAGTTAGTTACACTGGTCTGAAACCATGACCGGCTTCATTTTCTCAAATTGTCTTTTTATTTGTTGAATTTTTGCAGTCAAGAGTAAGCACTGGGAATAAAGCATGTCAGAAATTCCTCTCTCCGTCAAGAGGGATTCCTTAGACTCCGTCATTCATGGCACAGAAGGAGGCCATTTGGTCCATCATCCATGCCAGCTCTCTGTCGAGCAATCCAATCAGTCCCATTCCCCTGTAGCCCTGTAGGTTTATTTCGGTCAATTGCCTATCCAATTTCCTTTTGAAATCATTCATCGTCTCCGCTTCCACCACCCTCGTAGGCAACGAGTTCCAGGTCATTACCACCCGCTACGTTTTTTTTAAAGAAGCTTTAACTCTGTGTCCCCTAGTCCTTGTACCATCAGCCAATGGGAGCAGCTTTTCTTTGTCTACCTTTATCCAAACCTGTCATAATCTTGTACACTCTATCAAATCTCTCTTCGATCTTTTCTCTAGGGAGAACAATCCCAGCTTCACCAACCGAATGTTGTAGCCAAAATCCTTCATCCATGTAATCATGCTGGTAAATTTCCTCTGCACCCTCTTAAAGACCCTCCTATCTTTCCTAAAGAACTGGATGCTATACACTAGTTGTGGCCGTACCAGTGTTTTATAAAGGTTCAGCATAACGTCCCTGTTTTTATACTCAATACCTCTAATTATGAAGTCCAAGGTCATATATGCTTTGCTAACATACTCTCTCAGTATGTCCTGCCACCCTTCAAGATCTATGCACATGCACTCCCAGGTCTCTTTGCCTCTGCACACTCTTTAGAACTGTGCCATTAAGTCTATATTGCCTCTTCCTATCCCTTCTGCCAAAATGCATCACCTCACGCTTCTCTGTATTAAATTCCATCTCCCACTTGTCTGCCCATTTTGCTAGCCTATCAATGTCATGTTGCAGTTGATTTTTATCATCCTTGCTGTCTGCCTAACCTCCAAGTTTGTTAATTTTGCCCGAATCAACAGCCTGTTAATGAAAGTGTGGAAACAGGCAACTTGGGTTGAATGACTGACCTGACTGACTGACTGACTGACTGTGTTAGTGGATCCTTAATTTTAAAGTAATACAAGGATTCCCATTAAACGAGCAGAAAAGTCTGGAAATACTCAGCAGGTCAGGCAGCATTTTCTGTTTTTATTTCAGATTTCCAGCATCTGCAATATTTTACTTTTGTTTCCCATTAAACATGATTGTTTCACTCTGCCTCCAGTCACCTCCCACGTCAGCTATTGCACAGCCTGTTATAGAACAAAGTTCCATCTATGATTTTTTTTTTTTTGTAAGTATGAGAAAGGTGAATAACCAAGCCCTTGGTGTGTTTAAGACCAGGAGAGAAAATGGGGTAATTTGATATTGGTAAATGGGTTGTCGTAAAAACAATCCAACTGTTTTACTGATGTCCTTTGGGGAAGAAAATCTTCTATTCATACCAGGTCTGCCGGTGATGATATGATGAGGCAGTGAATGTAGAAACAAATGTTTTCCAGTACAGACTGCAGCAGGCAATTACTAAAGTGGAAGGAACAACCTGTCTTGACCTGGCTGTAATATTTTCCTTGCTGGCCTCTATGTTCCACTTGATAATCTAAACTTTGTTCAGTTTCCTGCTAAACAGCAGTCTCGTCTATTTATACTACAACAACCATGCTTTTCTTAGGTGGAATCTCTTGCGTGTGACTGACTCATTTCCCTGGCTCGCCACACTTTATTCCACATAACAAGGATGATTATCTATTCTTTGATAAACAAGCAGGGCTGATTCATCTGTTTATCTTGAATGCACTTGTTTTGAATTTAAAAAAAGTAAATGATATTAAAATGTACCTTCCTGTCTGCACTTCACATTCCCGCCTACCCCAATAACCTTTCACCCCCTTGCTTATCAGGAATCTATCTACCTTTGCCTTAAAAAATATTCAAAGACTCTGCTTCCACTGCCTTTTGAGGAAGAGAATTCCAAAGACTCGCAATCCTCTGGAGAAAAAAATTCTCCTCATCTCTGTCTTAAATGGGAAACCCCTTATTTTTAAATAGTGACCCCTAATTCTAAATTCTCCCACAAGAGGAAACATCCTTTCCACATCCACCCTGTCAAGACCCCTCAGGAACTTGTATGTTTCAATCAAGTCACCTCTTCTTCTAAACTCCAGCGGATACAAGCCTAGCCTTTCCTCAGAAGACAACCCACCCATTCCAGGTATTAGTCTAGTAAACCTTCTCTGAACTGCTTCCAAAGCATTTACATCCTTCCTTAAAGGAGACGAATACTGTACACAGTACTCCAGATGTGGTCTCACCAATGCCCTATATAGCTGAAGCATAACCTCCCTACTTTTGTATTCAATTCCCTTCGCAATAAATGATAACATTCTATTAGCTTTCCTGATTACCTGCTGTACCTGCATTCTAACCTTCTGCGATTCATGCATGAGGACACCCAGATCCCACTGCATCTCCAAGCTCAGCAATCTCTCTCCTTTTAGATAATGTGCTTTTTTATTCTAGCCAAAATGGACAATTTCACATTTTCCCACATTATACTCCATTTGCCCAGATTTTTGCCCACTCACTTAACCTATCTATATCCCTTTGTAGCCTTATGTCCTCTTCACAACTTACTTTCTTCCCTATCTTTGTGTCATCAGCAAATTTAGCAACTCTACCTTCGGTCCCTTCGTCAAAGTTATTCACATAAATTATAAAAAGTTGAGGCCCCAGCACTGATCCCTGTGGCACACCACTCCTAACAACCAGAAAATGACCCATTTATGCCTACTCTCTGTATCCTTTTAGCTAGCCAATCTTCAATCCATGCCAATATGTTACCCCCTACTGCAATAACCTTTGATGTGGCACCTTATCAAATGCCTTCTGGAAATCTAAGTACAGTACATCCACTGGTTCCCCTTTATCCACAGCACATGTTACCTCTGCAAAGAACTCCAATAAATTGGTTAAACATGATTTCCCTTTCGCAAAACCATATTGACTCTGCCTGATTAGCTTGAATTTTTCTAAGTGCCCTGCTATAACATCTTTAATACTAGCTTCTAACATTTTCCCTATGATAGATGTCTAGATAACTGTCCTATAGCTTTCTGTCTCCCTCCCTTTTTGAATAAAGGAGTTACATTGGCTGTTTTCCAATTTAATGGAACTTTCCCCGAATCCAGGGAATTTTGGAAAGTCAAAACCAATGCATCAACTATCTCAGTAGCCATTTCTTCTTTTAAGACCATAGGATGAAGCCCATCAGGACCTGGGGACTTGTCAGCCCGCAGCTCCAACTATTTGTTCAGTACCACTTTCCTGGTGTTTGTCATTTTCTTGAGTTCCTCCCTCCCTTCCATTTCCTGATTTACAACTATTTCTGGGATGTTACTTGTAACCTCTATGGTGAAGACCAATGCAAGATACATGTTCAATTCATCTGCCATCTCCTTATTTTCCCTCATTAATTCCCCAGACTCCCTTTCTATAGGACCAATGCTCACTTTTTGTTAACTATAAAATAAAATATCTATAGAAACTCTTACTATCTTTATATTTCTTGCCGGCTTTCTCTTGTACTCTAATTTTTCCCTCCTTATTAATCTTTTAGTCATTGTTATGGCCAGGGGAGAAAGGGGTCTAGGGTTCCCTCTTAGCCTTCACCTGGTCTTACAGTAACAGGGTTTAATTTTAAACACACCATGTTTTTAACTCCCCCTTTGGTGAATCCTTGTTCACCGCTTTCCAATTATAAGGCAAAGAAACCAGAACAAACAGGCTTTCTTAAGTTGAAAGTTATTAAACTTGAACTCTAATTCAGTTGACATGATACATGACGCATCCCACGCTAGCATGTATACGCTATACGAAAAGTGAAGAAAAATAAAGTGGAAAGGTTTGAGACAATATCTGAAGAGTTTTTTTTACAGTTCTTCGAGCTCACTGTAGAGTCCTTGATTGTAGGTAGATCTTGCTTTTCGTTGGGGCCCAGTATTCTTAAACCTTGTTCGCTGTAGGAGACTTTTCTCTCTTGTGGTTTGTGTGGATTCAGAGGCTTGTGAGAAAGAGATGGGAGCAGACAGAAGAGATCGTCTCAATCCAGGAGCAAACAGACACTGAGTTCAAACTGTTTGTACAATTCAGAAAACCCCAGATTGCCAAACAGGTTAGTCATGTGACTAACTGGTCTAACCAGTCCTGGATTGTATCACCTTAGCAGTCTCTGGAATGCTCCTCTTACATGCAATACCTAGTGAACAAGGTCCATTGTAGGTTGAATGTGTCAGGGAATGGTCCTTTGTCCTGCCAAGCACCGTCTATTAATATGCAAGTGCCTTTTCCAGCCACGGCTGGTCTGTTTAACAAGTCTTTTCTTCACTCCAGTAACAGTTTAAAATCAATGTTCATGACAAAATGAATGTGCCTCATTCTTGGCAGGTGGGGGCCTAGCATGACATCATTCTTTGCTGCTTTTTGTATTCTGTCCAATCTTCTGACCTGCCACCCATCTTTGCAGAATTATATGCTTTTTCTTTAAGTTTGATACTGTCTTTAAATTTTTTCGTTAACCACAGATGGTGGGTCCACCCCTTGGAATTTTTCTTTCTTGTTGGAATGTATCTATTCTGTGTATTATGAAATATCCCCGTAAATTTCTGCCACTGCATCTCTATTGACCTATCCCTTCACCTACTTTGCCAGTTCACTTTTGCTAGCAAAGATCAAAGT